>NC_074690.1:28101745-28701745 GCF_029448725.1 Salvelinus fontinalis | reverse complement strand
AAGGCTTTCGACTCTATCAATCACCACATTCTTATTGGCAGAATCAACAGCCTTGGTTTCTCAAATGACTGCCTTGCCTCGTTCACCAACTACTTCTCAGACAGAGTTCAGTGTGTCAAACCAAAGGGCCTGTTGTCCGGACCTCTGGCAGTCTCTATGAGGGTGCCACAAGGTTCAATTCTCGGGCCGACTCTTTTCTCTGTATACATCAATGATGTCGCTCTTGCTGCTGGTGATTCTCTGATCCATCTTTACGCAGACAACACCATTCTGTATACTTCGTGCCCTTCTTTGGACACTGTGTTAACTAACCTCCAGACGAGCTTCAATGCCATACAACTCTCCTTCCGTGGCCTCCAACTGCTCTTAAATGCAAGTAAAACTAAATGCATGCACTTCAACTGATCGCTGCCCGCACCTGCCCGCCTGTCCAGCATCACTACTCTGGACGGTTCTGACTTAGAATATGTGGACAACTACAAATACCTAGGTGTCTGGTTAGACTGTAAACTCTCCTTCCAGACTCACATTAAGCATCTCCAATCCAAAATTAAATCTAGAATCAGCTTCCTATTTCGCAACAAAGCATCCTTCACTCATGCTGCCAAACATACCCTCGTAAAACTGACTATCCTAACGATCCTCTACTTTGGCGATGTCATTTACAAAATAACCTCCAACACTCTAATCAGCAAATTGGATGCAGTCTATCACAGTGCCATCCGTTTTGTCACCAAAGCCCCATATACTACCCACCACTGCGACCTGTATGCTCTCGTTCGCTGGCCCTCGCTTCATATTCATCACCAAACCCACTGGCTCCGGGTCATCTATAAGTCTTTGCTAGGTAAAGCCCTGCCTTATCTCAGCAGTTTGTTTATTCCATTTGTAACTCTGTGTTGTTGCTTTTGTCGCACTGCTTTGCTTTATCTTGGCCAGGTCGCAGTTGTAATTGAGAACTTGTTCTCATCTGGCCTACCTGGTTAAACAAAGGTGAAATAAAAAAATAAAAAATAAAAAATGCCCTTTTGTCTTGCATATTTACCCTCTGAATGGCACACATGAAAAATCTATGTGTCAATTGTCTCAAGGCTTAAAAATCCTTCGGTAACCTGTCTCTTCCCCTTCATCTACACTGATTAAAGTGGATTTAACAAGTGGCCTCAATAAGGGATAATAGCTTTCACCTGGATTCACCTGTTCAGTCTATGTCATGGAAAGGACAGGTGTCCTTAATGTTTTGTATACTTAGCGTGCCGACAAGAATCAAGCTCATAAATGTAGGCTTATGTGCTGTTGAAAATGGCTACTTGATACTCTGTTACCTGCTGTTTTCCTCATGGCCAAATCAGTACCAAGAGAGGTGCCATCTTAGTGGAAGAAGAACACACAACTCAACTATCACAGCATCTTTGAGGAGAGTGAATCATGCACTCAACCCCCCCAGGGGATGTGTGTGTGTGAGCCATCTCTTACCAGCCTTTCACTTCCCACATCTCTCACAAGCACCATTTTAACCCTCACCTTTGGTACATACTGTAGTGTCAATGTCATACAATGTCAGTTTCACAGTGGATTAGTTCACCCACTACAACTTGTGCATTTCAAGAAGCCTCTGCTACACAATATACAATATCAAAATATGTGGTTCCTGTGGTAAGCTGTATCATAAGGCAGTTAGGTAACACTGCTTTCAGCTCATAATGTTGCCATGTTTACATATTCAATAAGAATGAATTATCCTGACCATGACCATACAAACAATTGATCAAATGTATCCCCCAAAACTGTATTCTTCATTCAAATTTGTACAGAAAATTATTTATTTAGATACCTTCTTCAGGTTGTATCGTCGTGTAATAGGTTTACCAATTTGGGTTATTTATCACATAAAGTAGAAATATGTTTTTTTTGCTGAAAATTAGCTCAAAATCTTTTCCAAAAGAAAGAAAAGTGCTCTAAACCTTCGTAAACGTACGGCTCAAATAACCTCGTACAAAATTGCACTCAAATGACTGTTACTGTGCACCCCCAGGTGCAGTGACAATCATCAACTTTGTATCATGCAAAAACACCTACAGACTGCAATATGTAGGCCTACTGTTTTCTTCTCAGCATGCAAATACCTCACATCAAAAGAATGCCATTAAAGGTGAACATGAATAGCATACCTTTCCAACATGCTGTGCTTCCGGTCCAATGTGTTCCTCTAAAACGAAGAACTGGTTCCATATCCAGCCTCTCTTGGGCCGGTGGTGCACGTCTCTCTCTCCGTCTGGGTGTTTGGTTTGGTTACTGGGTGCTCTGACGTTGGGCCTGAGCTGGGACGTCCCATAGCTCTTCTGGATAAAGCACAGGCAGATCAGCAAAGGGTAGAGGCAGGCTGTGGTAGCAGGAATTCTCATGGTAGAGAACGTATGCTTCTCTAAGTCCTCCACTAGGCACACAGCGTACCCAGAGGCCACAACGACGTCTCAACAGGAAGACAGTACTAGGTGTAGATAAGACCAGTCCAGAGGTTTCTCTTAAATTCCATGGTTTGTTTCAGTCTGTCCATTAAGGAGTAGAACCAAGGTCCATTTCCATGTCGGATGGAGGCGGAGGGGAGAGAGGCCGGTTGTTAATTTGCTAAGAGGATCCTCAGAAGATTTCACCAGTGGTCTGGCCTGAGCAGGTTGCCATGCTGTTTCCCCTTGAAAGATAAGAAGAAAGAACATTAAGGAAACGGATAATGAGTCATGTTTTTCTTTCTGTGAAATCCCCCGATGCAATTTGATGGAACGGGTACTCTGAAATTACACGTTGACTCATTTTTAAAAGCACAATGTTCTTTCCTGATGAAAACTGTCATTTTGACTTGATTTCTGAGATGCAATTTCCGCTGTGTGCATGAATTGAGTATTTCCGTCTGCTTCGGATGCAAACCAGAGGATTCAAAACGACATTGCTGAGTCTGAGCTCAAAAGGCTAAGTCGTCTCTGACATACCTCACAACTGAAAGACATTCAATTTAACATGGTTTTATGAAAGCAGGAGAGCCATAACTGTATCGCCACAGGCCATTATAGCATTTTGGGGACATTCTTTTGTGCGTTCTTTGTCAGAGTCTATCACAATGATAAGCTGCTTTCGATCATGTGATTCTCCCAATCTATTACACTGTTACAGATCGTGTGTCACGTGGTAAACACCCTCACAAGCATAGCTGTGGTTCTATCTTCCAGTTTCTGTCGATATTGTACTTAAAACACTTTTGAATAATTCTGTTTGGATATTCTATGAGAAAACAATAAAACACCTTCAATCACTGTTTTTAAAAAGGATATTGCCATGGCATGTGAGAAGACATGTTATCCATCTGCTACTCAGCAAAGCAGTGGAGGCTGGTGGTAGGAGCTATAGGAGGACAGGCTCATTGTAATGGCTGGAATGGAATAAATGTAATGGAATCAAACATGTGGTTTCATATGTTTAATGTGTTTGATACCGTTCCATTAATTCCATTACAGTCATTACAGCCTCCTGTAACTCCTCCCACCATCCTCCACTGCAGCAAAGCATTTTGTGTTTTCCTTTCCTTTTGATAAGACCAATATCTCAATATACAGTAAACATATTTGTCATACAAAAGAGCCCAAACTCTGAGTGATGTTTCAAATGTTTATTCAGCAAAGATGTACCAGATGAATACATCCATTCTAAACAGTGCAGTGTCCACTTTCACCCTTAGCTCTCGCCCCCTCCCTTCCACAAAGGTCCCAGACCTCCGGGAGGTATGTCAAATGTTTATCTGTTCACAAAAAAAAGGAGTAGAGAGTAGTGGCGTTGAGAGTGTCGAGCACAAAACTCCGAGTCACGTGCAAAAAAGAGAAAGACTTGGAGATAATTGGTTACAGTAATCAAATTGTGTAGAGTTTCAATAAACTGGTAGACCATACTTGGCTAAGCTTCCAGGTGACGAACTTAACCATTACATCAGTGTTGTTGACATAAGAACAGATACAAGTAGCTTGTTAGAGGCTGGAGTATTCAACAGGTCCTCTCTCGACCTTGAAGGAAACCCTCCCTAACTTAGACTCAATGGATTCTTACCAAAATTGAATCCATTTCAGAAACCACCTGCAAGATGACCCCATATTCTATGATAACACCCCCCTTGGCAGTATAACTTCTTCAGGCTGCAGGGTGAATATTGAAAAAACTGGAAAATATGTGCACATTTTCAAACGGCCTCTTAAGAAATGTTTGATTTTACAATATGCATATATTTACTACTGTTTGATAGATAACAGTCTATAGTTTCTAAAAACGTTTGAATTATTTCTCTAAGTGGAACAGAACTATTTTTACAGCCATTTTCCCAGCCGAATTGAGATTTCCAAAATGCGATGTGTCTCTTTAAGACCTTGTCTATACAAGGTCATGACACTTAGGACCGTAGAAACACGTCATACGCCTTCATCTGGGTGTAATGCGGAAGTGAGAGTTGAAAGGAGTCGAATATCTCTTCCATGGACTGAATACCACATCTTCTTGTGAGACCTGCGCAGTTTAATTTTTTTTCCGGGCGCGAGGCAGAATCTGGACTCGGCTCCTGGAATCCGCTCGTTAAAGGTGAATATGACCTCTGCCTACGATATTATTTGATACATGTCACAAAATCATCCTAAAGTATGTTTTTTCAATATACTTTAATTATATTATTGCAATTTATTCTGGACTTTAGATGTCATGCGACGGAAGAATTTTTTGAAGAAAGACAGATTAGCGCCGCACGGCCGTTGTGCTTGCTAACCAAAGAGGGAAATATTTCGTTCTGGAACCCAACTAAAGACTTTACTGGACAATGGACCCCGTTACAACATTCTGATGGAAGATCAACAAAGATAAGGACCCAATTTGGGATGCTTTTTCATATATCTGTCGAACTGTGCTATGCTAGCGCTTGACTAGAATCAATGCTGCCGTATGCTAGCTAATGTTGTAAGCTAATATAACGATATATTGTGTTTTCGCTGTAAAACACTTAAAAAATCGGAAATATTGGCTCTATTCACACGATATTTGTCTTTCATTAGCTATCCACCATATGTTTTTCTGAAATGTTTTATGAGGTGTAATTAGTAGTTGACGTTGGTGTCTGTATTTTCTCTGGCTACTCCCGTCTGATTTCAGACTGTAGCTATGCTGTAGCAATGATGGGAGCAGTAATGTAAAACTGATTTATAGCTAAAATATGCACATTTAATGAACAAAACATAGATTTATTGTGTAACATGTTATAGGACTGTCATCTGAGGTAGTTTTTTCTAGGTTCTTTAGGTTGGTTTTAGGTTATTTAGGTTGGCTTGTGCATGCTACTTGAATCATAATTCATACATCATAATCATAATCATACGTGTCTGTCCACTTTTGTATTTGGTGGTGAGCTAACATAAATATATGTGGTGTTTTCTCTGTAAAACATTTTAAAAAATCGGACATGTTGGCTGGATTGACAAGATGTTTATCTTTCAAATGCTGTATTGGACTTGTTAATGTGTGAAAGTTAAATATTAAAAAAAATAGCTTTTGAATTTCGCTCCCTGCACATGAGCTGGATGTTGTCATATTTGTACCGACGTCGGGAGAGCCCGCCTGACAGGATAACTTAATATTACCTCTGAATAATAAAACAAATCAGAACAAATATAATTAATTACCCACGCAGAATTAGAACTTCAACCCTTGATGAATTCATAAGGAAATCATTTTTCATCCATAAAGGAATTCAAGGAATAATCAAATAGACTAGATAGAGGTTTCTCTCACACCTCTCATATACTGTTGTGAGTAATGCACCTGCCCCTCCCTTTGTGATTTCTTAATCGTTCAGGGGCAGCGCTCTGTCTCTCCTTCTTGCCTGTCCAAAGAGGAATTAAAACTATTGCTAAATTATCCAGCCCAAATTTAGAATGACATTCCCTTATCCCCGTGCACAACATCTCAATCTCCTTATATACATCTGGTATTCCCAGAGTGGGGACTTCGCACAGCGCTTGTTTTAACTTGACACTCTGGTCTCCAGTCTACTGGGTCGTGTCCCTGCTTCCCCCCTTCTGTCAAAACATTCAACCTCGTAGCCATTGATGAGAATGACTGAATTTAACTGTCACACAGCCCGAAATCGATGAACCCCATGAAAGGGTGCTTCACGTTGAGTTTATCCTTCGATTTAGCCCTAACAGACACTGGCAGAACATACATTTACAGAAAGGGAGACATTTATCCTGCTAAGGTTAACATAAACTTTATTCATGTTAAATTTCTAGCATTCTTTTTTCTCAGTATGGTCCCCATTTGTCCTTGTCTTATACTGTCGTGAGTGGTATCAGTATATCAATGCATTTTTTAAAGTCTAGATTGCTATACATTTCCCAGTGTGAGGACCCCCACAATCAACCCAATACCCCAGATAAACTATTTTGGCAATCCCAAATCAATTAAGCGCAAGGTTGAGACCCCCCCCCCCCCCCCCCTCCCAAGGCACTCATTCTTCTGGTATCTCTTACTTTTCTTCTTCTGATAGCTTTACAGTTCATACTCACAATGGCACACATGTAACTCATGCCTGTCAAAGTGGGTGGCCCTTGACGTAGTCCCAACCAGTATCTGGGGGATATTCAGATTTTCCCAATTCTGTCTCGCCCATGTTTTTTATTAGTGCCCCAGCAGCATGAGAGAAGTTCAGAAGTGATCTCTCTCCATGCTCACTCCACCTGCTCGGTCTCGGGACTCATGCCGCACTCCTGATAGAAAAGGCAGTTGATATATGACTGAATGCTGTACACAGGTTGCTGGCTCGGTCTCAGGTAGTAGTGCTGAGGGACAGGGCTGCAGTGGACGCCATTGCTGCCATTACTTCAGCCGGTTATAAGGGGTGGGGCTCACACTGATTTCAGTCAAATTATCCCTTCCATGCATCTAGATACCATCCAGGGTCACAATCGCCATAACCTCGAGAGAAGAAAGACCAGAACAACAGTTAAGGGCATTTCTGATTCAGGAATTGAAGACAGATTATTCACTGTATGACTAATTATTACATTTTCCAACATTATTAATACAAAATAGAATACTAAAACACCTTTGAAATCATTTTGTAGGTTGGCTTATACTTCCCTATCATATTTGGCGATCTCACCTGGGAGTTACAGAGTCAGGGATTTAGAGGGCTCACCCTTGGGGAGAAATCTCAACAGTACCCCAGACTGTTGAGAAGCAAAGACAGTAAACAAAATAAAAACAGCAATACACTTCTTCATAATTATCAGCATGTACATATTATA
This sequence comes from Salvelinus fontinalis, assembly GCF_029448725.1. Lineage (NCBI taxonomy): Eukaryota > Metazoa > Chordata > Actinopteri > Salmoniformes > Salmonidae > Salvelinus > Salvelinus fontinalis. The sequence continues at coordinate 28,694,417 of NC_074690.1, read as the reverse complement.
TTTACATTTCACCCAGTGGCTTTGGGGTAGGGTGGATGATGGGGAGTTGACTTGGCTATGGAAACTAGATGGTTCATTAGAGGGTGGACTGGAGGCTTAAAACTTAAAGATATCCCTCTAGTGGTGTGGGGGCTGTGCTTTGGCAAAGTGGGTGGGGTTATATCCTTCCTGTTTGGCCCTGTCTGGGGGTATCATCGGATGGGGCCACAGTGTCTCCTGACCCCTCCTGTCTCAGCCTCCAGTATTTATGCTGCAGTAGTTTATGTGTCGGGGGGCTAGGGTCAGTTTGTTATATCTGGAGTACTTCTCTTATCCGGTGTCCTGTGTGAATTTAACCTGTTGAGGATGGGGGCGCTGTTGAGACTATTTATGCTAATTGGGTAATTTTTGAAACGGCTTCCCACAAAATCCTTGATCGTACAATATGCATATTATTATTATTATTGGATAGAAAACAGTCTATAGTTTCTATAGGAGTTGAAATTTTGTCTCTAAGTGGAACAGAGCCCATTCTACAGCAATTTCCCTGACATGGAGTCAGATTTCAGAAATGTTGGCCACTGTTCTGAAGTCAGTTAAAAGGGCACTGTTATTGCTATGACTATACGGACACTTCTTACGTCTTCCCCTGGATGCCTTTACGTGATGACGATTCCAATGGGGTCGATTGCGCGTTCACAGGCCCTATAAATTAAAAAACCCTGTAGCTAGCAAGTCTTTTCTTGGTGCGTAACGCGCGTGGAGGACACCGACCCGCTCCTGTTCCAAGCGTTAGTTTAGCCTGTTATATTTCTCCGGTCATCTTTTCACTCGTTATAGGAGTTAAAAACATCATAAGGTAGTTAATTTAAAGCGTTTTATAGCAATTTATATCCGTTTAGTGCGATTTTGGGACATTTATTTTTGAAACGATGTGAATAGCTGGGCACGCTTTTCAGTTCATCCCGAACGCAGTTGGCATTTCCACATGGCAAGAGGACAGCTTTCCACCAAAAGACGATTACTCCCAAGAAAGGATCCTTTGCCCAAGATACTGATGGAAGAACAGCTCAAAGTAGGACATTTTTATTATGATAAATCGTGTTTCTGTCGAAAAATTTTAGTGGCTTAGGACGCCATGTTTTTTGACGTAGCTTCGCTTGGCGCAAACTGTATTGAAAAGTAAGGATAAATTAAAAAATGTAATTCCGCAATTGTATTAAGAATTAAATTGTCTATCAATCCCTGTCCACCCTATATTTTTTAGTCACGTTTATGAGTATTTATGTATAAGAGTAGATCACTGTCTAAGTGGCGCAAGGACATTTTCTGACCAGCTGAGCTACATTTCACATTGTCTAACCATGATTTTGGTGGCTAAATATAAACATTTTCGATCAAACTCTATATGGATTGTGTAATATGATGTTACAGGAGTGTCATCTGAAGAATTCTGAGAAGGTTAGTGAAAAAATTAATATATTTTTGGCGATGTTGACGTTATCGCCCACTTTGGCTAGAATCAATGCTGGGCTGCTATGTGCTATGTGCTATGCTAATATAACGATTTATTGTGTTTTCGCTGTAAGACACTTAGAAAATCTGAAATATTGTCTGTATTCACAGGATCTGTGTCTTTCGATTCGTGTATGCTGTGTATTTTTACGAAATGTTTGATGATTAGTAAGTAGGTAAACACGTTGCTCAATGTAGTTTTTCTAGTCCATTTGTGACGGTGGGTGCAATTGTAACCTATGCCATCTACCTGAAATATGCACTTTTTTCTAACAAAACCTATCCCATACCATAAATATGTTATCAGACTGTCATCTGATGAGTTTTTTTGTTGGTTAGGGGCTATAAATATCTTAGTTTAGCCGAATTGGTGATGGCTACTGGTGTTGGTGGACAAATAAAAGATGGTGGATTATGCTAATGTGTTTTTAGGTAATAGATGCACATCTTTACATTTTGTGTCTTCCCTGTAAAACATTTTAAAAATCGGACATGTTGACTGGATTCAAGATCTGTGTCTTTCATTAGCTGTATTGGACTTTAATGTGTGAAAGTTAAATATTTAAAAAAAATATTTTTTTTGAATTTCGCGGCACTGGTTTTTCAGTGGGGGGGGGGGGGGGCAAAATCACAGCAAAATCACAGACAAACAGTCATTTTTCCAGCCAAAGACAGGAGTCACAAAAAGCAGAAATCGAGATAAAATGAATCACTAACCATTGATGATCTTCATCAGATGACACTCATAGGACTTCATGTTACACAATACATATATGTTTTGTTCGATAAAGTTAATATTTATATCCAAAAACCTCAGTTTACATTGGCGCCATGTTCAGAAATGCCTCAAATATCCGGAGAAATTGCAGAGCCACGTCAAATAACATAAATACTCATCATAAACTTTGATGAAAGATACATGTTTTAGATATAATTAAAGATACACTTGTTCTTAATGCAACCGCTGTGTCAGATTTCAAAAAGCTTTACGGCAAGCACAATATTCAATCATCTGAAAACAGCGTTCAGCCACAAAAGCAAGCCATACAGTTACCCGCCAAATTGTGCAGTCAACAAAACTCATAAAAACCATTATAAATCTTCACTTACCTTTGCTGATCTTCATCGGAATGCACTCCCAGGAATCCCACTTCCACAAGAAATGTTAATTTTGTTCGGTAATGTCCATCATTTATGTCCAAATAGCTATTTTTGTTAGCATGTTTGGTAAACAAATCCAACGTCAGGATGCGCGTTCACTAAAAGCAGACGAAATGTCCAAAAGTTCCGTAACAGTCAGTAGAAACATGTCAAACGATGTATTGAATCAATCTTTAGAAAGTTTTACATAAATTATGAATAACGTTCCAACTGGAGAATTACATTGACTTCAGATGTGCGATGGAACATTGCTCCCTCTCATGTGAACGCGCATGGTCAGAGCATGGTCAGGTCATGATAGACCTGACTAATTCCTGTCTCTTTCGGCCCCACTTCACAGACAAGGTTCTACAGACTGTGGACATCTAGTGGAAGATGTAGGAAGTGCAAACTCATCCATATCTCACTGTGAATTCAATAGAATCTTGGTTGAAAACCGACCAGCCTCAGAATTCCCACTTCCTGTTTGGATTTTTTCTCAGGTTTTTGCCTGCCATATGAGTTATGTTATACTCACAGACATCATTCAAACAGTTTTAGAAACTTCAGAGTGTTTTCTATCAGATATGAATAATTATATGCATATATTAGCAAATGGGACTGAGGAGCAGGCAGTTAACTATGGGCACCTCTGGGCCCCTTTCATCCAAGCTACTCAATACTGCCCCTGCAGCCATAAGAAGTTTTAAGGTGCATCCTTTCTCACCCGTGAATAACCTACTAAAACCAAATAAAAAGACCACGCACAATGAATCAGACATGGTATTAACACTACTAACATATATTCCTATTTGTAGATTGGTGTGTTGTGTGGATGCAGTTGTGGGTGGGTGGATAAAACGTAGGGGAAAAAAACAAACAAATGTCCTTTCTTAGTTTGGGAGCTCCCTTAACGGACCGATTCGGGTACCTTTACACCTGTAGAATTTCACTAACTGCTCTCACAAGACAGCAGGCTTCAGGAAGTATTTCAAAGGGAGAGATACATAATCATTGTTAAACTCTTGATAGGGGACACCCCATCCTTTCTTGGAAAAGAAAATAAACATTTTGTTAGTTTTCCCTATGTTAAATCTTAAAATCAGTCCTAAAAATGTAAAATCAGTCCTAAAAATGCAGTATTAGGTACTACTCGGCCTATGTACAGTACCTTCCTCTATTTTCCAATCGAGCTTATTGCATCTTTCCAGGAAGCCTTTATTAAACCCACTCTTTTTTGTTTCACAGCCCTTTTATTTGGATCTTCTTAATTTCAATTTTGGATAAAGTATCACGTAATAGGAACATATTATTTTATATGAAATGACTGTCTTATTTAAATCACTGGTGCTATTCCAACTCTATCTAATTTGAGAAATAATAATTCAAATTCAATTATTCATACCTCTGTTCCAATTTTTCCACTGTCTCTTATAGCCTGTTTATGTTCACAACACAAAGGGCACATCTTATCTTTAACCCAAACACCAGATGTGCTGGGGTGGGGGAATAATGGTGAGATTGGATTTAATATCAGTCCCTAAACTCAATCCCTCTGTTTACTTAGGAGCATATCAAACAATAGAAAGCAGATGATGTCAACACTCGTATTTATCATGTGACCTTGTATTGAGAACCTTAGCTTCAAATTGCTAAGATATTGTATCATTAGAGTGCTGGCTGAAAGCTACTAGTAACATACTATTATGAACTATACTGGCAATACTCATTACAATACCATGAATCTTTCCATTTTACTTTCCATGTCCTTCCTTTCTACTCAGAATACACTTTCTTTATGTTACTTTCACTAGTCTACATGTCTGGTTCCTTCAACTCAGACTCTTCCACTCTTCCCAAAATGAAACCTCTCTCAATCACTATCACCCTTGTTTTACTAGGTGAACAAAGATATTTTAATTACAGACGAAACATGATAACTTCTATTCACAGCGAGGCAACTGTCCACCCTTTATTTTCTCCTTATTGGAAGGCATCGTTTGTATTTCAGTCAACCCTAAAGGTTTTACTGTATACATTTATTACCAGTCTCCGTTGGGTATTCACCGTTTGCGTCTCACTCATTAATGTCTATTATTTTTGTTATGTTCTGTTAATTACTGATGTCCCCTGTAAGAATGGAGAGCCCTTGGTCATGCGCAGTGTTGTTCTATGTTATTCTGGTACTAACTGATTCCAGTAAAATGTGAAGCTCCAGTACTATTTCTTGTATTCAGAGTCTTTCTTATTATATAAATAAGTAATAAGAGCTAAGACACTACAATTTTGAGATGAATATGTTATGTACCCAAATTATAAAATACATCAGCAGATACCAATGCTAACCAAATTAAAATGTATTGTATCGATTGAACTACTCTTTGCAGCTTTCTGCATCGTTTCCTATTTTGTTTTAGTCTCTTTTAACTCTTGGGTGAAGTGGTGTGTTGTTTTAATTGATGACTGTTGTCTAACAATTGTTTTTTTCTCAAAAAACAACTTCTCAAAGGTTTAATGTATAGGTTCAACGAACTGAATAGTCACCACATCTACGCGATGTCTCTCATTCCCATCATATTCATTAATTGGAACTCACATTCTTTACTCCTTTTTCTAAAACTATTATACTTTCATTTCAAATTGTGGGTTATATTGTGCTGGTTTTATAGTGTATCCTTTGATAATACTTTGATCGTCGCTCACTAATTGTGTTTCTTGATTAATTAATTAAGGAATACTTTGTATATGTACAATATTTTCTCCTCCGGTTAGATACAATTCCCACTCCAGAACCATACGCTGTTAAGTTGTAAATAAACAGGCTACTTCACCCACACGTCCACAACGGCACATGCCAAAACCCCCTGCTACATTTTTATATAGGGATTTACACCGAGTGGAGAAAATATTAGGAACACTTGCTCTTTCCATGACATAGACTGACCAGGTGAATCCAGGTAAAAGCTATGATCCTTTTTGATGTCACCTGTTATATCCACTTCAATCAGTGTATATGAAGGGGAGAAGACAGGTTAAAGAAGGATTTTTAAGCCTTGAGACACTTGAGACATGGATTGTGTGTGCCATTCAGAGGGAGAATGGGCAAGACAAAATATTTTTGATGCATCTACCGGTCACACACACCTGTGATTTTCCTAAATGGCCATATTGAATTCGCTTAAACATTTGAAACTTAACTCTTAGCAGATACTTTGATTGAGCAGTCTCAAGGCTCACGACAGGTTTATAGTGGAGTTATATTTGATATGTGCATATTATATTGTGTTTATACAGTGGGGCAAAAAAGTATTTAGTCAGCCACCAATTGTGCAAGTTCTCCCACTTAAAATACTTATTTTCCACCATAATTTGCAAATAAATTCATAAAAAATCCTACAGTGTGATTTTCTGGATTTGTTTTCTCATTTTGTCTGTCATAGTTGAAGTGTACCTATGATGAAAATTACAGGCCTCTCTCATCTTTTTAAGTGGGAGAACTTGCACAATTGGTGGCTGACTAAATACTTTTTTACCCCACTGTACCTCACATGCGATGATGCAATTAGCCCATTAAATAAATTATCTGAATACATAGTATAAATAGCAATATGCAAGAGACTATGTAAACCATGTGCAATCAAGTATTATGTGTTTAGCTGACTAAGATTAAAGGATGGTCATGAGAACGGAATTCAAGTGTATTAGTTAGTTACAAGGCCATGTAGACATTAACAAATAATTATTCTCGGCATATAGAAGGGTCGCCCTTCCCAGCAGTCAAATTACCTAGTGGCCTCATGGGAGGAATGTTATTAATATTTTTCATAATTAATCAACATTATAAAAAACTAAAATGCTGAAAATCTTCTGTGGTGTACACTGAGCAAAAATATAAATGCAACATATAAAGTGTTGGTCCCATGTTTCATAAGCTGAAATAAAATATGTTCCATATGTACAAAAAGGTATTTCTCTCAAATGTTGTGCACACATTTGTTTACATCCCTGTTAGTGACCATTTCTCCTTTGCCAAGATAATCCATCCACCTGACAGGTGTGGCATATCAAGAAGCTAATTAAACAGCATGATCATTACACAGGTGCACCTTGTGCCGGGGACAATAAAAGGCCACTAAAATGTGCAGTTGTCACACAACGCTACCACAGATGTCTCAAGTTGAGGTAGTGTGCAATTGGCAGGCTGACTGCAGGAATGTCCACAAGAGCTCTTGCCAGAGAATTTAGTGTTCCTTTCTCAACAATAACCCGTCTCCAACCTAAGATCTTTAAACAGGTCAACATTCACAAGGCCGCAGGGCCAGACGGATTACCAAGATGTGTACCCCGAGCATTCGCTGACCAACTGGCAAGTGTCTTCACGGACATCTTCAACCTCTCCCTGTCTGAGTCTGTAATACCAACATGTTTCAAGCAGACCACCATAGTCCCTGTGCCCAAGAACACTAAGGTAACCTGCCTAAATGACTACCAACCCGTAGCACTCACGTCTGTAGCCATGAAGTGCTTTGAAAGGCTGGTCATGGGTCACATCAACACCATTATCCCAGAAACCCAAAACCAACTCCAATTTGCATACCGCCCCAACAGATCCACAGATGATGCATCTCTATTGTACTTCACACTGCCCTTTTTTTATACCTGGACAAAAGGAACACCTATGTGAGAATGCTTCATTGACTATAGCTCAGCGTTCAACACCATAGTGCCCTTAAAGCTTATCACTAAGCTAAGGACCCTGGGACTAAACACCTCCCTCTGCAACTGGATCCTGGACTTCCTGACGGGCCGACCACAAGTGGTAAGGGTATGTAACAACACATCCGCCACGCTGATCCTCAACACAGGGTCCCCTCAGGGGTGAGTGCTCAGTCCCCTCCTGCACTCCCTGTTCACTCATGAATGCACAGCCAGGCATGACCAACACCATAATTAAGTTTACCGATGACACAACAGGCCTGATCACCGACAACAATGACACAGCCTATAAGAGGAGGTTAGAGACCTGACCGTGTGGTGCAAGGACAACAACCTCTCCCTCAACATGATCAAGACAAAGGAGATGATTGTGGACTACAGGAAAAGGGGGACAGAGCATGCCCCCATTCCCAGAGAGAGCATTGCAGCCTGCGACCGCAAGGCACTACAGAGGGTAGTGCGTACGGCTCAGTACATCACTGGGGCCAAGCTTCCTGCCATCCAGATCCTCTAAACCAGACGGTGTCAGAAGAAGGCCCTAAAAATTCAGCTATCCTAGTCATAGACTTTTCTCGCTGCTACCGCACAGCAAGCGGTACCGGAGCGCCAAGTATACAGTAGGTCCAAGAGGCTTCTAAACAGCTTCTACCCACAAGCCATAAGACTTCTGAACAGTAATAAAATGGCTACCCAGACTATTTGCATTGCCCCCCCTCTTTTACGCTGCTGCTACTTTGTTATTATCTATGCATAGTCACTTTAATAACTCTACCTACATGTACATATTACCTCAACTAATCGGTGCCCCCGCACATTGACTCTGTACTGGTGCCCCCTGTATATAGCCTCCTTATTATTTTACTGCTGCTCTTAAATTATTTGTGATTTTTATTTATTTTTTTGTGCTATTTTTCTCTAAACTGCATTGTTTGTTAAGGGCTTGTAAGTAAGCATGTCATGTCATGTCATGTATTCAGCGCATGTGAGAAAGAACATTTTATTTTTAGAATTTGGCTGTACATCCGACCGGCTTCTCAACTGCAGACCACGTGTATGGTGTCGTGTGGGTGAGTGTTCACAACATTGACGTCAGCATGCCAGAGTGCCCAATGGTGGCAGTGGGGTTATGGTATGGGAAAGTATAAGCTATAAACAATGAAAACAATAGCATTTTATCAATGGCAATTTCCATGCACAGAGATAACATGACGAGATCCTGAGGCCCATTGTCGTGCCATTCATCCACCGCCATCACCTCATGTTTCAGCATGATAATACACAGCCTCATGTCACAAGGATCTGTTCACAACTCCTGGAAGCTGGAAATGTCCCAGTTCTTCCATGGCCTGTATACTCAGACATGTCACCCATGGAGCGTGTTTGGGATGCTCTGGATCAAAGCATACGACAGCGTGTTCCAGTTCCCGCTGATATCCAGCACCTTCCCACAGCCATTGAAGAGGATTGGACAATATTCCACATGCCTGTTACGCACACCTCTAAGAGGGAACGCAACACCCTGCTACAACTCAACTCCCCGTCAAGTGAAAGAGGTATGGACTGTAAGTGTGAGAAAGGATGACAAAAAGGCAGAATTGACCGTTTAATAAGATTTATTTCCTTTACACTGTAATATGGGGAAAAGGGGCTGGACGGAACCAAAGCAAAGAAAGTAAATATCAAAGCTCCCCCTCTCCGATCTAACCTGCCTACCCACTTCTTACCTAACTTAGCACCACCTGGTGCCCTAACCAAAATACAGGGGGTGGCCCGCGCAGGTCTTACCTAGTGTGCCTAGACAGTGCATATACTACGGGTATATGTATGCCCGCGGGCCTCTTGCCTAAGCACTCCCTAGGTGCCTTCCCCTTCCACACCTGGGAACAAATGAAACAGAATAACAAACAATCCACTTCACAACAAAACTGAGTAAACTCAGGCGACTAAAGAAGCTCTGACAAAGCAACAAACACAGAACATATCAAAGCTGCTACCCAGCAACAACTAATACAGTACATACCAACGCTTTCTGATAAACAACCAACACTATATCACAATCAAATTCTCCAGCAATGATCTCCTGTTTATCATCTCTCTCTTCCTGAACAGAACACTGGCTTTTATATAGCTTCAGGTGGCAATGGTAATTTTTATTTTTATTTATTTATTTTACCGTTATTTTACCAGGTAAGTTGACTGAGAACACGTTCTCATTTGCAGCAACGACCTGGGGAATAGTTACAGGGGAGAGGAGGGGGATGAATGAGCCAATTGTAAACTGGGGATTATTAGGTGACCATGATGGTTTGAGGGCCAGATTGGGAATTTAGCCAGGACACCGGGGTTAACACCCCTACTCTTACGATAAGTGCCATGGGATCTTTAATGACCTCAGAGAGTCAGGACACCCGTTTAACGTCCCATCCGAAAGACAGCACCCTACACAGGGCATAGTGAATAATCACTGCCCTGGGGCATCGGGATATTTTTTTTAGACCAGAGGAAAGAGTGCCTCCTACTGGCCCTCCAACACCACTTCCAGCAGCTTCTGGTCTCCCATCCAGGGACTGACCAGGGCCAACCCTGCTTAGCTTCAGAAGCAAGCCAGCAGTGGTATGCAGGGTGGTATGCTGCTGGCGACAGCTGTTTCTTGACAAGGGGGCGGGGTCAGCGCTCCAATTATCAATTGGGGCCGACCAATCAGCTGCTTGGGGAGAATTTCAGGAAGCCATCTCCTGAAATACACACACTCAAATACAAACTACAACACAGAAACTGGGGAACGTAACAATGCCGCAATCAACATCCTGATCAACTCTAAGCGAGGAGATGTGTCACGTTGGCATGAAGAGTTCCGGGAGACAGGCGCAGGAATGCGTAATAGTTTTTTTATTAAGCCACAAATTACGGCGTGCCGTGTAAAGGCACGGTGACGAAGACCGAACAAACACGTACGCAAAACACAGGTTGAAACCCAAACAAAAGAATGAGGAGTACCTTGAATAAATACACACGCGGACAATGATTAACACACGGGATGAGACCCGTAATCATCTGCGCAATCCACAAGGGTACGAAAGCCCAAAACACACAGCACAGGTACTCACACGCACCAACGGACATTGTAACAATAATGGACAGCACCATGGTGAACAAAGGGCACATATATACAAATACAATCAGTGGGAATAGGGGCCAGGTGTGCACAATGAAAGTTCCAGAGGGATCCGTGACAAGATGTGTTGCACTGCATGAGGCAAATGAAATCCATAGATTAGGGCCTAATGAATTCATTTCAAATGGCTGATTTCCTTATGAACTGTAACTCAGTAAAATCTTAGAAATTATTGCATGTTGCGTTGATATTTTTCTTCAGTACATATAACGTATAATATTGGGATGCAAACTCAAAATGTAATACATTCCAATACATTCTGACATTGTACAGGTATCTTATGTTTTAAGCCCATAAACATGTGTGTGAAGTATATAATTTTGTTTCAATGTAGATAAGACCACCAAAAAAAACACTCTGTGTGACCCTGATTTAGCCCACTGCAGTACAATATTAACTTACAAGACAAAGAATGAACAAAGAAATGCCTACTAGGCCTAGAGGCCTAGGAAATGAGAATTTATCATACAACCTTCCTCCATGGACTGGAAAGAGGATAAGAGAAATAACAAAGGCATTTAATTCCATTTATAGCATCTGACGGTGTAACCTTTCCACCCAAAACAAACCACCATAACCTGACCGTCAAGGCCCAATCTCCACAGGGTGCCACAGCATCTAAGAGCTTGTGTGGGGATGAGACCAACGTAAATTAGCCTGTTGGGGATGGGGGCGCTGTTTAGACTATTTATGCTAATTGGGTAATTTTTGAAACGGCTTCCCACAAAATCCTTGATCGTACAATATGCATATTATTATTATTATTGGATAGAAAACAGTCTATAGTTTCTATAGGAGTTGAAATTTTGTCTCTAAGTGGAACAGAGCCCATTCTACAGCAATTTCCCTGACATGGATTCAGATTTCAGAAATGTTGGCCACTGTTCTGAAGTCAGTTAAAAAGGCACTGATATTGCTATGACTGTACGGACACTTCTTACGTCTTCCCCTGGATGCCTTTACGTGATGACGATTCCAATGGGGTCGATTGCGCGTTCACAGGCCCTATAAATCAAAAAACCCTGTAGCTAGCAAGTCTTTTCTTGGTGCGTCACGCGCGTGGAGGACACCGACCCTCTCCTGTTCCAAGCGTTAGTTTAGCCTGTTATATTTCTCCGGTCATCTTTTCACTCGTTATAGGAGTTAAAAACATCATAAGGTAGTTAATTTAAAGCGTTTTATAGCAATTTATATCCGTTTAGTGCGATTTTGGGACATTTATTTCTTTAACGCTGTGAATAGGTGGGCACGCTTTCAGTTCATCCCGAACGCAGTTGGCATTTCCACATGGCAAGAGGACAGCTTTCCACCAAAAGACGATTCCTCCCAAGAAAGGATCCTTTGCCCAAGATACTGATGGAAGAACAGCTCAAGGTAGGACATTTTTATTATGATAAATCGTGTTTCTGTCGAAACATTTTAGTGGCTTAGGACGCCATGTTTTTTGACGTAGCTTCGCTTGGCGCAAACTGTATTGAAAAGTAAGGATAAATTAAAAAATGTAATACCGCAATTGTATTAAGAATTAAATTGTCTATCAATCCCTGTCCACCCTATATTTTTTAGTCACGTTTATGAGTATTTATGTATAAGAGTAGATCACTGTCTAAGTGGCGCAAGGACATTTTCTGACCAACTGAGCTACAGTTCACATTGTCTAACCATGATTTTGGGGGCTAAATATAAACATTTTCGATCAAACTGTATATGCATGTTGTAATGTGATGTTACAGGAGTGTCATCGGAAGAATTCTGAGAAGGTTAGTGAAAAAATTAATATCTTTTGGCGATGTTGACTTTTATCGCTCACTTTGGCTAGAATCAATGCTGGGCTGCTATGTGGTATGTGCTATGCTAATATAACGATTTATTGTGTTTTCGCTGTAAGACACTTAGAAAATCTGAAATATTGTCTGTATTCACAGGATCTGTGTCTTTCGATTCGTGTATGCTGTGTATTTTTACGAAATGTTTGATGATTAGTAAGTAGGTAAACACGTTGCTCTAAGTAGTTTTTCTATTCCATTTGTGACGGTGGGTGCAATTGTAACCTATGCCATCTACCTGAAATATGCACTTTTTTCTAACAAAACCTATCCCATACCATAAATATGTTATCAGACTGTCATCTAATGAGTTTTTTTGTTGGTTAGGGGCTATAAATATCTTAGTTTAGCCGAATTGGTGATGGCTACTGGTGTTGGTGGACAAATAAAAGATGGTGGATTATGCTAATGTGTTTTTAGGTAATAGATGTACATCTCTACATATTGTGTCTTCCCTGTAAAACATTTTAAAAATCGGACATGTTGACTGGATTCACAAGATCTGTGTCTTTCATTAGCTGTATTGGACTTTAATGTGTGAAAGTTAAATATTTAAAAAAAATATTTTTTTTGAATTTCGCGGCACTGGTTTTTCAGTGGGGGGGGGGGGGGGTGCCGCTAGCGCCACGCTGATCCTAGACAGGTTAGACAGAATTTCTGAGAGGACCATAAAAACTCTTTGCATGGAGTTATTTAGAGTTCACCCTGTACAGATACACATTAACACAGAGATGAGACATCCGTATAGATAGCATCGGAGTTATCCTCATTGAGCAAGATTCAGGTAGATACCAAACATGGATACTATAACATTATTCTATTACTCAATAGTCAGTCCCCTGAATAGTGTAAAAGAGAGATACATTTTGGCCCCTCAGAGGGGAAGGGCAGACTAGACCTTGGGCATTGTCCTTTGTGCTTTCCTTGTGTTCCTGGACCATTTGCCAGGAAGCTCCGGGTGACAGAGAGCACATCAATTAGGGCCGAGCATACAGTTGGTAAGAATTGGTAAGAAACAGAATTGGTAACAAACAAGCTTACCTTATTTTTTGCCCAGCCTCTTCTAGTACCGATTGTCCTCCAAAATCTGTTCCTTAAGTGTGAATTCCGGTTCGGGACGCCAATTGATAAGACCAATACCTCAATATGCAATAAACATATTTATCATTCAAAAGAGCCCAAACTCAGAGTGAAGTTGCAAATGTTTACTCAGCGAAGATGTACCAGCTGAATGCATACATTCAATGCAACACAGTGTCCACGTATACCCTTAGCTCTCACCCCTCCCTCCCACAAAGATGTACTTCAGTACTTTTCCATCACTCAGGATTTCTCCGTGCTTTCATATCTCAGGACTTCTTATCAGTCAGGAGACAATGAGTTATTTGAAGTACACATTATTATTCCTACAGTCCACTACAGTCCATACACAAAGAGCTTAAACCTAATACTACTTTCAGTCTGTTAATACTAAGATGACATAATGATATGAAACAGTAAAGATATAAAATGGTAATATAAAACAGTAATTTACAATCTATCACTTTTCTTCGGGCTTGATTGGTAACTCAACTTTGTTATTTTCTGAAGCATTTCCAAAAACCTTCCAAATAAATCAGTCCACCTGTCAGCAGAGTACCAGCCATCCAACAATAAACTATTTGCAAGTGATAAATGTTTAATGTGAGGCGTCATAGAGGCTTGTCTGAGGATGCTATTATCATGTCTTCCTCGTTTCTCTGTCTGCATTGCAATAAGCCACATCAACTTGGGGATGTCAAAGATAAATAAAAACAGATTGAGAAGCAAAGTTAACTGTGTGACCATCCTTTGAAATGATTTATGGCTTAGCAAGTATTTGGATATTCTTCTTTGAAAATACTAACTCATTCATAGACACTAACTACCTTTAGCGCCTATTGACGATAGCGCCTATCTTCTGGCCAGGGGAGGTTTGTTGAGTCCCGACGCTCGTTCGGAATGTTAAAATGCATCACTTGTGGAATGTTTTTGGAAACATAATGAACGTATCTTTCATATCAGTGAGAAATCATTTTCAAAAGGTTAAATGACTACACACCTTTATAGGGTTAGGGTTAGTATTCCCACACAACCATATCTCCATGTTACACTGCTTGTTTACAGAAGACAGAAGGACTAAATAAGTGGCCACCTTAGATAATTAGTTATGTAACGTGCTCCAAACACCTGTGTGTAAGCGTAACAGGGGACTTATAGTAAGTGTCTTTTTTTCATTTGGAAGATTATTTCTCACTGATATGAAATATAAGAGGTATATCAGCATATGTTTCGAAAACCGTTTAGCAAGCGATGATTATTGATGTTTTTAAACATTAAAACAGCGTCAAGATTGTAAATCGCCATGGGCGAACCTAACCTCTGAAATCCCTACTTATAAGAAGGGTTATGAGTAGTTGAATATTGGAATGTATTTGGAAATAACCTTGGAAAGTATTTAAATATTAAAATACTCCATGTATTTGAACCCAGATCTGTATTTGGAAATAAGTATTTTGAAAATCGGTTTGGATATTTATAGGACGTTTTTGAAAATAGAAGTAGCTGATTTGCCAAATTATTTGAAAATACTGAAATAGACAGAAAATAAGTATTTAAATAACAAATACCTAAATATAGATGTATTTGAACCCAGGTCTGCTTTACTTAAGTGTTTGTATGTTTTTCTACAATACCACCCACCATGCATCCAGTATAGTATTGTAGATACAAATTAGGACTTCTTTGTGATGGGAAGTGAAGAGTGAAAAGCAGGTATGGGTGCACTGCTATATAACATTCCTAGCCTTCAAAAATGCATGATCCCATTCCCAATAAACACACCAGCAGCAGTCCATGTCTATAAAATGTCCATGTTATGAATGACTGCTGTCTTCGTTTTAATTACTGCAATTAAAATAATACATTTGACAGTTCTGCTAGTCATGCCTTATCTTTACATTAGGTTACATTTTAAGTGTAATTTATCCAATGAGCATGAAATGAGCACTAGTGGGTCAGTGATAGTGCCTTTCCATCAGAGGAGGCTCCTCAGAGGAAGGGGAGGACCATTCTCCTCTATGAATTTAATAAAAATAAAAATAGTGAAACATTAAGAAAGTTATCCTTTTTAGATAAAACTATACTAAGTATATTCACATAACCAAATAATTGATTTATACACACCATGCTGTAGCTGGATGACAGCTAGTATCCATCTTCCTCTGGGTAGATTGACTTCAATACAAAACCTAGGAGGCTCATGGTTCTCACCCCCTTCCATAGACTTACACAGTAATTATGAAAACTTCTGGAGGACATCCTCCAACCTATCAGAGCACTTGTAGAATGAACTGACATGTTGTCCACCCAATCAAATGATCAGAGAATGAATCTAGTACTGAAAGCATAAGCTACAGCTAGCTAGCACTGCAGTGCATAACATGTGGTGAGTAGTTGACTCAAAGAGAGAGAAAGATAATAGATGAACAGTTTATTATTAAGGAGCAAGCGACAGAGAAAGAGCGAGAGAGATAGCTACATGTTGTTGTATTTTTTAACTTTCAATTAGCTAGCGACTGCAGCGAGCTAGTTTAGCCTACTCAAACAACTGGCTCAAACAGCAAGGGCTGACTATGGCTATCCGTCACTGGAACTCTTCCAAGTCAAGGTACGTTTTTGTTTTAATTAATGCCACCGGAGCCCGCCAGTGTAATTGCTAAACTGTTTGCTGACTGTACACTGTACTGCATGATTGTAGCGGGTTTACTAACTAGGTTCTAGTTCTAGTAGCTATGTTGACTATGACGTGAGCTAATATGGTGACAACGATGTAGGCTGTGTGTAGTGGGTATCAGTTATGATATGAAGATTCGGAAAGGTATTTTCGCCTAGTCACAGACAGTTGATGCATTGTGCATTGAAGTCCACAAGCGAAGGGAAAAGGTGAGAGGAGGAGAACGTGTAGATGCTAGAAGGAATTATACAAGCAAAGTGATCATGCTATTTGTATGTAGCTGCTATCAAAGTTAAGTGTGTTTGGGGTTGACCAGTGGTGTATTCACATTTTAGCCGATTGTGTTGAAAAACGTTTCTTAAACGGAAGCAAATGGGAATGAAACGGGGATAAACATACCTGAATTTGTACAATAGAAACACTTGTTTGCAACTGTTGGAGTAATGATTACACCCTAGATCAGCTAGATGCAGGCAAGAGTGTGTACGGCGGTATTGAATGTGTCACTCTCTGTCACCTTTATTACTCACATTTGTCCTCTCGACCTGTGCACCCACGTTGTAAACTTCATTCATAGGCAAGGTTGTAGCAACCTCATAATGGGTATAGGGAAAATTAGAGTATCATGTAATAGCCTAAATCTATCTGTGTTACATTGAGCTGGTTGAATGGAATATAAATGATAGTCGCCCAATATGCTTTAATAGAAATGAGGCCATGCTCATTAGAAAAATTATCATCCTCCCTTGTCTTAAATGGCACCGACCGCCACTGTTACTTGGATGTACTATACCAAGCACTTAAATCACAGTATCTGTGTATTGCAAATACTGCATTCATAAATTATGTAGATACAGCTTTTAATTTTCTAATCATTTACTACAGAATGTTTCATTTCAACTTGGCACACCATTAGGTTGATGTACATATCAATCAATAATTCTCTATGTGTGCAGCTTCGTGCGTCAAGAGTCAGCGTTGTTTTAAGGGCTCATTATGGGCACAGTATCAACTGAATTGCTACACAATCTTTTCTTATGTGATTATTTATGTTTATCAACATCCACAATCATAGATCATAGATATTCTGAAATCAAAGTAGCATTTGCTCTATGAGATTATAGCCATGGAAAATTATTGCTATAAGCAGTAGGTTCACGTAGGATATTCACTCTATTGCTACATCCCTCAACATGGTTTTATTTATTAAGAATGACAGCAGAAATGCATGTAGCAATAAATAACAGTCAGTGAGATATAGTGGATATTGCTCTGCAGGTTCTCTCTCTATAGTAAATTTCAAAGGAAATATATAACTTATACCATGAAAACACCCACATCTGTGTTGTACGATATAGCTAAACATGCGTCCAGGCTATCAGCGTATAAATCAAATATCCAATGTTTCCAAGGTAAATAGATTGTCCCTGTATGAAATACAAGTTAAGGGTGTTACAGCTATTTGTTCTGGGTAGTTGAGGGCCACTCAACAAATTAACAATTGATAAGTATTTAATGTTGCTAATTATAATGCTAATTGGAGAGAAAAACTTTGTGGACCTTGAGACCACATCTGAGGCCGTGACTTACATTATGACCAGTTGGGTACTGTTGCTTAGACCCGTGCATATGCCTCCCCTTCTCCCCTACACTAAGTTTAGGAGTCATGTTGGTAAAACTTGTTTTACATAATTAGCCATGTTGTATTAGCCATGTTGTACAGACAACACATACACTATATATACAAAATTATGTGGACACCCCTTCAAATTAGTGGTTTCGGCTATTTCAGCCACACTGGTTGCTGACAGGTGTATAAAATCAAGCACACAGCCATGTAATCTCCATAGACAAACATTGGCAGTAGAATGGCCTCACAGAAGAGCTCACTGACTTTCAACATGGCACCGTCATAGGATGCCACCTTTCCAACAAGCCAGTTTGTCAAATTTCTGCCCTGCTAGAGCTTCCCCGGTCAACTGTAAATGCTGTTATTGTGAATTGGAAACATCTAGGACCGGCAACTGCTCAGCCGTAAAGTGGTAGGCCACACATGCTCAAAGAACGGGACTGCCGGGTGCTGAAGCATGTAAAACTCATCAGTCCTCGGTTGCAACACTCACTACCGAGTTCCAAACTGCCTCTGGAAGCAACATCAGCACAAGAACTGTTCGTCAGCAGCTTCATGAAATGGGTTTCCATGGCCGAGCAGCCGAACACAAGTCTAAGATCACCATTCGCAATGCCAAGCGTCGGCTAGATTGCTATAAAGCTCGCCGCCATTGGACTGTGGAGCAGTGGAAACATGTTCTCTGGATTAATTAATAACGCTTCACCATCTGGCAGTCCGATGAACGAATCTGGGTTTGGCGGATGCCAGGAGAACGCTACTTGCCCCAATGCATAGTTCCAACTGTAAAGTTTGGTGGATAAGGAATAATGGTCTGGGGCTGTTTTTCATGGTTCGGGCTAGGCCCCTTAGTTCCAGTAAAGGGAAATCTTAACGCTACAGCGTACAATGCCATTCTAGATGATTCTGTGCTTACAGCTTTGTGGCAACAGTTTGGAGAAGGCCATTTCCTGTTTCAGCATGACAATGCCCCAATACACAAAGAGAGGTACTGTATATACAGAAATTGTTTGTCGAGAACGGTGTGGACAGAGCCTTGACCTCAACTCTATCGAACACATTTGGGATGGATTGTAACGCCGACTAGGCCTAATCAAGGCCCTGCAGTACCTGGCTCCACTCCTATTCCCCAGGCGCTCTCTTTTGATGACTTCTGTAACCGTAATAGCCTTGGCTTCATGCATGTTAACATTAGGAGCCTCCTCCCTAAGTTTGTTTTGTTCACTGCTTTAGCACACTCTACCAACCCGGATGTTTTAGCCGTGTCTGAATCCTGGCTTAGAAAGACCACCAAAAATTCAGACATTTTTATCCCCAATTACAATATTTTCAGACAAGATAGAACGGCCAAAGGGGGCGGTGTTGCAATCTACTGCAAAGACTGCCTGCAGAGTTCTGTTATACTATCCAGGTCTGTTCCCAAACAATTTGAACTTCTACTTTTAAAAATCCACCTCTCTAAAAACAAGTCTCTCACCGTTGCCGCCTGCTATAGACCACCCTCTGCCCCCAGCTGTGCTCTGGACACTATATGTGAACTGATTGCCCCCCATCTATCTTCAGAGCTCGTGCTGCTAGGCGACCTAAATTTGAACATGCTCAACACCCCAGCCACCCTACAATCTAAGCTTGATGCCCTCAATCTCACACAAATTATTAATGAACCTACCAGGTACCACCCCAATTCCGTAAACACGGGTACCCTCATAGATATCATCCTAACAAACTTGCCCTCCAAATACACCTCTGCTGTTTTTAACCAAGATCTCAGCGATCACTGCCTCATTGCCTGCATCCGTAATGGGTCAGCGGTCAAACGACCTCCACTCATCACTGTCAAACGCTCCCTGAAACACTTCAGCGAGCAGGCCTTCCTAATTGACCTGGCCGGGGTATCCTGGAAGGATATTGATCTCATCCCGTCAGTAGAGGATGCCTGGTCATTTTTTAAAAATGCCTTCCTCACCATCTTGAATAAGCATGCCCCATTCAAGAAATTTAGAACCAGGAACAGATATAGCCCTTGGTTCTTTCCTGACCTGACTGCCCTTAACCAACAGAAAAACATCCTATGGCGTTCTGCATTAGCATCGAACAGCCCCCGTGATATGCAACTTTTCAGGGAAGCCAGAAACCAATATACACAGGCAGTTAGAACAGCCAAGGCTAGCTTTTTCAAGCAGAAATTTGCTTCCTGCAACACAAATTCAAAAAAGTTCTGGGACACCGTAAAGTCCATGGAGAATAAGAACACCTCCTCCCAGCTTCCAACCGCCCTGAAGATAGGAAACACTGTCACCACCGACAAATCCACTATAATTGAGAATTTCAATAAGCATTTTTCTACGGCTGGCCATGCTTTCCACCTGGCTACCCCTACCCGGGACAACAGCACTGCCCTCCCCTCTGCTACTCGCCCAAGCCTTCCCCATTTCTCTTTCTCCCAAATACAGTCAGCTGATGTTCTTAATGAGCTGCAAAATCTGGACCCTTACAAATCAGCCGGGCTAGATAATCTGGAAACTTTCTTTCTAAAACTATCTGCTGAAATTGTTGCCACCCCTATTACTAGCCTCTTCAACCTCTCTTTCGTGTCGTCTGAGATCCCCAAAGATTGGAAAGCAGCTGCGGTTATCCCCCTCTTCAAAGGGGGGGACACCCTTGACCCTAACTGCTACAGACCTATATCTATCCTACCCTGCCTTTCTAAGGTCTTCGAAAGCCAAGTCAACAAACAGATTACCGACCATTTCGAATCACACCACACCTTCTCCGCTATGCAATCTGGTTTCAGAGCTGGTCATGGGTGCACCTCAGCCACGCTCAAGGTCATAAACGATATCGTAACCACCATCGATAGGAAACAATACTGTGCAGCCGTATTCATTGACCTGGCCAAGGCTTTTGACTCTGTCAATCACCACATCCTCATTGGCAGACTCGACAGCCTTGGTTTCTCTAATGATTGCCTCGCCTGGTTCACCAACTACTTCTCTGATAGAGTTCAGTGTGTCAAATCGGAGGGTCTGTTGTCCGGGCCTCTGGCAGTCTCTATGGGGGTGCCACAGGGTTCAATTCTTGGACCGACTCTCTTCTCTGTTTACATCAATGATGTCGCTCTTGCTGCTGGTGAGTCTCTGATCCACCTCTACGCAGACGACACTATTCTGTATACTTCTGGCCCTTCTTTTGACACTGTGTTAACAACCCTCCAGGCGAGCTTCAATGCCATACAACTCTCCTTCCGTGGCCTCCAACTGCTCTTAAATACAAGTAAAACCAAATGCATGCTCTTCAACCGATCGCTGCCTGCTCCTGCCCGCCTGTCCAACATCACTACTTTGGACGGCTCTGACTTAGAATATGTGGACAACTACAAATACCTAGGTGTCTGGTTAGACTGTAAACTCTCCTTCCAGACCCACATCAAACATCTCCAATCCAAAGTCAAATCTAGAATTGGCTTCCTATTCCGCAACAAAGCATCCTTTACTCATGCTGCCAAACATACCCTTGTAAAACTGACCATCCTACCAATCCTCGACTTCGGTGATGTCATTTACAAAATAGCCTCCAAAACTCTACTCAATAAATTGGATGCAGTCTATCACAGTGCCATCCGTTTTGTCACCAAAGCCCCATATACTACCCACCACTGCGACCTGTACACTCTCGTTGGCTGGCCCTCGCTTCATACTCGTCGCCAAACCCATTGGTTCCAGGTCATCTACAAGACCCTGCTAGGTAAAGTCCCCCCTTATCTCAGCTCGCTGGTCACCATAGCAGCACCTACCCGTAGCACGCGCTCCAGCAGGTATATCTCTCCAGTCACCCCCAAAACCAATTCTTCCTTTGGACGCCTCTCCTTCCTGTTCTCTGCTGCCAATGACTGGAACGAACTACAAAAATCTCTGAAACTGGAAACACCTATCTCCCTCACTAGCTTTAAGCACCAGCTGTCAGAGCAGCTCATAGATTACTGCACCTGTACATAACCCATCTACAATTTAGCCCAAACAACTACCTCTTTACCTACTGTATTTATTTATTAATTTATTTTGCTCCTTTGCACCCCATTATTTCTGTCTCTACTTTGCACTTTCTTCCAATGCAAACCAACCATTCCAGTGTTTTTTTTAGTTTTTTTTAGTTTTTTTTGTTTTTTTTGTTGTTTTTATTTTACTTGCTGTGTTGTACTCACTTCGCCTCCATGGCCTTTTTATATTTTTATTTATTTATACATATATCTGTTTGCCTTCACCTCCCTTATCTCACCTCACTTGCTCACATTGTATATAGACTTATTTTTTTATTTTTTTCACTGTATTATTGACTATATGTTTGTTTTTACTCCATGTGTAACTATGTGTTGTTGTATGTGTCGAACTGCTTTGCTTTATCTTGGCCAGGTCGCAATTGTAAATGAGAACGTGTTCTCAATTTGCCTACCTGGTTAAATAAAGGTTAAATAAAAAAAAATAATAATAATAATAATCGTTTAACATCAGTGCCCGACCTCACTAATGCTCTTGTGGCTGAATGGCTGCAAGTCCCCGCAGCAATGTTCCAACATCGAGTGGAAAACCTTCCAAGAAGAGTGGAGGCTGTTATAGCAGCAAAGGGGGGACCAACTCCATGTTAATGGCCATGTTTTTGGAATGAGATGTTTGAAAAACAGGTATCCACATACTTTTGGTCATGTAGTGTAGCAGGTTACAATGAGAGTAAAACATTATGGGACCACCCTGAATTCCCCACATAATGGTCAAATGGGATTAGCCCAGACATGTTTTTCATGACTCAACTCCCAGTGTTTGAGATCTGCAAAACCTAGCAGGTGGTTTTTGCTCTCCACAAAGAATCTCACGTGACTTTGTTTCCGGTAGAGGAAAAGAGGAAAGACCACCCCTTGTGGTGTTTTATTAAGGCTCGGGAGATGATGGTGAGAATGATTGCTCATTACTGATTATAGGATTAGCAGTGGCCAGAGAATGACTCAAGGGAGGGATTGACGTGAGTCTGGCACATTAAAATCCCCACTGCATAAAGAATTAGTGAAGAGGTATCTAGCTAGCCCATTTAGTTTTAAACCTCCCCCCTCTGGATCAAATGGAACTCAGGAGAATTGCTTTGGCATTTCAAATGGAGGGAATTATGCATACATTTAGCATGGATCTCTCTAATCATAAAGTAATGAGCAGCAGCTGACAAATGCACTGCATTAAATTCTTGAATAGAATTATATACAAATCAGCACTTGCAGAAACTACAGCTCTTCCTCTACATATTAGGTAGACATTGTTTGCAGAAACACCACCTATTTTCCAGTTCTTTAGCCAGCTCCACCTAGTGAGGCACTAACATACAGTAGCTAATTGCTAGACTGCAGTGAACTGAAATTGTTTCTACAGGATTTCAGTCTCCTGTTTAGTTCCATCTTAGAGCTGGAGCTATGAGTGGCTACGAGAGGTTCAATTGTAATTTGATAGATACGTACATTGGTGATAATAAAAAGAACAACACTGCTCATTAAAGCTCAAACAGTAAAACCATTTAACATGTGGCGGCAGGGCTCTCGCTTTCGCACTCCCCTGGACGTATAGAGAGGCTCTAAAGTAGCGTGAATAAAACATAAATTAACTCGCACTTTTTCACAGCAGCAGTGCTCACCACAGACAAAAGCAGCTTCAGAAGATCCAACAGCAGAGTGGCGCCCATCTGTCTACTGCAGCTCAGTGGTGTCATCTCCCAATCCGCCAGGTTGCTGCCTCATTTGCCTGCTGCAGCTCTGGGGTGTGGCTCTACAGTAAGTGGCTGACTAAACTGTGGCTCACACACACACACACACACACACACACACACACACACACACACACACACACACACACACACACACACACACACACACACACACACACACACACACACACACACACACACACACACACACACACACACACACACACACAGATGCTCTCTCTCTCTCTCTCTCTCTCTCTCCGTCTCTCTCTTTCACACATGCATATGTCAGATGTTGCTCACCCTTAAATCTCCCCCAAATTGGATACCAGCCCTTTCTGTGTGTATTTCATTTGTATTTGAGAATTTACAGTGGCATGATTTACCTTGGTTTGCTGTGTTTCTCTTCCTTGTTATCTTAATTGATTTGTTATAGACTCCTCCCCCTCTGCTCAGAATTACTCCCTGCATGCTTTCCTCTAATCTCTCTGTCACCTGCACAGGACTGGACCATGGGCTGGGTGCCACAGATGCTTGATGATAATGGATGATGAGGAACGACTGCCAAATGGCTACCGATGAACAAACAAACGTACCAGCGGCAGATGAGCAACTGACGAATGGTTGGCGTGAATGCTTGTGTGAATGGTGTGAACCGAATATCGTTTAATTAAACACTTAACCTGTATAATCTTACCTGTGTGGCGGGCTGGGATCTCAAAGAAACCTGTTTTTGACAGCACCTCACACATACATACACATTACACACTTTTAATTTGCGGCTGCTACTCTGTTCTTTATTTTTTCTTTATTTTACTTGTATTATTTATCCTGATTCCAAATGTCTTTACCCTGCCTTCATGTACATATCTACCTCAATCACCTCGTACCTCTGCACATTGATCTGGTACTGGTACTCCCTGTTCTGTATATAGCTTCATTCTTGTGTATTTCATTTTATTATTATTTTACTTATTTTATTTTTAAACTATGCAATGTTGGGAAGGGCTCGTAAACATAAAGTATACACCAGTTGTATTCGGCGCATGTGTAAAATAAAATTTGATTCAGTATTTGATTTGATTTAGGTTTCTAGATGCCTGGTAGCAGTATTTTAGGCCTAAGCAAAAGTAATTGTAGGTGTATTTTAGTAATGTCAGAGGTGCCAACCAATTATTTGTGAATTTTAATCAACCTTTGTGTGATATTCTTAGTTTGAATTGCAGTAACTATTGTGCTTAATTGTACTATGTGTGATCGCTTTTGGTTTCCTTTTCTCTTTCTTTGTGTTTCCCTAATTTATTTATTTACTTACTTCTCCTTTTTGTCTAGTCTCCTTGGAGACTGACTTAACCCTTGCCGGGTGCACCTGTGTGCAATCACTTTAACGAGCAATGGACTGCTGAAAAGGGAGCAGAGAGCTCAGTTCCAAAGGAGTTACTACTGTGGAAACACAACTGCCACAGAGCTGCAGCTGCTGCCACGGAGCTCTTCTCCCACCATTACAGCCGCCTGGACTGAAAGATGTGCTGAGACGCTGCTGCAAAGCACGTCACTTCCAGATGGGGACGAATGATTACTCATATGAGTGAGACTGAATGACAAGGCGAGAATGGCCTACTCCTTACCCTTGCTCTCTTCCACTCATCTGTGTGTTCAGTATCCATTGAAGTGGCGGGCTGCCGAATTCGGCATTGGTGTGGCAGTCGGGCAACAGTGGCAATGCCCAAACGGACCTGTACCGAGCCACGACTACAATGCCGCCTACCAGGACAAATGGACTGTTTTGATTGTATTATCTGTTGGCCTGGTTCTGTGTTGTGTTGCCTGTAATATAATGTGAATGTCCAGTCAGTACTTTTCTAGATAAGTTATTTTAATGCACGCCTCACCAGAATGCCTCAACAAAGCTGCTCTACGAAATCCCAAAACACTGTTGTGCAATACTGACAATTCCCCCTTTAACGTTAACACACTTTTTACTTTTTACACCTTCTACAAGTTAGTGTAACCATAATGAAAACAACCATACTTCAGAATAGCGATAAATAGAAACAATGTTACAGTAAAGGTTTTGAAAGAACACTAAAGCAACGTGACATTTCACCTGTGACATTTCACATTTCACCCCCCCCCCCCCCCCCCCCGACAGTCTATTGACCTCTCTTTTCAATGTCTCTTGGTTTCTATAGTTGTTCATTACAGGTACAGTACAGTCTGACAACTGGTTTGTTAGCCCTACCAGACCTGTTAAGTAACAGTTCTTTACCACTAGTCTGTGCTGTCACTCAAGGTCTCTTGTTGACCATTGTCTGACAGTACATCATTTTATTTTCTTTCAGGAGAGGCAGGTGTAATGCCTTTAGTTGGGGTAGGCACTGCCTGGAGGTGGTGACGGTTACGTAGTGTTCCTCCTTTCTGCATCTCGATGACGTAAGACCTGGGTGTGGTGCTTTCACCTGTTACCATTGCAGGTGTAGTCCACTCTTTTTGATGATTGAGCTTAGTAAGCATGGTTTCTCCTGGCAGTAGCAATTGTAATGGTCTTGCCCTGTGACGCTGGTTGTAGTAGAATGCTTGTTTCCTCTTTCTGCTGCACCCTTTAGCCTGATGTGTTTCTTGTTGGACCACTTATGTGGCAGGTTTCTCTCCAAGGTTGGAAGTGTCATTCTGATTTTTCTACCGATGAGAAGTTATGCAGGGCTCGCTCCCGTTGTTGTGCATGGGGTTGACCTGTAGCACATGAGGAACCAGTGGATCTTTCTGCAAGAGAATCCTATTTGTGGTCTGCACTGCCATTTCTGCATGACCGTTACCCTGAGGGTTGTGTGGGCTAAAAGTAATGTGCTTAAAGTCAAGCTGCTTTGCCATTTCTTGGAACTCGGAACTAGAGAATTGGGGCCCATTATCACAAACTCCTCATCTGCAATGCCATACCTTTCAAATGTTCCTTTCAGCTTCAGGGCGACCTGTGTGCTGTGGTTGTAGGCGTGTGTAGTATCTCGATGAACCTTGAGTAGTAGTCGGAGATTATCGGATAGTTTTGTTTCTTATGCTCACATAGATCCAGAGCAATTATTTTCCATGGCCTGTCACGGAGTGACGTTGAGATTAGTGGCTCCTTTTGCTGTGCCTTTCTAAGCTCACAACAAGACTGACACGACAGGACCTTTTTCTTTATCCCTGAGATCCCTGGACCCTTACTGAGGCATTGGCCCTCTCTTTGCATTTAGTCACAACCTTGATGTCCAATGTGTATTCTATCAAGAATGTTTGCTGTCTGTGGTACTAGTATGTGGTTCCCCCTTGTGACCATACCATTGTACTCTGATAGTTCACTTTTCACTGGGAAAAACTGACTGTCTGGGGTTTTACTCACATGTTCAGGACAGCCTGACCTGATGTACTTGATCTCTATCATCTGCTGCAGTGGCAACTCTGATGC
The DNA here is from genome assembly GCF_029448725.1 of Salvelinus fontinalis. Taxonomy (NCBI): domain Eukaryota; kingdom Metazoa; phylum Chordata; class Actinopteri; order Salmoniformes; family Salmonidae; genus Salvelinus; species Salvelinus fontinalis. The sequence continues at coordinate 28,667,498 of NC_074690.1, read as the reverse complement.
TCTCCATGTGTGTGTCTGTGTAGCAGGTATGTTGATTATGGCTGCGATGTAACACTCCACATCCGTATGTGTGTCTGTTTTTATTTTCGTGTCAACGGAATTCATTACAGTGTCCGCCAAAACCAAAATGTTGCCTGACGCGTACTCCGCTGTGGGTTGGAACCTCATAAGCTGCATGAGTAGTCTCTGGCACCGTAAAGTTCCATTATCCAAGTCTTGCTGTTCATTAGTGGGACCAAGGGCTTGTGTTCTGTCACAAGCTTGAAGTCATCCAGGCCGTACAGATGTTTCTCGAACTTCACACAGGCTCAAGCACTCGCCAGGCACTCTTTTTCAATCTGCGTGTATCTGGTTTCTGCCTCCGTGAGCTGCTTGTGGCAGTACGCACTGGCTTCCACTCCTCTCAATGGAGCTGAAGTAGTACAACACCAAGCCCAAAGCTGCTTGCATCTGCTGAGACTTCGGTGGCTCTGTTGCTGTCATAGAACGTCAGAACATCAGTTCTTTGAGGCGCTGGATGGCTGCCTGCTGTGCGTGATCCCATGTCGACGCTGTCTTTGACCTCAGGAGCTCATGCAGTGGTTGACCCACTGTAGAAAGGATGGGGATATACTTCCCTAGTTAACCATCCCAAAAACTCTCTTCAGCTCTTGCACATTCTCTGGTGGGTCTTGGGGAAAGCTGCCTTTTTTTAACCTTTATTTAACTAGGAAAGTCAATTAAGAACAAATTCTTATTTTCAATGACGGCCTAAGGACAGTGGGTTAACTGCCTTGTTCAGGGGCAGAACGACAGATTTTTACCTTGTCAGCTCGGGGATTTGATCTTGCAACCTTCCGGTTACTAGTTCAATGCTTTAACCACTAGGCTACATGCCGCCCCAGGTGTGTCCAAGGAAGTGTAGCTGTGTTTGCCTGAGGACACACTTCTCTGTTCAACTTTAGTTTGGTTAACTCGATCTTCTGCATGACTCTTTTTAGTCACTCGTTGTGCTACTCCGTGGTATTCGCATATACTAAAATGTCATTCATAAAAACGGCAAGTCCCTCAAGGCCTTGCAATGTCATTTTCCTTTGGAAGAGTTCTGGAGAGCTCGAGATCCCAAACGGAAGACAGCGGAAATAGTACCTGCCAAAGGGTGTAATAAAGGTTGTCAACTTTCTGTCACAGGGTAGGGTATTTGTCAAAATCCACTTGCTGCATCCAATGTTGAGAATACGTTCTCTTTCATCGCTTCATTAATCTTTTTCAAACCCACACATACACACTTTCCCATCCAACTTCCAAGATGGCGTAGCAGTGGGATGTCTGTTTTGATTGTCTTGTCCCATCCCTTGTATATACCGTTTTTTCTTCGTACATATTTTTAAATCTCATTTTCCATCTACGGACTGAACATACTCTCCTGAAACCTGCCTCACCCAATGTGGTATGGATCTGCTATTGTTTACACTTTAGAACCGGAACTCCTTTCAGTAGCTAGCCAGCTAACTAGCTAGTAGTCAATTAGCCACTGCGAGCGGTCATCACCATTAACTCGGACATCTGCCAGCCTCAGCCCGGTCAACTCCTGTCAGCCTGCACAGCGCGATATCAACCCAGAGCATATCGGACTGCTTTTCTCTACCACATCTCCGGATTCCTACTGCAAGCTCTGAACTTTTACTATGGATCATCACCGCTAGTTAGCTGCTATCGGAGTGGCTGCTCCTGGCTAACGTCTCTGTTCCAAAGTAAGCACAAGCTAGCCTGGAGCTAGCCTCGAACTAGGCCCATCTCCCGGCGAGATCCATCAAGCAATTCCTGGGCTTCAATTACCTCTTTTGCCAATTGGCCTGGATCCTTTACTGCTGACACAGAGCCCGTCGATCCATCATGACTGGTCTACCTACATAACCTTTCGAGGGGGTTTCTGTCCCGAAGCAAGCACCAGCTAGCCTCGAGCAAGGCCCATCTCCCGGCTAGCCAACAAAATCCATCAGATAATTCCTGGGCTTCAATACCTCTTCTGTCAATTGGCCTGGACCCTTTGCTGCCAACACAGAGCCCCGCCGATCCATCACGACTGGTCTGCCAACGTAAATGTTCGAGGGGGTTTCATCAGGCTCTCCTGTTGCGACGTCACCCTGAGGTCCTCCAACCCTGCTCAATATTCCTTGGCTAGCCCTTATGTTCCACCCCCCACACATGCAGTGACCGCACCTGGCTTAAATGGGGCCTCTAGAGACAAAACCTCTCTCATCGTCACTCAATGCCTAGGCTTACCTCCACTGTACTCACTTCCTACCATATCCTTGTCTGTACATTTGCCTTGAATCTATTCTTCCGCGACCGTAAACCTGCTCCTTTTACTCTCTGTTCTAGACAACCAGTTCTTTTAGGCTTTAGCCGTACTCTTATCCTACTCCTCTGTTCCTCTGATGTAGAGGTTAACCCAGGCCCTGCAGCCCCCAGCATCACTCCCAATCCCCAGGTGCTCTCATTTGTTGACTTCTGGAACCGTGAAAGCTTTGGTTTCATGCATGTTAACATCAGAAGCCTCCTCCCTAAGTTTGATTTATACACTGCTTTAGCACACTCCGCCAACCCGGATGTCCTAGCAGTGTCTGAATCCTGGCTTAGGAAGGCCACCAAAATTCCTGAAATTTCCATCCCTAACTATAACATTTTCCAACAAGATAGAACTGCCAAAGGGGGCGGAGTTCTGTCATACTATCCAGGTCTGTGCCCAAACAATTCGAGCGTCAACTTCTAAAAGTACACCTTTCCAGAAACAAGTTTCTCACCGTTGCTGCTAGTTATAGACCCCCTTCAGCCCCCAGCTGTGCCCTGGACACCATATGTGAATTGATCGTCCACAATCTATCTTCAGAGTTCGTGCTGTTAGGTGACAAGCATGTCCCAGTTTATAACACCCCGGCCGTCCTACAATCTAAGCTAGATGCCCTCAATCTCACACAAATTATCAAGAAACCTAATAGGTACAAGCCTAATCCGTAACCATGGGCACCCTCTTAGAAATCATCCTGACCAACTTGCCCTCTAAATACAGCTCTGCTGTCTTCAACCAGGATCTCAGCGATCACTGCCTCATTGCTTGCATGCGTAATGGGTCCGTGGTCAAACGACCACCCCTCATCACTGTCAAACTCTCCCTAAAACACTTCAGCGAGCAGGCCTTTCTAATCGACCTGGCCCGTCGGATATCCTGGAAGAATATTGACCTCATCCCGTCAGTAGAGGATGCCTGGTTGCTCTTCAAAGATGCTTTCCTCTCCATCTTAAATAAGCATGCTCCATTCAAAAAATGTAGAACCATGAACAGATGTAGCCTTTGGTTCACTCCAGACCTGACTGCCCTTGACCAGCACAGCTTATTCAAACAGAAATGTGCTTCCTGTAGCACTGATTCCAAAATATTTTGGGGCACTGTAAAGTCCATGGAGAATAAGAGCACCTCCTCTCAGCTGCCCACTGCACTGGGGAAAGGAAACACTGTCACCACCCATAAATCTACAATAATCGATCATTTCAATAAGCATTTTTCCACGGCTGGCCATGCTTTCCACCTGGCAACCCCTACCCCGGCCAAAATCTCAGCACCCCCTGCAGCAACGGGCCCCCCCCCCCCCCCCCCCTGCCTCTTTCACCCAAATCCAGACAGCTGATGTTCTGAATGAACTGAAAAATCTGGATCCTGACAAATCAGCTAGGTTAGACAATCTGGACCCTCTTTCTAAAATGATCTGCCTAAATTGTTGCAACTGCTATTAGTAGCCTATTCAACCTCCTCTTTCGTATCGGCTGAGATCCCAAAGATTGGAAAGCTGCCGCGATCATCCCCCTCTTCAAAGGGGGAGACACCTCAGACCCGAACTGTTAAAGAAGTATATCCATCCTGCCCTGCCTTTCTAAAATCTTCAAAAGCCAAGATAATAAACAGATCACCGACCATTTTGAATCCCAACGTACCTTCTCCAGTATGTAATTTGGTTTCGGAGCTGGTCATGGGTGCACCTCAGCCATGCTCAAGGTCCTAAATGATATCACAGCCATCGATAAAAGACAATACTGTGCAGCCGTCTTCATCGACCTGGCCAAGGCCTTCGACTCTGTCAATCATCGCATTCTTATTGGCAGACACAACAGCCTTGGTTTCTCAAATGACTGCCTTGCCTGGTTCACCAACTACTTCTCAGAGTTCAGTGTGTCAAATCGGAGGACCTGTTGTCCGGACCTCTGGCAGTCCCTATGATGGTGGCGCAGGGTTCAATTCCCAGGCCGACTCTTTTCTTTGTATGTATCAATGATGTCACTCTTGCTGCTGGTGATTCTCTGATCCACGCAGATGACACCGTTCTATATACTTCTGGCCCTTCTTTGGACACTGTGCAAAAAAAACTCCAAACGAGCTTCAACGCCATACAACACTCCTTCCGAGCATGTTCTTCAACCGATTGCTGTCCGCACCCTCCTGCCCAACTAGCATCACTACTCTGGACAGTTCTGACCTAGAATATGTGGACAACTACAAATACCTACAGTTGAAGTTGGAAGTTTACATACACTTAGGTTGAAGTCATTAAAACTCATTTTTCAACCACACCACAAATGTCTTGTTAACAGGCTATAGTTTTGGAAAGTCGGATAGGACATGTACTTTATGCATGACACAAGTCATTTTTCCAACAATTGTTTACAGACAGATTATTTCACTTATAGTTCACTGTATCACAATTCCAGTGGGTCAAAAGTTTACATACACAAAGTTGACTGTGCCTTTAAACAGCTTGGAAAATTCCAGACAATAATGTCATGGCTTGAGAAGCTTGTGATAGGCTAATTGTCATCATTTGAGTCAATTGGAGGTGTACCTGTGGATGTATTTCAAGGCCTACCTTCAAACTCAGTGCCTCTTTGCCTGACATCATGGGAAAATAAAAAGTAATCAGCCAAGACCTCAGAAAAAAAATTGTAGACCTCTGGTCTGGTTCATCCTTGAGAGCAATTTCCAAATGCCTGAAGGTACCACGTTCATCTGTACAAACGATAGTACGCAAGTATAAACACCATGGGACCACGCAGCTGTCATACCGCTCAGGAAAGAGATGCGTTCTGTCTCCTAGAGATGAACGTACTTTGTTGCGAAAAGTGCAAATCAATCCCAGAACAACAGCAAAGGACCTTGTGAAGAAGCTGGAGGAAACCGGTACAAAAGTATCTATATCCAGAGTAAAACGAGTCCTATATCGACATAACCTGAAAGGCCGCTCAGCAACGAAGAAGCCACTGCTCCAAAACCGCCATAAAGCAGACTACGGTTTGCAACTGCACATGGGTACAAAGATCGTACTTTTTGGAGAAATGTCCTCTGGTCTGATGAAACAAAAATAGAACTGTTTGGCCATAATGACCACCGTTATCTTTGGTGGAAAAACGGGGATGCTTGCAAGCCGAAGAACACCATCCCAACCGTGAAGCACGGGGGTGGCAGCATCATTTTGTGGGGGTGCTTTGCTGCAGGAGGGACTGGTGCACTTCACAAAATAGATGGCATCATGAGGCAGGAAAATGATGTGGATGTATTGAAGCAATATCTCAAGACATCAGTCAGGAAGTTAAAAATTGGTCGCAAATGGGTTTTCCAAATGAACAATGACCCTAAGCATACTTTCAAAGATGTGGCAAAATGGCTTAAGAACAACAAAGTCAAGGTATTGGAGTGGCCATCACAAAGCCCTGACCTCAATCCCATAGAACATTTGTGGGCAGAACTGAAAAAGAATGTGCGAGCAATGAGGCCCACAAGCCTGACTCAGTTACACCAGCTCTATCAGGAGGAATTGGCTAAAATTCACCCAACTTATTTATTGTGGGAAGCTTGTGGAAGGCTACCCTAAACGTTTGACCCAAGTTAAACAACTTAAAGGCAATGCGTTCCAAATACTAATTTAGTGTATATAAACTTCTGACCCACTGGGAATGTGATGAAAGAAATAAAAGCTGAAATTAATCATTCTCTCTACTATTATTCTGACATTTCATATTCAAGTCTTATATCTCCCTCTCTAACTTTAAGCATCAGCTGTCAGAGCAGCTTACGATCCTTTTACCTTTACACAGCCAATCTGTAAATAGCACACCTGACTACCTCATCCCCATATTATTACTTACCCTCTTGCTCTTTTGCACCCCAGTGTCTCTACTTGTACATCATCATCTGCACATCTATCACTCCAGTGTTAATGCTAAATTTTAATTATTTTCGCCTCTATGGACTATTTATTGCCTACCTCCCTACTCTTCTACATTTGCACACACTGTACATATATATTTATTTTGTGTTATTGACTGTACGTTCGTTTGTGTAACTGTTGTTTTTGTCACACTGCTTTGCTTAATCTTGGCCAGGTCGCAGTTGTAAATGAGAACTTGTTCTCAACTGGCCTACCTGGTTAATTACATAAAGGTGTAAAAATAAATATATATATATTTCTTTAAGACAGGCACCATGGGTGCACACCTATCTTTTGGTTGTCACCTTCTCCACAATGTCATTTTCCTCCATTCTACACAACTCCTCTTTCAGCTTCTGCATATGTGGTATTGAAATTCTGTGCGCTGTGTGCGCTGTGTGCATTGCGCGCTGTGTGCTTTGCATATGACTATTCTCTTTCAGTTGTATTTTCACTGGTTCAGTGTTGAACAAGCCATGTTCTCCTAATGCGTCATAAACCTATTTGATGCGTTTCACCAGGCATCTCGGCTGCTGTTGACCGGCTGAGTTAGTTGTTCACACATGGTCCCTGAACGACATACTGGGAAGGAATAGTGCTTTTCTTTGTATGTGGTGGTCACTTGAAATTGCCCTAAACAATTCAACTGGCCCCTGGGACTTCACAGAGTAATGGTAGACAGCTGGAATGAGCATATCAAATGTCCAGCATAAACTTTTCATTTTCAGGTGTTGCACCACTGAGAAATTGCACTGTCCGTTGGTCATCACTCCTACCGGCATTGCTAACGGATGCCAAAAAATATGCTTGGTCGTAATATTCTGTGGCACATTCTTTCCCAATATCCTGTTTTCTGACACTTGTTGCATGTCGACTTGAAAGCTGGACATCTTTCCTGCTTTTTATGTTGCATTTTCCAACACAGGGTTGCATTTTCCTTCTGCACGCTCTGTGTCCCTTAAATCTCTGTTTTCATTCCATTTTATGTGCCATTTTGCATTCTTGTGCCCCCTTGTGATCTCCTGCACATCACGCAGCTTCTCCCTGCCTGCTTAGTTGCATGCTAACTTCCTTTGACAGACTTCTTGTACAATAGTTGCTAACGTGAGATCTGCAGTTTGTGAGACAGTCCTTTATCCAGTATGCCCACGACAATCCGGTCCCGAATATATGCTCATCTCTATTCGCACCAGTCACAATACTCTGAAAGCACGTAAAGGGCTCTGATAAATGCCTCTGTACTCGTTGATTAAAAACAGGCACGTTCTTGAATAACATCCTGTTTGTGGGGGAAAAAGTAGTCATCATATTTCCTCATGCCAATTTCAAAGTCTTCTTTCTCATCCTCCGATGCAAAGAGGAATGACTTGAAAATGTTCTTTGCCTCGCTGCCCATGGAATATGAGGGAACTGACCTGTACATCACCATCTTCCTGATCCAACTTGGACACGGTTCTGAATCTCATAACCTTGTTTCCAACCTGTCCATCTGTCGGTTTATCAAAGCTAAAGTTTTGCGGTGGGTCAAACTTCGCCAGAGTCTACTTTCTTAGTAGGATGTGAGCCTGTCATCCCGCTTCTGACACCATGTAATATAATGTGAATGTCCAGTCAAGAGTTCCTTTCTCGGTAAGTTGTTTTAATGCCTCAAGATAACTGACGTACTGCTTTAAGACATCCCGTAACACTGTCGTGAATACTATGACAATGCCCTGAAATCCTTTTGATATACAGTCATTTCGTTTCAACAAAAACCTTGTCTGGGTGGTGGCCTGGGACATTTAAAACCTGATTGGCACATAGTCATCTCAGCATTTTCCTTAAATGTTTTACTCTCGCACACAATCTATTTTTTTCTCTCTCTATCAGCTGCATAAGGGACAAACTCAACGCAGAGGGCTGAATTCGCTTTAAGTCGAGTGTCGCTCCTAAAGGAATCCTAATAAATAATATAAGAGTGAGGGAAGAGTGATGTGACATAAAACATAAAGGCTAGGAAGTGTTGCGCCTACTATTGTGGAAGCAAACAGATACATTTGTGTGATACAACAAAGGGTTTATGGGTGGAAAGAGGTTTACATGCTAGAGCCCCAAAGTCATTAAACCTTCAGTTGACTCATGCCATCCATCACTGATCCCAATCATCATTGATTTTGACAAAGAAATCGGTCAATCTGTGCGACCCTCTGGCATTCAAAATCCTGATGAGGCCCTCGAGCCAAAAGGTTTGCCCACCCCTGCTGTAACTGTAGCTTTATATTTTGAAGTTTATACTGTAGGTCTTCAAGACCAAGGTGTGTCATGTTCTGTTCATTGGTCATTTGCTAACACATCAAGAAACACTTTCTTAAGTGCTATGTCCTGCATGGAAATAATGACAATGTGAGATTTTGGAAGACAATGCATTCGCTATCTTTACTAGCAACACATACTGTCACTGGTTATAGTGGGAGTAAAACATTATGGGACCACCATGGATCCACCACGATGGTCAAATGGGATTATTAACCCAGAAATGTCTTTCATAAAACTCATCTCCCAGGGTTTGAGATCTACAAAACCTAGCAGGTGATTTTTGCTCCCCACAAATAATCTAATTTGACTTTGCTTCCAGTTTCCTCTTCCCTCTGTGTAGACTGGAGGGAGAGGAAAGGAAGAAAGACCACCCCTTGTTTTAGTAAGGCTCAGGAGCTGAGGGTGAGAATGAATGCTCATTACAGGATTAGCAGAGTCCAGAGAATGACTCAAGGGAAGAATTGATGTGGGTCTGGCACATTGACATCTCCACTGCATAAAGCATTAGTGAAGAGGTATCTAGCTTGCAGAGACGGTCTGTCCCAGTGAGTCTTAAACCTCCCCCCTGTAGATTAAACGGAACTCAGGAGAATTGCTTTGGCCTTTCAATGGAGGGAATTATACATACATTTAGCATGGATCTCTCTAATCATAAAGTAATGAGCAACAGCTGACAAATGCATTTTAAAATAGCAGCTTACATACACGCTTATGTATTCTATACAAATCAGCACTTGCAGAAACTACAATTCTTCCTCTACACGTTAAGTGGATATTTTTTGCAGAACCACCATCTTTTCCAGGTCTTTAGCCAGCTACACCTTCTGAGGCACTAACATAGTCAATTGCTAGACTGCAGTGAATTGATCATGGAGCAGTGAAATTGTTTCCACAGAGTTCCACTCTCCTGTTTATTTCCATCTTAGAGCTGGAGCAATGAGGAGAGGTCCAATGGTAATGTGATAGATACCTTGGTGATAATAAAAAGGACACCACTGCTCATTAAAGCTCAAACAATAAAACCATTGAAAATGTGGCGTCAGGGCTCCTGCTTTAGCACACCCCTGGCCGTATAGAGAGGCTCTAAAGCAGCGTGAATAAAACAAATTAACTTGCACTTATTCACAGCAGCAGTGCTCACCACAGGCAAAAGCAGCTTCAGAGGATCCAACAGCAGAGGCAGCAGGAGTAGAAGCACAAACAGTAGCAGATGTGAAGACTATGACAACAGAGATGGATTGAAAGTGCTGAACAATTTCCCTTTACCTTTCCTCTCCAAACAGATGATAAGGTGTGTGAACAGTGAGCTGTGATCAGACTCTCCCTCTTCATTTTGCTTCCCACCCCATCTGTCAACTGCTGCTCCCAATCCACCTCAGTGGAGTCATCTCCCCAATCCACCAGGTTGCTGCCTTACTTGTCTGCTGCAGCTCTGGAGTGGGCTTCTGATTGGCTGACTAAACACACACACTCTCTCTCTCTCTCTCTCTCTCTCTCTCTCTCTCTCTCTCTCTCTCTCTCTCTCTCTCTCTCTCTCTCTCTCTCTCTCTACATCTGCTGCATCAGTGACTAAGGTGGAACAAGCTCAAAGGAGAGGGTTGAATATGCTTTAAGGTGAGTGTTGCTCCTAAAGGAATCCTAATGAATAATATAAGACTGAGAGTGAATGGGAGGGAGGGAAGAGTGATGTGCAGCAAAGATCGTGAAGCCCCTCCAGACCACAGGGCATTTTTAACTGAGATGAAAGCCAATGTGTCGGCACATAAAAAAATAAAGGGGAGGGAGGGTTGCGCATAGTAACGTGGAAGAAAGCAAAGAGATGAGAATGTGATATAACAAAGGGCTTATGGGAGGAAAACTAGGTTACATACCAGAGCCCCAAAGTCATCAAACCTTCACAGTTGACTCCCATGCCATCCATCATCTTTGCCCGGTATCCACCCACATCTTCAAAGGCTAGGGAGGTGATTTATCTTTTCAGACTCATTTATTTATTTACCTCTGCCAACATTATGAGTGGCCCTGTTGGTGGGCCCCAGGTTGAGTTATGTAACACTGTAGGGGAGACCGGGGTTGGTTGTCACACTGTTTACTCTTGTGTGTATTTCTCAGCACCAGTATAACTTACAAGACTATTTTCAATATTAGGAGAAATACCAAGGTCCTGGGTTGGAATTGGGAACATTTTGATCCTCATATCTTATTCCAACATGGCGTTATAAGCCATGAAATACAATCTGTCCACTTGTGACAACTAGCCCAATCGCGGGGTTGGATGTCACACAGTGCATTGTTGGTTGTCACAATGTTTAATGTTTATTGTGACTTTTGTCACAGGAAATGAATCAATATAGTATACAATGTTTTAGAAATAGCTTTTCTCTGACAAAAAACAGCATTTTATGCTGTGAGAATAAATGTGTGTGTACTGTATGTGTGTGTGTTTGCACACACACATACTCTTCAACAAACATAATTGTTCATGGATACTCCCATCATTCAACGATTTACAAAGAAAATACAGAGATTTTTATTTTTACCTTCACCTATGAAAAACAACACTGAGTGTACAAAACATTAAGGACACCTGCTCTTTCATTGACATAGACTGACCCAGGTAAATCCAGTTGAAAGCTTTGATCCCTTATTGATGTCACTTGTTAAATCCACTTCAGTCAGTGTAGATTAAGGGGAGGAGACAGGTTAAAGAGTTAAAACGTTTTTGTCTATGTGTGCCACTCAATATTAGGAAGGTGTCCTTAAATTCACCTCACCTCAACGTTTTGTCATACTGACATGAATTGACCAGGTGGATGAGTTATTTCAAAGAATTCACAATTTTAGTCATGCTAGAAAATATTTGATCCACGATGATGACGCGTTAGGCTATAAGTGCAACATATAATTGAATGAGAGGGTTATACTATTGGGAGGCCCTTTTTAAAAGCATTTTCAATGTATGGGGATACTGTATGGCATCTACATCAGCATATCACAAAGCATGATCGCTCATCAAATAAATCAATGTTTAATGCAAACGGGTTTAGCCAAGCCCTTGAGACAGTAATTCCTTTAAAATGAGTGGACCTGACAAGGTCCTATTATCCAATATCTTAATTCGGCATCAGCGTTAGATGGTGTCAGGGAGTATTTTGCCTAAGAGGAAGACATCAATTACATTAACTGACTTAAATATCACAATTTCAAATAATTTGAATTTGACGAGACAAGTTACAGAAATGATAAAAAGAGAGAGTGTGTGTAATATCTTCAAAATGGAACATTGGAACTATACTACATGATATTTGCACTGTATGGCCCATAGTTTTCCTGATCTCATAGTCAGCACAAAAAACTCCTGGCCTTGGTTATTATATGCAATATGCCTGTGTATCCATACCCTGGTTCATGTCTTATTTGTCTAAGCTTTGACAAGGGCTTTAGTAATTTAAATGAATGCATTACAATGGGTTTAGTGATTAAAGCTTTCCCTCATGCTCATTTTCCATCCAGAAATGTGCTTTCTTTCCAGGCAGCTAGGCAGCTGGCAATTTAGAAGAGGAGGTGATGCACATGGTGTAGCCTTCTCTTATCTTTTGAAATTGTGAATAAATGTCACATTGCAATTCCACAGTTGGGCATTAGTCAAAGATGACAAATAGGCACTGATACTAGTCATTTATTTTCATGGCTGTGGTAGTGGTGGTGTGTGACTGAGATTACAAAAGGGGTTGCATTAATCTAGGTGAGGCAGTCACTTTAGTGGGCCAGAACTACTGCAAGGTCAACATCCTGGGACGCTCAAGCATGCAGGGGTTCAAGAAAGCACAGGCTAAGCTCTGATATAGGGGGCAACAAGAAAATCATATCTACTATATTGAGTTCATAGTATAGCACTAATAACTGTTATTTGAATGGCAAAATTGAGCAGGGCAATATATTATTACATCTTGGAACTCTATTTGATTCTCTACAAAGTTTAGAGGAGGGTAACTGATTTTCCCCTCCCGGTGTGAACATACTAACACATCTCTGGATTAACATTTACTACAGTATCTTAGAACATAATCTATCTGACAGGTCATTGTAATGTTAAAATTGTTCCAATTTAACATTCCCATGAGGTAGGTTGTCGTCTGAGATAATTTCTCTCTCTAGTTCAAGCTAAACTAGGAAACGACATCAGGCATTTGATGAAAACTTCTTTTAAAGTTTCTTTCTTCTCCACTGACTCTGAGCAGTTGAGTGAGCCACTTACATCACATAGAGTTCCCATCATAACTTCCCTATCTTTCTTCTTCACTCAACTTCATGTGCTTTGTACTTCTCTTTGCACATAAAAGTGTGCTCGCTCTAGGTTTCTCCTCAGGAGCTAGCTACCAACTTATAACCCTTCCGAATCCACCAAACTGCTCTCAACATTTGGGGACTGTTATACTATTTCCAATTTTCTGTCACCCTACATTCCCTCATCCTCTGACACTGGGGTGTCAGATAAATTAGGAATGGAGGAATGGAGCCTTACAGAGACTTGACAGTCTTCTATCTCATCAGCTTGTTATTTCTGTGGCCACATTTCCATCGCTGTCTGGGATCACCGGTATAGGTCCATCAAATATTCCTGTGGACATTCTCAGTGACAGGGCGCCTTTCTGAGTAAGTGATAGAGTGGCTAAAGAGCAGACAACTGGCAGGCGGCATCAGCATCAATCTGTTGTTATTCTGACTGGGTGCCTGGGAAGCTGTGGGTGTAGTGGTGCTGAAGCAAGGGAGGTTTTTTTTCTTTCTTCCTGTTGCTCTATTCTCAATGTGTTCTCACAGAATGACCTGATGTCTGTTTGGTTTTGTTAGAGTTTGTTTTGGAGTTTGATAGGTGGCTGTGTTAGTTTTGTTAGACCTGTCTAAAAACATGAGTACTAATCCACATCATTCTAGTAAAAATCATTCTACTAGATGTGTCAAGACGTGCCATAGGGAGATAAGTCATAGTTTTGGGACTATGTGAATGGAATATAATCATGTATACCTCTATACACATGCATTTTCATGCTAGTAACCGACACACAATTCGACAATGAAGCTTTCCTTGAAACATCCAAGTCGAATATGACGCACTATGCATTCAAGTTGTACACAGTATCTATTCTTAGACCACACTACTGTTGGTTTATCCTAGGGAATGGGAAATGTGTGTTACATAAACACCATTTTGGAATGTTGCTGAAATGACCAGATGGGTTTGGGATTGTCTGTTGTGTAAATGTTACCTCTGCAAATTTTTACTTTTGCTGAGCACACTCCTGGTAGGCCATAATTGCCTGGAATACTCTGGAGAGCAGGCCTTAATATTATATAGGAATGCCAGTGGAGCTGCCAAAGCTGGACAGAGACAGGGCAGCCAAAGTAACAGGTCATATACCAAATACAGCGGTACGATAAATAATATAAAGTACAACATTGCATATATTAGTATCTGTCAATATCAAAATGGTAAACCAATTTGGGTAACAGAACCCATAAAAGCACATAATAGTTATCAACTGTATGGCAGACCTTTCATGTTATGACTGATAAGTCTGACAATTATCCACACATCATGATGTTAACATGAAAGTGTTATGAACGTGTCTAGCAATTATCCCCAATGCAATTACCTTTGGTCATTAGGATTTGGGGCTTGAGTACAATGCCAGTCTGAGCCTCATCACACATAGTCATTACTCAACTGCAGACCCTGATGAGACAGTGCTGTAAAGATGGATGTCTGCATATCAGCATACTGCAATATTGAGATGTCCACGTTTGTGTTTGTGCCTTAGCCTACCCTCTCCTGAAGACAGCTTCTGAACTACTTTGTGAGCTAAATGACAGTGGAAGTGTCCCCATTATAAACATATTTAAAGAACAGCTGCTGTTCATTAAGGGATACTTCGGGATTTTGGCAATGAATCCTTTTATCTACTTCCCCAGAGTCAGATGAACTAGTGGATGCCATTTTTATTTCTCTGTGTCCAGTATGAAGGAAGTTAGAGGTAGTTATGCGAGCCAATGCTAACTAGCGTTAGCGCAATGACTGGAAGTCCATGGGTATCTGCTAGAAACTACGTCTAACTTTCTTCATACTGGACACAGACATAACTATTGTATCCACTAGTTCAGCTGGGGAAGTAGATAAAGAGCCTCATTGCCAAAATCCCAAAGAAACCCTTTAACAAAAAGACAGCTGCTTGATGGGTTCTGGGGAGAAGATGGGACTCTTTACTGAGAGACAGCTGATAAAAGGTAAGATTGAACCAAACCTGATAAGATGGGAGATGAAAGCTGTTGAGCTGCTAATCTCCCAAAATGTGTTAAACTAGTTTATTATGGTGGGTATTTCTCTGGACTGCCAGTCAGTTGGTAGAGTTCCTCCTCAGATGTCAGAGGGAGATTTACACTCTAAGCTGTCATGCTTAGAAGCTGCAACTGAAGTCAAATAAAAACCACATGATCAAACCCACAGCACTTTTAATGGTGGACAACTTCATCAACAGTCAGTTAGGTCAGGCCAGACAATCATCACTCGATGGTTTGAGTAGGTGTTGGACTGTTATATGGGCCTGCGTCCCAAATGGCACCCTATTCCTTAAAAAGTGCACTACTTTTGGCCACATTACAGAGGGTGTAATATCCCAGCATTATTCTACAGGACATTCTCCACATATGATTTGAGATCCTGTTGTCTATTTGAGGTATACCAGAGGTACTGGATACAATGACGAGATGCTTGTGTCTCTACCATAACAATGAGATGCATTGTGCACAGAGCGGAACAGCGGGCTGTCAAACTGGTGGATACATCTTGTTATTTGAATACTTTTTTGAATATTCAATGAGGGGGGTTGACATCAACCGCCTGTATTCAATGGAGAGTGAGATGCTAGACTCATGAATATGCATAGACGTCTCGAACTTCTACAGGGACAACTCCGATATAAAGTGTTTTTTCTTAAAGGTTTCTGGGATGTCGCGTGTTCTACTTATATCAGTACACTAGTAACAACCTAATCATTACGAAACTTCCATTAGATCAAATAAGCCTCACATATCAAAATAGAAATATATTTTTTTATCTTGACTAAATTCAACTCTCTCTTATTGCCCCCCCATATAAAAACGACTCATTTGCTTAACAATGAATGATCTGCTTAACATGGACAGATTTTGGGCAGAGTAAAAGTCCTCACGCTTCGTCTCTTCCTCTCTGTGTATACTGCCTTATGCGGTGTGAAAAGCGATTCACAAGCCAGCTGCAGCTGTCAGTGCTAGTGTATCCACTCTAAGAACCTCAACAGACAGAGGAGCACTCCATACCTGGCGGTACCATTAACACTTAGGATACACTTTATTCAATTTAGTATTTCCAGGATATTGCTGAGAAACTAAGTGAGCCTAATTAAATGTTGCCTATATATATTCACCAATTATTTTGTGTTTTCACACTGAATGAAGGCGCACACATGCATACATTATAATGAAATACATAAGTGTGTAGTACACCACGCTGCCAATACACACACATGCATGGTCGCACGCTTGTGCACACACACACACACACACACACACACACACACACACACACACACACACACACACACACACACACACACACACACACACACACACACACACCTATCGACAGCCTCAGAACCTTGAAGTTATCCGGCCATGCGAACTGAAACTGAATTAAGTGAGCTGCCCTTACCCTCTGATGTTTCTTTTTGATGTACTCCTCGCTAGTCTGTCAGTTCATGTAAATGGCTGTTTTCACTTCAATTGCTTCATCACTAAAGACCCTCATTGTACACAGCATTTTTAAATACTTTTTACTGCCTCTTCTGAATTCCTCTCTTACATGTTATTGTCGGTCTTTTCCACCGCATCCTCTGTACATTCCATGCCTATCCGGTGTGTGTGACAATAAAACATATTTTTCCCCCTCTCAATGTCTCTTATAAGACAACACAACAAAAGCCATCCCTTCTGAGTGAAAATTCCCTCAGCCGGAAATAGCTTTCTTGACAGTCACACACAAAGCATTCTTTAAAAGTAACTGAAAACAACATTTTCTATCAACTAGAAAATCTCTGGACTGTTCCGCCCTACCTGTTTCACTTTCATTGAAATCTCATGGCTCCATCTCAAAGGCGCGTGACTCAGGTACAGAAACCACATGCAGAGAGAGGAATGCAATGCACACACTGCATTCCGGATGCTATAAAGAATGAACAAATCCAGAGCTCCAGTCACCCACGAGACCTAGGGATGTGAATTGTCCTCATTTGAGCACCGCCACAAACAGGAAAAAATGTCCATTATAAGAAAATGTTTAAATATACAGGGGAAAAGAAGAGTATGACAGCACATGACTCTGGCAGTCTGCTCTCTCCCCCTCTTGCTCTTGGTTCTCCTCTTTCTCACTCTCTTTCTTTCTCGGTCCCCCCTCTCTCCTCTCTATTGCTCTATTTTTCTCTCTCTGTCCCTCTCTCTACCCCCCCCCTCTCTCTCACGCGCACGCACACACACACACTCAGACTCTGCTGTGCTCTTGCACTCCCACTACTGTTGTGTAATCAATTGGGTCTGATGGAAAATACAGTTTTTTAATCGCTTTGGTGTAATTTTCACAAGTATATGGTACATTGTCACAACTCAGTACAAAACTGAAAACAGATCATCAAAAAGGCAGTTGACTAAGTACAACACACAAAACATACAGTCATCTAGAAATATTGTACATGTTTCACATTGCCATACATGTTCATATGAAGTAATTGCCTTTCACAATGTAATGCTCACATTTCTTTTGATTTGATTCTCTTCTCTTTTGTTAAAAGACATTTTACTATTACTTAAGCCAACTGCTGTTAATTGATGATCACTTAAACGTTTGGTAAACCTAGAGATTTGACATGTAAACTGCTTTGTCTACTACAAACTTTGAGAACTACACTGAACAAAAATATAAACTCAACATGTAAAGTTTTGGTCCCATATGTCCAATTTTCCAAACATAAAAAAAGCTTATTTTACATCCATGTTAGTGAGCATTTCTCCTTTGCCAAGATAATCCATTAAACAGCATGATCCTTACACAGGTGCACTTTGTGCTGTGAACAATAAAAAGCCACTCTAAAATGTTCAGTTTTGTCACACAACACAATGGCAACAATCACAGTTTCAACTGTGCCGGGCAGATGGCAGACATGGTGATGTGCGGGTGGGTGGTTTGCTGGTGTCAACGTTGTGAACAGAGTTCCCAATGGTGGAGGTGGGGTTATGGTATGGGTAAGCATAAGCTACGGACAACAAACACAATTGCATACTATATAAAGGACAATTTAAATGCACAGAGATACCGTGATGAGATCCTGAGGTCCATTGTCGTGCCTTTCATTTCCCGGCCATCACCTCATGTTGCATGGCCCCATGTTACAAGGATCTGTACTGGATCTGTACAGAATTCCTGGAAGCGGAACATTTTCCAGTTATTCCATGGCCTGCATACTCACCAGTCACCCATTGAGCACGTTTGGGATGTCCTGGATCGAAGTGTATCACACCAGATACTGACTGGTTTTATGATCTGCGCACCTACCTTTTTTTTTTTTTTAAATGCCCCTTTTTCTCCCTAATTGGTAGTTACAGTCTTGTCCCATCGATGCAACTCCCCTACAGACTCGGGAGAGGCGAAGGTCGAGAGCCGCACCAATGTGCCGGAGGAAATATTGTCCAGATGGCGACCGTAGTTAGCTTGCAGGTTCCTGGCCCACCACAAGGAGTTGATAGAGCACGATGGGACAAGGAAATCCCGGCCAAACCCTCCCCTTTTCCCCAGGTGCATGAACAATGAAGATATTTACTGCAATTCTGATGCAAACTAGTGGCTGCTAAACATTGTTTCTTTTCTTTCACTTGATTACACTGTGAAAGATTATAACACCTTTGATCACACCTGGAATATAAATTATGGAAATGTGATGTTCACTCATTTTTTATGAGTGGTGCCTAATATGAAAACAGCGTGATGTATTGTAATTAACAGTACTGTAGCATACTACATTCAAAAGGCAATTTTGAAACATGTTTTGCTATTGGATTAAATGGTTTTTAAAATGAGAAGATAAAATATCACTATGTTGTGTACTTGTGATTAAACCAATGTACTCATTATATTTCACATTAAACGTATATTTTGGATCAAAGGTTGTGTGGTGAAAGATGTCTACAAATGAAATGAATGCACAATTAAAGGTTTTGAATGTAAGACTGGCTGCGTTACAAGTGTTACCTATATGTACTAAGAGTTTTTTTTAAATTCATCACATACTTGTGAAAATTGTACCAAAGCGAATAAAAAAATTGTAATAGGACTCAATTTAACAAGAAAATCAAAATGAGGCTGCTGCTACTGTACTGATTGGATTACATTACACCAATTAGAAATTTGGCAGAGTTTGTCAGAGAAATTTGGCACACCCCCCCCCACACCCCAAAAAACAGCAGCATGTATACCATTGAGACCGCCCAAATTGATGCATATGAGCATCTAGAAAAATCTATTTAAAATGCAAAGGGTGTGAAGGGGACTGACTGGCACTTTCCTTAGGGAATACTGTAGTCCTGCTTAGGGAATATAGTCTTGAAATCCTTCACTTTTTGATACAAAACAGAATGTAACTCCCCACTGTGTGCCTTCAGGTCATGTAGAAATTTAGACAAATATAACAATAAGCCCATGCAAACATTGATGCGTCTCACGTTCTTCATAATTGTTTACCCATGAACAAGCTAAAGGTGGCTGAAAACAACAGGAGTAAAACACATTACTATAACTGTCTCCGGTTTGTTTTCGCTTGGTCTGACTTCCTCTGCTACCTCCATGAATACATAACGAATCAAAAGAAGGCACAGCAATACATTTTCTAAATCCTGTTTCTCAAACTGAGGGGGTTTTATCATTTGCCCTTTTTTGTCTCGACAAAGTACATTACTTTCTCCTGGAAGCTAAAACTACAAATGATATAGTTGACTTGGGAAGAAGAATGGGGAAAGGACTTTAATGGGTATATAGGCTACTGTGTATGTGTACTGTAGCATATGCTAATTTAAAAGCACTTAATCAATGTCTTGTCTGGGTCATTATTATTGTTCAAAAATCTAATACAGTAGAGTCACAGGATTTGACCTGAATCATTATTACATGAAATCTCTGAAAATAAGGAGTATTGAAGGGTTCTTCAGTTTATAATAGCATTAACAATAAAAAATACTTACAGCACTAAGACATTATGCAACTGTTCATATATTTAAGGCTACAGTATTCCAGATATTGTATCAGACAGTGAATTATCCATGTGGAAATGAAGTATTAAAAAGTAGGAACCCCAAGAGATACACAGATTTTCCCCCTAATTAACCTTATATCTCAAAGCTATAAATGGAGTCAACATGCAACAATCATCTTCACAAGATAACTGAGACAGTAAGATGTCAAGATTCAGCCCCTGCTTTCCATAATTATTCTTATTGAGCTACGTAGTTAAAAGAAGAATTCTGATGTTGTGCTCATTATGCATTGGAAATGACAGTTTGCCAACAAGTGGACAAAATAAGTGGTTTTGTGGAGAAAGAGAAAGAAAGCAGACACGTAATTAGCATCTTGGAGGATGCATCAAAGAGGAACTTTTTATGATCTATCTATTTCAACATGGAGAAGGGAATTCCTCAGAAAATGCAATTTCAACTGCCTGAATAAAACAAAGTAATTCTAGACCTCTGCTGGTGGTGTAGTGTTGGGGAAAAAGAGACTTTCTTAAAAAGCTACAATGAATGTCTTTGCACTGAATTAGAATGGCCAATTTAGGCCCCAGCATGTGAGCAAGGAACATAATATTGTGTAGTGGGGGGTGTCGGTAGTTTAGCAGCCTGATGATGATGTCTTCATCCATGTTCTCACTTCCAGAGGTGTGGGTGCCTCTGGCCTGGGGGCTGTGGGTTACTGCTGTATATGGGAATAACATAACAATGATTTAGTATGATGACATGTTGATTAGGGTCAACATGTGTGTCATGTTGCTCTCTGGGAGTAGAATAAATACGCTGTGTGTGGATATTGGATTTTTGGTGAGCCACGCACTTACAAATCATCCGTATTGTTTTTACCAGTACAATAAAAAAGGAATTACCGTAAATCTTTTTATGTCACCTTCAAAGTGCGACAATAAACTGAGTGTACAAAACATTAGGAACACCTTCTTTTTCCATGACATAGAGTGACCAGGTGAATCAAGGTGAAAGCTATGATCCCTTATTGATGTCACGTGTTAAATCCACAAATCAGTGTAGCTGAAGGGGAGGAGACATGTTAAAGAAGGATTTTTAAGCCTTGAGACAATTGAGACATGGATTGTGTACGTGTGTCATTCAGAGGGTGAATAGGCAAGAAAAAAGATTTAAGTTCCTTTGAACGGGGTATGGTAGTAGGTGCCAGGCACACAGGTTTGAGTGTGTCAAGAACTGCAACACTGCTGGGTTTTTCACACTCAAGTTTCCTTTGTGTATCAAAAATGGTCCACCACCCAAAGGACATCCAGCCAACTTGACACAACTGTGGGAAGCATTAGAGTCAACATGGGTCAGCACTCCAGTGGAACGCTTTGGACACCTTGTAGTCCATGCACAGATGAATTGAGGCTGTTCTGAGGGCTTAACAGGGTGCAACTTAATATTAGGAAGGTGTTCCAAATGTTTTGTACACTCAGTGTAGGTTCACAATCTATTTGCTTACTTCAACAAATAAAACACACGCTAAAACAATTAACTGTTTGTCACTTTGCTACTCAAGGAGTGTGTGTTTGGTATTATAACAACGTAGGAGATATGAATCAAAACTCAAAAGGAAACAGATGTTCTTTGTTAATGTATGCATTTAGGTAGATCAACATAGGCCTACATTGAAAATGTTAAACATATTGTAGATGAACAAATCAAATAATGCACTGAAACTGTCTGAGCTTACCCTGCTGACTTGCTGTAAAGTAAATGTATGAGATGTAAACATCTGACTGCTTAATGCAGTTTGTGTGTGGTTAAGTCGAAAGCTTGTATTTCTCCAGATAGAGTCTTAACCTCATGGTCTTTAACATAATTAATGCAAAAATTGCATTACAATAAAAGATGCCACTGCAGTTGACATTTAAAAATCACTTAACATTTAATTTGACAAGAATAGAAGGGAATGAAAACGTGTAGCTCCTCACTGATGCACAAGACAAACACGTCCCATTGGTTGGGTCTTTTTCTCCATAGAAACAATTTGCCTATTGTGATTAGCTATACCTTCAATTCGAGCTAAGTCATCAGAATCCAAGATAAGAGTTTTTCACCATTGCATGCTTTTGAAGGTTTATTGTCTAAAGGCCAAGTTTAGCACAATTGTGTGAGTGCAGCTGGCCTATGTGAGGATGGTTGAGAGGGACTCTTTTAAATATACTTTTTTTGAAAGACATTTTGTAGATTCTAGTTATTCGGACAAAAATGTTTAGTTACATAAAAACAGAGCAGTTCCTGAGGCACTTTGAGAGGGTTATCAAGTTTATTTGAATAAAACATTTCAAATGTTCTGCCTTCTAAGTAAACAACCACCACAAAATATGATTAAAACTGAACTGAAAGGCTTGATTTTATTCCCATTGTCTTTGAAAACAAATCTACCATAAATATAACACATTAGTCTTTTCTACTCTCGGCTCTCCTCCACTTCCGCCACGGGAGGATCTGTTTTGTCTTTGTCTAATATCCCCGCTACAGTTTTAAAGGGCGTCCCCCACTCGCTGAGGTATTTGAAGTCTTCTCCACCGTCTGCCATCCACGACTCGATGGAGCTTAGCGACTCGCCCACCGACCCGTCTCCCTCGTAGGCATACGTGACCAGTGAGTCATACGGCGGAGCAGAGAAAACCAGGTGGTTCTCCTGGAGACGCTGGTGGATGTAGTCCCTGATAATGTCCGCGCTGCCCTCTGTGGTGGGGGTCGACTCATTGATCTCAGTTTGGGCGGTGACCTCTGACCCTATGCCCCTGCGGAGCATTTTTTCCTTGATGGCTTTGGTGTTCCTCAGAGTGCCCATGTCGAAGGCGTGGGTGTCCTCCTCGCCGCCCCCCTCGTCATCGTAGTGGATCACGTTGTCCCGGATGTCCTCCTTGGATGACATCAACATCTCCCTCTTCTTCTGCCGTCTCAGGCCGACATAGAGTGCAAAGATTGCTACAGCATAAAAGAACCAAGCACACACAGTGTGTTATCTTTTACATACATAGATGTACTGCAGTGAAAATATACATTGACGTGCATTTCAAGAGCCTTTCAAGGTACTGTAGGAGGGTATGGGAAGAGAGACAGTCGGATGTCATGTGTTAGGAGCCATTAGCTAATTTCCTTATTTCTCCAGACATTCTTTTTTTAGCAGGAGAACTTAAAATAATCACAGCCTGAGGCCAGCCGGGATCCATTTCTGACATGCTATCTGTCACTATTGTAGTACTGAGACAGGATGAAAGGCTGTTTCACCTGGCTTTCATCTCCCTCTCCCTCCCCTTTTCCTCTTTCCCAATGGCAGACAGTAGAGACTACAGCACAGCAGCCTACTCCATACTACTGAAGTGCTCACTGTGTTATGCAACAGCAAGAGATATACTTTAGTAGGAAAAAGTAGGGGGGGAGTGGCCAGACCAAGATAAGTGCGCTAAATCGACCTATAAGTATGATTATGGTTATGGGACTGTTTCAAGGGCCATTTTTCAAATTGTAACGTCAATTTAATGAAGTTACTGTATGTTAGGACTTCAGCTCCCCCTAGTGTAAAATGACAGTTTAACATTTCGATCAATTGCATTTACAGAGTCTATACTGTAGTTGGAAATTAATACTTGTGGTAATCATTTTAACTCTTTTTCTCAAGGTGTCAGATGAAAAGTTCAGAAATACTCTGCTTCTGCACCAGGATCGCAGTCTGAATGATAGACAGGACTTACGCAGGAGTATGACCATGCACAGCAAAATGGCCATCACTGCCCAGGTGCTGAGGCCCATTGGTAGGAAGACTGCCTCTGCCATGCAGGACAGGAGTGACCCGTCAGTCACACAGGCACACACTCGTACAGTGAGGGTGCCGGTGCTGCTCTGGGCTGGATACCCATTATCCTCCACCACCACAGGTATCACGTAGTACTCCTGGACCCGCCTCTGGAACCCTACACGCTTGGTCACTATCCCCGCCGTGTTGTCTGGAAACCAAATGACACAATCATTAACCTTACATGTCTCAAATCAATCAATAAATCCATCCTGGCACCCTAGACATCTGGTCACTATTCCCGCAGTGTTGTCTGGAAACCAAATGACAACCATTAACCCAACATGGCTGAAACCCCACACGTCCATTAACGATTAACTCTAAATATCTGACTGAAATCCTATATGTCTGTCTGGTCACGATCCCCGCAGTGTTGTCTGAAAACCAAATGAGATCAGAGATTGTTCACTTGTAATGCAACAGAGCACATATACATGCAGTGCTTCCTTAGTTCTTATGTAATCCTCTTCGTTCCTGGAGGAATATAGGGACCTGTACTAAAGATCTACATTGCTGCCGGTCTTGGGCTACATGCATTTGCTGATGTCTAAGCCCGACCTTTATCAAGCACAATTTTTCTTCAGGGGAGATGTTGAATTGTATCTGAAATGTCACTTTTACCGCTTTTGCTTCTCAGCTTATTTGAAATAAGGTGAAGGTGTGTACTTAGAATGTACAACAGAAAACAAATAGGGCCAGCAGCACAATGCAAGGCTCTGAGAAACAAACACAGGCCTGCCGTTTTTACGGCTATACAGAGATGAAGTGTCGAGATGTGCCCTGCCTCCTCTCCTCTCCAGCACCAGGATAGTGGTTGTGAACTGACTCTGTACAGCCTTCCCTCTGTCTGGCTGGACAAAGATCTCACTTGACAAGTAGGAGCCATTAAAGCACACCTTGTGCCTGTTTTCTGCAATTGCCATGAGCGCTGCTGTCCCTCTGAATCAAGCCTGATATTTATGCGTTATTGTGTTAGAAAAATACGAACAGAGGTTGGTGAGATGGTAAGGCTCTAGGGCAGGGGTGTCAAACTCATCTTGCCCTGGGGGCCACATTCGGTCTTCAGTGAGGTCCGGAGGGCCGCATTGAAATTTTTTTGCATTTCCTCTACATCAAAATTGGAAAATAATTGTTCTCTATCCATCGTTCTGGGAATTTTCTATGTCTAGCTTTCATTCTGGTGATTATTAGCGAGCTGGGCACAATCTACAAATTGTTTGTTTCAATTTGATTTGAGTCATTTTAAAGTATACTGAGTACATTTTATTTTTTACTCAAACCACACGCGGGCCTGATTGGACACTCTCGTTTGCACCCTTGTATTAGTGGCGTAGTGCAGTTTCAAAAAAAGAAAATGTCAAGCTATTTTACACATTTTGCCATGGGGCTGAGAGAAAATGTTGTTTAGAGATCATTTCCTAGGGGGGTGGGGGGCTTGTGGGGGCTGCAGTGCCTGACATCCCCTGGGTCGTGACAAAAACTCTTAACAATACCAATTGTTTGTGGATATTGTAGGGAGATAGTATCAAGAAAACAGATTTGCAGTGAGTCACTGGCACTGCATCATAATAGATAGTCTCTGTATAATATTATTGTATAAAAACCCTTCCTACAAAAAAATCCTTATTGAACGTGCCACAACTATTCTCTCTCTCTCTCTCTCTCGATCGCTCTCTCTTGATCTCTCTCTCTCTTGATCTCTCTCTCTTGATCTCTTTTCTGGAGGGAAAACATATGGCTTACTTCCAAAGTCTCGCACGGTGAAATTCCTGTTTCTGATTTCCCTAGGGGACTTGAAGAAGAACCTCTGTCCAACAGCGGGAAGATCCTTGTCCGTAGCACTGATGGTCTGAATTACCTGGCAAAGCACAAAGAGCTTTCAACTTTAGAACCAAGTGGAGAAACTATTTATCACAATTATTCTCTTTCATTCTCTCTCACATACGCACACGCATACACACGCACTCACGCACACAGCCTTTCTCACAGTGGAATTGTACTTGCCTGGCCTACTTCTGCATTTTCACAGACAAAAGTGTCAAAGGGAACGGCAAGCTCCGGAGGGAACTCGTTGACATCCAGCACATTGACTGTGACTGTGACCTTGTTGGATAGGAGAGGGTTGTCTGCAGAATCAAAGAAAACAGTAATCATACAACACATAATAAATACACCATGCACATAGTGGACCTTAGTGAGCATCACAAATGAGTGACAATTGCAAAAGCCCTTTCTCTTAACATGTCTGAACTGCTTTTTCAAACCATCAGTGTTGTGGTTTATTGGGCACATGTTAATTCTAGCTTGAAAAAAATATGCAACAGTGACACTATCTGTTTGCATTTGGAATTGCATGCCTCATTCAATCAATATGAAATTGACAATGAAATGACACAACACTTAAAAGTAATTGAAAAAAATAGAAAAAAATAATAGAAAAATAAATGGCAGTGCAGACAAATTATAAGATATTAATAATATGTGTTGATTGTATTGGGTGATTTGCTTATCATGCTAATTATTTTTTCCAATTGAAAAGCTTCCCATATGAAAAGCAGCCCTTTCAGTGGAGAAATAGCATTAGTTCATGTAATCTGTCAGTCTGCATTACTATGAGTATAAGTCAATTCCACTAGATGGTGCCAAAAGAAAGGAACATTGTGTGTGTGTAGGTGAACTACTGCAAACTCCATCCAAGTTATTTGCTCCAGGACCGTTATTAACAACGCGTCTTAGAGAAGCACTGATCTAGGATCAGGGCCCCCCTCTTGTTCATGATGATTTAAAAGGATTTAAAAACAAAATCTTAGATCAACACTTCTACTCTGAGAGGCTTTGTGAATACGGCAGCATCCGGATATATAGTGCACTCGGAAAGTATTCAGACCCCTTTTTTCACATTTATTACGTTTTAGCCTTATTCTGAAATTGATTAAATTGTTGTTTTTCCTCATCAATCTATACACAATACCCCATAATGACAAAGCAAAAACCGTTTTAACAAATGTTTGCAAATGTATTAAAAGTAAAAAACTGAAATATGACATTAACATAAGTATTTAGACACTTTGTTGAAGCACCTTTGATAGCGATTACAGCCTAAAGTCTTCTTGGGTATGATGCTACACATTTGGCACACCTGTATTTGGGGAGTTTGATTGGTGGAGTGCTGCAGAGATGGTTGTCCTTCTAGAAGGTTCTCCCATCTCCACAGAGGAACTCTAGAGCTCTGTCAGAGTGTCCATTGGGTTCTTGGTCACCTCCCTTAGCAAGGCCCTTCTCCCCCGATTGCTCAGTTTGGCCGGGCAGCCAGCCAGCTCTAGGAAGAGTCTTGGTGGTTCCAAACTTCTTCCATTTAACTTCTCTAGGGTAGGCGGCAGCATTCGGAATTTTGGATGAAATGCATGCCCAAATTAAACTGCCTGCTTCTCGGGCCCAGAAGATATGATATGAATATATCTGGTAGATTCGGATAGAAAACACTCTAGAGTTTCCAAAACTGTTAAAATAGTGACTGTGAGTTTAACAGAAGTGATTTGGCAGGTGAAAACCTGAGAAAAATCCATTCAGGAAGTAGTTTTTGGGGGGGGGTTGTAGTTTTCTATTCAATGCCATTACAGTATCCCTTGACTTAGGACTCAACTTGCCATTTCTATGCCTTCCACTAGATGTCAACAGTCTTTAGAAAGTGTTTCAGTCTTGTATTCTGAAAAATTAGGAAGTAAGAGCAGTCTGAATGAGTGGACACTAAAGTTTCACAGAGCTTTTTCTTGCGCACAACCGAGAGAGTGTGTTTCTTATTTACATTTTATATTGACGACGTTATTGTCCGGTTGAAATATTATCGATTATTTAGGCTAAAAACAACCTGAGGTTTGAATATAAACATCGTTTGACATGTTTCTATGAACTTTACGGATACAATTTAGATTTTTTTGTCTTCCCGTTTTGACTGCGTTTGAGCCTGTGGATTACTGAAGAAAACGCGTGAACAAAACGGAGGTGTTTGGGTATAAAGAGACTTTATCAAACAAGGGGAACATTTATTGAGTAAATGAATGTCTGCTGAGTGCAACCATATGAATATCATCAAAGGTAAGGGATTAATTTTATCTCTATTTCTAAATTGTGTAACTGTTCTATCTGGCTGGCTACTGTTTGTAATGATTTGTCTTGTGGGCTATGTTTTCATAATCATAATGTATGCTTTCGCCGTAAAGCATTTTAAAATTCTGACACCGTGGTTGGATTCACAAGAAGTTACTCTTTAAACCTATGTAAAATATATTTAGTTTTTAGATTTTTATAATGAGTATATCTGTATTTGAATTTGGCGCCCAGCAGTTTCACTGGCTGTTGAAGAGGTGGGACGCTGCCGTCTCACGTGCCCAAGAGAGGTTAAGAATGATGGAGGCCACTGTGTTCTTGGGACCTTCAATGCTTCAGAAATCTATTGGTACCCTTCCCCAGATCTGTGCCTCGACACAATCCTGTCTCTGAGCTCTACGGACAATTCCTTCAACCTCATGGCTTGGTTTTTGCTCTGACATGCATTGTCAACTGTGGGACCTTCTATAGACAGGTGTGTGTCTTTCCAAATCATGTCCAATCAATTGAATTTGTTGTAGAAACATCTCAAGGATGATCAATGGAAAAAGGATGCATCTGAGCTCAATTTTGTGTTTCATAGCAAAAGGGTGTGTAGATTGACGAGAAATAATGAATATTTAATCCATTTTAGAATAAGGCTGTAGCGTAACGAAATGTGGAAAAGTCAAGGGTCTAATTACTTTCCAAATGCATTGTATATTAACCAGAGGAGGCTGGTGGACGGGGTTATAGGAGGACTGGCTCATTGTAATGGCTGGAATTGAATAAATTAATGTTACCAAACACATCAAGCACATGGAACAACGTGTTTGACTCCGTTCCATTAATTCCAGTCCAGCCATTACAGTGAGCCTGTCTCCTATAGCTCCTCCCACCAGCCTCCTCTAATATTAATATATATTATATACATATTAACTCTTCGTCCCAATACTTACTAACTTTAGTGGCCACTACAGAGATATTGTGCTGCCTATTACTCTCTCTGTCCAACATCTCGTTGGTGGAGATGGTCCCTTCCACAGTATCAATGTCAAAGCAGCTGTCCACAGGCCTCTTCCACTCAATAGAGTACCTACAAAACACGCAGAAAACATATAATAAACATATACATGTGATTCCTTCAACCTCACATGGCATCTCTCAATCAAGACTTACAGCTGAACTATTTTTGCCATACCTTTTCTACGTAATAGATCTATAGCGATAGATACATATTTTATTGGTCCCCAAGGAGAAATGTCAGAACGATCAATCAAATAAAGACCAAGGCTATGACAGCAAACATTACACAGAAGATTTGTCTTTTTCTTTTCATGTAGAGACTAAGGATTTTTCCCAAATGTCATCCTATTCCCTACTCCCAGGGCATGGTCAAAAGAAGTGCCCTACATAGGGAATAGGATGTCATTTGGGATGCAGCCTGGTTGTGTTTTGATCAGCGTTTTAGTACGTTTAAGTGTTCCGTATTCCAAAAGAACGATGACAAATGTAATGCTCTAAAATATTAAGCAGCCATCACAAAGACTGCCTTTCAAGCAAGGTGAATTACTGCCTCTTCCATTTGTAGTAAGCCATGAAATATTCATAGACAACAAGAAACACACAGCTGGGCTACAAAGTATTTTGATGGTCTTGTGCAAGACATGTCCTGCGTCTCTCATTCCCGCTCTAAACACTAACAGAGTGGAAGTCAACTGTACTTGAAAAACATTTGAAAGATGACGACAAACAACAGGCCAAATGTGATAATAGATGTCAGTGTTCATTTATACCTCTAAAGAGCAGAGCGACAGTTGGGTTTTGTTGCCGTTTAAGATGTCAGAGATAGGTGCCCAAATGTAAAGTAACTCAGCCCATAATGAACCCATTTCTCAACCCCAGCCTTGATGGATCTCACCTTTAAGTAAACATACAGTAGGCAAATAACACTTATTAAATACAGTACCAGTCAAAAGTTTGGACACACCTACTCATTCAAGGGTTTATCTTTATTTTGACTATTTTCTACATTGTAGAATAATAGTGAAGACATCAAAACTATGAAATAACACATATGGAATCATGTAGTAACCAAATAATGGTTAAACAAATCCAAATATATTTTATAATTGAGATACTTCAAAGTAGCCACCCTTTGCCTGGATGACAGCTTTGTACACTCTTGGCATTCTCTCAACCAGCTTCATGAGGTAGTCACCTGGAATGCATTATAATTAACAGGTGTGCCTTGTGAAAAGTTAATTTGTGGAATTTCTTTTCTTCTTAATGCGTTTGAGCCAATCAGTTGTGTTGTGACAAGGTAGGGGTGGTATACAGAAGATAGCCATATTTGGTAAAAGACCAAATCCATATTATGGGAAGAACAGCTCAAATAAGCAAAGAGAAATGACAGTCCATCATTACTTTAAGACATGAAGGTCAGTCAATCCGGAAAATTTGAAGAACTTTGAAAGTTTCTTCAAGTGCAGTCGCAAAAACCATCAAGCGCTATGATGAAACTGTCTCTCATGAGGACCGCCACAGGAAAGGAAGACCTAGAGCTACCTCTGCTGCAGAGGATAAGTTCATTAGAGTTAACTGCACCTTAGATTGCAGCCCAAATAAATGCTTGACGGAGTTCAAGTAACAGACACATCTCAACATCAACTATTCAGAGGAGACTGCGTGAATCAGGCCTTCATGGTCGAATTGCTGCAAAGAAACCACTATTATAGGACACCAATAAGAAGAAGAGACTTCTTTGGGCCAAGAAACATGAGCAATGGACATTAGACCAGTGGTAATCTGTCCTTTGGTCTGCTGAGTCATAATTTGAGATTATTGGTTCCATTATTGGTAGGTGAACGGATGCTCCGCATGTGTGGTTCCCATCGTGAATGATGGAGGACGAGGTGTGATGGTGTGGGGGTGCTTTGCTGGTTACACTGTCTGTGATTTATTTAGAATTCAAGGCACACTTAATCAGCATGGCTACCACAGCATTCTGCAGAGATACGCCATCCCATCTGGTTTGCGCTTAGTGGCACTATCATTTGTTTTTTAGCAGGACAATGACCCAACACACCTCCAGGCTGTGTAAGGGCTATTTGACCAAGAAGGAGAGTGATGGAGTGCTGCATCAGATGACCTGGCCTCCACAATCACCTTACCTCAACTCAATTGAGATGGTTTGAGATGAGTTGGACCGCAGGTTTTTTTTATTTTATTTATCCATTATTTATCCATTATTTTACCAGGTAAGTTGACTGAGAACACGTTCTCATTTACAGCAACGACCTGGGGAATAGTTACAGGGGAGAGGAGGGGGGTGAATGAGCCAATCGTAAAGTGAAGGAAATATATGCTCACCATATGTGGGAACTCATTCAAGACTGTTGGGAAAGAATTCCAGGTGAAGCTGGATTAAAGAATGCCAAGAGTGTGTAAAGCTTTCATCAAGGCAAAGGGTGGCTACTTTGAAGAATCTCAAATCTCAAATATATTTAGATTTGTTTAACACTTTTTTGGTTACTACATGACTCCATATGTGTTATTTCGTAGTTTTGATGTCTTCACTATTAGTCTACAATTTAGAAAATAGTAAAAAATAAAGAAAAATCCTTGAATGAGTAGGTGTGTCCAAACCTTTGACTGGTACTGTATATACAATATATAAATGTATGCATGATGACGAACCTAACTGCACTGCTGCTTGCGTCTAGGTCCTGTGCAGTAACTGATCCAATAATTGTGCCCACAGGAGTATCCTCATACACATCTATGGTGTAAGAGGTCTTAGTGAACACAGGGGGTTCGTTCACATCCAGCACATTGACCTTGACTGTGGCGGTGTCTTTGAAAGGGCCCAGGTGGAGGAACCGGGGGTCCAGGTGAGCGTTGGAGGCCTCTACTTTAAAGGTGTACGACTTTTTGTTTTCGTAGTCGAGATGCTGAAACATAATGAGTGAAGGAGTAATCATCAAAGTAAAATGCATTTATTACTCAGAAATATCAATCAACATAGAATGATTGAATTAACACCTTCAAAAAAGCTAACATTTTACATGAACATGGAATATACTGTGCAATGGTGAAGTACAAAGCTTAGGGGGACATACTTGTCCTGGTTCACTTTGTTAATACCTCTGTTCAGTTTAGTATGCTCAACAGACATGGAAGTCAAGCACTTTGATATGGAAATGTCACCATTAACTGCACTAACCAAGATTGATTAATCTAAAATGAACCAAAAGGTTTTGGTTTCCGTGTGCTTTTACCAAAACAGATTCATGTTCTTCAGTGTCTCAGCGAACTTCTTGTCAATAGGGGGGCGCTGTTTTCACTTTGGAAAAAATCGTGCTCAAATGAAACGGCCTCGTACTCTTTTCTAGATCATACAATATGCATATTATTATTACTATTGGATAGAAACCACTCAGAAGTTTCTAAAACTGTTTGAATTATATCTGTGAGTAAAACAGAACTAATTTTGCAGCAAACTTCCATACAGGAAGTGAAAAATCTGAAAACGAGGCTCTGTTTCAGGGCCTGTCTATTCAACTGGCTTTTATTTATCGATATGCATGCACTTCATACGCCTTCCACTAGATGTCAACAGGCAGTGGAATGTGGAATGGGGTGTCTAGCTTGATCTGAGTCCGAACAAGAGCTTTTGGAGTGACAGGTCCGGAATTTTCTTTGTCTTCGAAGGTGCGCGGCGGAGCTTGATATTGTCTTCTGAAAAGCGTTCGGTTACACGGTGAATATCTCCGGCTCTGATTTTATTTGATACATATGATAATAACATCATAAAGTAGGTTTTTTCAACCGAGTTTTATCAGTTTATTCAACGTTTATTGGGACTTTTGGAGTTTTCCGTTCTTTGCGTCAAGAGAGGATGGGAATGTTAGCAACCTTGGCTAGCATTGTGGCGCAAATTCGACAGAAGAAATGAACATTCTAAAACCAAACAACGATTTATTCTGGACCAAGGACTCCTTGTACAACATTCTGATGGAAGCTCAGCAAAAGTAAGAAAACATTTATGATGTTATTTTGTATTTCTGTGTAAAATGTTGACTCCTATTCTCCGCCGTTTTGGTGAGCGCTGTCTCACAATAACACAAGCTGTATGTTATGGTAAAGTTATTTTAAAACATCTAACACAGCGGTTGCATTAAGAACCAGTGTATCTTTCATTTGCCATACAACAAGTATTTTTATGTAAAGTTTATGATGAGTTCTTTGGTCAGATTAGGTGAGTGTCCAAAATATCTCCGGAGATTCTGGTGAATCGATGCTATGTATTCACAATGTATAATCAGGATTTGTAGCTCTAAATATGCACATTTTTGAACAAAACATAATTGTATTGTATAACATGATGTTATAAGACTGTCATCTGATGAATTTGTTCAAGGTTAGTGATTAATTTTATCTCTATTTTGTCGGTTTTGTGCAAGCTATTTTTGCGGGGAGTAAATTGCATTGTGTGTTTGGCTACTGTAGTGAGCTAATAGAAATATATATTGTGTTTTCGCTGTAAAACACTTAAAAAATCGGAAATATTGGCTGGATTCACAAGATGTATTTTTCATAAATGTTTTATGATGAGTATTTATGTATTTCACGTTGCTCTCTGTAATTATTCTGGCTGCTTTGGTGCTATTTGTGATTGTGGCTGCAATGTAAAACTATGATTTCTACCTCAAATATGCACATTTTCTTGGTTAGTGACTAATTTTATCTCTATTTTGTCGGTTTTGTGAAAGCTACATATGCGGTGGAAACATGGTGAAAATATGCGGTTGTGTGTTTGGCTATTGTGGTTAGCTAATAGAAGTACATATTGTGTGTTTCGCTGTAAAACATTTTAAAAATCGGAAATGATGGCTGGATTCACAAGATCTTTATCTTTCATTTGCTGTATTGGACTTGTGATTTCATGAAAATTATATTATATGATATCCCTGTCCCGTTAGGCTAGGCTATGCTAGTCAGCTTTTTTGATGAGGAGGATCCCGGATCCGGGATGGGTATTAAGTAAAGGAAATTTGAGACTTGAAAAGTGAGTGCTTAGGTTTAGACAAATTTTCAGGAAGAGACTTTGAGAGCAGCTTTCTAACCCTATGTTACAGTCTTACATTATCTCAGCTGGGTCCCTAGTTTGTGCTCACAGCTAAACAGTTCTCACTGTCAACACACACACAGCAGTCCCTGTCTGAGGCACATGCATGCAAACATCTGGTCATCTGTGAAAATGGCAGCCACCCTGCTAACTAGATAACAACCAGACAGACAACAGGACTGGGCCGGTGATGCAGGAGGACAGACACCACAGCATGAGTGCTATCCCATCATAAAAGCACCGTTCAGTGTTACATGCAGGGAACATAATTCCTGCAACACTTCATAAATGTAAATTAGCAGGGAAAATATGAATGATCTGGAAATTGAACCCACCCTTTGTTAGTTTGGGCCTATATCCTCCTACTCTACCTTCCACCACAAATTCGCAACCTAGTGAAATGTCTTATCATCGGCACAGAGGTGTCAATTACAGTATTTGTACCAGGAAGCTCCTGCTGTTTTCACTTTGCCTCCTGTGTGCCTGACTCACCTCCCTTGTCTCATCATCTAGGAGATCAATGGGATAGCAAAGCGCCTCAACCTACTACTTAAAATGAGAGGAGAGACTTTTTTTATTTCACTGATAATCCACATGGTAATAACTACTTTTGTAATATACCAGAGCTCAGGTTGGAAAGAGATCATATTATCTCAAATCAATCAGAGGTTGATTGTCTAACGTATAAAGGTTGGAACCTTATAGATAATAACTACTGGAGTCTTGAAGCATATCTTAGATTAGGTTGTGCTTTCAGACCGAAACTAAATCCAGCAAACTGTCCAATGTAGAAAGACCCCGATATCTTGACACATAAATACATGTAGAGGGCATTCAAATCCCACAGACTGTTAACCTACCATTTCACTATAATCTTTTATTTTGACGGAGCCGATTATCCCTTGAACCCATTATTCCAAATCCTCTTATCACACTGTGGCAAACCTTGGCTGAGCCCTCCCTAAGTCAGAGACGGGAGTAAAATAACCTGTCTCAGCAATTTTCTATACTTTCCTCCGACACCTAGGCTTTCACAGTGGGTGGTCAGGTGCTGTTTTAGCAAATGTACACAAGTCAGGTATATGGTTTGTCATTTTGG
This sequence comes from Salvelinus fontinalis, assembly GCF_029448725.1. Taxonomy (NCBI): domain Eukaryota; kingdom Metazoa; phylum Chordata; class Actinopteri; order Salmoniformes; family Salmonidae; genus Salvelinus; species Salvelinus fontinalis. The sequence goes on along the minus strand of NC_074690.1, from coordinate 28,632,477 downwards.
GCTACTTGTCAGGACCTTGTAGATGTCTTACAGTTAGAGAGTGGGAGCAATAGACAGAGCAATAAGACAGATGGCTGTGATACAAAGATCTACAAAATGATGGCCCTCCCGTCTCTGACTTAGGGAGGGCTCAGCCAATAACTTCAATTTCAGAAGGCAACGGTGCATTTATATATAATTCCCACTATGTATTTGCAAGAAAGTGCCGAATGCTTTGAAGTTTCATTGTCACACAAATGCAAGTGGCACTTCGGGAAACTTCTATCTAACCAAGGACGTCCTCCAGATACAGAAAACACAGTATTTACGAGGAAACTCTCATAGCTGCAAGATACAGACGCCATCAGTGAACAAGTAATAATATCATCCCAGAACAAACGAGAGGTGCACTCAAACCCAGTACAAAAGCTTTTGGTGCAACTATCCATTTATGTGAAGAAAAGTGTTTGGAAGTCTGTGGGTCACAGAGAGAAGAGCTGCTGTAAAGAGGATGTCTAAAGGGGTTCCTGCTTGTCACATCCCATCAGGAGGTGTGTTTTCTGATCCTAGCCTCGGAGGCATTTATTTATTCATGTCAGCTAAATCCAAAAACATTGCCCACTGGGCACAGACTGGTTGACTCAACATTGTTTCCACGTGACGTTGAACCAATGTGGAATAGACATTGACATGACGTTCGTGCCCAGTGGGTGGGCACTTTCCTGCAAAAAATATCACTTTTTTTTTTTTGACTTCCAGAAAATAGGGATCATCAAGTTCTCTATACTTCCTCCTGGTTAGGTTCTGATGGTGGTTTGTAGCTGTGATAAGAGGAGGTATGCAGAAATGATCTATTCATATTCCAAGGCCCAAGTAGTCCATTATTATAATTATCCAAGTGAGCAGCTTTGCTCAAGATCTATCCTAACAGATCTGAAATTATCATGGAAGGAAATTGAGAAACTGTCCCAAAGCCTAGTGCAATGGATATCATTTCTGGACCTACAGTATCCTCATCACAGAGAAAAAGGGTGAAAGTTAAATTAAGTGACTGGTGAAGGGTTGTGAATTCCTACCTTTCTAAGGACTATGATTCCCTCCTGACTGTGCCCGTTGGAGGTGATGTCAAACATGTTGCCTTCATCACCAGGAAGTATAGAATATTCCACCTCTGCATTCTTCCCAGTGTCCAGGTCATGAGCTCTGAACTTCCCTACTGCTGAGCCCACAGACGATGATTCTGGGACCCTGAGGTGGAGAATACCTGCCGGAAAATAAAGACGGACAAGAAAGTTTAAAAATACAATCTGTCATTGGCTGATTCTTGTATGTGTCAAGTCCCGGCGGTAGTGTTAAGTAAGGACAACAGACTCACATTATCCTCTTTGCAGTTATCGCTTCTATGGTCATTTTAAACAATTGATTATGTATAGACAGTGCATAACCTCCTTAAAATTGATTTACACTAATTAATACTAATTAATCATTAAATTAACATAAAATTGCCTAGAGATATAAGGTTACATTCAGCACACACAATTTACACAGGCATTCAACTGTCATACTAGTTAGACTTACTAGATTTATTGGCTAACAGCAAACAAAACTGTTGTCATTTAAATGCAATGTGGCACACTTTTTGAAAACCTGGGGGGGTTGTCGTTGACGTCGCTGAGGGTGATGTTGATGGTGGTTGTTCCGGCCAGTCCCCCCAGCTGCCCACCCATATCCTTGGCCTGAATAAGGACCTGGTATAGCTCCTTCATTTCACGGTCCATGTTGGGTAAAGCAGTCCTTATCACCCCTGTTCAAGGTCACAGAAACAAACAGGGAAGATGTAAGTGTGTGTGAGGGAGAGAAACAAGAGAGAGAGAGAGAGAGAGAGAGAGAGGCAGAGAGAGAGAGGGAACGCAGAGGTAGAAGAGAGATGAGTTGTGACTATAAGAGATCGTATCCCTTTTGATGTTACTGGAAGGAATTAAGAAGAGGTGGATTTTGTGTGAATAGTGAATAGAAGATGTGTGAATGGTGAATATAAGATGTGTGAATAGTGAATAGAAGATGTGTGAAAAGCTTTGATCAGGAGTCAGTCCATTGTACAGGGACAACGGGGTCAAAAAAGGCTATCTCAGGGTACACTATATATACAAAAGTATGTGGACACCCCTTCAAATGAGTAAATTTGGCTATTTCAGCCACACCCGTTGCTTACAGGTGTATAAAACCGAGCACACAGCCATGCAATCTCTATAGACAAACATTGGCTGTAGAATGGGCTTACTGAAGAGCTCAGTGACTTTCAAAGTGGCACCGTCATAGGATGCCACCTTACCAACAAGTCAGTTTGTCAAATTTCTGCCCTGCTAGAGCTGCCCTGGTCAACTGTAAGTGCTGTTATTGTGAAGTGGAAACATTTAGGAGCAACAATGGCTCAGCGGGCCACACAAGATCACAGAACGGGACTGCCAAGTGCTGAAGCGCGTAGCGCGTAAAAATCGTCTGTCCTCTTTGCAACACTCACTACTGAGTTCCAAACTGCCTCTGGAATGATGAACAGTACAAGCACTGTTCATTGGGAGCTTCATGAAATGGGTTTCCATGGCCAAGCAGCCACACACAAGCCTAAGATTACCATGCGCAATGCCAAGCATCGGCTGGAGTGGTATAAAGCTTGCCGCCATTGTACTCTGGAGCAGTGGAAACTCGTTCCCTAGAGTGATGAATCACTCAGTGTATAAGAATTTGACAGGCCTGCACAGAGCCCTGACCTCAACTCTTTCAAACACCTTTGGGTTGAATTGGAACGCCGACTGCGAGCCAGGTTTAACCGCCCAACATAAGTGCCCGACCTCACTAATACTCTTGTGGCTGAATGGAAGCAAGTCCCCACAGCAGTGTTCCAACATCTAGTAGAAAGCCTTCCCAGAGGAGTGGAGGCTGTTATAGCAGCAAAGGGGGGACCAACTCCATGTTAATGCCCATGATTTTGGAACGAGATGTTCGACGAACCGGTGCCCCATACTTTTGGCCATGTAGTGTATCTACAAAAATCTAACACATCAAAATAAGATATTGCAGTGGTCAGGGCTCTAAAGTGTGACCAATTTGGTCGAACATTTTTGTACATTGCTGTGCAACCTGGAGTTTTAATTTGGTAACACCAGTGGTACAGCTTTACATTTTGCCATTGTAAAAGCCAGTTACACATTTGGTTTTCAAATCTCTCCATGTGACATTGTGGTTGTGCCTTGTGCCCTGTGTTGTGATCTCACCAGTTTTGGAGTCGACTGAAAAGTAAGGCTGTCCATGTAGGATACTGTAGACGATCCGTGCACTATTCCCATAGGAGGGGTCATCAGTATCTGTGGCAGTCACCTGCATAACAAAGGTACCTGTGTGTCAGGCAGAGACCAAGGGAAGGAAATTGTTAGAAATACTGTTCTTTTTGTGACTTCAAGCATTACGTTTTAAGAATATTCGTATGGTTTTGGAGTTAAAGAAAAATGTAATGACATAATTAGACACATTCTGACATGCAATGTAACCTACATAGACTATAGGATTTCTGATGTAATTCAAAGCAAGACAATTTAGCTGGACTTTTTGGATGAATGCTGGTTATCTGAAGCTTTCACATGGTTTAAACTTGATGAGAATTAAGAGATTATGGTGTTATAAACCTTACCATTAACTTTAAGTAATTGTATTTACCAGACAGATGGAGTGGCCTAACCTTCTTATGTAGATCAATGCGTAGGCCTTGTCTATTCATTTCACCTTGTAGGCTAAATAATGTACACTGCTCAAAAAAATTAAGGGAACACTTAAACAACACAATGTAACTCCAAGTCAATCACACTTCTGTGAAATCAAACTGTCCACTTAGGAAGTAACACTGATTGACAATAAATGTCACATGCTGTTGTGCAAATGGAATAGACAAAAGGTGGAAATTATAGGCAATTAGCAAGACACCCCTATTAAAGGAGTGGTTCTGCAGGTGGTGACCACAGACCACTTCTCAGTTCCTATGCTTCCTGGCTGATGTTTTGGTCACTTTTGAATGCTGGCGGTGCTTTCACTCTAGTGGTAGCGTGAGACGGAGTCTACAACCCACACAAGTGGCTCAGGTAGTGCAGCTCATCCAGGATGGCACATCAATGCGAGCTGTGGCAAGAAGGTTTGCTGTGTCTGTCAGCGTAGTGTCCAGAGCATGGAGGCGCTACCAGGAGACAGGCCAGTACATCAGGAGACGTGGAGGAGGCCGTAGGAGGGCAACAACCCAGCAGCAGGACCGCTACCACCGCCTTTGTGCAAGGAGGAGCAGGTGAAGCACTGCCAGAGCCCTGCAAAATGACCTCCAGCAGGCCACAAATGTGCATGTGTCTGCTCAAATGGTCAGAAACAGACTCCATGAGGGTGGTATGAGGGCCCGACGTTCACAGGTGGGGGTTGTGCTTACAGCCCAACACCGTGCAGGACATTTGGCATTTGCCATAGAACACCAAGATCGGCAAATTCGCCACTGGCGCCCTGTGCTCTTCACAGATGAAAGCAGGTTCACACTGAGCACATGAGCACATGTGACAGACGTGACAGAGTCTGGAGACGCCGTGGAGAACGTTCTGCTGCCTGCAACATCCTCCAGCATGACCGGTTTGGCGGTGGGTCAGTCATGGTGTGGGGTGGCATTTCTTTGGGGGGCCGCACAGCCCTCCATGTGCTCGCCAGAAGTAGCCTGACTGCCATTAGGTACCGAGATGAGATCCTCAGACCCCTTGTGAGACCATATGCTAGTGCGGTTGGCCCTGGTTTCCTCCTAATGCAAGACAATGCTAGACCTCATGTGGCTGGAGTGTGTCAGCAGTTCCTGCAAGAGGAAGGCATTGATGCTATGGACTGGCCTGCCCGTTCCCCATACCTGAATCCAATTGAGCACATCTGGGACATCATGTCTCGCTCCATCCACCAACGCCACATTGCACAACAGACTGTCCAGGAGTTGGCGGATGTTTTAGTCCAGGTCTGGGAGGAGATCCCTCAGGAGACCATCCGCCACCTCATCAGGAGGTCATGGGCATTGTAGGGAGGTCATACAGGCACGTGGAGGCCACACACACTACCGAGCCTCATTTTGACTTGTTTTAAGGACATTACATCAAAGTTGTATCAGCCTGTAGTGTGGTTTTCCACTTTAATTTTGAGTGTGACTCCAAATCCAGACCTCCATGGGTTGATAAATTTGATTTCCATTGATCATTTTTGTGTGATTTTGTTGTCAGCCCATTCAACTATGTAAAGAAAAAAGTATTTAATAAGGATATTTCATTCATTCAGATCTAGGATGTGTTATTTTAGTGTTCCCTTTATTTTTTTGAGCAGTGTATTTATCATTGACACAATTCTAAGATCTTACCCAATAATTTACAGCACAGTGTTTCATTAAATTACATGGTTTCAGTTTGCTACTATTACCGAAATGCCAGTGTTGTTTTGTGTCATACTAACATTTAGCCATTTCGCTCCTTAGAATGTGTTTCTTTCATTCTTCCATGTCATTCATCTGTTGCATTTTCCTGTGTGTGCCAGTATTTGCGGCGATAGGGGCGCGAATATGAAATACCTGTGTGTCACATTTTGTTGGGTTTAGCTGGTTATGGGCAGAGCCTGGTACCACAACTGTGCTCAGTGATCAAGGTAGGAGAACCTACTTAGGCCTTACTTCGATTTTATATGAATTTAGGGGAGTCATTTGAGGCCTAGTTAAAAGTAGTACATCGTTAGCAATGTTGTTGAGTTGACTTAATGTTTTGTTATTCATCCCCGGTTGCAGCCCAGTGTAGGTCTTTAAACAACTGCTCGTTTCATTATGTTCAGCATGCGATGCATGTATTTAGAAAATACTGCGGTTTGTTCGAGATGACCAACATTGGGTGAGTCCACTGCAATTTACTTTAATGACATTAAACCAACCTATGCCGGTCTCAATCATATGATTCTATGAAGATGAAACCGTAGACAGTATAACTAGGCCTGTACAGTAGTCCTAAAGGATGCCTGTCAAATATCATAGTGTAGCGCACTGTCCAACATTGTCATAGTAGCTTTACCCCATATGGATTTGTACAAGCCAAAAAGCACAGTATAGGTGCCTTTCTTACCTCCTGGTGACATCTCTGGGACACTGGCTGTATATGGACCCTCTAAAAACTTTGGTTCATTGTCATTTATGTCTTGAACTTTTATGATGAATTCAGACTCAGGCTCCAGAGGCCTGCCTGTGTGCATGTCCATAGCCTGAGCTCGTAATGTGTAGTAAGACTTCTCCTCTCTGTCCAAACCCATCAAGGCATGGATATCGCCCGTCGTCTGGTCAATGGTGAAGATGGTGCCTGCTCCTTCTCCTGAGAGAGTGTACTTCACCTCACTGTCATCCCTGTCCCGGTCTGTGTGAAGCTTAATAGAGAAAACATGTTGTATTTGTCAATGAATCAAAGTATGTATACATGTACTAGGCCTAGTTATTTATGTGACTTTAGTTGTATTCACATTTCCCCAACCTTCTCCATGAGCTAGACTTCAGCCATGTCACAACTGTGTTGTACCGCTGTTATACAACATTATGTTATTCAAGTAAGTGAGGAATCTCAGGGTACTTTACTCCCCTAGACATGATATAATTAGACCATTAGTAATTACTGTGCTTGTTTGATGGATGACAACAAGATGCATAGAGGGACAGAGTTTTCTTGCTGAGCTGTGTCTATTTCCTGCTCCTCCTCCTTCCTTTTAACTGTCACTGACCATATGAAAATGCTGAGAACATGTGGTGCCATTGATAGATACATAATGGGGCAGAGCACAGTTCCCTCGAGTTAATAAATACATCCTTTAGTTGACCTGTGCCTAGACTAAGGGATTCATTACTTGGCTGGATGGTTTTACATACAGACGTAGGATGCCACCTTTCCAACAAGTCAGTTTGTCAAATTTCTGCCCTGCTACAGCTGCCCTGGTCAACTGTAAGTGCTGTTATTGTGAAGTGGAAACATTTTGGAGCAACAGCGGCTCAGCCGCGAAGTGGTAGGCCACACAAGCTAACAGAACGGGACCGCCGAGTGCTGAAGCGGGTAGCAGGTAAAAATTGTCTGTCCTCGGTTGCAACAACTTACTACCGAGTTCCCAACTGACTCTAGAAGCAAAGTCAGCACAAGAACTGTTCGCCGGGAGCTTCATGAAATGGGTTTCCATGGCCAACAGCTGCACACAAGCCTAAGATCACCATGTGCCTAAGATCACCATGTGCAATGCCAAGCGTCAGCTGGAGTGGTGTAAAGCTCGCTGACATTGGACTATGGAGCAGTGGAAACACATTCTCTGGAATGATGTATCACACTTCACCATCTGGCTTTGGTGGATCCAGGAGAACGCTACCTGCCCGAATGCATGGTGCCAAATGTAAGGTTTGGTGGAGGAGAAATAATGGTCTAGGGCTGTTTTTCATGGTTTGGACTAGGCCTCTTTGTTCCAGTGAAGGAAAATCTTTAACGCTACAGCATACAATGACATTCTAGATGATTCTCAAATCAAATGTTATTTGTCACATGCGCCGAATACAAAAGTGTACTAAAGTGTAGACTTTACCGTGAAATGCTTACTTACAAGCCCTTAACCAACAGTGCAGTTCAGAAGAATAAAATATTTACCAAGTAGACTAAAATAAAAAGTAATAATAAAATTAACACAATAACTATAACGAGGCTGTATACAGGGGGCACCAATACAGAGTAAGGGGGTGGGGGTACAGGCTAGTTGAGGTAATCTGTACATATAGGTGGGGGCAAAGTGACTATGCATACAGTAGGTAACAAACAGCGAATGTACAACAGGGAGGGGGGGTCACAGTAATTTGTCCGGTGGCGATGTTATGAATTGTTCAGCAGTTTTATAGCTTGAGGGTAGAAGCTGTTGAGGAGCCTTTTCGTCCTAGACTTGGCACTCCGGTACCGCTTGCCATGCGGTAGCAGAGAAGACAGTCTATGACTTGGGTGACTGGAGTCTCTAACAATTTTATGGGCTTTCCTCCTATTATATAGGTCCTGGATGGCTGGAAGCTTGGCCTTGTGATGTATTGGGCCGTTCGCACTACCCTCTGTAGCTCCTTACGGTCAGATGCCGAGCAGTTGCCATACCAGGCGGTGATGCAACCGGACAGGATGCTCTTGATGGTGCAGCTATAGAACCGTTTGAGGATCTGGGGACCCATGACAAATCTTTTCAGTCTCCTGAGGGGGAAAAGGTTTTGTCGTACCCTCTTCACGACTGTCTTGGTATGTTTGGACCATGATAGTTCGTTGGTGATATGGACACCAAGGAACTTGAAACTCTCGACCCGCTCCACTACAGCCCCATTGATGTTAATCGGGGCCTGTTCTGCCCGCCTTTTGTGCTTCCAACTTTGTGACAACAGTTTGGGGAAGGCCCTTTCCTGTTTCAGCATGACAATGCCCCTGTGCACAAAGCGAGGTCCATACAGAGATAAAACATCGGTCTGGAAAAACTTGAATGGCCAGCACTTAGCCCTGACCTCACCCCTATCTAACCCTACCCTATCTGAATTGGAATGCCGACTGCGAGCCAGGCCAAATCGCCTAACATCAGTGCCCGACCTCATTAATGTTCTTGTGGCTGAATGGAAGCAAGTCCCCGCAACAATGTTCCAACATCTAGTGCGAAGCCTTCCCAGAAAAGTGGAGGCTGTTATAACAGCAAAGGGGGGACGGACTCCATATTAATGCCTATGAGTTTGGAATGAGATGTTCGACGAGCAGGTGTCAACATACTTTTAGTCATGTAGTGTATTTACATACTTGGCCTACTGCCATAATCAGTTTAATATTTAATTATTTGTGTGCATGTAAATATACTCATTGTAAAGGAGCATGAAAGATGCAATGTATTGTGCCTGTAACAATCTTTATTGGGAGAAAGAGAGGAGGACCAATGCGCAGCGTGGTACGTGTTAATTTTCTTTAATAACGAACGAACACAGAAACAAAACAATAAACGATACGTGAAATACAAACCGAAACATTTCCGTGTGGAACAAACACTGACACGGAAAATAACCACCCACAAAACAACTTCCCTAAATATGGTTCCCAATCAGAGACAACGACAAACACATGCCTCTGATTGAGAACCATATCAGGCCAAACGAAAAACCCCAACATAGAAAAACAAACATAGATAACCCACCCAACTCACGCCCTGACCATACTAAAAACAAAGAAATAACAAAAGAACTAAGGTCAGAACGTGACAGTGCCAGTGTCCAGTACATACAGTTGAAGTCGGAAGTTTACATACACAGTTTTTAAAACACTCCACAAACTTCTTCTTAACAAACCATAGTTTTGGAAAGTCAGTTAAGACATCTACTTTGTGCATGACACAAGTCGTTTTTCCAACAATTGTTTACAGACAGATTATTTCACTTATAATTCACTGTATCACAATTCCAGTGGGTCAGAAGTTTACATACACTAAGTTGACTGTGCCTTTAAACAGCTTGGAAGATTCCAGAAAATTATGTCATGGCGTTAGAAGCTTCTGTTAGGCTAATTTACATTATTTGAGTCAATTGGAGGTGTACTTGTGGATGTATTTTAAGGCCTACCTTCAAACTCAGTGCCTCTTTGCTTGACGTCATGGGAAAATCAAAAGAAATCAGCCAAGACCTCAGAAAAAAAACGGTAGACCTCCACAAGTCTGGTTCATCCTTGGGAGCAATTTCCAAAGGCCTGAAGGTACCATGTTCATCTGTACAAACAATAGTACGCAAGTTTACACATCATGGGACCACGCAGCCGTCATATCGCTCAGGAAGGAGACGCGTTCTGTCTACTAGAGATGAACGTACTTTGGTGCGAAAAGTGCAAATCAATCCCAGAACAACAGCAAAGGACCATGTGAAGATGCTGGAGGAAACCGGTACAAAAGTATCTATATCCACAGTAAAACGAGTCATATAAAGACATACCATGAAAGGCCGCTCAGCAAGGAAGAAGCCACTGCTCCAAAACTGCCATAAAAAAGCCAGAGTACGGTTTGCAACTGCACATGGGGACAAAGATCGTACTTTTTGGAGAAATGTCCTCTGGTTTGGTGAAACAAAAATAGAACTGTTTGGCCATAATGACCATCGTTATGTTTGGAGGAAAAAGGGGGAGGCTTGCAAGCCGAAGAACACCATCCCAACCGTGAAGCACGGGGGTGGCAGCATCATGTTGTGAGGGTGCTTTGCTGCAGGAGCGACTGGTGCACTTCACAAAATAGATGGCATCATGAGGAGGAAATGTATGTGGATATATTGAAGCAACATCTCAAGTCATCAGTCAGGGAATTTTACTCAGATTAAATGTCAGGAATTGTGAAAACTGAGTTTAAATGTATTTGGCTAAGGTTTATGTAAACTTCCGACTTCAACTGTAAGTCCAAACATTGATTTTATTTTATATGAATGACGGAAACTGCAGGAAGCAGTGCTAAAGCTAGATTAAGGATTCAAGTTCTCTGTTAGTGTTTTGACTTTGTAATTTACATTGCATGGAGTATGTGACATTCCTGCATTTTTAACAAGTGCATACTAGAGAATAGAGAATACTTGTCGTATTCCATAATCAAGTAGAATTGCTGTCACCTCTTGACAGAAGGAAATGCAACCTGTATTCGAAGTTTAAAAAGGATCTAAAGTTTGTAATTTCCACTTTAAAATATCAGACTTGGTTTGCCCTAACAAAAAATGTATCAACCCCTACAAACAATGTCTGTTAATTATAATCCACATAATAATTCACGTCCTGTTGCTGCAGGATCATTTTCCTGCCGTAGCTAATGAAGATCCTACATCTGTAGCATATAATCCATGAGCCACAACAACAGAGCAATAAAATGCCCCACTCTTTTCGCTATGTGCTGCATTACTTCTGAAAAGTAATGCACTATATAGGGAATAGAGTGCCATTTAGGACATAACCACTGTGATTCCGTTTCAGTATGCAGGGGACCATTAAACCTTTTCCATGAGATGAATGGTTTATTTAGAAAGTCACTGAATTGAATGTAATTAAATCAGAGGGCGAAATCTCAAGACACATTTGCTCATCACATTATTTTATGTCCATTTACTGTCTGATGTACCTAACACATTCAGCAGGCGGAACACGATTTTTTTGACAGTGAGTTTGGATATAATGAGTTTTAAAGTGAATCAAAAATTGAGGCCATTTGTGGTAAAAACAATGAGACCTCCACAGGAACAATGTCTGGTTTAAAATAAATCGGGAGGAAATACATATTTGAATAGAATTATTAAAAGTATCCATCCAGTGCTTTTATGCAGAGGAATAGCTTGTGCCCTGAGTACAAATCAGTGTTGGGATGGAGTAACTGTCGGGCATTAGCGCGGTTATATAATAGAATGTGGTGTTGATATTTAGCCGAATCCATACAATCTGATGCATAATGTGGTTATTTGAGTGTCTGAAAGTCACACATAGGGGCACCTGTAAGATAAATGAATGTGTCATTGTAAAAGGTTATCCAGCAAAAAGGAATAGGGGGCAAGGGGGTGATATATTCTCCTTCAAAAGGGCATGAGAGGTGTGCTCTTTTCATGATTAAAACAAATGATGATCAGTTTATCATCTCCTGCAGCAATGGATAGTCATGGACATGGGCGGAACTTTTGTTTTAGAAGTGCGGGGGACATATATTTTTTGATTTATTATAATTTTTTTATCTGTTTGGAAAAACACCCCCAACAGCCTACCCGACCCTTCGGAAGCGTACACATGGTCCTAAAGCACACGGTTGCCTGTTTTGTATCACATTCCAAGTATAAAACTGGGGGGGACAAAAATGCAATTTCAGAATGTTGGGGGGGGGGGGCATTCCCCCACCTCCAGTGAAAGTTGCCCCCTAGTCATGGAGGCCAGTGGCGCTGCATACATATACAAAATGCTAAATGATATGATAGCTGAAGTAACATGGTGTAGTTTAACCTGAGAAGTGGCTGTCCTTGAGAGACTCAACCAGTATGCTATAATGATCATAAGCACCACAGGCAATTTAACCCAGTGATTTAGACTAGAGAGAAGCTTAGTGTGTTTTAGCTGAGACCAGACTAGCCCACTAGCCCTGTCTTCCTTGCAGATGGCCTTTGCTCAGTATGGGGGCCAGACACGTATTGTTTAATTGTACATAGTACAGTTGCACATAGTTGTCTTCCTCTAAAGCTTGCTGAATGTCAGATCCAGGAGCATAAGGTAAGCTGGTGTTTAAATGTGGGTCTTTCACTCTGCTGCTCAGCTGTGTCTGTGTCTGCCTCTACGGTTGCATAATGCATGGGGACAGACCCAGCAGAGGAGCTTTCGGCAATGTGGAACAGTGGTGCAGTCATTTTCTTTTTAAAATGTTCACACAAAGGTGTCATGGAAGAAAATGCTTGTTTTCCTGTTTTGCCAGCAAAGATGTGGTCATTACGTGTTGGTAAAGTTGTCAATTTTGTATCTGTTTATAAATAATAGTATTGCCTCACTAAATCTCAATACAAAGGTGATATTTAGAAACAATAACCAAAGCAATGGCTGAGAAAAGTCTTCATGTGCAAATTATCATTATATACAATAACATGCCTCCATAGAGTTTTGGATGCTATTAGACAGCGCTCCCTAGCTGAATGCGAATCCATGGGAGAATCTCAATTGCATACTCCTTGCGTCCTCTTGTCTTGCATCCTTCTCAAACCCATTGGTCTCTCTCCCATTTACATTTACATTTAAGTCATTTAGCAGACGCTCTTATCCAGAGCGACTTACAAATTGGTGCATTCACCTTATGACATCCAGTGGAACAGCCACTTTACAATAGTGCATCTAGATCATTGTGGACCCCCTCTGACCTTATCCTCCAATGGTTTTAGAGAAGAAGGCAAGGCAAGAGAAGTATGCAATTAGGATTCTCCCAATGACCTGGCAGTCACACTGTTTCCAAGACAGATTTGAGCTTTCCAAAAATGTAGCTCACATTGATAATCAAGGTCCTGATCCTTCACACTGTCCCCTATTAACTGGCAGCAGATTAATCTGTGGTCTCGGGGCTGGCCATGCACGGCTCGATGCTGTCGTCCTCATTCTCAATACAGAAAATGGGTATGTCCCAAATGGCACCCTTTTCCATGTATGGTGCACTGCTTTTGACATGAGCACTATGGGCCGCCCTGGTCTAAGGGAGTGCGCTATGTAGGAAATAGGGTGCCATTTGGGGGACACACTGTGAGGAGTGAATCACTCAGTAATTTTAAAGCAGGAGCAGTAGCATCAGTTTGACAATGTGTCCCATCCCTCCTTTCTCAGCCAACGGAAACACATCCAGCGGGACCGTGCGTACTGAGAAAGGCCGTAGTAGATTGCCTTGGCATCAGCAGCTGACAAGTCAATCTAAAACATTATCCCATTTGAGCTGGAAGTGCCAGATTCCAGGATGGTTCTTAATGCCTCTTGAAATTTGATTTAGAATGGCACAAAACACTCTTTAACCTCCTTTGTGTGTGGATAATTATTGATGATACTGAGAAAATTGGAAAAGTCACAGCCAGAACCGATCAAGCAGCCCAAGCAATTAGATGTGATGTGTCGTGCTGCTTATTGGTATATTCTTTAAGTCTTAAAGAACAGATGCCCAAGTGTTTGAACTCCTCTTCTGTTTGATTTCTTACCTCAAACTCTCATCAGAGGAGTGAAGGCAGAGGTTAAACAGAGGTGTACAGTTGAAGTCGGAAGTTTACATACACCTTAGCCAAATACATTTAAACTTAGTTTTTCACAATTCCTGACATTTAATCCTAATAAAATTCCCCTTCTTAGGTCAGTTAGGATCACCACTTTATTTTAAGAATATGAAATGTCAGAATAATAGTAGAGAGAATGATTTATATCAGCTTTTATTTATTTCGTCACATTCCCAGTGGGTCAGAAGTTTATATACACTCAATTAGTATTTGGTAGCATTGCCTTTAAATTGTTTAACTTGGGTCAAATGTTTTGGGTAGCCTTCCACAAGCTTCCCAAAATAAGTTGGGTGCATTTTGGCCCATTCCTTCTGACAGAGCTAGTGTTACTGAGTCAGGTTTGTAGGCCTCCTTGCTCTCACACGCTTTTTCAGTTCTGCCCACAAATGTTCTATAGGATTGAGGTCAGGGCTTTGTGATGGCCACTCCAATACCTTGACTTTGTTGTCCTTAAGCCATTTTGCCACAACTTTGGAAGTATGCTTGTGGTCATTGTCCATTTGAAAGGCCCATTTGCGACCAATCTTTAACTTCTTGACTGATTTCTTGAGATTTTGCTTCAATATATCCACATATTTTTTCTCCCTCATGATGCCATCTATTTTGTGAAGTGCACCAGTCCCTCCTGCAGCAAAGCACCTCCACAACATGATGCTGCCATCCCTGTACTTCACAGTTGGGATGGTGTTCTTCAGCTTGCAAGGCTCCCTTTTTCCTCCTAACATAACAATGGTCATTATGGCCAAACAGTTCTATTTTTGTTTCATCAGACCAGAGGACATTTCTCCAAAAAGTACGATCTTTGTCCCCATATGCAGTTTCAAACCGTAGTCTGGCTTTTTTATGGTGGTTTTGGAGCAGAGGCTTCTACCTTGCTGAGCGGCCTTTCAGGTTATGTCGATATATGACTCGTTTAACTGTGGATATAGATACTTTTGTACCCGTTTCCTCCAGCATCTTCACAAGGACCTTTGCCGGTGTTCTGGGAATCGATTTGCCCTTTTCGCACCAAAGTACGTTCATCTCTAGGAGACAGAACGTGTCTCCTTCCTGAGCGGTATGACAGCTGCGTGGTCCCATGGTGTTTATACTTGTGTACTATTGTTTGTACAGATGAACATGGTACTTTCAGGCGTTTGGAAATTGCTCCCAAGGATGAACCAGACTTGTGGAGGTCTACAATTTTTTTTCTGAGGTCTTGGCTGATTTCTTTTGATTTTCCCATGACGTCAAGCAAAGAGGCACAGATTTGAAAGTAGGCCTTGAAATACATCCACAAGTTTACCTCCAATTGACTCAAATAATGTCAATTAGCTTATCAGAAGCTTCTATACACATGACATCATTTTTTGGAATTTTCCAAGCTGTTTAAAGGCACAGTCAACTTAGTGTATGTAAACTTCTGACCCACTGGAATTGTGATACTGTGAATTATAAGTGAAATAATCTGTCTGTAAACAATTGTTGGAAAAATGACTTGTGTCATGCACAAAGTAGATGTCCTAACCGACTTACCAAAACTATAGTTTATTAATTAACAAGACATTTTTGTAGTGGTTGAAAAACTAGTTTTAATGACTCCAACCTAAGTGTATGTACACTTCTGACTTTAACTGTATATTGATCAGTCTTAGAGAATCAGAACCCTAAAATGATGGTGCCTTACCTTTCCAACATACTGTGGTTCAGATCCCATATATTCCTCCAGTACAAAGAACTGGTTCCACACCCATCCTCGCTTTACCCTCTGAACCCCTGATGCCCCATGTCTCCTCAGTCCCAGTCCTGCCATGCCCCTCAGGTGGTGCTCTCTTCCCATCCTGCTTTGGGTTGGAGAGTGAAGGGGTGCCAGGAAGCCTTTGTCGAAGAGATACCAAAAGACCAGCAGGAGACCGTTCCTTGTGATCATTGGCAATCTGGGCAGTGGAGGATCTCTGTTGAATTCCAGTGAGAGACTGTGAGTTAGACAATATCAGCTGGGTTGTAGACCCAAGGTAGAAGGGGATTAGGGGGGATGTTGTGGTGACATTGTTAGATTTGCCTCCAGGATCTTTGGTTTCTCACTCAACTAGTCCTCATTGACCTTAGTCTGCTGGTGGAAAGAGGAGTGACATTGTCTTACATTACACTGCAGTTAAAGTAGTTACAAGGCAACATGGAAAGTAGTCTCGTCCACCAACCGACTCTCTCTGTCAAACCTGTCTCTCAGTCTATGCGGTAATAGAGCCTAGGACGAGGCTACATAATACATTGCAATACATTGTTATAAGCAGCAGTATTTCAAACAGTCCTATCTCATAACTGCCCGATCAGCAACACATCAACATTGTTTAACAAAATCTGTTCAGGCTGTGTCTACTCCAATTTATTTCATAATTGAGGTCATAATACACTTTATATGTTTGTCTAGTCAAGCTTGACAGTATCTTACTGGAGGGATTTTACGGATCATGATTCAGTGAAAACGAAACATGAGCAAATTGGTCCTCAGGAGTGCATTTAACTCTGCAAGTCAGGCAATGTGAATTTAGTGGAGCAGGAGCAAACATCAAACACAGTCGCACACACAGAGGAAAGGTAGATCAGATAAAAGAAAGAGTCTCCCTGAGCACGATTACATACACACAAGAATACAATTTTTGTGCATAGTCAGATTAACATAAAACTTTGTTTAAAATGTTTACGTGCTTCGCAAAAAGAATAATTTCCCTTTTCATCTTGTTTACATGGACTCGTCTGAAATCAGGCTACCTGATGGAACTTTTGTTCATGCAGAAAATCAGCAATCAAAATAAACTTCCTACCACAGTGGTCATGTTATTTTTGCGAAACCTATTTGATTCTGAGTTCGGGCATATAAAGTTGCATATGATGCATATGTTCAGTCTTTCCGAACTCACTTCACTCGTGCATAAGATGATGCCTTGCACTACTGGTGCTGGCACATGCCCAGATCAAATACACCGCTGGAACGCCGATTACGCGGTGTATTTGATCTGCGCATGTCTTAGTAATTCAAAAGATTGCTCAGAAAACCAGGTGTTTTAAATCGGCATATGCTTACTTCGATTTTGATCTGGAGGAAGCAGTGCAAAAGCTAGATGTCTTGGATTCAGGTTCTCTGTTAGTGGTTTGAATTTGTAATTTACTTTGGATGGAGTATGTGACATTCCTGCATATCTAACAACAACTGCATACTAGAAAATAGAGAATACTTTTCACATTGCATAATCAAGTAGAAGTCCTGTCACCTCTCCACTTACATACAGATGCAGAATCTTAATTTGATCACTCTTTTGTTGATGAGAATTTTCCTGCACAGCAGGAAATGCAAACGTGTGGTGTATTCAAAAAGGGTTCTAAAGTTTGTAATTTCCACCAAAAAAATTCAGACCTGATTTGCCCCAACATAAAATGTATCAACCACCCTGCAAAAAAGTTTACATGAGTTATAATCCACATAATAATTCACAATTCCTATTGCTGCAGGATTATTTTCCTGATGTAGCAAACTGGCTCAAATTAAAATCCTACATCTGTACTATGTAGTCACCCTCATAGACATTTTACACTAGTGTTAGTTGTTTAAAGTGCAGTGTCTGCATGCATAGTACTGAATGATAGGTACTGTGTAGACCCACATTCACTGATCCCGCCCCTCATCCCTCTTTACTTCAATCCTTCCCCCTCCAAATCTGCTTCAACAGACCGGTTTATTTTTAGCATCAGGTTTATACAAATTTACAGTACAGTTTCTCTCCTTCATTGTGTCCCAATCTGAATGCATTCTTCCTGTGTTGTCTGTTGAAAGGCGATGGTAGGCTACATTCCTTGGTTGACAGGTTATTGTGCATCCATTGCTGTATTCTCTGAGGGCTAAACCCCCGCCATTCTTATCCCAACATTGAACAAAATGTCCTTGTGTCGTGTCGCACTCGACTACTCCATATCCCAGTTTCCTAAGTTTAGTGGTCACCGAATGATGACCACAACAAAAGAATTGGGGCGGTATGTATCCTAATCGTTAGAGCGTTGGGCCAGTAACCAAAAGGTTGTTGGATGGAATCTCTGAGCTGACAAGGTAAAAATCTGTCGTCCTGCCCCTGAACCAGGCAGTTAACCCACTGATCCCCGGTAGGCCGTCATTGTAAATAAGAATTTGTTCTTAACTGACTTGCCTGGTTACATTTTTAAAAACTGACTGATAACATGTGTTGGATGACCTTGTTGAATATAGTTCTTGCCTCAATATGACTTTTTTATTGTTGTGTCCTATAAACTATTGTTTGTCCTAATCAGCAGGCCATTATCAGTCATCAGTTATTTTACAGTTAATGTGAGATGTGTCCTGTAGTGTCTGCCCTCAGAGCAGAAGGCCTTATGGGAACAGACTAGTTTGTGTATTGCGGGAGCCTGCACTGCTCTTATACTGGCCAACGAGGGCTCAACCAACCCCCTTACTGCACAAACATGTGACTTAACAGAAAGCCACCCCTAATCCAACAGAATTATCCTTAAACTCCCAGACAATGTCAGACTGAGTTAGATTGAGGTCTCCAGAACTGTTGGTTGAGAGATGTGTTGAGAGATCCAACAGCATCCCTTGAGAAAGGCAGAAGCCAACATTTTTGTGCTGGCTGAACTATATTGAATTTAATACATGTCAAAGACTACAGTAAGCAATAACAGACTTGTAGTTTTTGTATGTGCATCCTTTCTCTACATTGAGACGTGTTAAAACTTTTAGATAAAAATGAAGAACAAGTTTGCCACGACAGGCCGCAGACAATTACAAAGCTTAAACTATTACTCACAATAGCTTTTTTCTAGGAGACATCTTTGTGCTGTATAACACAATTTCATGTAATTTTGTTGCTGCATCAATATTCCGAGACTAAGGAAATGGTTTTGCTTGACTGCAATTTTGTTACATAAGAGCCCGTTTGTCATATGAAGTAGAACCCAATATGAACCAGCATAGCCTAGACGAACAGTGTTTGCGGTAGTGCACCAACATATGAACCTCAGGCTTGTCTGTACTGTACAGTAACCTCTGAGCATAATCATATCTTTAAGTCATGGCCAAAGGCACAAACATCACCAGAGGCATGAAGGGATGGTCTGAGGTGCCCTTATGGTACATTAAACAATCTGTACTGTATGTTCCTAAATAATTATCACACATACACACGCATACCTGTACACGCACTCCTTGATTTACATGGATTGTGGAAACCCGTGCAAATCCACCCAAACACACATCAATCTCCCTATAATGCGAAACCTGCTCTGATGCCCAAGTTGTATAATCATTTAGGGATTTTGCTGACTGTTCAATGTTTTATAGAATATGGCCAATTATCTTTATGGTTTGACCAACTTTATGTTGTGTGGACATGTTAGTCAATTAACTCCATTACATACTGTATGCATAGAGCTGAGGCAAGTCATAAAGAAATGCACACATCATGTGTCGGTGATGTCTGTGCTAAAAACCGGCCTTTGCAAAAAAGTCAATAAATACATATTTTTTATGAAAAGTGGAGAGTCAGATATTCCCCAGCTAGCACATAACGTTCCGAGAACCATATGTTTCTTAGAGCTTGGTGAGAGAGTGGTTGTCCTATGATTATTTTGCATGCAACCTTCTAACAAATTTCTGGGAATGGTGCAGGATAGTTGCTTGGCTTTGGAACATTCTCAGCACATCTATGGAACTTGACAAAGAAACATTATTTTCTTGGTATTTAATTACTTTAATAGAACGTTTCCTAAAAGTTAAAACATGGTTAAACTTAATCTCAATGTTGATAATGTTCTAGGAACGTTCTCCAACTGGTTTGACATTGGGAATGTTCTCAAATAGTTCAGAGAGAGTTATGAAACAATGTTCTTGAACCATTATGTTGGATTCTGCAGGTTTCCTCATGGTTCTATTTAAAGTCATGTTCTCAGAACGTTAAGAAAATGTTCCATAAAACCACAAGAAACATTAGTAACGTTAAGATTGTCATTTAAAAACATATACATTCTGTTCTCAGCGTCAACAAAACTCTCTCGATCCTCTATCTTGTTACGTGTGTTCAGGTGTGTTGGCCTCGCCCACTAATTGGCCACACCTGATCCTAATGAGTGCTTGTTTCCTTTGAAATGGGCAGCTTTGTATGAGTAAAATAAACATAGGATGCTAGCTCGATCCTGGTGGCGCAGTGGACTAATCCCATGGGGAGAAAATAAAAGATAATACGTTCGAATCTCACTGATATCGTGCCACAATAAAACATTTGTTTGCATGATTAATGCATTAGCAAATGAATTGTCCTGTCTGTGCTTGGAGCTAAAATAAGCTAGCATTATTGAAATATTCAGTTAAAATGTTAATTTCTGTTCTCAGAATGTTAATAAAACCTCCCTGAAAAACTTCCAGGGAACCATAGTAAAACGTCCTCAGAACTTCCCTGCAACATAACAAAAAAATATGTTTGCTAGAACAGGGAACATGTTCAGTTTTACAGATCAGGAAACATGTCAATTTGTTCCCAGAATTAATGGGAAACCATAAACTTACGTTCCTACAACTTCCAAATAACTAAATGTGCTAGCAGGGTCTATTGTAGCCTACTCTCATATTGTATTAATGCAGTGAAGGCAAGAACCAATGCTTGGGCACACAGTGTGTTCATACATCTTAATCAGTGGAGGCTGCTGAGGGGAGGACGGCTCATAATAATGTCTGGAACGTTGCAATTGGAATGGCATCAAACCATGTGCTTGATGTATTTGATACCATTCCACCTATTCCGCTCCAGCAATTACCACGAGCCCGTTCTCCCCAATTAAGGTTCCACCAACCTCCTGTGATTTTAATGTTGCTTGACCCCAGGAAGAGTAGATGTTGCCTTGGCAGCAGCTAATGGGGATCCTTAATAAATACAAATAAATAGAAAGTAAAGATAAAAGATACAAACTCAGGTTAGCATTTTTCGTCATGAATATTGTTCTGGAGGCAGCTCTGCAGAGTGGTCGCTAGGTGGCATAGCCACAAAGTCATAAAATCTGATTTTAAACATAACCTTAACCCTAATCTTAACCACACTGCTAACCCTATATATTTTTACTAACTCTAGTCTTAAATTAAGACCAAAAAGCACATTTTTGTTTTCATTAATTTTTATAATATTGCCAATTTTGACTTTGCAGTTGGCCTATCTAAGGGCAAATCGCTCAGTTCTGCCTCCAAGACAAGACTCATGACAATAAACGTCAATCTGCCCTAAAAACAGCAGAGAACAGAAAGAGAACTGAAGCAGTTGTCTTCTTTGCATTTACAGATGAAGGATCTTATTTTGATCACCCTGTTGCAGGAGAACTTTCCTTTGCAGGAAATGTAAAACTTTTAGTGTATTTGAGGTTTAAAAAGGCTTAAAAAGAAATGTATCAACCTTACAGAAATGTGGATTAATTATAATCCAAATAAAATGTACTTTTTCTGTTGCTGCTAGATTATTTTACTGCTGTAGCAAAATGGCTCAAATTAATATCTTACATCTGTATTTGTGTTTACCATTTAAATATACACAGAGAGAATACCAGCTTTAGAGCTTAATATGGAATTCAGTGCACTCTATTTGAATACCTGCACCATTTGCATCAATTTCATCCAGTGCAGATCATTGAGCTCAATACCACTGACTGAGCTGCTGCATGTTTTCCCTTAAAATGCAATACATCTCAAAATGAATCCATGTAGGCACACTCCATGTGGGCTAGATAGAGTTAGTAGGCTGTATGTTCTATAGTGATATGGACAGAATTGATTTGCTACTGTAAAGGTAATTTCTTATTTAAATATTTTCACATCTTTTCTTTATATATCTTATCTTTGTAAAGATAAAATATTTAGTTCAATTGTTATTTTAATGAAACAGTGAAATTAATTGGAACTCTCTTAAACTAAACATCAACCTTCAGCATCTACCCCAGTGGGTATAACTACTCCACTTCTCTGTTGCCTAATACATTTTATTATCCTAAAAAAAACAACAACAAAACAACTAAGGACACTAACAGTGACACGTACCTTGACTGTCTCTCCCAGAATCTCCGGCTGGTGCGCTTTAAAACCAGATTAATCCAAATGTCTGATGGCAAAAGCAATGCAACTCCCTTGCGAGCAAAAAACACATTCAGACTTACAGCCCTTCAAACACATCCTCTCTCTCTCTCTCTCTCGCTCTCTCCAACACTCTTTCTTCGCAATATCTCGCAGCAGATGAGTGTGGAGGAGAGATGAAAAATGAGAGATTGAGTATCAGCTGTATGTAGTACTATTGTATTCAGGAGTGCTCAGCAGTGCACAGAGCGTCAAGCCAAGCTGCAAGCCCAGCACTCTGATACACTCCTGTTCCGTGTGTTGTGAATATAGTTGAAGTGGGTGTCAGAGAGTCTCGATCCCATAAGGTCCCCATGCTGGTCTGGAAGCGTCCTCCCACCTCTAGTTTCCTGGATTAGTAGAGGGGAGGAACCCACTCCCTTCTGGAGCCAGCCAGTGATGTGCACTGTTGTGTTCATAATTTGAGGAACTTGCTAGAGCCATGAGACTTTGATGGTAAAGACCCAATTACTGACACAAGGGTTGATGAGGAGCTGTCATGTAGTGTCTGTGTGTGTGTATGTGCGTGTGCGTGTGTGCGTGTGTGACTAAAGTGGGCTACAGGCTCGTTAAGAATTGAAATGTTACATATTCTAGTCTTCAGAAATTGATAGATTAGAGAAACTCTCATATGAATGCACTTTATCAATTTTTTATAGAAAAGCTCCAGTTCTCAATGTTTTAAAATAGCTTTTGATGTATGATGTCCTTCATTATGAGCTGACCTATTTTGGATTCCACATTTTTCTCTCATCATTTCCTCCTTGTCTAGCTCTGGCCTCTCATTCGTTGGTTGGTTCTCTGAGAGCTGTTTTCTCCAAAATCAGGGAAGAGATAATGAAAAAAATGCTGTCGTTTGTAAATGGTGTCATTTCTAAACGCCTCAGCAAGGCATGTCATCTCACACACTGAAGCCTAAGACAAGCAGCCACAAAGATAAAATAAGAGATTACCCAACAGCGGAGTTTAAGGTAGCAACAATTGTAAGCAGGGTAATGAAAACAACTTAACAAAGTAATTCCATGAAAATATAATTAATCAATAAAGCACAAAAATGACATGAACTGTATAAAACTGTAAATGCACTGAAGGGGCTAAATGTCATGTTTTGTTTGAATACTGAGCCTCCCAAACAAGAGTTGAAATGGTTTACAGTTTAGAGAGAGAGAGTGATGTGGGTGGATTATGGGTTAGGATGCTGACAGAAAAAAGGGATTTAAACCCTAGCTCAGTTCCCACAGTAATGGAACAAAAGTACTTTAGCATACATAGCTGGGAAGCAATTAAGACAGAGCACACGACCACCAGATCACACAGGCGGTGTCCCAAATGGCACCCTATTCCCAATGTAGTACAGTACTTTTGACCATGGCCCATATGACTCTGGTCAAAGTCAGTGCACTATATAGGGAATAGGGTGCCATTTGGGATGTAGTCAGAGGGTTGAAGGGGTCTGTTCAGCTCTCCCAGTGGCATGGTATCTGTGTACTTTGTGTCATCGCAGACGGACAAAGGTATTATGTTTTCCCTGCTCTCTCAGAAGTAGTAGTGGAATACATGGTCTTGTCCATCATTAAGCCAATTTAAAGGCCCACTGCAGTAAAAAAACAATTGTTTCTGTCTTTTATATATACACTCACCGGATTCTTTGGGGTTTGCCTCCAGAACAGCCCGAATTCTTTGGGGCATGGATTATACAAGGTGTCTGAAACGTCCGTTGAAAACATTCCCCACACCAGTACACCACCGCCAGTACACCACCACTGTGTACCAGGCAGGATGGGTCCATGGACTCATGCTGCTTACGCCAAATCCTGACTCTGTTATCAGCATTACGCAACAGGGACCCGGATTTGACGGAGCAGGCAATGTTTTCCCACTCCTCAATTGCCCAATATTGGTGATTGCATGCCCACTGGAGCTGCTTCTTCTTGTTTTTAGCTCATAGTAGTCGAACCCGGTGTGGTCGTCTGCTGCAATAGGCCATCCGTGTCAAGGATCAACGAGTTGTGCGTTCCGAGATGCCGTTCTGAACACCACTGTTGTGCTGCGCTGTTATTTGCCTGTTTGAGGCCTGCCTGCTAGCTTGCACGACTCTTGCCATTCTCCTTTGACCTCACTCATCAAAGTGCTGTTTTCGCCCACAGGACTGCCGCTGACTGGATGATTTTTGTTTGTCGCACCATTCTCGGTAAACCCTTGACAGTGTGCGTGAAAAGCCCAGGAGAGCAGCCGTTTCTGAGATACTGGATCCGGCACGCCTGGCACTGACGTTCATACAACGCTCACTTTTGCCCATTCTAACGTTCAATAGAACAGTAACTGAATGCCTCAATGACCCCTCTGCCTGCTTTATACAGCAAGCCACGGCCACATGACTCACTGTCTGTTGGAGCGATCCATTTTTGTGAACGGGGTGGTGTACCTAATAAACTGTAAGATGAGTGTATTTCCACACTATGTGGTTGGGATAATACTGTGAAATTGGGAAAGTGATGATAATGCCCTTTTAGTGTAAGAACTGTTTGAAAATACCACCTGAAATTTCAGCCTGTTTTGGTGGTATGGAGATTTTCCCTACCTAGTGACATCACCAGGCGGTAAATTAGTTAATAGATAAATAAGAAAGAGAGTTCCAAACCTTTCTGCCAATAACAGCTAGTTTTCAGTTTCCCCCTCCTCACTCTGACCACTGCCAGACAGTCCTAGTACAATTTTTACTTCAGAAATGGCTATTTTCTAAGAAGCTATTTTCGTTTCTAATTAAAATGGTCAAAAAGAAATAATCACAGTAAGGTACTTATTTGTTCCCAGACATGATTTGATATTGAGATAAAAACTGCTACATTGTACCTTTAAAAACTCCCCACAGACTAAGCCACAGCAACTGGTAGTAGTGGTGTGTAGCACACTTTGATAATAACATTGCATGATAGCGTTTCTCTGTGAGTCTGAACCTCTGCCTTTCTCCTAACGTGGTCTTAATTTGATTGTTGTTCATGGAGTAATGTGAATCCCCTGCCTGCTCTGATCAACCCCTGTCCAGATGGCATGGTGTTCCCCCTGAGAAACACAATTTAATCCTCCTAACACATGGTGGGCTGAGTTGTGTGTGTGTGTGTGTGTGTGTGTGTGTGTGTGTGTGTGTGTGTGTGTGTGTGTGTGTGTGTGTGTGTGTGTGTGTGTGTGTGTGTGTGTGTGTGTGTGTGTGTGTGTGTGTGTGTGTGTGTGTGTGCATATTTGTAAACAGGATAATCAGAGAGGGTGGAAAGATACTGTAGATATAACAGGTCTGGCAAGCAACCCGTGGGAGAAGTTGTGACTGTACTTTTGCAGGTTTTGAAATTACATTGCCAAAACCTGTTAATGAAGAATTTGTGTACTGTTGATGCATTCTGAATAGGAAGAATCATATGTTCTGATAAACTGAGGTAGCTACAAAACACTCCCCACACCCTCCTTGGGATGTGACAAGCTACCGTATCGCTTATAAGCCCTACCACACACTGTGACCATATAATGCAGATAATTTATTTCCTTTTCCGTGTTACACTTTGCAGTCAGAACAAATAAAACAGGCATCTCATTACAGGTTAAAGTAGCTCCAGATGCCTGATAAAGGATTTGCTGCTTTGCCTTAAGGAAATGCAGAAGCTTAGGAGGTCCCGAAAAATGTAAACTGCTTATGTCCCGTACTGTACCAATTGTGGATTTGCATGCCATTGTGACAGATGGGGGGTGGCTGTCACTAAAGTGAAGATAATCCAATGCAATACAAAGGAATTGTGCAAAGATGCTATGAGATTTCATGAAATCACAAGGGAATTGAATTGTACAGTTGCCGATGTGCCGTGTCTGACAAACAATGAGGTCTGAGAGCACTGGCCCATGTGGCTGTTTTTAAACTCATATTGTCTCTCAGCTCTTCTGACGTGTGAAGAGACTAAATCCCCAACATGCAGTAGGGTAGGAGCATCCAGAGTGTGTTTTTATGCATTTCCTGGATATGGAAGTGACTATTATGTATTTCCTGGGAGAATAACCGTTCCCATTGTTATGATTTTTCTCCATGTGTTTTTCCATCTTCCCCTTGACCTAAGATGGCAGATCAGTAAAAGCTTTCACTATTGTTTTCCAGGCAGTAGCCTATAGAGTACAGTGCAATTCTGACTATTATGGAAATAGTAGAATGCTGAATCTGTTCCCACTATTCTCTTATACCTTGGTTTTGCCATGACAATTTTTACTTTACACCAGAGGAGGCTGGTGGGGGGAGCTATAGGACGACAGGCTCATTGTAATGACTGGAATGGAATTAATGGAACGGTGTCAAACACATCAAACATATGGAAACCACATGTTTGACTCTGTTCCGTTAAATCCATTCCAGTCATTGCAATGAGCCCTTCTTCCTATTTCTCCTACCACCAGCCTCCTCTGCTTTACATGTATTACTTGGGAAGTGATGGCACGTAGTCTAGGCCATTCAGTACCTCCCCCTGAGGTCAAAAGAGTTAGAAATTGTCCTTGTGGGGGAAGAAGATTTTTCCTGACGTTGTTTCTGCCCAACCATTTGGAATAGATTGGAATGTTGGTCTCATTGGATCCATCCACTAGCGTTTCATTGTAAACTTAAACAGAACCGAAAGGTCTCTTGTGTTCTTCAAAGGTGTAGAGGTACTGAACATGTCCTCCGAGATTCCAAATGAAAATATGAGCGAATAGAGGGCAGAATCCTTTTTTAGATTCTGCATGATATTATAGAGCAGAGGCTTAGATTCATACAGGTCTGTCCGTGTTCGAACCAACAGGCTATTCTAGTTCCTCTAGTGCCTCTGGCTGACCACAAATGAGGGCGACATATCAGATACTAAGAGCCGTTCTGCAATGGCTATCAAATTAAATCATGGTCAGCCACACACATTTAATTTGTCCTGACTCTCACTTCCACAGACTGTAATGAGGTCTCAGAGAATAGGCTACAAACTGATTTGGTTATCCTTCCGAAAATAATATTGCAATATTTCAATCTAATGATTAATCATCCTTTTTCATTATTTTTTTCCCAGGAGAAAACGTATTTAATGGGCTACAGTACCTATAATATTACCAGGTCAGAAATTTACTAAAATGGATTGTTATGTTATTGTTAACACTATATAATCTATAGTATACTGTATAATGTAGTCAGTGATATTATCATCCTTATTGATCCTTATAAGAGACTGGATAGTGGCTTCAAAGCGCTGCATATAAACAAAGCATTTCCTCAGCTTGTACATGAGAGTGAGACCTCAGAGGGTCTAGCCCCTGGCAAGGTCAGTCAGAACAGGTTAATGACTAAGTAGAGTAGCACCCTCTCTAACAGGGTGGTTAATCTACCATGACAGGGTGGACACAAATCAAGCCCTAATGTGCTCAACGAAGCAGACGGCAACTTCCCTAACGTAATTACATGGAATGTGTGTAAACTTGTTGTTTCTCCTAGCTAAAATAAGCTTTAGTTCGGATAAAATATGTGGAGGATTTATGCATATTCTAAAGGGCTTAGACGGATTCCCTACACATGCAA
The DNA here is from genome assembly GCF_029448725.1 of Salvelinus fontinalis. Lineage (NCBI taxonomy): Eukaryota > Metazoa > Chordata > Actinopteri > Salmoniformes > Salmonidae > Salvelinus > Salvelinus fontinalis. The sequence continues at coordinate 28,604,922 of NC_074690.1, read as the reverse complement.
AGCATTATTTTCACATCCAGTCTGACATCAAAATGAAAATGAACATACTTTTTGGGCATAAACAGTACAGTATCTGGATTGTGTGGTATCAGGCTCCTGCAGCATTGCACCCTGGCCAGCTTATAGCTACCTGGTAAGACTTATGATTGTCTTCCATCATGCGGATATTTAGGCACAAAGAAAATTATGTTGTAAAATGCATTTGCACTTATTTTCCCTCTCTGGAGATTTGTATGGACTCCACAATTTCCTCCAAAGGGAAGGTGGTTCAGAATGTAAGATTTGATTGATGAATTCATAAAATCCCATGAGTATGAAAAGGCTATGCATGTAATTAAATAATGATGGACACTACACCCACCAAGGTCAGGGTAAGTTTCACATCTCAGTGGGCTTGTTTCTCAGTTGAAAACATACACATGTACTACTTTAAAACTCCCTGTAGGCTCTTACTGTGCATCTATATATATAAATATTGTAATACTACAGTATTTATACCATAGTATACTATAGTATTTTCTCATTCGTTTTTTCCCCCAATATGCCTCCCTCAATAAACCAATACAATATCTCACATTGTATACAGTACTATCATAGTCAGCCAGTGTTCAATGTTTTGAGCTGGTCAAATCATAAGCTTTTTCGCTTGTTCACATAAAAATAGACTAGAGCAATTTGTTTTGTAGTTAGTCGTAATTCAGAAATAAAATTGACTATGCAATTACTCTATAGAGTAATTGTCTTTTTTCTCCATGAAGCCCACAGTTTCTTCTTAGTGGAATGAACAAAACAAAGCTTTCTCCTGACAAATACCCAATTAACTTTACTTTACACATATAAGGTCCAGAGGGCTTTTTCCAAGAGATAGTATCTGCTGTGCTGATACAGTCGCCTCCTGCTTCAGTCATTTGTCACACGGTAAGGGTGGTTTTTCTAGTATAACATATGGACCTATACATTCCTACTGTATAGTGCACTTATCGTCAGGTTTTTCAGATGAACAAATATACAGTTTAGGCTATAGAAATATATATTTTGTTAAATATGTGAGTGTTTTTCAGCTGTTCAAATGGATTACCTGGAAAACCATATCTCCCGATTCCTAGAATAATCTCAAAATGTTGTATTGCTTTAGTAAGCCTGCTGTAACTTTGGGGATTGACTTTCAGTTAACCCTGTTGATCTCTGCAGTGCTTTCAGGGGATCTACTGTACTGTATTCCTACCAGCCACATGTCAACCTGTTACTGTCATTCATTTACTATAATGAGTTGGGTTATTACAGTTCATGGATTACTAGCACATGGGTCCAGAGTTGAAGCCATAGCAGGGCCAGAGGATTGAACACTCGGACACCCAATCAGGATGGCTTAACATATATTTTTCAACAACAAAAAAAATCATAAATGTTTGTTGTTTGCATTGTCTCCTGACTAATCAGAAATGCAGATAAATGCAGTAGGAGGTACTAGGGATCTAAGTGTAAATGCCCCAGAAGCCGATATTTGGAGGATATATTGGCAGAGTGTTGTTAACACTTTGTATTAAAGTCGAGGGCCGGCAAAACGCGCCAATATATCCTACAAACATCGGCTTCTCTGGCATTATCACTTTTATACAAAGGGTTATCAACATATTTAAATAATGATTGACATACAGTATTTTCATTAAAAACATTATTTTTATGAAATAATTCATACTATTTCATCTTCCACAAGATATAGTCCCAACACACATCTTGGGTTGCTACCCAATCCAGCTGGTCGTTTGTTCTATAGGTTCGGATGCTAGAGACGCGACGCAGTCGGTCAGTCTTTTTGTTCTGTATCTATGGACGCGACCCAGTTACTCGTTCTAAATGTTCCATTGCCATACTGGCTGACAACGTTCTTGACAACAAAAACCTCCCTGGTCTTTGTGGTTGAATCTGTGTTTGAAATTCACTGCTCGACTGAGGGACCTTAAAGGTAATTGTATGAGTGGGGTACGAAGATGAGGTAGTTATTCTACAATAATGTTAAACACTATTATTGCACACAGAGTCCATGCAACTTATTATGTGACTTGTTTTAAGCACATTTTTACTCCTGAAATTATTTAGGCTTGCCATAACAAAGGGGTTGAATATTTAAAATATCTAAAGACATTTCAGCTCAACATTTTTTATTAATTTGTAAAAAATGTGAAAAACATAATTCCACTTTGACGTTAGGGGGTATTGTGTGTAGGCCATTGACAAAATGTAAATGTAATGTAAAAATGTAAATGTAAATTCAATTCAGGCTCTAAAACAACAAAATGTGGAAAAAGTCAAGGGGTGTGAATACTTTCTGAAGGCACTGTATACCCACCTCTTTTCAGTGGGCATTGCATATACTCACTTGGAGGTATATGCCGTACTGTATCAATTGTTTAGTCCAAAAGAGATACTATGCAAAAAGTAGCCTACACAAACACAAATCATGTGAAATATTTAGCAGTATGGGTACCATATAATAGGTCTATATTATTCAGCATGGCAGGCAGGTAATGTGGCTTGACCCGCGCTGGCTGAGCCCGCGAAAGTTGAATAAAAGATTTCAGCATCCGGACAGCTCCGCACTTCGCTCTGTTCTCTGACTCCTGATATTCACATTCACAATGAGAATTGTGCATCTATTCCAATTTCTCATGAGTTCTACAGTTTAGCATATTTATTTAGCTTCTCGATAGAAGCGCTTTATAGACAGTCTATGGGTTTAGACCAGGACCCTGACTTGATCTGGTAGCGATCACAATTTCACCTATAGACACAATAGCCTAGGCATACAAAAATCACGTGGCAAAGTTATAACCCATAAATCTCCTTTAGCAAAATGCACAATAAGAGATTAATCATCAGCGACTAGCGTCTAAGCCTTCAGCTGCTGTGAAGTGCAGGAACTCCCCGAGTATCCCGTTCTCATGTAACGCACCACCATAAAAGTTCAGTTTCTTACCTCTGCGGTTATCTAGTCCCTTAGCCTAACATATCAGCCATAGGCTCTAGGCCTATTATTTCTGGATATCATGGTGGATTTTGAATTGTCATTCAGAGTAGCCTACATATGCTTCTCATACATGTTTTCACAAAGGGCGCCTTTTATTTGCCAGGCAGGCCTTTTGGGAATTTATTGGCAAAATTTGAATATATACACTTCTCCATGAACAACGACTACACCACTGATGTCTGGGTATTTTTGCCGTATTTGTTTTAGGAAAATGTTGTCCCAGTCACTTTTACTCAGGCCCAGGCACATGGTAATTTCTGCCTACGACTCTGCATGTTCCCTTCATAATTAGGATGGATCTGAATTTCAAATGGTCATGTAGTGTTTACAATCTCAAAATGTAAGCATCATTGTCTTCTTTGAAATTACAGTAACTGGTTGAATTATGAGTTCATTATAATAAAAAGTCAGTTTCATATGAATGTCATCTCACCTGAGGTGTTTGATGCAGAGGAAGGCTAACTGTGTGAACACAGTTTTCCTGTTAGTCTTGTTACTTCACTCCAGAATAACACACGTCCATCTCTCTCTCTCTCTCTGCAACATTTAACTGAGCTGGAGTAGAAAGAGGAGGTGTGGACAGAAACTTGAAGTTTAAAACAGGAGGGCTGTATTTTATCTCTGGGTTCTAGACTCAGAAAACACTATGCAGCTCGACTCAACTTGTATTTACCAATTCAGGAAGATTATGATTTCTGACAGCTATACAGTATGCAAACTGCATGGACAACCATTATGAATCGCAAGCCCTTATGAAATTCACGTATAATTCACCAAATAGGCATGAATATAACGCCATTTTATAACGTGAGTGTCACGACTTCCACCGAAGGTGGCTCTTCTCCCTGTTCGGGCGGCGCTCGGCGGTTGTCGTCGCCGGTCTACGAGCTGCCACCGATCCCTTTTCTTTTTTGTTTGGTTTTGTCTGTCTTGTTGCTCACCTGGTTCTAGTTTAGGTTATTAGTGGGGTATTTAATCTCGCCCTACCCTCTTGGGTTTGTGCGGGATTGTTCGTGTAGCTGTCATTTGTTTGGGTTGCGCTTTGGTTTGTTCTGTTGAACAGGTGTTTTTTCTGGACTGCGTTCCTGTCGTTTTGTGGCTACTGTTGTGGTCCTGTCCTGTTCTTTTGGACTTGTAATTAAACGCCCTTTCTTGTAATTCGCTCTCTCCTGCGCCTGACTCCACACCCACCTCTCCTAGGGAGAACCTGACAATGGGCATATGTTTTGATCAGCAAAAAAAATAAAATATTTTTCATCAAGGTTTTTTGTGACATATAGAATAAAATACTGTCTTAAAATATTCTGAGTTAACATGTATTATGCTGTACATTGCTAGACATAGTGGAAATACCTCAGTCAGAGTCAGATTGTGACCTTGATGACAGCTGTGTGGTTCTGCCAGTGTTTACAGCTTTGAAGAGGCACACAGTCTATTTATCTCTCGTTTTGTCATTCTGCTGAATCCATACTAATGGTTCTTCCATGACCTCCACTGCCATCTGTTGTTATACAGCTACTTTGGATAGAGCAGTACATTAATCGCACTGGATAATTTGCAAATGGCCCTCATCTACAGTTAATGGGTGGGGATTCACACCACACAGTGCAGAGGCAAATTACGGTAATTAACTACTGAGTACTGGTTTTCATATGCTCTGCAAAATGAGCTAATAATTGGTCAAGGTAGTATAAAATATGAAAAACTGCCGTTGTCCCTAACATGTCACCATGTACAACAACCTGCCACTATTTACAATAACATATCACCATATACCAAAAACCTGCCACCATTTACAATAACATATCACCATATACCAAAAACCTGCCATCATTTACAATAGCATATCACCATATACCAAAAACCTGCCATCATTTACAATAACATATCACCATATACCAAAAACCTGCCATCATTTACAATAACATATCACCATATACCAAAAACCTGTCCATGGGAGTTCAGAATAAATTATCCCCCTTGTCTTTGTAAGCCAGAGCAGATATAACATATGATTTATCACTGGATTTATCTATTAGGTTAATCATTCATTTGTTATAAATTTGTTACAGGGGTTAATACAAGCCAACGAAACAGGTTGAAGTTTTCAACAGCACAGTGAGTTGCGACTGAGCATTGACTTTAAAGATACAGTGCACTTGGAAAGTATTCAGACCTTGACTTTTTCCACATTATGATATGTTACAGCCTTATTCTAAAATTGATTAAACTAATGCTTTTCCTCATCAATCTACACACAATACCCAATAATGACAAAGCAAAAACAGGTTTTTATACATTTTTGCAAATGTATAAAAAAAACGGAAATACCTTATTTACACAAGTATTCAGACCCTTTGCTCTGAGACTCGAAATTAAGCTCAGGAGCATCCTGTTTCCATTGATCATCATTGACATGTTTCCAAAACTTGATTGGAGTCAACCTGTGGTAAATTCTATTTATTGGACATTATTTTGGGAAAGGCACTCCCCTTTCTATATAAGGTCCCATAGCTGACCGTGCATGTCAGAGCAGAAATCAAGCCATGAGGTCGAAGGAATTGTCTGTAGCGCTCCGAGGCAGGATTGTGTCGAGGTACAGATCTAGGGAAGGGTACCAAAACATTTTTGCAGCGTTGAAGGTCCCCAAGAACACAGTGGTCTCCATCATTTTTTAATGGAAGAAATTTGGAACCACCTAGACTCTTCCTAGAGCTGGCCACCCGGCCAAACTGAGCAATCGGGGGAGAAGGGCCTTGGTCAGGGAGGTGACCAAGAACCTGATGGTCACTCTGACAGAGCTCCAGAGTTCCTCTGTGGAGATGGGAGAACCTTCCAGAAGGACAAACATCTCTGTAGTACTCCAACAATCAGGTCTTTATGCTAAAGTGGCCAGACGGAAACCACTCCTCAGTAAAAGGCAGCTCGCTTGAAAAGGCTCCTAAAGACTTTCAGACCATGTGAAACAAGATTTTCTGTTCTGATGAAACCAAGACTGAACTCTTCGGGCCTTTGGCCTGAATGCCAATCGTCACATTTGGAGGAACCTGGCACCATCGCTATGGCGAAGCAAGGTGATGGCAGCATCATGCTGTGGGGATGTTTTTCAGCTGCAGGGACTGGGAGACTAGTCAGGATCGAGGGAAAGATGAAGGGAGAAAAGTACAGCAAGATCTTTGATGAAAACCTGCTCCAGAACGCTCAGGATCTCAGACTGGGGCGAAGGTTCACCTTCCAAACAGGACAACAACCCTAAGCACACAGCCAAAACAACGCAGGAGTGGCTTCGGGACAAGTCTCTGAATGTCCTTGAGTGGCCCAGCCAGAGCCCGGATTTGAACCCGATCTAACATCTCTGGAGAGACCTGAAAATAGCTGCGCAGCGACACTCCCCATCCAATCTGGCAGAGTTTGAGAGGATCTGCAGAGAAGAATGGGGGAAACTCCCCAAATACAGGTGTGCCAAGCTTGTAGTGTCATATCCAAGAGTCGAGGCTGTAATCGCTGCCAAAGGTCCTTCAACAAGAACTGAGTAAAAGGTCTGAATACTTATGTAAATGTTATATATATCAATTTGCAAAAAAATCTTAAAAAACAGTTTTTGCATTGCTATTATTGTGTATAGTGTGTAGATTGATGAGATGAAAAAAACGACTTAATCAGTTTTAGAGTAAGACTGTAAGGTAACAAAATGTGGAAAATATCAAGGGGTCTGAATGCTATCCGAATGCACTTTAGATATTCCACGTGCACAAAGTGACACTGAACAATGTCATCACATCCTTAGGCATGGAGCAATAACCAATTGCCAGGCAGAAACTGCTGCTGGGCCAATGTGTGACTTGTGACACTTGACTGTATGATACCGACCCACTAGGATGAGACATGTTTTATATCTTCAGTGAGGCATGATGATAACCTTTAACATGATCACTGAAAGCATATTATTCTCTCAGACAGATTGTCGATTGAGTGCAGAACTGCCATTAGTCTTGATGGTAGTGTCCTAACATTAGTTTTCATCACATAGATAGTTGACATTGAAAGCTTAAATGGTTAAAGGTCGGTTACTTATCCTGTAGGGTCTCATTTCCAGTACTGTCAACCTGTTGAATTCAATATTGGTATATCTGATTGAATGATATAGAAATATCTGAATCAGGAAATGCTTACTTAATACTAAATGCAAAGTATCTAATACTTCATGCAAAGTATCTAATACTTCATGCAATGTACTGCATGCCAACTATTTAAATCGGGAAAGACTTATTGTGTAGTTGTTTTCCTAGTATGTATAGTTTCATGACAGAACTTAATCCCAATATGTACAGTGAATAACATCACACTGAAAAAACTATTTGAGAGGTTTATACTGTGTTTGTAACGTTCCTATTTCTAAGTTAGTCTGTGCCCTAGTGTTCGTTAGTGAATGGCTCACCATGCCTGTTACACCTAAATGAGAAAGAGGACATTTATTTCTAAACCTCTGGGTGGCGCCCATGTGGCTTTATTGAAAGTAACCCTGAATCAAATGCTTCTGAATGTGTAAAACCACGTTAGAGCCACTGTAAAGAACCCCATTAAAACAAATTAGACTTCGATCATAACAGATGCATCATATTCTTCAACGATCATTAAACGTAGCCAACTACACACCTCCCCACTTTAAGGTAGATTGAATGACAAAGATTTGCCAGTGTGTGAGGGGCTGGTGGTGCCACTTGGTGGAGCCCCAGACCTTTCCTGCATGCTACCCACCATTCATCCATCCCTGATCTCTCGTTCTGGATGGCAGTCACAACTAGCAACATCTGAAATATGCACACTGTATCCTCTTTATGAACAGTCTCATAAAGTACAGACTGAAGCAGATTGTCTGTCTTCCTGGAGGACTCACTAACTCGCTGTGGTTCTTAAAGGTCCAATGCAGCCATTTTTATCTCAATAGCAAATCATTTCTAGGTAACAATTGAGTACCTTACTGTGATTGTTTTGAATTAAAATGGTAAATTTTTTTTTACTAAAATTGATTCTTAGCAAAGAGCAATTTTTCAAGCAAGAATTTTGCTACACTCTATCTAGAACAAATAAAGGTTATTCGGCTTTCCCCATAGGAGAACCATTTGAAGAACCCTTTTTGTTCCAAGTAGAACCCTTTTGGAACCAAAAGGGTTCCCCTATGGGGACAACCGAAGAACCCTTTGGGAACCCCTTTTTTCTAAGAGTGTAGTACTGTCTGGGAGTAGTCTGAGTGGGGAGGGGGAAACTGAAAACTAGCTGTTGTTGGCAGAGATGTTTGGAACTCTATTTTTACCTTGTGATGTCACCAGGCAGGCCAAAACTCCATCTCACCAAAACAGGCTGACATTTCAGGTGTTCTTTTCAAACAGATCTTACACTAACAGGGCATTATCATAATTTTCACAATTTCACAGTATTATTCCAAGCTCTTGGTGTGGAAATATACTGTATATAAAACACAGGAAATCACGTTTTTGACTGCACTGTGTCTTTAAATATAACAACTGCCATAATTTATTACATTTAGCATCAGATAAATGCCTTAGTCATCGGAGAAAATGTAAGCAATTGGCAGGTGGATACCAACACTCACACTTCAGAATGTCCATAGGTCATTTGTGAAGCTGAAGATAGGAAATAAAGTAGATGGCTTTCAATTCATATTACAATTGGTAGATAATATGCCATGGACATTGTAGGGAAGGCACAAAGTGCATGCCGGCCATGGTGTATTGAACATTTGTTTTACATGTTAGACGTAAATAGATGTTGATTGTCTCTGCTCCATCAATACTACAATCTAATGTTTGATATGGATGTTGATGCTGTGTTTCACTTAGAAAGCTTTGTGACCTACACATTCATTTCCCATTAACCCCCCCCCCCTAAAAACAAGGAATAATGATAGACAAAGACGGCTGTTTCATTATAAAGCAAATTGTTTTGCTGATGATCTCTTCTGTCATGAGTCAAAGTGTGACTAATAGCTAACTACAGACATGATTTACTGTATCTGTGTTGTCAATACGTGACAATAGCACTGAGAGGGTGTGTGTGTCTGTTTCTGTCTGTCTGCATGGATGTCTGTAAAACTATAATGACTAATATGAGATTGCTCGTCTGAATAGTACTCATGTGAATTATGGCTGTATACTGTAGTTTACAGTAAGGAGGATTGGGCTACAGTAGGCTGTCAGTGAAAGTTCAGAAAGACTCATAGCATTACTCATGATGATCGTACTCGTAGAATTACTAGTACTTACAGTATGTCACTCCTAATTAGCTTTGTGGTATTGTATTAAGTCAAACCATGTGATCGAAAAACATTATATTTTAATTGTCTTGTGGATGCCATTATCCCACAGTAAAGATTTTGATAACCAGCTACTTCCTCCCTCCCCTCCCATCCACTGGCACATGGCCCAGAGAGAAGCTTAGGATCGTCCGTAGAGCTCTGCACATTTACAATGCTCACAACTAATTATAAATGTGGCTCAGCTTAGGCTTGTGTCCAAAATGGCACCCTATTCCCTATATGGGCCCTGGTCAGAAGTAGTGCACTATGCAGTGAATAGGGTGTCATTTGGGATGCAAATTTAGGTCTGTTCTCAGTAAAAGCCCTGAGTAAGCCAAACATCTCTAACACAAAGGCAGTGACTGACCCATTGAAGTGTCTCACACAGCTGGCTGGTGTGTTTACGGACATATTCAATCTCTCCCTATCCAAGTCTGATGTCCCCACACGCTTCAAGGTGGCCACCATCGTTCCTGTACCCAAGAAGGCAAAGGTAACTGCAATAAATGACTGAATAAATCGACCCGTAGCACTCACTTCTGTCATCATGAAGTGTTTTGAGAGACTAGTCAAGGATCATATCACCTCCAACTTACCTGTCACCCTACACCTTTAAATTTGCATTCGCCTCAATAGGTCCACAGACAATGCAATCACCATCACACTGCACACTACCCTATCCCACCTGGACAAGAGAAATACCTAAGTAAGAATGCTGTTCATTGACTACAGCTCAGCATTCAACACCATAGTACGCTCTAAGCTCATCATTAAGCTTGAGGCCCTGGGTCACAACCCCGCCCTGTGCAATTGGGTCCTGGACTTCCTGACGGGCCGCCCCCAGGTGGTGAAGGTAGGAAATAGCATCTCCACTTCACTGATCCTCAACACAGGGGCCCCACAAGCGTTAGTGCTCAGCCCCCTCTTGTACTCCCTGTTCATCCATGACTGTGTGGCCATGCACGCCTCCAACTCAATCATCAAGTTTGCAGATGACACAACAGCAGTAGGCTTGACTACCAACATCGACAAGACAGCCTATAGAGAATATAGAGAAGAGGTGAGGGCTCTCGGAGGGTGGTGTCAGGAAGACAACCTCTCACTCAACATGAACAAAACAAAGGAGATGATTGTGGACTTCAGGAAACAGCAGACGGACAAACACGGACAAACTGAAATGGTCCACCCACACAGACAGTGTGGTGAAGAAGGCGCAACTGCACCTCTTCAACCTCAGGAGGCTGAAGAAATGTTGCTTGTCACCTTAAACCTTTTACAGAAGCACAATTGAGAATATCCTATCGGGCTGCATCACCGCCTGATACGGAAACTGCACCGTCCATAACCACAGGGCTCTCCATAGGGTGGTGTGGTTATCACGACTTCCGCGGAAGTTGGCTCCTCACCTTGTTCGGGCAGCTTTCGACGTCACCAGCTTTCTAGCCATCGCAGCTCCATTTTCCATTGTTCCATTTGTTTTGTCTTGTTCCCTGCACACCTAGTTTTCATTCCCTAATCACACTGCATGTATTTATTCCTCTGTTCCCCTCCATGTCTTTGTGTGCAATTGTTTTGTGTTACGTGTTTTATGTGACGCGCCAGGCTGGTTTTCATTGTACCGTGGCTATTCCACGTAGCATGTTTCTTTGTAAACATTTAGCATTTGTGACTGTTTTGCGCTTTGCACTTTTGCCTGTTTGTGCTGGAGGTTTTACGCAGCTGCGTTCGTCTGCTGTTTGTTCCTGCCGAAATAAAGTGTGCGCCTGTTCACAACTCTGCTCTCCTGCACCTGACTTCGCTACCAGTAGGCACATCTTGATAGCGGTCTGCACGACGCATCACTGGTGGCAAACTACCTGCCCTCCAGGACACCTACAGTACAGCACCCGATGTCACAGGAAGACCAAAAGATGATCAAGGACAACAACCACCCAAGCCACTGCCTGTTCACCCCGCTACCATCCAGGAGGCGAGGTCAGTATTGTCACATGTGATGACGCTCGAGAGACGAAGCAGGTATGGGGAGTGAAACATTTAATAAATAACGGACTTAGAACGAGACAGGAACAGCGTCAGCAAACGAATACTAAAGACAAAAACATTACAATGCAGCAGCGAGGAACAGAGCTGGGGAACTGACACATATAGGGGAGGAAATGAACAGGTGATAAGTGAGTCCAATAACGCTGATGCGCGTGACGAGGGAAGGCAGGTGTGCGTGATGGATGGCAGGAGTGTGTGATGCAGGGAAACCTGCCAGGGGGAGGGAAGTGCGGGAGCAGACACAGCAACCCCCCCCCCCCCCCCCCCCCTTGGGGCCAAGACATGGGCGCTGGGCAAGCCGGTTTGGGTGTGGAAGCACGACGAACCGACAGGAGCGTGAGAGCCTGGCGAGCCGGCTGAGGCATGGGAGCCTGACGATCCGGCTGAGGCAAGACACCTGTCGATCCCGCTGCAGAGAGGGAGCCCGATGATCCGGTGGAGAGTGACGTTGGATGGGAAGCCGCCGACCCAACCGAGGCAAGGAAACCTCTCAAACCAGCCAGGGCGCTATAGCCCAACGGTCTGGCTTAGGCACCCCCAGTTCCATCGGCGACGGAATCCACCCCGATGTCACCAAAAAACACAAAAAACTCCTGGACCGGCTGGGCGAACAAGAACTGACGATCCGGCTGAGGCCCGACGTGGGATGGGCGCTAATTGAGCCAACCGAAGCAAGGAAACCTCTCGAGCCAGCTAGGGCGTGGAAGCCCGACGAGCTGACTAGGCACCCCCGGTTCCATCAGTGGCGACCCAGAGCCGATGCCACCATACCAACCGGAACGCAAGTACTCTTCGATGCTTCGTTTGTTGGCTGCTGCATTCTGTCACGTGATGACGCTAGGGAGATGAAGCAGGTACGGGGAGTGAAACATTTAATTAATAACGGACATAGAACGAGACAGAAACAGCGTCAGCAAACTAATACTAAAGACAAAAACAATACAATACAGCAGCGGGGAACAGAGCTGGGGAACTGACAAATATAGGGGAGGAAATGAACAGGTGATAAGTGAGTCCAGGTGAGTCCAATAAGGCTGATGCACGTGACGAGGGAAGACATGTGTGCATGATGGATGGCAGGAGTGCGTGATGCAGGGAAACCTGGCGCCCTCAAGCGCCAGGGGGAGGGAAGAGCGGGAGCAAACGTGACAAGTATAGGTTTATCAAAGCTGGGAACGCGAGACTGAAAAACAGCTTCTATCTCAAGGCCATCAGACTGGTAAACAGCCATCACTAAGACAGTGGCTGCTGCCTACATACAGACTTGAAATCATTGGCCATTTTAATAAATGGATCTCTAGTCACTTTAATAATGCCACTTTAATAATGGTTACATATCTTGCATTACTCATCTCATATGCATACACTGTATTTATACCATCTATTGCGTCTTGCCTATGCCGCTCGGTCATCGCTCATCCATATATTTATATGTACATATTCTTATTCCATTCCTTTACTTAGATTTGTGTGTATTATGTAGTTGTTGTGGAATTGTAAGATTACTTGTTAGATATTGCTGCACTGTCGGAACTAGAAGCACAAGCATTTCGCTACACTCGCGATAACATCTGCTAACCATGTGTATACAATTTGATTTGATTTGATCCTCCCTGCCTGATATCCTGATTACCAGAGATCAATGAACAGGATGAAAAATGAAAAAAGTTTGTCAGACATGAGACATCTTGGAAGTTATTTTGGAAGTGTGAATCTCTGTCTTTCCGTCTCTCTTTATCTCTGTCTCTGTCTCTCTCTCTCCAGCACCATGACATTTTCTGCAATACTAGGATGCAAAAAAGACTTGAATTTTCTTATCACTGTATATTTACTATATTGTTCCTGGGAAGCTACTATAGCGTAGAGAACAAAAACACAGCTGTCGATTCAAGTATAACTGAGGTGAGAGGTAGGACTGTAGAATGCTTTTTTTTATTATTTTAGTTAGGTCAGGGTGTGACATGGGTATTTATGTGGGTTTTTATGTGGGTTTTGTAGTGTCCAGGGTGATATTAAGGTTTAGGGGGTTTATTTAGAGTAGTTGGGTTTATGTTTAGTATAGTTGTCTAGCTGTGTCTATGTTGTGTGTAGTTGTCTAGGAAAGTCTATGGTTGCCTGAATGGGTTCCCAATTAGAGACAGCTGGTTTCTGTTGTCTCTGATTGGGAGCCATATTTAGGGTAGCCATGGGCTTTAGTTTGTTGTGGGGAATTGTCTATGTCTAAACGTTAGTAGCGTGTGTTTGCACTTTCGTTTTTGTAGCTTCACGGTCGTTTGTTGTTTTGTTAGTTTGAAAGTGTTTTGTTTCGTTTTGCCTTCTTCAATAATAAAGGAAGATGGCTTATTTTCCTCATGCTGCGTTTTGGTCCGTCTCACTCCCACACGATCGTGACAATAACATATACTGCCAGAGTCTATCTGATCGAATAATACAATTTTTTCATGAAGTTCATAATCTGAGTCGATAAAGTTTTGTGACAACTTCTGTAATCATTTTCCCACAGCCAATCACCACGGGAGGTGAATTGTTTTAAAGACTCGTTCCTCATCTGCATTCTACAGTCCTACCTCTCACCTCCTGTTTCTTTTGACACACCTGCCTTGGATTTCAAAAGTATTTCCTGGAAACGGTAGTTAGAAATAGCCTGTATGGTCATACATAATTCCCTAAAATGTTACTGTTTTCATTTGAAACCATCTGTCTGCTTAGGATGAGTAAAGAACTGTAATTGTAACGGTCGTGTACGTGTTACAGTAGCTCTCTGTTCTATTGGGCTGGATAACCAGGTGACGGTGTGGTGCATAGCCAGGTGACGATGTGGTGCATAGTCAGGTGATGGTGTGGTGCATAACCAGGTGACTGTGTGGTGCATAGTCAGGTGATGGTGTGGTGCATAACCAGGTGACTGTGTGGTGCATAGTCAGGTGATGGTGTGGTGCATAACCAGGTGACTGTGTGGTGCATAGTCAGGTGATGGTGTGGTGCATAACCAGGTGACTGTGTGGTGCATAGTCAGGTGACGGTGTGGTGCATAGTCAGGTGACGGTGTGGTGCATAACCAGGTGACTGTGTGGTGCATAGTCAGGTGATGATGTGGTGCATAACCAGGTGACTGTGTGGTGCATAGTCAGGTGATGGTGTGGTGCATAACCAGGTGACTGTGTGGTGCATAGTCAGGTGACGGTGTGGTGCATAACCAGGTGACTGTGTGGTGCATAGTCAGGTGATGATGTGGTGCATAACCAGGTGACTGTGTGGTGCATAGTCAGGTGACGGTGTGGTGCATAACCAGGTGACTGTGTGGTGCATAGTCAGGTGATGATGTGGTGCATAACCAGGTGACGATGTGGTGCATAGTCAGGTGATGGTGTGGTGCATAGCCAGGTGACGATGTGGTGCATAGTCAGGTGATGGTGTGGTGCATAACCAGGTGACTGTGTGGTGCATAGTCAGGTGACGGTGTGGTGCATAACCAGGTGACTGTGTGGTGCATAGTCAGGTGATGATGTGGTGCATAACCAGGTGACTGTGTGGTGCATAGTCAGGTGACGGTGTGGTGCATAACCAGGTGACTGTGTGGTGCATAGTCAGGTGATGATGTGGTGCATAACCAGGTGATGATGTGGTGCATAGTCAGGTGATGGTGTGGTGCATAGCCAGGTGACGATGTGGTGCATAGTCAGGTGATGGTGTGGTGCATAACCAGGTGACTGTGTGGTGCATAGTCAAGTGATGGTGTGGTGCATAACCAGGTGACTGTGTGGTGCATAGTCAGGTGACGGTGTGGTGCATAACCAGGTGACTGTGTGGTGCATAGTCAGGTGATGATGTGGTGCATAACCAGGTGACGGTGTGGTGTATAGCCAGGTGACGATGTGGTGCATAGTCAGGTGATGGTGTGGTGCATAGCCAGGTGACGATGTGGTGCATAGTCAGGTGATGGTGTGGTGCATAACCAGGTGAAGGTGTGGTGCATAGTCAGGTGATGGTGTGGTGCATAACCAGAGTCTGCTAGTGCTCTGTCCTTCGTAGGGAGAGAAAGGGGTGGCAAATATTATTTCTTTCTCTTTTCATTTTGAGCTCCACTGATGTAGTATATGAGCTGGATCAAAGAGTAGATCAATACCTCTGTCTGTGGCCAGCAGTGCTGGGATGAGTTTCTAGACACAGTTGTTGGCTTTCATTATGTTTTAAATTAGCAAGATGAATGGTGGTGGTCTACATCACTCCTACATCACTCATTCACATGCTTTTCATTTTTAAAAAATGCAGGGGTGTATGATTTATGTGTTATTGTCGATACAACAACCAGAGATGATTTTGATAACAGACAGTATGTAGGTTTGTTGTGATGTGTAGCCAACCCACAATAATACATGTATTGCTTTTTTCATTCTGAGAGGTTGCCACAGTCATTGTTACCAGACTGCACAGTACCACCATTTTGTGAAGCTACAGCATTATGTTTGAAAGTGCAGATGAAAGATGAATGGACATGGGCACCTTCCTGTATGTCCCTGTCAAAAGACAAACACTTGTTTTTGCACAAGCCTATAATCTTGGCAATGATTACAAACTGTTATGCTTTGCTTTTAGGCATTTTATTTCTGATGACTTTGGTAATGGTGCCACAATTGTCAGGCAGAAATAATTGGACTGGGAGCCAAGTATATCAACATCCCAAAAGCATGAATTCTGAATGGTACGGTTTGTCTGAGCTGAGCTCCAACAATCCCAATGAAAAATACCCCTTCAGGACATTTGTCTAGCGTTTCAGCTTGGTCAAGCTCTGATGGAAGTTTCCTCTCTTTCTTCCTGTTCCCTAATGTTTTCCTGGATGCACCAATGTTGTTCTTACATGGTCTCTCATAATTGGCACAATTTTATTGTGAGGCAGACCCACTGGGAATGAACGGTACAGGAGCAGAGACAAGGAAACAGATGGAACACAAATTAAATGTTAATGCTTTCCAATCTCTCACTCTGGATCTGGGTTTGGCCAGCTCAAAGTGAGTACATCAAGTCCAATGCTTGTGTTCATTTGCTGTAGCAAGGCTGGATGTAGTAGACTCCAAAGACTAAAACATGCATTCTTGGAGATTGTGCACTCATCTCAAATACACTGCTCAAAAAAATTAAGTGAACACTTAAACAACACAATGTAACTCCAAGTCAGTCACACTTCTGTGAAATCAAACTGTCCACTTAGGAAGCAACACTGATTGACAATACATTTCACATACTGTTGTGCAAATGGAATAGACAAAAGGTGGAAATTATAGGCAATTAGCAATACACCCCCAATAAAGGAGAGGTAGCGGTCCTGCTGCTGGGTTGTTGCCCTCCTACGGCCTCCTCCACGTCTCCTGATGTACTGGCCTGTCTCCTGGTAGCGCCTCCATGCTCTGGACACTACGCTGACAGACACAGCAAACCTTCTTGCCACAGCTCGCATTGATGTGCCATCCTGGATGAGCTGCACTACCTGAGCCACTTGTGTGGGTTGTAGACTCCGTCTCATGCTACCACTAGAGTGAAAGCACCGCCAGCATTCAAAACTGACCAAAACATCAGCCAGGAAGCAAGGAACTGAGAAGTGGTCTGTGGTCACCACCTGCAGAACCACTCCTTTATTGGGGGTGTCTTGCTAATTGCCTGTAATTTCCACCTTTTGTCTATTCCATTTGCACAACAGCATGTGAAATGTATTGTCAATCAGTGTTGCTTCCTAAGTGGACAGTTTGATTTCACAGAAGTGTGATTGACTTGGAGTTACATTGTGTTGTTTAAGTGTTCCCTTTATTTTTTTGAGCAGTGTATGATGTTTCATAGTTGGGTTTTCTGAAATTAGTAAAAGTATTTGAACTTAAATACATTTTTATTGGAAAACACATTTTTTTTTAATTATTTCTCCTTGTATCAGTGATGGTAGCAGTAATTTATTTCTCAATTCTTGTTTCACAAATAGACCGCTTTAATAATATTCTAGTATGGTAGATTCAGCTGAGCCATGGTGCCCATGCTCAACAGTTAATTCACATGCTCCACCATATCACCGATGACAATATAAAAGGTTTTTCTGTTTGGAACACCACATTATTGTGTGGACCACACCCCCTCCTTATTCACGCTGTCAGCCTGCCTCTACTTTCTCAGACTTCCCATGCTACATGTCACATAAGGAAAAAGCACATGATGAAACATCAAGCTGAGCTGTGCAGGAACTCTACAGGACGTGGGCGGCTTTGTCAATGTGGAGAGGTGAGGGAGGGAGCCACACTCCGCTGGTGTGTGTGTGTGTGTGTGTGTGTGTGTGTGTGTGTGTGTGTGTGTGTGTGTGTGTGGCTGAGATTGGCAGGGACACATTGTCTGGTATACCCACAAAACCCTCATCATAAAAGCCCATGCGACAATGTACACATATTTCATTGTGTCCATGTGTTGCACAAGTAACAACTGCACGTAATCTTGTCATACGTTATAGCCTTATAATCACGAGAGTCCGATACCATACCAATTTTACGGAGGCAAAAGTAATCGGTTACTGATATATCTGCCGATACATTGTTTTTTAGAGGTGAAAAGCATACTTTAAAAAAAAGAAATATATATATATAGCTTGAACACTATTATTGCACACAGAGTGAGTCCATGCATTATTATGTTTATTATTATTATTATTTACTCCTGAACTTATTTAGGCTTGCCATAAGAAAAGGTTGAAAACATTTCAGCTTACATTTTTTTATTCATTTATAAAGACTTCCAAAAACATAATTCCACTTTGACATTATGGGGTATTGTGTGTAAGATCAGTGACACAATTTTAAATTCAGGCTGTAAAACAATAAAATGTGGAAAAAGTCAATGCCTTTCTGAAGGCACTGTACGTGAGAATGTGATGAGGACAGGGCTGCTTTCTTGGTGAAGTGCTTTTTTGATTATTTCATTATTCAAATAAGCTGGCTGTGGCAAGATACTCATGTAAACCACCATTCCTACTCTCTCTCACGTTCTGAGCTCGGGCTGAATGATGTTCAATGAGCAACAGGAGAGCGCCCTCTTCAGGCAACCATTAACAATTTAAAAATAATTACTGCATTTGAGCATACATATTTGTTTATTCTAAGTATATAATATTGGAGCTTTATCTGTGGAATAAAGACCGATACAAATATTTCTGTGAAAGGCTACTATTGGCTGACAATATCGGTCAAGCGATTTATCGGTCAGGCTCTAATTATCACCAAATTGCGGTTGCAGGCAATAATTGCCACATTTTGAACATATGAGATGATGAAGGCCACAAAGGGTATAAAAAAAACACCATTCAAAATTGACATTTCCAAGCATGACATTCCCCAAAGATGATCATAATCATAATGATCCCATGCAGTCAGAGTAAAATCCTAGCAACCTGGGTAGCGCACCGGCAACACTGATTGATTGAAATCATGCAGTAAGTGGTCGGTGAAACCCCTGGTGCCATCAAAATCCTGCTGGTACACCATTCCCATCAAAATAGACCAATCAGGCCCTGGCCACTCGACAGCCTGCTGCTCAATGGAAAGCTAAATTCAAAGTCCAGACAAGTAGGGAACATTGATAGTCACATTGTACTCTCTGATAAACTACCTCCCATATTTTGTTTTGACAGTTCAATTTACTGCTGTTTCTACTTGTGATTATTCCCTGTTTTATAACATGGTTAAAATACCATATACGAATGATAGCCTGTGAAATCCCATATAAATCACATTTAAACAAGAATCGTTGAGCGATTCATTGTGAGGCCGATATGGAATTTATACTGTCTGAAAGTGCAATGAAACATTTCTGCTACAGCAGACTGGTCTGATAGAAGCTTCTGCGTTATTGATTATCTTCAATGTGAAATAGTCTTGTGACTGTTGATGTTGTGCTTCCATTCACAAACACAAGGAATGTGAGTACTATCCTCTCATTGTTGTTAGGAAAGTATTAAACAAAAATGTTCCTCATGGCTGTTAGTAAAGTGAGTTTACTATTCTCTCATGGCTGTTAGTAAAGTGAGTTTACTATTCTCTCATGGCTGTTAGTAAAGTGAGTTTACTATTCTCTCATGGCTGTTAGTAAAGTGAGTTTACTATTCTCTCATGGCTGTTAGTAAAGTGAATTTACTATTCTCTCATGGCTGTTAGTAAAGTGAGTTTACTATTCTCTCATGGCTGTTAGTAAAGTGAGTTTACTATTCTCTCATGGCTGTTAGTAAAGTGAGTTTACTATTCTCTCATGGCTGTTAGTAAAGTGAGTTTACTATTCTCTCATGGCTGTTAGTAAAGTGAGTTTACTATTCTCTCATGGCTGTTAGTAAAGTGAGTTTACTATTCTCTCATGGCTGTTAGTAAAATGAATTTACTATTCTCTCATGGCTGTTAGTAAAGTGAGTTTGCTATTCTCTCATGGCTGTTAGTAAAGTGAGTTTACTATTCTCTCATGGCTGTTAGTAAAGTGAGTTTACTATTCTCTCATGGCTGTTAGTAAAGTGAGTTTACTATTCTCTCATGGCTGTTAGTAAAGTGAGTTTACTATTCTCTCATGGCTGTTAGTAAAGTGAGTTTACTATTCTCTCATGGCTGTTAGTAAAGTGAGTTTACTATTCTCTCATGGCTGTTAGTAAAGTGAGTTTACTATTCTCTCATGGCTGTTAGTAAAGTGAGTTTACTATTCTCTCATGGCTGTTAGTAAAGTGAGTTTACTATTCTCTCATGGCTGTTAGTAAAATGAATTTACTATTCTCTCATGGCTGTTAGTAAAGTGAGTTTACTATTCTCTCATGGCTGTTAGTAAAGTGAGTTTACTATTCTCTCATGGCTGTTAGTAAAGTGAGTTTACTATTCTCTCATGGCTGTTAGTAAAGTGAGTTTACTATTCTCTCATGGCTGTTAGTAAAGTGAGTTTACTATTCTCTCATGGCTGTTAGTAAAGTGAGTTTACTATTCTCTCATGACTGTTAGTAAAGTGAGTTTACTATTCTCTCATGGCTGTTAGTAAAGTGAGTTTACTATTCTCTCATGGCTGTTAGTAAAGTGAGTTTACTATTCTCTCATGGCTGCTAGTAGTTAGGGTGGCACTTCACACTAATCTAGGGACATGGGACAATTTCCCTTTGGCTAGAGATCCACCGTCCTCGGCCAACATAATTTGAGATAGCCCCAGGTCACTGGCCTACTCCCCTCAGCATTAGCTGAACAGTTGGTGCATTCAGTAAATGAGGGCTGGATTACCAAGGTCATACTATACCTACCTTAGAGTGTTTATGTTGAATTTGAAAAAATATATATTCTAGGTTGAACTATTTTACTAAAAAGTAGAAGTAAAACATTTGTAACATATAAACAATGTTTATACCTGTAGCATGAAATACACAGTTTAAAGAATTGACTCTGAATTCAGAACTGATTAGATCAACCAAAAGTTTAACCCAACAACATTTGAACAACACAACATCAGATAGCTTCTTGAGCCAAAGGCATAAGGGTATTGTCTTGGAAAGCTTTTTGGACCTGCCTATCTGCTCTGACAGGCTTATTGACCGGAACCATAATTTTAATCATTCAATCTATGATAGCAGCAGTTGGTGTCAGGTGAAAAACAAGGGACTTAATCGCTACTTTGAAATGGAAGCCTGTCCACCAGCTGTGGCTTGTGGATCCATGTGCATTGACATTGACAGCAGTAATATTGTTTACAGGCTAGTGGTGCCTGCGGTGGCCTGTCAGCTTTCATTCATCTTGTCAAGGACACGGTACTGTATATCGGGCTAGTCTACCTAAAAATCAGACTTTTAAACACAGTGAGAATATCATCATCACCTTTGTTAACATCCCAAACATCAGGTAATTAGCACAAAAGCAGTGTTTTCGATTTCCAAATCTTTGTCACATTTTAGTATGAGCCAAATATCTGTGTGTGTGTGTGTGTGTGTGTGTGTGTGTGTGTGTGTGTGTGTGTGTGTGTGTGTGTGTGTGTGTGTGTGTGTGTGTGTGTGTGTGTGTGTGTGTGTGTGTGTGTGTGTGTGTGTGTGTGTGTTCTGTGTGTCTATAGCAGAGTGTGTTTCTGTTTCACACATGTTGGAACATCAGCCATGTGATATGCACATCAATACTTTCAACCTGATGGCTCTGCTGAGTTGGCTGTTGGACACACTGCACCTTAGCTAGTGTTTCATCTAGATGCCATTCCCCCTCATATGATGTCTGGCACGATTACATTCATGTCAATCAAACCAGTCTGGCTAGCAGTAGGACCAGATTTGACTGTGTTTTTGTGTTTTGCCAAAAATGTATTAGCTAATACCAACTCAGGAAAAGTTGTGTCCTGAATGTCCTAAGATGATATCATTGCATAACATCCTTAGTTCATTGAGACATTGCCCGTGGCATATTTCATGATATCTTGCAGCATCCCACATTTCTCTCCTTTGCATCATCTGGCAAAAACATGGGTACCATCATGAAAATGTGTCTGAATGATTTAGTTTTGGTTTTAGATAATCAAACAGTTAAATAAAAAATATGAATGAAATGTTACAGCCACTCCCTTTTATTTGTCTTTTAGAGTTATTTTCAATTTAAATGTATACCATCACAATGAATCCGTTATGTATTTTAGTCAGGTCTAAAGAAACACTATATGAAGAGAATGTATTTTAGAAGAACAGAATATGAATTGTCCTACTGTAGGTGTAACGGAAGTCTTCGTCCTCCTCTGACGAGGAGTAAGAAATGTCGGACCAAGATGCAGCGTGGTGAGTATCCATTTTAATATGAATACTTGAAACAAACAAAATAACGAATAAACGAACGAAGATGAAACAATCCCGTAAAGTGACAACACAAACACAGGAACACAGTAACAGGAACAATCACCCACAACCCACAATACAAAACAGGCTACCTAAATATGGTTCCCAATCAGAGACAATGACAAACACCTGCCTCTGATTGAGAACCATATCAGGCCAACACATAGAAATAGACAAACGAGACATACAACATAGAATTCCCACTCAGATCACACCCTGACCAAACAAAACATAGAAACATACAAAGCAAGCTATGGTCAGGGCGTGACAGTAGGCCTATGTTATCTGGTTATGCTCAATGCCATAGGCTGTAGGCTTGTTCATATAGCTGACAAGATATGCTTATAAGTCTCAAGCCATGATTCTATTTTATCAGATTTTCCCATTACAGAGCATGTGAAGTGGCTATGTTGAGCATAAAAGTGATCATTTGAAACAGGTATATGCTAGATTTTTTGTTATTTGGCAACTTCGGTTGTGAATAATACAAACCTTAGAATATCTTAAAAATAAAAAGATATATATGGGCTGCATGGTGCGACGATAGCCTATTGATGATTTGAGGAAGTAGGAAAAAAAGCTTCTGCTCTGTTCCTTGTCTCAGGCTGTTCTCTCATCAAGTGATCAAATTTTTACCCATCAGACCATTCTCAATTAACCTTGATTTTACTAATATGTACAATTTGTTTCCATTTAGAATGGCCCATTATCAAATGGTCAGGGACAGGTACAGGAACATGGGCAGGGGAAAAAAGACAGGAGAGAAATAAATATAACAACACTTAATTCACTCCAAGCATCAACCACTGTTTGAGGGGCAGCCTCTCCCTGCCCGACAGGTGATATTCCTGATTGAGGAGCATGCTCTCCCTGCCCGACAGGTGATATTCCTGATTGAGGAGCATGCTCTCCCTGCCCGACAGGTGATATTCCTGTTTGAGGAGCAGGCTCTCCCTGCCCGACAGGTGATATTCCTGTTTGAGGAGCATGCTCTCCCTGCCCGACAGGTGATATTCCTGATTGAGGAGCATGCTCTCCCTGCCCGACAGGTGATATTCCTGTTTGAGGGGCAGCCTGTCCCTGCCCGACAGGTGATATTCCTGATTGAGGAGCATGCTCTCCCTGCCCGACAGGTGATATTCCTGTTTGAGGAGCAGGCTCTCCCTGCCCGACATGTGATATTCCGCCCAAACTCTGTATGCCATGGGCTCTCCAACCTTGTTCCTGCAGCTACCCAGTGCTTAATTTGGGAAACCAAGTGAATCTATTCGGGAACATCAATAGTAACATGTTTTCGCAAGGAAACATATTTCACAAAACTGTTGACAGCCCGTCTGCACGC
The DNA here is from genome assembly GCF_029448725.1 of Salvelinus fontinalis. NCBI lineage: Eukaryota > Metazoa > Chordata > Actinopteri > Salmoniformes > Salmonidae > Salvelinus > Salvelinus fontinalis. Next base: position 28,581,347 of record NC_074690.1, on the reverse strand, counting down.
TTCAGAAAGGAATAAAGGAGAGAGAGGAGGAGATGGAAACACATGGTGGTGAGATATTCTGTATAGCTAAAGGTAATGAATTATATAAAATATAAAAACAAATCCCTATTCCTAGGCTATTCAAAATCAAATACAAATTCACTAATTGTAGGCTAACTGTAAGTCGCCCTGCACAACCAATGAACAAACAGCATCGCCTAGGGGTGGCTATACCTTCTCTCCCAGATTCATGGATAGACATTTTGGAGCATAGCATAAGGTAACCAGTCCATCCAGTACACTCAACGGTGATTACTCAAATTGTTTTTATTTTGGAGTATAGGCTAGACTAGTGGTTCCCAAACTTTTTATAATCCCGTACCCCTTGAGACATTCAACCTCCAGCAGCGTACCAGGGTCAGCGCACTCTCAAATGGTGTTTTTTGCCATCATTCTAAGCCTGCCACACACACACTATACAATACATTTATTAAACACAAGAATGAGTGTGAGTTTTTGTCACAACCCGGCTTGTGGGAAGTGATAAAGAGCTCTTAAAGGACCATTTTGCTCTTTATTTAGCCATCTTACAAATAAAACCTTATTTGTTCATCAAAAATTGTGAACAACTCATCACAGTTTAATGAGTAGGGTGTGCTTGAAAGGATGCACATAACTCTGCAATGTTGGGTTGTATTAGAGAGAGTCTCAGTCTTAAATCGTTTCCCATACACAGTCTGTGCCTGTATTTAGTTTTCATGCTAGTGAGGGCCGAGAATCCACTCTCACATTGGTAAGTGGTTGCAAAGGGCATCAGTGTCTTAACAGCGCGATTTGCCAAGGCAAGAAACTCTGAGTGCAGCCCTATCCAGAAATCTGGCAGTGGCTTCTGATTAAATTCAATTTTCACAGATCCGCTTGTTGCAATTCCGATGAGGCTTTGTTCAGATATCGGTAAGTGGATTGAAGGCAGGGTATGAAAGGGATAACGAATCCAGTTGTTTGTGCCGTCTGTTTGGGGAAAGTACCTGCGTAATTGCGCACCCAGGTCACTCAGGTGCTTCGCTACATCACATCTGACATATTCTGTAAGCTTGAGTTCATTTGCACACAAAAAATCATACAATGATGGAAAGACCTGTGTGTTGTCCAGACAGAAAATAGCTCCAACTTCTTAATCATAGCCTCAAATTTGTCCCGCACATTGAATATACAGTTGAAGTCAGAAGTTTACAAACACTTAGGTTGGAGTCATTAAAACTCGTTTTTCAACCTCTCCAAAAATTTGTTGTTAACAAACTATAGTTTGGGCAAGTCGGTTAGGACAATTGGAAATGTACCTGTGGATGTATTTCAAGGCCTACCTTCAAACTCAGTGCCTCTTTGCTTCACATCATGGGAAAATCAAAATAAATCAGCCAAGACCTCAGAGAGAAAATTGTAGGCCACCACAAGTCTGGTTCATCATTTGGAGCAATTCTGTCTCCTAGAGATGAACGTACGTTGGTGCGAAAAGTGCGAATCAATCCCAAAACAACAGCAAAGGACCTTGTGAAGATGCTGGAAGAAATAGGTACAAAAGTATCTATATCCACAGTAAAACGAGTCCTATATCGATATAACCTGAAAGGCCGCTCAGCAAGGAAGAAGCCCCTGCTCCAAAACCGCCATAAAAAGCCAGACTACGGTTTGCAACTACAAATGGGGACAAAGATCGTACTTTTGGAGAAATGTCCTCTGGTCTGATGAAACAAATATAGAATTGTTTGGCCATAATGACCATCGTTATGTTTGGAAAAAAAGGGGGAGGCTTGCAAGCCGAAGAACACCATCCCAGTCGTGAAGCACGGGTGTGGCAGCATCATGTTGTGGTGTTGTGCTTTGCTGCAGGAGGGACTGGTGCACTTCATAAAATCATGAGGCAGGAAAATGATGTGGATATATTGAAGCAACATCGCAAGACATCAGTCAGGAAGTTAAAGCTTGGTCGCAAATGGGTCTTCCAAATGGACAATGACCCCAAGCATACTTCCAAAGTTGTGGCAAAATGGCTTAAGGACAACAAAGTCAAGGTACTGGAGTGGCCATCAATTCTATAGAAAATGTGTTGGCAGAACTGAAAAAGCATGTGCGAGCAATGAGGCCTACAAACCTGACTCAGTTGCACCAGCTCTGTCAGGAATGGGCCAAAATTCACCCAACTTATTGTGGGAAGCTTGTGGAAGGCTACCCGAAATGTTTGACCCAAGTTAAACAATTTAAAGGCAATGCTAACAAGTACAAATTGAGTGTATGTAAACCTCTGACCCACTGCGAATGTGATGAAATAAATAAAAGCTGAAATAAATCATTCTCTCTACTATTATTCTGACATTTCACATTCTTAAAATAAAGTGGTAATCCTAACTGACCTAAGACAGGGAATTTTTACGAGGAATAAATGTCAGGAATTGTGAAAAACGGAGTTTAAATGTATTTGAATAAGGTGTCTGTAAACTTCCGATTTCAACTGTTGATTTGTTGCACCTAGTCGCATCCATGTATTAATTGGTATTGATGTTTCAGTCAAGTGGACAGTTAAGTAGTACTCACTGTTCACCTGCCCGACATCTAGCAGTGATGGAGATGACTGTGGAAATAAGAATAATGTGGTGCTCTGCTCCTTCTGTATGCTATCTAACATTTAGACACTTGTTCTTTGATACAGGGATAACTTCAGCAGATTTTTGGTTCCGCAGTCGTAAAACAAAAAATGTCCACTGCTGCCACCAATGTTAAGCGCAGTTTGGAGGTTTCGGAGAGTGGACCATCAGCTATAGGAAAGATTTGCTTCATCCTGCAACAAGCCATTGTTTACACAGATCTTTGTAAAAAATGGCTCGTTGTGGGATAAAGGAAAGATGAAATTTGGACACAAGACAGCACACTTTATTCCCGGACATGCAACCACCATCTTTAGATTAGTTCACGAGACACAGGTTCATTTATAGACATGTCAGGCATTAGTCATGAATGATGAACATCCAATTCTCATCCTTACAATAACAACAAGGACGTACTATATAATTTAAGTCCAGTCTAACTACCTGAGAGGGTGTAATATTACATTAGCTGTCTCCGGTGGTCCGGCTCAAGGTAAAGGAAGAACTAAATCCAAGGACAGCCTCTGTTGTCACCAGAGGTACCAGAGTTATACAATTATCTCCTCACTTTGTTAAAAGCAATTGAAAAACATGCTAATACTACCAGGCCCAAGGTTGAATATTAGAATGTGTGATCCTTGACCTGGAAACTCAGCAGCGCTCACTTACCAGCCCGCTGTGCAGGGATTGGCACCCCACAGCATTGCCCTAGCCCCTCCATGCCCTTAGCAGGGGGATTATTGCATTAAGAGAACTGCCTCTCAGCTTGGATCACGCTGTTATAGTTAAGGCTCTTCATAAGAACAGAAAACAAAAAATGTCAAGGAGAATAGAAGTTGCCATGTTTTAGAAACCTCTCAAGAATCAGCGATTGATTGAGAAAGTGGGCACTGCGGGAAACAGTCTTCAGAAAAATAACGTGCAAAGAGTGATGATGTTTTGTTGTAATGAGCGTCTTTCAAAGTTAAATGTGAAATACTTCTGACAAGAAATGTTTTTTTCCATCATGCTAATCTATAAGTATTCTATCACTTTGTGCGCCCTCTCAAACACTGGTTCAAAATGTGCGTGGACAAGCCTCAGTGTCACGTCCCTCGACCTCGCCCTTGCCCAATTTCAAGTTTGATTGTTGTGTTGTGTACGTTTATTATGTGGGCCTACTAGTGATCAACAGTTGTATTGCAGTGAGCGTGGGAGACATGTTTTAGGCATTGGAAAATGTGCCAGGATGTGCACAACTTTAGCCAATTAAAAGTTCCTCTCTTACCAACATGTCTTTCACCTGACATATATTGACATTTTTGCTCCGGTTGCTTTCTTACCTCAGCAAATATCAGCTCCACTGTTGTCATGAAAGCTAAAACCAGTCAATTACACAAATGTTTGTGCTGTAGGACAATAAGAAATGTCCCTCATTTGCCTGTCTAACTACTTCTCTTCTCTTCTCTCTGTCGTCCACATCAGTCAGCCTGTCAGAATAACAATGATTCCGGTTTGATTTCAACACTGGTAGCCTGCCAATATAGTTTGGCAAGTATATAAATCACTCGCTGGTCAGTTAGATGAGGGGTTTGCGGTCAGTTTCTCTATAGGGCTATTGATCTTGTGGACAGGTCTTTGCCAATCCACCTGCACCTCACTGTCTATAGTTAGGAAAAGTAAAGTAGGCTACTCAAATCTTCTAGACTAAATTATGTAACTCTGTACTCCCACTCTTTACCCACATTTAATGTTGTTTCATTTTCCATTAATGGGTATTCTTTCCTTTCCTCAGTCCCGCCATAGAGAGGTTTCATTTTCCATTAATGGGTATTCTTTCATTTCCTCAGTCCCGCCATAGAGAGGTTTCATTTTCCAGCAGCGTCCAGGACTGCCGGACTCACTGAGTTTCTACGTCAGATGCTTTGTCAGGGATGATTTATGCCTGTCCATCAGATCCCCTCATCTGACATTGTACAACCAGAGCTCAGTACAAGTGACTTCTCAGCTAATCCTGCCCTTGAGGAACCTTCCAATCCTTACTCCAGTATTTAATGTATGTTGTACCCATGCTAACATACTGTATACTTAATCAGTATATACACTACATACCATTAGTTAATTTTAGTATACTGTAAACGAACTGTATCCTTTCAGTTGAGTGTACTAGCGCTTCGCTTGTCTACCGGAAGTAGATGCTGTTGCTATGCAACTTTTTGCTTGAGAGACTATATCCATACTACTGTATGACCAATAAACATACTACATACTCAATTTACATCACAAATAGTATGGTTAGTGCGGTTAGTATGAGTATTCGAACCCAACTTAGTTTTCTCTTTAGCTGCTGTTTGATACTCAGTGCAAAATAATGATACATCACACTACTGCAGTTCAGAACACATTTATTCCCACTCGGTCTCTCTCCCCAGCTTGCATAATGCATGCCGTTTTCATCAATGTCTCTGTGCCAACAGACACCTTTCCTTCCCTACAAATGCTATGCCATAATTACATTGGTAAACAGTTTAACTCATCTCCAATACAGGCTAGTAATTTCCCTGTGATACTTGTCTGAAGTACCATTAAAAAATAACTTCAGCAATCAGGTGTCACGATCGTGTGGAGGATTGACGGACCAAAACGCAGCATTTGGAAAATAAGCCATCTTATTTTATTTTAAAGACGAAGAATAAACACGAAACACTTAATACAAACTAACAAAACAACAAACGATCGTGAAGCTAATAAACGTCGTGCACATACACAGGCTACAAACGTTCTGACATAGACAACTATTCACAACAAATGAAAGCCTATGGCCACCCTAAATAAGGCTCCCAATCAGAGACAACCGAAATCAGCTGTCTCTAATTGGGAACTCATTCAGGCAACCATAGACTCTCCTAGACAACTAAACATACATAGACAACGCTAGCCACATGTACTCAACACAAACCCATATACTACACCCAACAACCCCTTTACCATAGAATCACCCAAAACCAACAAAACACAAACATTCCCCATGTCACACCCTGACCTAACTAAAATAATAAAGAAAACAAAGAATACTAAGGCCAGGGCGTGACATAACCCCCCCCCTTAAGGTGCGAACTCCGGGCGCACCATTACACAGTCTAGGGGAGGGTCTGGGTGGGCTTCCATCCACGGTGGCGGCTCCGGCTCTAGTCGTGGTCCCCACGTCACCACAGTCCCTAACCGCCTCCTTAGCTTCCTCCAAATGACCCCCCTCCTTATTAACCCCACTGCATTAAGGGGCAGTTCCGGACTAAGGGGCAGCTCCGGGCTAAGGGGCAGTACCAGGGTCAGGGGCAGTACCAGGGTCAGGGGCAGTACCAGGGTCAGGGGCAGTACCAGGGTCAGGGGCAGCTCCGAACTAAGGGGCAGTACCAGGGTAAGGGACAGCACCAGGATAAGGGGCAGCACCAGGATCTGGGGCAGCTCCGGACTGAGGAACGGCAGCTCCGGACTGAGGAACGGCAGCTCCGGACTGAGGAACGGCAGCTCCGGACTGAGGAACGGCAGCTCCGGACTGAGGGACTGCAGCTCCGGACTGAGGGACTGCAGCTCCGGACTGAGGGACGGCCCATGGCTGGCTGACGGATCTGGCTGCTCATGGCTAGCTGACGGATCTGGCTGCTCATGGCTAGCTGACGGATCTGGCTGCTCATGGCTAGCTGACGGATCTGGCTGCTCATGGCTAGCTGACGGATCTGGCTGCTCATGGCTAGCTGACGGATCTGGCTGCTCATGGCTGATTGGCGGCTCTGGCAGATCCTGTCTGATTGGCGGCTCTGGCTACTCATGGCTGATTGGCGGCTCTGGCAGATCCTGTCTGATTGGCGGCTCTGGCAGATCCTGTCTGATTGGCGGCTCTGGCAGATCCTGTCTGACGGGCGGCTCTAGCGGCTCCTGTCTGGCGGGCGGCTCCTGTCTGGCGGGCGGCTCAGTAGGCTCATGGCAGACGGGCGGCTTTGCAGGCTCATGGCAGACGGATGGCTCAGATGGCGCTGGGGAGACGGATGGCTCAGATGGCGCTTGGCAGACGGGCAGTTCAGGCATCGCTGTGCAGACGGCAGACTCCTGCCGGCTGAGGCGCACTGTAGACCTGGTGCGTGGTGCCGGGACTGGTGGTACCGGGCTGGGGACACGCATCTCAGGGCTAGTGCGGGGAGCAGCAACAGGACGCACAGGACTCTGGGGACACACAGGAGGCTTGGTGCGTGGTTTAGGCACTGGTGGTAAAGGGCTGGAGACACGCACCATATGGCTAGTGCGTGGAGGAGGCACTGGTGGTACTGGGTTGGGGCGGGGAGGTGGCGCCGGAAATACCGGACCGTGCAGGCGTACTGGCTCCCTTGAGCGCCGAGCCTGCCCAACCTTACCTGGTTGTGAGCTCCCCGTCGCCTGACCAGTGCGGGGAGGTAGAATAACCCGCACCGGCCTATGTAGGCGAACCGGGGACACCATGCGTAAGGCTGGTGCCATGTACGCCGGCCCGAGGAGACGCACTGGTGACCAGATGCGTTGGGCCGGCTTCATGACATACGGCTCAACGCTCAGTCTAGCCCGGCCGATACGTGGAGCTGAAATGTACCGAACCGGGCTATGCACGCGTACAGGAGACACCATGCGCTCTACTGCGTAACACGGTGTCTGCCCGTACTCTCGCTCTCCACGGTAAGTACAGGGAGTAGGCGCAGGTTTCCTACCTGACTTCGCCACACTCCCTTTAAGCCCCCCCCCAAGAAATTTTTGGGTTGTACTCACGGGCTTCCAGCCTTGTCTCCGTGCTGCCTCCTCATATCGCCTCCTCTCGGCTTTAGCTGCCTCCAGCTCTTCACGAGGAAGGCGATATTCTCCCGGTTGTGCCCACGGCCCCTTACCATCCAGTATCTCCTCCCATGTCCACGAATCCTGTGTAGGTGGGTCCTGTTGCCGCTTTCCATGCCGCTTGGTCCTGTATTGGTGAGTAGTTCTGTCACGATCGTGTGGAGGATTGACGGACCAAAACGCAGCATTTGGAAAATAAGCCATCTTCTTTTATTTTAAAGACGACGAAGAATAAACACGAAACACTTAATACAAACTAACAAAACAACAAACGATCGTGAAGCTAATAAACGTCGTGCACATACACATGCTACAAACGTTCTGACATAGACAACTACTCACAACAAATGAAAGCCTATGGCCACCCTAAATAAGGCTCCCAATCAGAGACAACCGAAATCAGCTGTCTCTAATTGGGAACTCATTCAGGCAACCATAGACTCTCCTAGACAACTAAACATACATAGACAACGCTAGCCACATGTACTCAACACAAACCCATATACTACACCCAACAACCCCTTTACCATAGAATCACCCAAAACCAACAAAACACAAACATTCCCCATGTCACACCCTGACCTAACTAAAATAATAAAGAAAACAAAGAATACTAAGGCCAGGGCGTGACATCAGGATACTTTTCTGTGACTGTAAATTTAAGACACATGCACTTTGAGAAAGCTTTATCCAAAATCATGAAATGATTTATCCTGTAAATTATAATTATCCTTTGAAACTGTGTGGAGAAAGGAAATACCTCTTAAAACCAGCTAGGTCAACTGTTAGCAGCAATTTTAAAGATTGATGTCCTTCATCCTTGCACTCTACAAGTCAAAGAAGAACGTACAGTATTCCTGCCAAATATTCATGAAGTGTGCGTTGCCTTACTTCAGTAGGCTTCCAAATGTATCTGAAATGAACAATCATTAACTACTGTAGATGGAGACTGAAAACATATGTTTTTTGAATCTTCTATTGACTTTATTCCAATTAGAGGCCTGGAACAAGGTCTAGTGCACACCATAGTCTCGGGCCGCTGTGGCCTGCTGAAGAGGGGGTTGAAAAAAAGCAATTAAAACCACCACCTGGTTGCCTCCTTCCCTCTGCCTTCCCTCTGCCTCCACTGGCTGCTAACTGAAAGCTCTTCTCCTCTGTCTGTTCTGGCTCTTGGTGCTCTATTAACATAAACTACAGCAGCTAATGTTGCGCATCGCTGACTGCTTCATACAGATGTTGAATATGACATTATTATGTCATAAACAGACGATCAATTTGAGTTCAATCTGTTGTACGTTGGCAGCGTTCATCATTCTATTTTTTATTTGAAAGCATGGCATTGGCAACGCCTTACTTTGGAACGTCTTTATTGAAAATGGAATGTACTGTTCTTGCCAGTTTACCAAGTGCATACGGCAGTCATTCCATCAAGCCTGGGTACAGTATTGACAAGGTTAGTTTTATTTATTGGTTTCAGGAATGGTCACACTCAGTAGACATTGTAGCCAAGGATCCTTTACTTGATAGAGATCATACTTCTAAAACTATTTCTGAGACTTGAAAATGGCACGAGGCCACTCGCAAGTGATAGGCCTAATTGATATGCTAGATTTGGTCTCAATATAGCGATACAATGATACTAACATGTGTCTAATGCATGTCAAGATTGACACATGGCGTGATATTGACTTCCAGAACAGTTGTCGTTCACGTTGAGCTCACTTTAGAATGCTGCCATTCACGGAACTCATCAAGGGAACCCTCCCCATGACACAGACCTGTATGATGAAGAAAGATCTGAGGCTGGAGAATCAAAGACTGTGTGCACTGTAGTCTGTATTTCCAGGGGACGTCTACACAGGAGTTTACAGCACAGGCTGGGGAGAGAAATGAAAGGGATGTTTGCATTACAAAATAAAACACATAGTTTTTTTACTCTGTGGGTGGAATGTGTTTATTTACTCTGATGATCACAGAGCGCTGTGACTTATTTAGTGCCAAAGTAAACAGAGATTCCCAAGACGCACGTTTCATCTCCATCTGTCATGTTATCTCTCGGACTCATTTACTCAACATTTTCATATGCTCTTGTTCCTTTAACAGCTGGCCTAAAGGTTTTCATATTTTATTGCTTTAATAATGTATACCCCCCGCTTGGCAGCGACTTGATCTGAACTTTCTGGTTTGAAAGCATATTAATTCACATTGTTCCCAATGCACAATGCCCTTCTCCCAGGAGAGCTTTCATTACTGAGGAATTTAATCACAACGCCAAAGTCTCTCTGCTGCATAGGCCTACTCTTTACATTTGGTCGTGACAGGGAAAGTAGCTCCTAGATCAGACTTGCAATTATAGACCCAACTGCATTGTGTTACTAGTTCATAGTCCTGCAGGGGTGTGCTCTTGACAATTGGAGTATAGAAAAAATGACAGTAGCTGGCTGCTTCTAAACAGCTGTAGTTTATAGACATACCATTGCATAGATAAATGCTCCTCTTTGATTTCAGTTGTAAGCATATTTGCATAACATTCTTAGAAAGTGGTGTGAGCTTGTGGGATTTCTGATGAACGGAGGTAACAACATGTTGCGTTAATGAGAGCATGCTTATTGCTTCTAAAGACGAGCCATGTTTTATATTACGCTTTGTAGATTATTATTTTTTTCTTCAAAGTGCAGACTTTTTGTATCATGTAAAAGTGTTCATCGTCAACGTTTCATGAGTTTTCATCATAATCCCTTTCAGTGATTGGTTAAGATGCTGATTAGGGAACTTTCTCAGGGAGCCATGCCCCACAGTTTGGGAAATGTTCTACAACCACAAATACCTGAAGCATTTGAATTGTTTTGGTTTCATAAAAGTGACATTGTGGCCAGGAGGAATGTCAATCATCAATGCCAGAAATGACAGTCACATTTGAATGATCAGACTGTTGAAAATGTGGCCTTCTTTAATCTTTCTCTTTCTCCTGCCCAAGTCCCTGCCAGGATTAGGCTGATTGAAGTGTACCAGCCGACGCCAAGGCTGTGAATGTAGAATATACCAAATATTACCAAAATACCAAGCATATTGCATTCATCAAAATGGGTTGGGAATGTCTGTCAGCAAGTCACACTCTGTGACTCACTATGTTCAAAAATAGACCCTTTTGAATATATTCATGAAAATATTTATCACATAGGAACTATGAATGTACTTGAATGCATCAAAGGTTGCATTGTTATTCATCACATTATCTCTGTAATGTATACCGCCAATGCATTACTTGAAATGCTGGGGAAATTGTATGAATGATTACACTGTATTTTTAACTAGCATTATAGAAAAATACACCTGCATTATAAAAATGAGACATAGAAAAACCCAATAGGGAACCGATGATCTTTCCACGGTTATGGTTCCGGAACTGACACACCCATTCATTTCAAGCATACAAATTTCAACAAAATGCTGGTTGCTTGGTTCCAAATGTTGAATAGGTACAAAAATCTCTGGGGTGAACAATTCATTCAAAACCATTTAAAAAATATATATACAGTACCAGTCAAAAGCTTGGACACACCTACTCATTCAAGGGTTTTTCTTTATTTTTACCATTTTCTATTTCTTCCATTTTCTAGTGTTAAACAAATCAAAAAGTATTTTAGATTTTAGATTCTTCAAAGTAGCCACCCTTTGCATTGATGACAGCTTTGCACACTCTTGGCATTCTCTCAACCAGCTTCATGAGGAATGCTTTTCCAACAGTCTTAAAAGAGTTCCCACATATGCTGAGGACTTGTTGGTTGCTTTTCCTCTCAGCGGTCCAACTCATCCCAAACCATCTCATTTGGGTTGAGGTCGGGTGATTGTGGATGCCAGGTCATCTGATGCACCACTCTCCTTCTTGGTCAAATAGCCCTACGCAGCCTGGAGGTGTGTTTTGGCTCACTGTCCTGTTGATAAACAAATGATCGTCCCACTAAGCGCAAACCAGATGTGATGGCACATCGCTGCAGAATGCTGTGGGACCCATGCTGGTTAAGTGTGCCTTGAATTCTAAATAAATCAGACAGTGTCACCAGCAAAGCACCTCCCTCTCCATCCTTCACGGTGGGATTCAAACATGCGGAGCACCTACTCTGTTTCTCAGAAAGACACAGCGGTTGGAACCAATAATCTCAAATTTTGACTAAGCAGACCAAAGGACAGATTACCACCGGTCTAATGTCCATTACTCGTGTTTCTTGGCCCAAGCAAGTCTCTTCTTTTTATTGGTGTCCTTTAATAGTGGTTTCTTTGCAGCAATTCGACCATGAAGGCCTGATTCACGCGGTCTCCTCTGAACAGTTGATGTTGAGATGTGCCTGTTACTTGAACTCTGTGAAGCATTTATTTGGGCTGCAATCTAAGGTGCAGTTAACTCTAATGAACTTATCCTCTGCAGCAGAGGTGACTCTGGGTCTTCCTTTCCTGTGGCGGTCCTCATGAGAGCCAGTTTCATCATAGCGCTTGATGGTTTTTGCAACTGCACTTTTTGCAACTGCACTATAGATTGTCCGTATTAACTGACCTTCATGTCTTAAAGTATTGATGGACTGTCGTTTCTCTTTGCTTATTTGAGCTGTTCTTGCCATAATATGGACTTGGTCTTTTACCAAATAGGGCATTCTTCTGTATACCACCCCTACCTTGTCACAACACAACTGATTGGCTCAGGAGTATGAAGAGTACAAAGAAAAGAAATTCCTCAAATTAACTTTTCACAAGGCACACCTGTTAATTTAAATGCATTCCAGGTGACTACCTCATGAAGGTGGTTGAGAGAATGCCAAGAGCGTGCAAAGCTGTCATCAAGGCAAATGGTGGCTACTTTGAAGAATCTCAAATATAAAATATATTTTAATTTGTTTAACAATTTTTTGGTTGCGACATGATTCCATATGTGTTATTTCATAATTTTTTGTCTTCACTATTATTCTACAATTTCGAAAATAGTCAAAATTAAGAAAAACGCTGGAATGAGTAGGTCTGTCCAATCTTTTGACAGGTACTGTACAGTGTATGAAAGAAAAGTAGAGAGTACAAGACTGTGTATTTACCAGAGTTAGTGGGGAAGAAAACTACTCATCCCATTCAGCATTGCGGTTTGAAATGTCCAATTATAGAGCAGATACAAGTCACTAGACCACTGGAATCTTTACTTGGTCATCTTGAGAAACTTGGCAGTTGTTGGTTGGGCGAGGTGTTGCGTTTCCAATGTATAGTAATTTAGCTAGCTAAGTTACTATACACAGCCCTAAAATAAACCAAGAGAATTGTTAGTGAACACATGATGGCACTAGATTGCACTGTCACAGGCACAATCTTAATTTGAAGGGTTGTGTTATAATCTCCCATGGGCAGATCGAGCATCGAATGAAATTACGCGAGATTTTAGTTGTGTTAGAACAGACCCAGAGCAGAGATATTGGATATAATGACAAAATTCTTGAGTCTCCGCCCTAACAATGGGATTTGTTGTCTACAGAGCAGAACGGCGGGCTGTGAAGCTCCCACATATTCCTCTCTTTGGATTGTTGAATACATCTTGTTATGTGAATCAATTTTTTTAATTCGATGAGGTGTGTTGACGTCAACCGCCTGTATTCAATGGAGAGTGAGATGCTATGATAGCCTCATGCATAGACCATCTCAAATTTCAACTCCCTTATAAATTATTTTTTCTCACAGTTGCCGGGATGTCACATGCATCACACTTACAGTATATCGGTACACTCGTAACAACCTAAATATTACAAAACTTCTATTATATTGATTAAGTCTCACATATCAAAATAGCAATTTTATCTTGACTAAATTCAACACTCTCATTCCCCCTCATTTTGCCTCTTTCTCTCTGCCCAGGGTCTGTTTCTGTGATGGTAGAAACGCTAAGGCTCATGGTTAGTGTAGTTTTTGGTGCTCTTTGAAACCAGGAACCGATGGTAAAAACACTTCTCAACTCAGAGTTTGAAACATTCATAACTGATGGGACCTACATCAACATACAAATTGTTTTGCAATCTTCTGAGAAAACAGAATCTCAAAGTTACACACTAATATCTCTATCTCTATCTCGAGGATTCAGAATCCACTTCCGGAACCTCCCGTCGGAGCACTATCCTCTAACATATCCAACCTCTTTTACGAACACTTTTTCTCTATTTCCACATAAGAAAAAAACAACAACATGGAACGAAATTCCCCATTTTCTCATTAAAAGTTTTCAGAAGCAAAGTACCGGTTCCTTCACCTCCATGGGACTCTAGAGAGCAAGAGAGCCCTACATCTCTATGACATCCCAGAGCTGTGACATCCCAGAGTAGTTTCTACTACCACATGGTGTCTTACTTTCTGACATGTTAAAGGGATTTAGGTATCTGGAAAAGACCCACCTGAGCCATGGGCAGTCTGACTAATTATTTTCCCTGTCCGGCGGCCAATCATTGTTTGATTGGCTCAATGCAGTAACCTCAGGCTAGAGTCTAGCCTCCTGGGGTTAATTTAGCTGGTGAAACTTAACATAACAATTTCCTAAATGTCATGAATTGCTCTGAAATTCATCTTACGATCTCAGCAGAATTAGATTAGTCAGTCTCTCTCATATCCTCAATTAGGCCTAGCTAGCAGATAACAGCCTTGTAAAATGAGAGTGGCCCCAACCTCGAGATAAGACCTCATAAATATGTTGGAAAAGATTCTCCTGTTGATTCATATTGTTTCCTAGATAAACAAGTATGTGACACCTGCTTGTTGTAAATCTAATTCCAAAATCATTGGTATTAATATGGAGTTAGCCCCTCTTTGCTGCTATAACAGCCTCTCCAACTCTTCTGGGAAGACTTTCTACTAGATGTTAGAACGTTGCTGCAGAGACTTCCTTCCATTCAGCTACAAGAGCATTAGTGAGGTTGGGCACTGATGTTGGGCGATTAGGCCTGGCTCGCAGTCGGCGTTCCAAATCATCCCAAAGGTGTTCGATGGGATTAAGGTCAGGACACTGTTCTGTGAGCTTGTGTGGCCTACCACTTTGCGGCTGAGCCGTTGTTTCTCCTAGACGTTTCCATGTCACAATAACAGCACTTACAGTTGACTGGAGCAGCTCTAGCAGGGCAGACATTTGCCGAAATGACTTACTGGAAAGGTGGCATCCTATGACGGTGCCACGTTGAAATTCACTAAGCTCTTCTGTAAGCCATTCTACTGCCAATGTTTGGCTATGGAGATTGCATGGCTGCGTGCTCGAATTTATACACCTGTTAGCAACGGGTGTGGCTGAAATAGCCAAATCCACTAATTTGAAGGGGTGTCCATATACTTTTGTATACATAGTGTATGTCACTTCAGATTTGACTCTGCATTACTAAAGGGACAATACAACCTTACGATATTGGTAACTTACAGACCGACAAGTTACACAAGGTACACTCAACATGAGATACAGTACAGTACATTTATATGTAGCCTATTTCATACTATATTGAATTTTTTTTATTTACATTTTTTGTAATTTTTTATTTAACCTTTATTTAACTAGGCAAGTCAGCTAAGAACAAATTTACAATGACGGCCTACTCCGGCAGAACCCCAACGACGCTGGGCCAATTGTGCGCCGCCCTATGAGAATCCCAATCATGGCTGGATGTGATACAGTCTGTATTCGAACCAGGTACTATTGTGACGCCTCTTGCACTTTGACCTCTGTGCCACACGGGAGCCCAAAGTTATTCTGCTGTAATTGTAACAGAGGGGTATGTGGTTTAAGTAACATTAAGTACTCTACAGTACTTATGTGTTTATACTTACTGTAATATTCTTAGACATTCTGATTACAACAGTGCAAAAATAATAATAATGAAATCTGAAAACATTTCACAAATGTTCAGTTTTTGCCCTCCTTTCAATATAAATATTATTTGGTACCTGATTTCTGGCTGTCGCCATAACGTCCTGCCAATCACCATTACAGAACTATTTACAAAACTAAAAATACATTACGAAAAATTTAAATTTACATTACTAACATTTACAAATAGGCATTCAAGCCTATTTATATACCAAACAGGTGATGATACATTTAACATTCAGTAGATACTCTCTGCGATTAGTATCTGTCCAGTTATATGGTCAATCGCATTAGATGTTATTTTAATGTTTTCTTTAAGGTGGATTTACTTTTTGCCTGAGAGATGTGAGTTGGTTAATAATTCCATTCAGTGATGGCTCTTTATATAACTAGATTTGAGGAGATTTGTCTTTTGCCTGGGGGGTATCAGAGCCCCTGAATGTTTTTATATAACATTCCTAAAGAAATTCAAGACTGGATATAATCTGCTTCAACGGGAAGCCATGAGAGATTATGATGCATTCGGTTGACAGTAATAAGGAGAGCTACTCTGGGATCCCTGTTTTGAGCGAGTTGGAGCTTTTTTAGACATTTCTTTTTCTGCAGATGACCATATGACTGGACAGTATTCTAGGTGTGATGGAACCAAAGATTGAATAACCTGATTCAGGTGCTGGATGTTACATACTCAGAAAATGTTCTTGTTACAGCAATGCCCTCATCCATTTTATTTACAATATTATCTACATGTTCAGACCAGGATAGAGGTCCAACGTGACGCTAAGTACATTGTTTCTTTTTAACTTCTTCTACTCACAATTGGGGGTCAACAGCAAGCATATCTTGGACCAAATACAATACATTTTGTTTTAGAAATATTCACCACCAATATTTTCATATTATTAACCCACTCGGACCCCGTTCTTAGTTCTTTGCTCAGTACATCTGTTAGCTCCTTACATGCTGATGCAGCGCTACACATTGTAGAGTCATCAGCAAACATAACCACTCTTGCTTTATTCATTGCTGAGGGTAAATCATTAGTAAAGAAAGAGTAGAGGAGTGGGCCTATGCAGCTGCCGTGAGGAACAACACATTGTAAAGTCTTTACTGTCTGAAAAGCCACCATTTAAGGAAAAACGTTTTCCCTTCTTTGTGATAGAAAGCTTTCCATTCAGAAAAAAGCAACAGACATAAAACCATAACATTTGAGTTTACCTAGCAACAGTTGATGAGCAATTACATCAAAAGCAGCACTAAAGCCTTAACAACACTACGCCCACTAACTTTCTGTCATCCATACTCTTTAGCCATTCATGAGAATTAATCTTGGATTTGCAAGATTCCCCTAATAATTTACTTAACACTTAACCTTTGACTCTTTCCAGACTTCTGGGCACGCCCCACACATCATGCACATTTGAAAAATATGACACATTGAGGTGGATATGTGTAACTAAAAGCAATTTTCCGTCAAGATTATCTGTATTCTGGGCCTGGTGATTTATAATCAGAATTATAAACTGGGTGGTTTGAGCCCTGAATTCTGATTGTCTGAAATCCGTAGTATATCAGACCGTATACCACGGGTATGACAAATCTTTTATTTTTACTGCTCTAATTACGTGGCCATATATTGTAGGTATATTGTAATATTATACCAACTCCTCCACACCATAAGGAAAATCTTCGATGGAAGTTAAAAATGCATGACTATTTTCAAAATGATATCCTCGTGATGGACAGCCTAAGCATCTCATGTAATTTGAGGAGGACGTGTGTGTTGTTAAAAGTCAGATTTTGTGCCAGTAAGTAGTATTCCACTGCTGGAACCAATTTCCCTTTATCCTTGAAAGCAACCACTTTCGGTTTCTGTGATAGCAGTTTAGAAAGAGAAATCCTTGACACGGATCTAGGCTGCATTCAATTGAGTCCCTTTTGCAAATCACATGGAGGAAGATGAATTGATTGTGAAGACAGGGAAGACAAGAGAAGGTCACGGACGCTAGAGAAGCGAGAGAAGAGAGGGAGCCTCTCCTCTATTAGAGCCGGGCCTGGAGGAACTCAGCTAGCCAAATGGGACAGCTCATTAAGTCACATCAGCCCCTGGCTCCTGCATTTGAGGAAAGTGCCTGACCCACCAACTGTTCCAACTTCCTTCTGTTGTTCTGTTTGTTGTTATGTAGCACTGGAGGAGGTGCATATAATGAATGCTTTCCAGAATGATCGTGGTGATGCCGGTGATGCTGGAGCGAAGATAGACTGTTATTCTATTTTTGTGGAAGAGGGTTGGCATGGGCTACCATGCAAGGTTTTGTTTTGTTTTCCATCCTATTTCAAAACAAATTCATCATATCAAAATGTATTTGTTACATGCTTCATAAACAACAAGTGTAGACTAACAGTGAAATTCTTACTTATGACCCTTCCCAACAATGCAGAGATTTTTTTTAAATAATGGAAATACTAAAATAACTGCAAAACTAAAAATAAGATAAAGTTCTATATTTTGCACATATTTTGCAGATGTTATTGCAGGTGCAGCGAAATTCTTTCTTTATTTCTCAAAGAGTGCAGTAGTCCCGAACAATGCTACACAATACATACAAACCCCCAAAATGTGAAGAAAGAAATTAAGAAACATCACAATGAGCAATGTCAGAGTCCGGAATATAAATATATATAAACCCAGCAAAAAACATAACGTCCTCTCACTGTCAACTGCGTTTATTTTCAGCAAACTTAACATGTGTAAATATTTGTATGAACATAACAAGATTCAACAACTGAGACATAAACTGAACAAGTTCCACAGACATGTGACTAACAGAAATGGAATAATGTGTCCCTGAACAAAGGGAGGGTCAAAATCAAAAGTAACAGTCAGTATCTGGTGTGGCCACCAGCTGCATTAAGTACTGCAGTGCATCTCCTCCTCGTGGACTGCACCAGATTTGCCAGTTCTTGCTCTGAGATGTTACCCCACTCTTCCACCGAGTCACCTGCAAGTTCCCGGACATTTCTGGGGGGAATGGCCCTAGCTCTCACCCTCCAATCCAACAGGTCCCAGATGTGCTCAATGGGATTAAGACCCGGGCTCTTCGCTGGCCATGGCAGAACACTGACATTCCTGTTTTGTAGGAAATCACGCACAGAACGAGCAGTATGGCTGGTGGCATTGCCATGCTGGAGGGTCATGTCAGGATGAGCCTGCAGGTAAGGTACCACATGATTGAGGCGGATGTCTTCCCTGTAACGCACAGCGTTGAGATTGCCTACAATGACAACAAGCTCAGTCCGATGATGCTGTGACACCTCCCACAGACCATGACGGACCCTCCACCACCAAATCAATCCCTCTCCAGAGTACAGGCCTCGGTGTAACGCTCATTCCTTTGATGATAAACGCAAATCTGACCATCACCCTTGGTGAGACAAAACCGTGACTCGTCAGTGAAGAGCACTTTTTGCCAGTCATGTCTGGTCCAGCGCCGGTGGGTTTGTGCCCATATGCAACGTTGTTGCCGGTGATGTCTGGTGAGAACCTGCCTTACAACAGGCCTACAAGCCCTCAGTCCAGCCTCTCTCAGCCTATTATGGATAGTCTGAGCACTGATGGAGGGATTGTGCGTTCCTGGTGTAACTCGGGCAGTTGTTGTTGCCATCACCTGTCCCGCAGATGTGATGTTCGGATGTACCGACCCTGTGCAGGTGTTGTTGGTGTGCCACTGCTGTCCGTCCTGTATCCTTGTAGCGCTGTCTTAGGCGTCTCACAGTACAGACATTGCAATTTATTGCCCTGGCCACATCTGCAGTCCTCATGCCTCCTTGCAGCATGCCTAAGGAACGTTCACACAGATGAGCAGGGACCCTGGGCATCTTTCTTTTGGTGTTTTTCAGAGTCAGTAGAAAGGCATCTTTAGTGTCCTACGTTTTCATAACTGTGACCTTAACTGCTTACCGTCTGTAAACTGTTAGTGTCTTAACAACCATTCCACAGGTGCATGCTCATTAATTGTTTATGGTTCATTGAACATGGGACACAGTGTTTAAACCCTTTACAATGAAGATCTGTGAAGTTATTTGGATTTTTACGAATTATCTTTGAAAGACAGTGTCCTGAAAAAGGGACGTTTCTTTTTTTTTGCTTTTTTTTTTTTTTTGAGTTTACATAATTGTATATATATATATATATATATATATATATATATATATATATATATATATATATGAGTGTCTACAGTGCATTCAGAAAGTATTCAGACTCCTTGACTTTTTCCACATTTTGATACGTTACAGCCTTTGGATAAAAATGTCCCTCATCAATTTACACACAATAACCCATAATGACAAAGCAAAATCAGTTTTTTAACTGAAATATCACATTTACATTAACCCTTTACTCAGTACTTTGTGAAGCACCTTTTGCAGCGATTACAGCCTCGAGTCTTCTTAGGTATGACACTATAAGCTTGGCACACTAACGGTTCTCTTCGTCCTCCTCTGGCGAATAGTAAGAAATGTCGGACCAAGATGCAGCGTGGTGAGTATCCATTATAATAGGAATACTAAAACAAACAAAATAACGAATACACGAACGAAGACGAAACAGTCCCGTAAAGTGACAACACAAACACAGGAACACAGTAACAGGAACAATCACCCACAACCCACAATACAAAACAGGCTACCTAAATATGGCTCCCAATCAGAGACATTGACAAACACCTGCCTCCGATTGAGAACCATATCAGGCCAAACACATAGACATAGACAAACTAGACAAACAACATAGAATGCCCACTCAGATCACACCCTGACCAAACAAAACATAGAAACATACACAGCAAACTATGGTCAGGGCGTGACATACACCTGTATTTGGGAAGTTTCTCCCATTCTTCTATGCAGATCCTCTCAAGCTCTGTCAGCTTGGATGGGGAGCTTTGCTGCACAGCTATTTTCAGATCTCTCCAGAGATGTTCGATCGGCTTCAAGTCCAGGCCCTGGCTGGGCCACTCAAGAAGTCACTCCTGCATTGTCTTGGCTGTATGCTCAGGATCCTTGTCCTGTTGGAAGGTGAACCTTCACCCCAGTCTGAGGTCCCGAGCCCTCTGGAGCAGATTTTCATCAAGGATTTATCTGTGCTTTACTCTGTTCATCTTTCCCTCGATCCTGACTAGTCTCCCAGTCCCTGCCGCAGAAAAATAGCATCACAGCATGATGCTGCCACCACCATGCTTCACAGTAGGGGTGGTGCCAGGTTTCCTCCAGATGTGACGCTTGGCATTCAGGCCAAAGAGCTCAATCTTGGTCTCATCAGACAAGAGAACCTTGTTTAAAATGGTCTGAGAGTCTATAGGTACCTTTTGGCAAACTCCAAGCGGGATGTCATGTGCCCTTTATTGAGGTGTGACTTCTGTCTGGCCAATCTACCATAAAGGCCTGATTGGTGGAGTGCTGCAGAGATGGTTGTCCTTCTGGAAGGTTTTCCCACCTACGCAGAGAAACTCTGGAGTTCGGTCAGAGTGACCATTGGGTTCTTGTCCACTCCCGGACCAAGGCCCTTCTCCCCGGATTGCTGAGTTTTGCCAGTCGGCCAGCTCTCGGAAGAGTCTTGGTGATTCCAAATTTCTTCCATTTAAGAATGATGGAGGCCACTGTGTTCTTGGGGATCTTCAATGCTGCTAAAATGTTTTGGTACCCTTCTCCAGATCTGTGCCTCGACACATTCCAGTCTCGAAGCTCTACGAACAATTCCTTCAACCTCATGGCTTGGTTCTTGCTCTGACATGCACTGTCAACTGTGGGACCTTATATAGACAGGTGTGTGTGCTCTTCCAAATCATGTCCAATCAAATACATTTATCACAGGTGGACTCCAATCAAGTTGTAGAAACATCTTAAGGATGATCAATGGAAACAGAATGCACCTTAGCTCAATATAAAAGGTCCGAAAAAGTATGTAAAGAAAACAGTTTTCGCTTCATCTTTATGGGGTATTGTGTGTAGATTGAGGAGAAAAAAATACTTAATATATTTTAGAATAAGGCTGTAACGTAACAAAAAGTGAAAAAAATAGAAGGGGTCTGAATACTTTCCGAATGCACTGTATGAATAGAAAGGTTTGTACAGCAGTAGTTATAGAGGATGAGCCACGACTAGAACACTATATAATATGAAGTGGGTAAAACAGGATGTAAACATTTTTAAAGTGACCAGTGTTCAATGACGATGTACAGTTGAAGTCGGAAGTTTATTTACACTTAGGTTGGAGTAATTAAAACTAGTTTTTCAACCACTCCATACATTTCTTGTTAACAAACTATAGTTTTTGGCAAGTCGTTTAGGACATCTACTTTGTGCATGACACAAGTCATTTTTCCAACAATTGTTTACAGACAGATTATTTCAGTTATAATTCACTGTACCACAATTCCAGGGGGTCAAAAGTTTACATACACTAATTTGACTGTGCCTTTAACTTCTTGCAACTATAGGGGGTGCTGTTTTGCATTAGCATAATTTGCTCTACAGATTAAACTGCCTAGTACTCAATTCTTGCTCGTACAATATGCATTTTATTATTATTATTATTGGATAGAAAACACTCTATAGTTTCTATAGCCGTTGGAATTATGTCTCTGAGTGAAACAGAACTCAATCTACAGCACTTTTCAAACATTTTGGCCACTGATCTGGAGTCAGTTTAAAGGTCACTGTAAATGCTATGGAGAAACAGACACTGCTTACGTCTTCCCCTGGGTGTCAGTGCGTGATGACGCTTTGAATGGAGTCGATTGCGCAATCAGTGCCTCCATAAATCACAAAATACCGGAAGTAGCGTTCTTTTGGACTCTGCGCTCAACGCAAGAAGGATATCTGACTGGCCTTTTTCCAAGCCTTGGTTTAGCCAGCAATATAGCGTCGGTCATGTTTTTACTCGTTATAGGTGTTAGAAACATCATAAGGTAGTTAATTTAAACCGTTTTATAGCAATTTATATCCGTTTAGTGCGATTTTGAGGCATTTCTATGTGATGCTCTTTGAAGAGCCGGGCACGTTTCCGGGTCCCAGTCGAACGTTAGTGGGCATTTCGACGGACAGAGGGCATCTTTCGACCAAAAGAAGATTAGACCCAAGAAAGGATACATTGCCCAAGAATCTGATGGAAGATCGCCTCATAGTAAGAAATATTTAAGATGATAAATCGTTGTTCTGTCGAAAATTTTTAAACGCATATTCCGCCATTTTGTTTGGCATAGCTTCGCTTGGCGAACCCTGTATTGCACAGTAAGGATAATTTTAGAAATGTAATTCAGCGATTGCATTAAGAACTAATTTGTCTTTCGATAGCTGTCCAACTTATATTTTTTTAGTCAAGTTTATGAATAGATATCCATGAGACAAGATCACTGTGAAAGATGGCGACCGACATTTTCAGGCTAGTTTTGCTAGTATTGTCATTGTATAACCACGTTTTTTTATGGCTAAATATGCACATTTTAGAACAAACTTTATATGTATGTTGTAATATGATGTTACAGGAGTGTAATCTGAAGAATTCTGAGAAGGTTAGTGAAAAAATTAATATATTTTGGCGATGATAACGATATCGCTCTTTTTGGCTTGAATCAATGGTCGGGTAACGTTTGCATATGTGGTATGCGAATATAACGATTTATTGTGTTTTCGCCGTAACAAATCTGAAATGTTGTCTGAATTCACAAGATCTGTCTTTCCATTGCTATGTGCTGTGTATTTTTAAGAAATGTTTTATGATGAGTAAATTGGTAATACAAGTTGCTCTCTGCAGTAATTCTAGTCGCTTTGGTGAGATTTGTGATGGTGGCTGCAATGGCAAACTTTGATTTATACCTGAAATATGCACATTTTTCTAACAAAACCTATCCTATACCATAAATATGTTATCAGACTGTCATCTGATGAGGTTTTTTCTTGGTTAGTGGCTATCAATATCTTAATTTAGCCGAATTGGTGATAGCTACTGGTGGAGAGAGAAAATGGTGGACAAAGAAAAATGGTGTCTTTTGCTAACGTGGTTAGCTAATAGATTTACATATTTTGTCTTCCCTGTAAAACATTTTAAAAATCTGAAATGGTGGCTTTATTCACAGGATCTGTATCTTTCATTAGGTGTCTTGGACTTGTGATTTAATGATATTTAGATGCTACTATTTAATTGTGACGCTATGCTAGCGATGCTAATCAGTGTGGGGGGGGGTGGGTGCTCCCGGACCCGGGGTAGAGGCTCGTGAAAGGTTAAACATTATGGAAGATTCCAGATAATGATGCCATGGCTTTAGAAGCTTCGATAGGCATATTGATATAATTTGAGTCAATTGGAGGTGTACCTGTGGATGTATTTCAAAGCCTACCTTCAAACTCTGTGCCTCTTTGCTTGACATCATGGAAAACTCAAAAGACATCAGCCAAGACCTGTGTAGACCTCCACAAGTCTGGTTCATCCTTGGGAGCAATTTCCAAATGCCTGAAGGTACCACATTCATCTGTACAAACAATAGTACGCAAGTATAAACACCATGGGACCACGCAGCCGCCATACCGCTCAGGAAGAAGAGGAGTTCTGTCTCCTAGAACGTACTTTGGAGCAAAAAGTGCGAATAAATTCCAGAACAACAGCAAAGGACCTTGAACATACTGGAGGAAACGGGTACAAAAGTATCTATTTCCAGAGTAAAACGAGTCCTTTATAAACATAAGCTGAAAGGCCTCTCAGCAAGGAAAAAGCCACTGCTCCAAAACCACAATGAAAAAGCCAGACTACGTTTTGCAACTGCACATGGGGACAAAGATCTTACTTTTGGGAGAAATGTCCTCTGATCTGATGAAACAAAAATAGAACTGGCCATAATGACCATCATTACGTTTGGAGGAAAAAGGGGGAGGCTTGCAAGCCGAAGAACACCATCCCAACCATGAAGCAAGGGTGGCAGCATCATGTTATGGGGGTGCTTTGCTGCAGGAGGGACTGATGCACTTCAGAAAATAGATGGCATCATGAGGAGGGAAATTATGTGGATATAGCGTTTTCCTCCAATTTCCCGTATCAAAGTCCCCAGGTACAATAAATGAGACCTTAGGATATGCGGTTTCCAGTTTGCACAAAGTCCAGAGTAGTTCCTTGAGAGCTGTCGTGATGTCGGCTTGGGGTGTAATATACACAGCCATGACGATGACCGAAGAACATTATCTTGGGAGGTAATGCGCTTGGCATTTGATGGTGAGGTATTCTAGATCAGGAGAACAAAAGGACTTGAGTTCATGTACGTTACCACAAACACACCATGGGTAGTTAATCATGAAACAAACACCTCCACCTTTCTTCTTCCCGTAAAGTTCTTTCTTCTTGTCCATGCGATGGACAGAGAACCCCTCTGGCTGAGTGGACAGTATATCCGAAGAGATCCATGATTCCGTAAAACAGTATTTTACAATCCCTGATGGCTTTCTGGAAGGTAATCCTCGCCCTGAGCTCGTCTACTGTATTGGCCAGGGACTGAACGTAAGCGAGTAATATACTCGGAAGCGGTGGATGGTATGCACACCTCCTGAGTCTGACTAGAAGCCCACTCCTTGGCTATATACGCAGGGTACCAGTACTGAGTCAATATGCAGGGGTATTTGCTTACAGTATTAATAAATGACAAAGGGGAGTGATGTAATGTAGCAAAGTATTTGTTATATGCCATGTTGTGTGTTTATGTGTGAATGATAAATACCAATTTGGATTCAGAGCGATGTTTCTTTCTTCCCCACAACTTTTTTACATTTATTTTGTCAATAATCATAAACAAAAGTTTGCTAACAGCATATATTTTCAAAGGCAGTCTGGAACATATCTGTCAAATAGCTTAGTGCTAGTGGAGTGGAACGGTGATGAGGGCAGACAGACAACAACATGCCACTCTGGATAAGCGTCACTGTTGCTCTGGAGGAGACGATGCAAAATTACACATCAGCATAAAAATAACACTTTTCTTCCTGTACCCATTTTTAGCCACAATCAGCTTCACTATTCCCCAGTTTTGACTTAGTAGTAGAGGTCTTGCAGAAAATAGGCTACAGAACAGAACCACGTATTTACCTACAGATGTTGGGTATTTGAATTAAGATCACTAGTATCAGCACTGAGAATAATCTTATACTAGCACAGTATAAACCTACAGTACACTAATAATATACCCTATGCAGGGTTCCCTAGTCTCACAATTCTCAAGGAATTGCTTTCTCTTGATTCTTCGGAATAAAAAGAGCTAAAGAGCTAAAGGTGCTCCAGTATTTGAGTGTCTGCTCTACCACCCGAGGGCAGTGTTGTGCAACATTCCTACATCACATCCCCATATGGCTTCACAACCCCCAAAGCATACAGCAGAGCCTGGTCTAACGGTCTCTAAATTACCATACACTATTGACTTATTAGTAAACATATTTTATATTTCTATGTATTAATTTTTATGTATTAATTTTAACCTCTTCTTGGCAATGTCTTAATTTGTTTTAAAAGATTTACTGTTGCTTGAAGCCTAGACTGGTTAAATAGGTGTGTTAGCTTACATTATCCATTAGCAGTGGAGGCCTAGGGGAAGACAAAGACTCAGAGAATGATGTCATTTTTTAAAGTAGAGTGCAGATGGAATCTGTTCTCTGACTTGTGGCAATGGTACTTGGATTCAATCGGCACGCACACTTTGTAAAACTGGTATTATATCGTAACCGGTCATTTGTATTCAGCTGTTGTACAGTGTACCCATTAAACAATATAGCTAAAAATACCCTATTTTGCCCAGCCACAATGTCAATAATGTGAACAATACAACCAATCTCTTCCAATGCCTGTGAATTTACCAAGAGTTGACTACATTAACCCTTGGATTAAATTGCAATTTGAGTTTTGACCCTCATAACTTTAGCAATGTCTTTTGTACAAAGCAGTGGAAGTCTTATCCTCCCTGCAGACATCAGAGAATAATTTGTTAGGCGGCTCAGTGTAGAGTCTTTACGGACTATTCCCTCCAACGTTATCAAGAGTCCTGATTGTTGCCCCCCTGCCCATTGACTAAAGTCTCATTCATCTCTTTTCAACAGACCTAATGCTGTGTTCGTGTCCAGGGCTGTTTTCATCCCCTACTGTATGGATTTGATGCATGACTTTATTCAGCACAAACATTTGGGAAATCATGTCGATAAGCTACAGTATTATGTACTGACACATATGTTCTTCAGATGTAAAATGTACACAACCAAAGCATTTCTGCCAGGTGCTGGATTCAACGAAAAACAGGTCACAGCAATTAGAATAAAACAACACAATGCTTTTTTCATAAGAACAACGTTCGACTCATAATGGGTCGACATCAAGAAACCTTTTTTATACAACAGTGTGTGTAGTTTTATTCTAATCACCTTGATTCAATATATTCTATTGTTTCTAATTCATCTAGTTATCATTTTATTTCCAGATCAGTTAAACAGAACCACCTATGACATTTCCATGGAAACTGAGGATGAGATCAGGTGACAGGAAGTAGCCCGAGACAGTGCAGGAGGTGTCACAGTTCCTGGCTGCCCTTGGGTGCCTCACGTGAGACCAATAGGAGAGGAGAGAGGAAGTGCTGCAACATGACCGGAGGCCCTACCAGACCAGGTGTGACCCCTAAATCCATCAGTACTTACCTAGACTTTTCCACACAGCTCATGACTAAAGGCTCGTGTCGAAAAG
This sequence comes from Salvelinus fontinalis, assembly GCF_029448725.1. Lineage (NCBI taxonomy): Eukaryota > Metazoa > Chordata > Actinopteri > Salmoniformes > Salmonidae > Salvelinus > Salvelinus fontinalis. The sequence goes on along the minus strand of NC_074690.1, from coordinate 28,554,259 downwards.
CAGTCACTTCCTCTGGGAGTGATGGCTGTTCACAGTACATCCTGTTTGTCATTGAACAGGAACATTGATTCGATGAGTCAACCGTTATTATGGGTGTTGTCGTCGTTTAAAATGTACTGGTTTCTGTAAAGGTGCAATTATTAGCGTTTTTGAAAAGGACATAATGGGTCTATCTGTAATGATTATCCTACCTAGATTTAGGATGGTATAAAAACATGACTCTTGACATCAGTATACAAGCATCTGACTGAATTGGTACATAGCCTATTCATGCTAATGGATCAGTGGAAACAAGCTTTATGATTACTCCATCTGCCTACGGGAAAATACAGTAGTTTACCAGCACTTCACTTAATCAACAGCAGTGTTGATCAGCTCAAGTGAGGGCACCAAAGAGACACTTACAAAAAAAGATTGCTGTTTTGAAACTGCAGTAAAAGTGTAGTAACTGCAGTTGACTGTTGTAACGGTCGTTCTCCTCCTCTTCGTCTGAAGAGGAGGAATAGGGATTGGACCAAAGCGCAGCGTATGTTGAATCCATAATAACGTTTATTAAAGAAAAAGACTAAACACGAAAATACTTCAACAAACTACAAAACAAATAAACGAACGTAGACAGACCTGAACTAGAGAACTTACATATACACGAAGAACGAATGAACAGGTACAGACTACACAAACGAATGAACAAACGAAACAGTCCCGTGTGGTGCACAGACACAAACACGGAAGACAACCACCCACAAACAAACAGTGTGAACAGCCTACCTTTATATGGTTCTCAATCAGAGGAAACGTCAAACACCTGTCCTTGATTGAGAACCATATAAGGCTAATTACCAATGACCTAAACATAGAAACACAAAACATAGAATGCCCACCCCAACTCACGCCCTGACCAACTAAACACATACAAAAATAACAGAAAACAGGTCAGGAACGTGACAACTGTGGTATTTTGGATGCAGTGATTGCAGTTATACTGCACTGTAACTGCAGTTATACTGCACTGTAACTGCAATTACACCGCACTGTAACTGCAGTTACACTGCCAAATTATTGCAGTAAGAAAAACTGGGTTATTTTGGGCACAGTATTTGCAGCATACTGCAGTTATACTGCATTCTAACTACAGTTATACTGCACTCTGACTGCAGACTGTTTTCGTAAAGGGGAGTAGAGTGAGGAATCCATTAGCATTTTTTTTTTATATAGATCTTATTACAAATCATTTATCGTTCCAAAGATCGAGGAATTTGGGGGTAGCTTTGCCTCTGGATCTACCCAGAAAGTCTCAACGCGTTTAGTGCCAGGGTTTATTTATGTTTCTATTCTAAAGGCTTCCAGAGGCGTGTGTCTGCTTTCTGTCCCTGGTTTAATGTGACAACAGAGCAGATACGGAGCCACATAACATGCATACTTCCTGTTGGAAATCTAGAAGGTAGATCTCTTCTCAAATGATCAGGCGGTTTCCCCCTTGCCAGAAATCTTTGTCTGGGACTAATTTACACCACGAATGGGTTTGACAGTAGATTTCAGTGCTGCATAATATTCACTAATCCAACCAGAGTGAAACATACACCACCGCATGGAAGTATGTGATGCAGCACTGGGAGAGACGAAGCATAACAACTCATTTGTATGCCACTTAGAAATACTAATTCCTTGTAGCATTTGTTAATTCCGTCATCTGTGTGCAAAGAACTGCCTTTCTGATTCCTAATGTTCTTTGATGACCAGTCAGGCTGTTTAAAGTTAGCTAGAGTCTTCCTTATAAATAAATCTCACACTAGTTGGAGAGAGAAATCAAGATAAGCTAAGCTGTTGGTGTGGCCAATACAGTAGTACACTGTTTTGTAGATGAGCCTTCAAGCTTGAACTTTATACTATATGTCCAAATGAGATTAAGTGTGTTGGTTGTGTAACTGTACAAAACTACATCAGCACTCCAGAAAAGAGAGCATAACTTTGGCTTCAATACTGGCATGTGAAGGTAAAGTAACACTGTATAGTTAAACTATTATTTGTTTTGGGGGTTATTTTTATTGATACATTTTTTATTTAAATCTTATTTTCTTCCTACTTTACCAGTTGATGTAAACCTGCAGTCAGATATGCTGTCTATAATGTTGCCAAATTATACAACAACAAAAAATAAAAAAAACTTGGCTTAATGTCTCACTAGTACAAAGGGATAGAAATCATTGAGCAGAGAATAAAGCATTTTTCAACAGTCCTAATGAGAATTGTACTGACGAGGACATTGCCTTTGATGTTGCTACAGTATAACTCATCAACATACTCTATGGAAGTCTCTCTTGTTCATGCATTTTCAAAGGTGATGGTATTGTGCCAGCATAAAATATGTAAACATGATATGCCTATAAGTATCTTAACTTCTGAATTTGCATTAGTACAAAATTACTATGATTTTATCAATTTTCCCAAATGTCATTGAATTCCTTATGAGGGATTCGGTTTAGGGACAATATCAAGATACCATTATGGTCAGAATCAGATGCATCTCTATAGGCAAGCCAATATTCCAAGTATGCACAGTAAATACATGTATCAGAGGCATCATTTCCCATAGCAAAATAGATTAGATTAAGGTAAGGATAACCACCAAACAAAAACACATCGTGTTCTGGTGAATTACCAAGCAGGTGTGACCCCTAGTTCCATTTGTGCAAGGCATGCTTGCACAGATTGGTATTGATATAAATTAATGAACAGGTTTTTATGGGAACAAACAGTCAGTGAGGGATCAGATGGATTAGGGAGATATATATAGAACTGACTGGCTAAATATGATTGAAATGAGCAAGGCGCTCATTTCAGGGGATACTTACCCATCCCTACTAATCATCTATAATCATCCATAAGTACAGGCTGCGTCTACACATCTATCCAGAACACCTTGTGCCTCTATTACTGGCCTGTAGTAGAACAGATAACATGTTACTGGTTGTGAGAGAAGATATTACTGGCATGTAGTAGAGCAGATACCATGTTACTGGTTGTGAGAGAAGATATTACTGTCCTGTAGTAGAGCAGATAACATGTTACTGGTTGTGAGAGAAGATATTACTGTCCTGTAGTAGAGCAGATAACATGTTACTGGTTGTGAGAGAAGATATTACTGTCCTGTAGTAGAGCAGATACCATGTTACTGGTTGTGAGAGAAGATATTACTGTCCTGTAGTAGAGCAGATTACATGTTACTGGTTGTGAGAGAAGATATTACTGTCCTGTAGTAGAGCAGATACCATGTTACTGGTTGTGAGAGAAGATATTACTGTCCTGTAGTGGAGCAGATTACATGTTACTGGTTGTGAGAGAAGATATTACTGTCCTGTAGTAGAGCAGATAACATGTTACTGGTTGTGAGAGAAGATATTACGTTTTAACGCATTGATGTACAGTTTCTTCCGTCATTGAACGTACATCTCGTACAATTATGGCTTGCTCTGTTTAAATATATATATGTTTTTTTATATAACCTTTATTTAACTTGCCGATTCAGTTAAGAACAAATTCTTATTTACAATGACGGCCTACAACGGCCAAATACGGACAACGCTGGGCCAATTGTGCTCCGCCCTATGGGACTCCCAATTAAGGCCGGTTGGTATATAGTTGTGATAAGGTTGTGTACTTGGCTGCTAGCTACTGCTTGGCTGCTAGCTTTCTGCCTTTAGATTCAAAGTAAATGTGAATGTTCAGAGTATATCAGTGTATTGTAATGCACTTCATATTTATCTGAGAGACTTTTGCTTAACTCAAATTTGCTCACATTGAAGCAATTGGAACGAACATGTGTTTAATTCAATTTCAGCGTGGGTAGTAAGTGGCTGTGTCATCATGATAAGCGAGTCTGTGTATAGTGTGTGTGTGGGTGTGTGTGCATGTGTGTGGTATGTGTGCATGTGTCTGGGCATGTTTATCTGATTTGATTCATTTAAATTCTACTGTGACTTTCACAAGTGAGTATCAGATTGATTCCGACATTGTGTTCACCAAGCAGACGAATACAAGGCAGAGGGTGGCTTAGGATAACAACTTTCCTCACTAATGTTTCCAATTCACTAGTGTTTCCAATTCACAAAGCTATTTTCTGCATTTGTTTTTTTTCTATGTGCAATACAAATAAAAACCCAAGGAATGCACATTTAATTCAATTAAACCATGTTCACATTTACCCTCTCAGTGGACATCACTGTAGAATTTTGGAGGTCAGTGTATTTATATCTATTTTTTATATCTCTCACATTTGAGCGAATGTGTTGTGGTTGAGTGGACAGTATGCCTTAGGAGTTGACTGACTCCAAATACTAGACTACAGCACAGGGCCTAAATTTAACTGACATTCCATTATGGCGCCCAAGGATTTGAACCCTGAGCCTGGTCTTGACTTCCCAAGGTGCTGACTTGGTGAGGTGAAAGTGCCTGTGAAAATGTGACATAATTATCCAGATTTCAGCAGTCTACTGTTGATAATAACCACACCAGCAGTAAACTGTCATGACAGATTGTCTCTCAGTCATCATTGATCAAAGAGCATGAGGAATTGCCTGGAATTATGCTCAGTCACCAGAAACTAATTTTCTTTACGATGCTCAGCTCATCCAAATGCTGGGAAAAGAAGAAGGAAAAGGATCATGCCTAGCTTGGCTTTACATGGGAGGGTGTGAAGTAGCATTTAATTATGATGAACTCAGAACTAGTCCTCAAAGAACTCTGAAAGGTTAAAATGTATAATACAATAATTAGCAATAGGGAGAAACATAGTTCTGTCTAAAACCATTGAGATAAATATACGGCAGCAGTCTATGCTATCATATGATATCATGTGGATAATGAAAAGCAGCCGATGTCTCTGACCTTGAGTCAGCCAAGGGGATAATACCAATTAGACATTATCCCCATCTCTTATTCTCCTCCATCACACTACTAAAAAACAAAGTGATACGTGATGAATAACAATTGCATAACGTAATCTATGACATAATCCAATTCCCTTCTGGTGCAGTGGAATTCTCCTACAGCTAATTGATTGGAGAGAGTCACAGTAGGACGTGAAAGATTTTCCTATAAACTCAGATTCAATGATCTGTGTACAGAAAGGATTCAGATTTTTAATTAGTCATCGTCATGAGAGTTTATCATCGCAATGTAATCAAGACTATCTGCTTTTTGTATTACAAGTCTGAAATTAATAACTTGTAATACACGTTGCGTTAGTTGTCAATGATTTGTATGAAATTCAGTAGCAATTTAGGGTGTTAACTTAGTATTTATTTTGTAACTATCCCAAAGCCTAGGACCAAGAGGCATGGAGAGGCAGCCTTTAGTTATTATGCCCCCAGCCTCTGGAATAGCCTGTCAGAAAACCTGAGGGGGCCGAAACTGTGGACACATTTAAAAGAGATCTTAAAACATATTTTTAGCTTTGCTTTTCCTCAGGGTGCTTTTAGTTGTTCAGTTTGTGTCACTCTCTTGTTTTTTATCTTATGTTTGTTGTGTAGTAATTATTTCAGCTTTTATGTTCATAGTTTTTTCCTGTAAACACATTGTGTTGTCTGAAATCTGCTGTATAAATTAGGCTTGATTTGATTTGATTTATTGTTGACTTATGCTGCTGTTTATTGAGCTACTTTTCAAAAGATTTGCCTTGTTTAAGCATCTTGAAAATTACAAAAGCTTTAGGTTATTTGGCACATGACAAACAGCTTTTTTTCTCTTTGTCACTGGGATTTGATCAAATTATAGTGAGAACACATGCGGGTTCATGCAACAATACAACATGAGGACTCAACAGGTGCCACTGCCAGCCAGTAGTGTCAGATATAGCCTGTTGCCGAGGTGCTGGTATCGCCAAGCCCGTGGCCCTGGATAGGATAGGCTGCGCATCATCTATGATCCACTGGATCCCAGCTCATCTTAGATCTAGTACCATTAGCACTGGTCTGGATGTTTGGTGATGCATCCCAAAAATGACAGTCCAGCTGTAGGGCTTGGTTTTATACCGTCTTTTACGATATACCGGTATTGATGCACGGACCGGTTTGGGTTTTTACTTGACCTTCTATAACGGTATTTGAATGTTTGGTTTGTTAAATGTGATATACCGTATGCAACATCCATTTTTGTAGTTTACTTCCTTACTTGAGACATCTCTCTCTGCTCTCTTTCCATACAGACCTAGCCCCGCCACCTGTTATTTAAGGAACACATGTGTTGTTCCTCTACCACAAGACACTTGTGTTCAGTCTTTGCATGGTCAATGCAGCACATTAAACAATGTTGATGACAACAATGCTGTTTTCACTTTGCTTCCTAATATAAATCCACTAGCATTCTATAATTACACAATTAGTTTATGTTTCTTACATCTGCAAACAGCTAGTTTGTCTTTTCTTAGTAAGTTGGGCCTAAATCTTGTTAGTCACTAATGCTAATCGCTAGCTAGCTAATAAATATACTGAGTCATAGAAAACATAACTAGCAATACAGCTTGATAATACCAGTGATGGTGTAGACCATGTTTTTGTGCAACAGTATCTTCTAAATCAAAGAGGAATATGCTAAGCAAGAATATGTTAGCTATATGAAGTAGCTAAGAGAAAACATTCAATGTAACCAAAGATTATAGGGTCCCCTAGGAAACAATTGTCAACACTTTGGTTCCTACCCTGTCACATTAACTCCATCCCTGGTATTTGCTGTCATGTCAAACACTATTCGAAGTGCCCACAATTATATTCTAACTATAGAATTTGAATAATCATTCTGTTTCCATGATTTCAACAGTTCACCCAAGTCAAATCGCAGTTGCAACATTTGGTTAAAAATACTGCCTAAATTGTTTGCCCATATCATGCATGATCTTAAATGAGTGCAGGAAATGCAGAAATGGTTGAAAATGCTGAAAATAATTTTGGGTTAAAGTTGAATTGAACAGTATAAAACAACCAAAATAGAGAATCACTTAGAATGTATGTGTTGCCACCTTAGGGTCACGCACTATTCACTTTTATTGTTCAAAAAAATAAAATACTGTCAAATACCGCCATTTTTTTTTTTAATACAGTGATTTGATATTTTGGCCATATCGCCCAGCCCTATTCAGCTGTGTGTGTGTGTGTGTGTGTGTGTGTGTGTGTGTGTGTGTGTGTGTGTGTGTGTGTGTGTGTGTGTGTGTGTGTGTGTGTGTGTGTGTGTGCGTGTGCACTACAGATGTAGGATCTACATTTGAGCCAGTTTGCTACAGCAGAAAAATAATCCTGCAGCAACAGGAAATGTTAAAGTGCAATATGTAATGTTTTGGGTGACCCGACCAAATTACATAGAAATGAAATGAAATCAAGTCTAAGAAGCGGTAGATCTTTTCAATGTGCGCTATTCCTATGCTTCACATTCTTAAGTTTCATTTTTGTGTCTTTTACTTTTGGTTATGTACACCAGATTCAATCAGCTGAAAATACTTTCAAAAAATATATATATTTCACAGTGGTTTAGATGGTACAATGATTCTCCACACTATACTTGCTTGTTTTTTCACATAAACTTAAATTAAGCAAACTAATTATACATTTTCCAACCAGGAAATGGAGCCATTTCTGCATAGTGCAACTTCAATGATTATTTGAATTAGAATTAATGGTCATTTTTGTAGGGGTTAATACATTTTTCGTAAGTGAAATCAAGTCTGAAATTTGTAAGTGGAAATTACAAACTTCAGAAGCCTTTTAGACCTCAAATACACATGTTTTGCAACAGGGTGACCAAATTAAGATCCTACATCTGTTCAAGCTGGAGGTGAAATTCCAAGCCTATCTTGCTCATTTCACTCACCTGTTCAGTGGCCTGTCATTTCATGCATCAGTAACTCCTGTGGAGAGCTGTGACATTACTGTATGACAGTATAGGAGGTACAGCAGACGTATCAACGCTCTAGTCCAGCACTAGCAGTCAGTATGGTACAATATATCCTTGCCTTTGGGTAAAGCCTTTTTTCAATGGTCTTATTACAGCATGCCTACCTACGCAATAAACTGTAAATGCCTTTATGTTGATCTGTATCTATAACACATTAGTAAAACATATTTTACCCTTTAATTCAAACATTCAATCATCATTAACCATCACAAATTAACCATCAAATAAAATGCATTCTTGAAACTAGATTCATGAGATGTCCGATTGCCTCGATAATAACCACCTCGGCCATGTCTCATTGTCCCTCGTTGATGGCTTCAGAGAACATCTGCCTAATTGTTTTGTGCCGTGGTCCTGTTTTGACCTGGTAGGGAGGAAATGGGACATGTTACAGCGTGCCGAGTGTGGGGTGTGAAAAGGCATGTAGCAGTGACATACCCCAGCATGCCAGCCGTGGCACCACTGTGCCTGCGTCGGAGTTGAGCGAGCAGGAAGCGCCAGTCGGCCAAAACCCTCTACTCTTCTTGCAGACTAAACACAGGGTGACGTCAATTATTGTGATGTGCGTTAGCCAGTCGCCCATGGCTATGGTGGAGACAGTAGAGCTCGTAAACTTCTCATTCAGAGGTTATCTGTCTGCCTGGCTGTGTTGGCAGGAAGCCATATTGTATAAATGCCCAACTGAGCAAATCATGGCATGATAGTGTCACAGGGGTGCATCGAAGATAATTGTCCGTCTGTTTTATTTTGTGGGGATGGGGACGTTGGAGGAGACACTTGAGTGGCTGCATGAGGGCAGTTACATTATTGAGGCATCTGTTGGTCTTCTCTCTGAGCAATTAGGATGTCTGCTTGTCAGGACAAAGACAAAGGAGATGGCTGTTATCTTATTCAAAATAATTCTCAATTCTAGGTATCTGAAAACCGGCAACAATTATGCAATATTTATGCTTTCATTTTAGTAAGGAAAGCATTGTTTTCAGAGGAATTCAGAGGGATGTTGGGAGCAATTAAAATGATTTGTTTTTGAGTTGGAACATATGTCCACATACCTTACATAGAGATTCAAGTTGATCCTGACACAGAAGTCTAAAGTGCATTCCGAAAGTATTCAGACCCCTTGATTTTTTCCACATTTTGTTGTCACAGCTTTATTCTAAATTGATTAAATGTATATTTTTTTCTCATCAATCTACACACAATACTCCATAACAACAAAGTGAAAACCGTTTTTTAGAAATGTTAGAAAATGTATTACAATTGAAAAACAAATACATTATTTACATAAGCATTCAGACCCTTTGCTATGAGACTAGAAATTGAGCTCAGGTGCATCAGGTTTCCATTGATCATCCTTGAGATGTTTCTACAAATTGATTGGACATGATTTGGAAAGGAACACACCTGTCTATATAAGGTCTCACATTTGACAGTGCATGTCAGAGCAAAAACCAAACCAGGTTGAAGGAATTGTCCGCAGAACTCCGAGACAGGATTGTGTCAAGGCACAGACCTGGGGAAGGGTACGAAAAGATTTCTGCAGCATTGAAGGTCCCCAAGAACCCAGTGGCCTCCATCATTCTTAAATGGAAGAAGTTTGGAACCACCAAGACTCTTCCTAGAGCTGGCCGCCCGACCAAACTGAGCAATCGGGGGAGAAAGGCCTTGGTCAGGGAGGTGACCAAGAGCCAAATGGTCACTGACAGAGCTCCAAAGTTCCTCTGTGGAGATGAGAGAACCTTCCAGAAGGATAACCATATCAGCAGCACTCCACCAATCAGGCCTTTATGGTAGAGTGGCCAGACAGAAGCCACTCCTCAGTAAAATGCACACAACAGCCCGCTTGGAGTTTGCCAAAAGGCACCAAAAGACTCTCAGGCCATGAGAAACAATATTTTCTGGTCTGATGAAATCTTCGGCCTGAATGCCAAGGATCACGTCTGAAGGAAACCTGACACCATCCCTACGATGATGCATGGTGGTGGCAGCATCATGCTGTGAGGATGTTTTTCAGCGGCAGGGACTGGGACACTAGACAGGATCGAGGGAAAGCTGTAAGGAGCAAAGTACAGAGAGATCCTTGACGAAAACTTGCTCCAGATGGCTCAGGACCTCAGGCTGAGGTGAAGGATCTCCTTCCAACAAGACAACGGCCCTAAGCACACAGCCAAGACAATGCAGGAGTGGCTTCGGGACAAGTCTCTGAATGTCCTTGAGTGGCCCAGCCAAAGCCCGGACTTGAACCCGATCAAACATCTCTGGATAGACCAGAAAATAGCTGTGCAGCGACGCTCCCCATCAAACCTGACAGAGCTTGAGAGGATCTGCAGAGAAGAATGGGAGAAACTCCCCAAATACAGGTGTGCCAAGCCTGTAGCATCATACCCAAGAAGACTCGAGGCTGTAATCGTTGCCAAAGGTGCTTCAATGAAGTACTGAGTAAAGGTTCTGAATACTTATGCAAATGTATATTTTTATTTATAAGTTTGACAAAATCTTTAAAAACCTGTTTTTGCTTTGTCATTATGGGGTATTGTGTGTAGATTGATGAGGGGGGGGGGGACTATTTAATCCATTTTAGAATAAGGCTGTAACATAACAAAATGTGGAAAAAGTCAAGGCGTCTGAATTATTTTCCCGAATGCACTGTATGTACTTTATATGAATAATGAGTAGTCTGTATAGTCGGTATATACATTCTACAGAATACATTGTTTCCTGCAATCCAGGACCTATATAATAGGCGGTGTCAGAGGAAAGCCCATAAAATTGTCAGAGACTCCAGTCACCCAAGTCATAGACTGTTTTCTCTGCTACCGCACGGCAAGTGGTACCGGAGCGCCAAGTCTAGGACCAAAAGGCTCCTAAACAGCTTCTACCCCCAAGCCATAAGACTGCTGAACAATTAATCAAATGGCCACCCGGACTATTTACATTGACCCCCCCCCCTCCATTTGTGTAGTGGCTGCTGTACCCCCGCACACTGACTCTGTACTTGTACATAGCCTCGTTATTATTGTGTTACTTTTTATTATCTTTTAACTTTAGTTTATTTGGTAAATATTGAACTGCACTGTTGTGTGTTAAGGGCATGTAAGTAAGCATTTCACGGTAAGGTCTACACTTATTGTGTTGTGTGACATATAAAGTTTGATTTGATATATACCATGAATGTGTACATTGTTTGAATGTTAACTAGCTATTTCTCCAATAACTCTGCCTGTTTAACAGAGACAGATCTGGAGGTGGCGTCATTCAAGGCACAGTGGAGTCATTATGCATGCAGGATATGACCCTTATTAACACTCAACGCTATAAAGACGTGTAACCGTGACCCTCACATACCCTACACTTGCAGACGCCATTCATGTAGATATACAGGCTGAAATTTTTTACAGTTGATAGGTCACATTATTTCCTCTGTCCGACTGTCTTTATGCTTTTGCCCCTCAGAAACACAGCTATGTGAGCAGAGTAGATACTGACTTGGACTGTTGTTTACATTAACCTTTGTTGACTAAGAATAATGACCTGTCTGGAGTTGTATGACAGCTATGGCGCATCACACTATGGTGCCCCTAATGAAAGCTCAATGGAATGAAAGATGCCATTTATAGCGTCTGTGTAACCATCATAGTAGTGTCTAGAAGCATTGACGTTTTAGTTCATTCTAAAAATAGAAATTATTTGATTTGATTAGACTCATCTTGTTAACATTCTTCACTGGCCTTTTAAGTTAATTTAACACCAAACATAATCTTGCTTTATAGTCTATAGTCTATAGTATAAGGCTATTTCTAGAGACGTGTCATATGCAACAATCATTCTCCAACATGTTTAGCCGAACAATGGATGTATGTTGTGTTGCTATTTTTATGCCACATTTTTGCAGTTTTCATATAAACCAGAGCTGATAACAATATTCAGACTATCATAAACCATAAATACCCAACTTCAGCAATGTCAGGAACCACAAATCCAGCAATGCATCACAGAGAGGGTACCTTGAGTTATTGAAGTTTACCTACCTAGCTATCTAAAATAGTAGTTCTCCTAACGAGTCCCTATCATCGATCACTTCCAACTACTGTCAGACATCCATTTGGACCCAGGCAGAGGCACCCATGGTGGTATTACTCTTATTTAAGCCTCCTATATCCACTCATTCAAGGGCCCATCCTTGTCGTGAAATAGCCCTCGGCTCCAAGCTCAAACCTGCCTAATGATCTCAGTTGCATCCTGGGCCCCTTAATTGCACGCGCCCGTCGTTACTAAATGTAGTTTTGTGATCGACCCCTTTACTTTTTTACTCTGGGCTGTTTTGAAGTGTTTAACACTCTAGCCGTGACAATTAAACTTGAACTTCACAGTGAAATAGTACAACTGCTTTGATAAGAGCACCCTCAGATTCTAGAGTGTGAAGGAGTTGGTTCTAGAGGGCCTTTTTGTGCTATAATCCTCCCCCTGTGAGTTTAAATCAATAAATTATATTACTTCTATACCAGTTAAAAATTATTTTCATGCTCTCAACACAAAAATGTATGTAGAATGCATCTCTTTAAATTTGGTCTTGGCATAAGGTGCTTAAAGGACCCCTCCAGAGTAAGTTGCCTATTTTGACCTAATTCCTGTCCTAGTGCGGAAATGCTTGTTTAGTTCCACCCTCTGAACACCGACGTATGGCACAATCTAAATATTGATTAATTGGGTGTGCAAATCTCCACCTTCCTCCGAGTGCCAGAGCCCATATGGTCTCTGGCACAGCCCACACTCTGCGATTTGTAAACAAACCAAAAAGTCAAGGTCAGGGTAGCTTCGCTAATTGCTATGGAGCACAGCACAGCTAACGATAGTTACGACAAGGTGAAGGACCATCCACTCTCCTCCTGTCCTTCTGCAACGGAATTAAATCAAGGATGAATTCAGGGTTTAGCGATAATACTGGAGTTTTACAAGTGAAGCTAGAGGCTAGCTAACCTACTCTCTGGGCCAATAAAGCTAGCTACCAGTAACTATTAGCTACTGTGGATAATTGGTTCCAAATTTGTTTCATGCATAAGAGTACCTGTAACTATGCTAATTATCTGAAGAGTTAAGGTTAGGTAGTTAGTAGCTAGCTATCTAACTAAACAGCAGCTGGAAGGACCTAGCTGTAATGTTTACAAGTATCTCCACTAGCTGGCTACTAGATGACCAATATAACAGTTAGCAATAAAGCTTTTTGTAGGGAGCCAAGGAAAGCAACAACTAGCTAGAATCTGCACCAATACTTGTATAGCAATATAGATAGCTACTAATACAATAGCCCAGTTTATTGAACATTGTTTTGATGAGCCAGTTAGAATAGGGCTGTCACTTGGTCAAATCAAAAATCATACTCTGTACCAAATGCATTGTCTATCAATAAACATCGTACAATGTATACATATCGTGTCATTCTACTGCATGTTCCTTATTATTTACTTAGTATTATCAAACTTCATCCAGATATTACACTGTTGATTTATATAGAATACAAAATGACTAGTTAGCTTGTATTCTCTAAACATAACACTAGTGTTCCTGTAACAGAATGTGTACAGTATACTGTTGTCAAACCCTGACCGTAGATTGCTTTGTATGTTTCTATTTTTTGTTTGGTCAGGGTGTGATGTGGGTGGGTATTCTATGTTGTATGTTTAGGTGTTGTATTTCTATGTTTAGGCAGCTGTCAATCGTTGTCTCTGATTGAGAACCATACTTAGGTAGCCTGTTTTCCCACTTTTGTTTGTGGGTGGTTGTTTTCTGTGTCTGTGTTTTCACCATACAGAACTGTTTGGATTTTCATTTCTTTCATTCACTTTGTTATTTTGTATTTTTCGTGTTCTGATATAATACATTATCATGGACACTTACAACGCTGCATTTTGGTCAGATCCTTCCTACTCCTCATCCGATGAAGACGAAGATCGTTACAACTGTACTATAGGTTATAGCCAAGACAGGAGGGAGTGGTGGTGTGTTAGAGTACAGACATGGATCTATCTTCAGTGGTGCTCATGAGGACCCCCATAACAATTGAAATGCCAATGTGGGCCCCCTCAAACATATTGTAACATTGGGCACCCTCAGTCAATGAAGGGTATCGTGTGATAGGACCGTGAGCGCGGTAGTCTATAATTAACATGTGGTTAGGGTTAGGTACGATGGGTAGCTTATTAAGAGAAAATTGCATGTAGACAACGACAATTTTAGTTCTCACATGTGGTGCCTATTGGATAGGACAGAATGTTATTGGATAGGACAGAATGTTATTGGATAGGACAGAATGTTATTGGATAGGACAGAATGCAAAATGGAGAGATTAACTCATTTCAGTAGCTACATACACCCAATCTCTCAACTCTGAAAGCAAGCTAGTTAGCTCATTAAAACAGAATGATAATTTGTCTTTACAACTTTACCTGAACTGTAGTTTGCACATTTCGATATTACTTTGCAGCATTTTGTATCACATTGGCCATCAAGCACATTCCCTTTGACCGGTAGGGCTATTACTGTACTGTGCACTTTGCAGTTTTGGAGACAGTTTTGTGTTAGGTAACACAACTAAGGCGATGCGGTAGCGTTAATACTGGTAAACCAGTGATTTACTCATTGAGCTATACTGTATATGAACTTACGTCATGTGGATTTACAGCACTGTACATTTCGCTATGCTAGTGTAATGGTTTGAAAACTAAGTCACTAAAAACAGAAACCTCTTTATTTTTTAAACAAATTTGTTTAAGTATTTGTCTTAATTAAGCAAAATTATATATTCTACATGCTTTAGCATTAGCAGTCCATCAGGCCAATAGATGGCGCTGTTACACTGTGGTAGTAGGAGATACAGCAAGTCCTGGCCAAGTGCGTGCACCATTCTTCAGAATAAAGAATGCGCCAGAACTTTGCAGATGTAAACTTGTGTCTGTTCTTTTTACTATTACAGGTATCTAACAGAACTTCCAAACTGGCTAATATTGAAAGAATATGTAATAACATGCTATTTAACAACTTTGTCAAGATATCATCATGTTAGGAACGGTTTTGTGTTGGTTTTGTGTCAAATTGAGTGAGAGAAGAACGTGATTTACAATGAGTGAGAGTACATGTTAGCTTGATGCTAGCTGCTGTAAAAACGATTTGCGGGTCACAGAGACTGTTTACTGAGTAGCTTACTTGTAATGGATTTTGTCTAGGAGATTTTTATAAAGAATCCATTTGTTAGGGATTTCTGAGTTTGTTTTACATGTTATTGGTTTTGTGTAAAATTGTGCTCACGAGCTGGTAAACTGGCCGCACACGCTCAGTCTGGAGCGTGGACTTTTAGCTCTCAGTCTGGATGCATGAGAGGGAGACGATTTTACGGAGGTGACACTATCTTAAAGATGAATGTATTGTTGTCAGTTTTCTATATTGGTAGTGATATGTAGAAAAACATTCAGTTATTTTTGTCTTCATATATACAGCTGAAGTCGGAAATTTACATACACTTAGGTTGGAGTCATTAACTTCTTGTCAATAGGGGGGGAGCTGTTTTCACTTTGGAAAAAATCGTGCCCAATTTAAACGGCCTCGTACTCTATTCTAGATCATACAATATGCATATTATTATTACTATTGGATAGAAAACACTCAGAAGTTTCTAAAACTGTTTGAATTATATCTGTGACTAAAACAGAACTCATTTTGCAGCAAACTTCCAGACAGGAAGTGAAAAATCTGAAAACGAGGCTCTGTTTCAGGGCCTGCCTATTCAATTGCCTAATATTTATCGATATGCATGCACTTCATATGCCTTCCACTAGATGTCAACAGGCAGTGGAAGGTGGAATGGGGTGTCTAGCTTGATCTGAGGTCGAACAAGAGCTTTTGGAGTGGCAGGTCAGGAATTTCCTTTCTCTACCTAGGCGCGCGAAGCACCTCCATATTGTCTTCTGATAAGCGTTCGGTATACACGGCTAATATCTCCGGCTTTGTTTTTATTTGATACATATTAGAAAAACATCATAAAGTAGGTTTTTTCAACCGAGTTTCATCAGTTTATTCAACGTTTAATGGGTCTTTTGGAGATTTCCGTTCTATGCGTCAAGAGGAGATGGACATGTTTGCGCCACATGGCTAGCTAAGGTTGCTAATTCGACAGGAGAAAAGGACATTCTAAAACCAAACAATGATTTATTCTGGACTTGGACTCCTTGTACAAGATTCTGATGGAAGCTCAGCAAAAGTAAGAACAATTTATGATGTTATTTCGTATTTCTGTGGAAAATGTTTAGTCCTATTATCCTCACTTTTTGCGGGCGCTGTCTCGCTATAACGTAAGCTGTTTGTTATGGTAAAGTTATTTTTAAGAATCTAACACGGCGGTTGCATTAAGAACTAGTGTATCTTTCATTTGCTATCCAACATGTATTTTTTAGTAAAGTTTATGATGAGTTCTTTGGTCAGATTAGGTGAGTGTCCAAAATATCTCCGGACAATTTGGTGAATCGATGCTACATATTCACAATGTATAACCACGGTTTTCAGCTCTAAATATGCACATTTTTGAACAAAACATAAGTGTATTTGTAACGCTCGTCCTCCTCGTCTGAAGAGGAGCATGGATCGGACCAAAACGCAGCGTGGTTTGAATAAATACTTGTTAATTAAAGAAAGACGAACACGAAAAAACACTTGATAAACTACAAAACAGTAAACGACGTTGACAGACCTGAACTTGTGAACATATAACATGAACGCACGAACAGGAAGGAACACACGAAGGAAATGAACGAAACGAACAAAAACAGTCCTGTGTGGCACAAACACTGACACAGGAACAATCACCCACAAACAAACAGTGAGAAGATCCTACCTTAATATGGTTCTCAATCAGAGGAAAAGTTAAACACCTGCCCCTGATTGAGAACCATATCAGGCTAATTGAAAATGAACCCAACATAGAAACACATAACATAGAATGCCCACCCCAACTCACGCCCTGACCATACTAAACAAAGACAAAACAAAGGAAATAAGGTCAGGAACGTGACAGTATTGTATAACCTAATGTTATAAGACTGTCATAAGACTGATTTGTGGAAATACAGTATATCGTGCAACCTACCCTTTTAAGTTGATAATTTTTGGTTACTATGTATCTTGTATTTGTGCTGTGTTCATGCTATTTGTTGGTAACTATAAGCATCTAGTATGAGCGTGAATTTGTATGTAGAGAATTGCAAGACTACCGATGAAGAGGATGAAACAGACAGGAATCATTTAAGCACTAAGTTTGCCCCACGTATGACTCATCTCAGGGACACGAATGACAAAAGTTAAATTAAAAGTGTTTAGGCCAGTGGTCAGGCCAGGGGCACAAATTAAGTAAATATATAAATAAAAAAGACATTTAATGGTCAGAGGGTATATGGAAAGTCATTGGAAGGAAGTTCTAGAGAGAGAGACGCTGAGGACTGAACAGAGGGTTTCTCTGCCAGGGAACATCACTTGGCGGCCTGCAGGCCTGTCAGCTGTCAGCTCCTCCAAACTGTGCTGTGCTCTGCAAATGTCCACAAGGTTGAACGTCAAAAACATCATCAGGTCAAGCAGACAGATGGATAACTTTGATGGCTGCGTTTTGTCACCAGCGAGTGCAATTAGAGGACCAGTTGGAATCAAAGAGAAGCGCGTCTGCCAGATAAAAATGAATATAAATTATATTTTTATTTATTTGAATACGAGTATGAAAATATTGTTAAATGTTTATCAAGAATTTCAAGACATAGCGATTTAGCACGTGTTGTTAATTCTATGGCAATTTGATCTAAAGTGTTATCTTTCTCTGAAAGAAAATTCTCAGCAGGATAAAAAACATTCTTCCTCGAGCAGATATTGACCTAAGTGATGGTTCTAATTAGAATTTGAGGTTCAAAATGGAACAAGGAATGTTCCTCACGGGAGTACTACGAGTGGCATCATTCAGCCAACGACTCTCCACAGAGCAACAATTGTCAATGATAGTGTTTGTTCTCAAGTGTCAAACTGAATTGCCACTATGAAATGAAAGAGCAAGCAACTCATAAAAGGTCTGTATTGTTTCTTTTGTCAGATGTGAATCGTCACTGCGGGAGGAATTGGACTGCTTATCTTTGTCACGTCATAAATCCCTGGTTACATTCTTCTTCTCAAAATAGTTTATCAAGCACAATTAAGCATTGTTAGGAGTAGTCCATAAAAAAGACAGAGGTGCAGAGGGTACCTCTAGTTAAACTTCCTACCCACAAAGTTGAAATGAAGGTCTTAATGATTGAATAGCCTATTGACAACAAAAAGTAATACTGCAAAAAATGTGGCAAAGCAATTCACTTTTGGTCCTGAATACAAAGTCTTATGTTTGGGACAAATCCAATAGAACACATTACTGAGTACCATAGTGGTGGCTGCATTATGTTATGGGTATGATTGTTAAAGTTAAGCACTGGATACATTTTCAGGATAAAAAAGAAACAGAATGGAGCTAAGCACAGGCAACATCTTAGGGGAAAACTTGGTTCAGTCTGCTTATTCCACCAGACACTAGGAGATGAATTCACCTTTCAGCAGAACAATAACCTAAAGGCCAAAAATACACTGGAGTTGCTTACCAAGATGACATTCAATGTTCCTGAGTGGCCTAGTTATAGCTTTTGACTTAAACATATGGCAAGACAAGAAAATGTCTGACAATTTTTAAAAGAATAAGGTGCAAATATACTTATGTAAATGCATATTTCTGTAACACATTTTCAATACAATTGCAAAACTTTCAAAGAACATGTTTTCACTTTGTCATTATGGGTTATTGTGTGTATGTGATTGAGAAAAAATGTATATATTTAATCCATTTTGAATTCAGGCTGTAACACTACAAAATGTGGAATACGTCAAGAGGTATGAATACTTTCTGAAGGCACTGTATATTTCTAATTTGCATATTTTGTTACTGTATTTGCATTTTATATGAAGTGAAAAAATAACATGTCAAGTATGTTAACAAATAAATGCTCATTTGTTTGACCAGGTATCCTGGTGTCTTTTTTAAATATGAGGTGTTGAATCTACTTTAAAAAATAAGGCCACAAATTTACATACATGTTTTTGAGTAATTTTCAAAAATACGTTTTTTGAATTTACAAAATTAAAGTAAGTCGAGGGAAATACGAATAGCCGTATTGTAACGGTCGTCCTCCTCCTCTTCAGACGAAGAGGAGGAGTAGGGATTGGACCAAAGCGCAGCGTGATAATTTGACATAATGAAGTTTATTTAAAGTAAAGACGAAAACTGAAAACACTTAAACAAACTACAAAATAACAAACGAACGTAGACTGACCTAAAACATGTGAACTTACATATAACGAAGAACGCACGAACAGGTACAGACTACAAACAAACGATACAGTCCCGTGTGGTAACATATACGGACACAGGAGACAACCACCCACAAACAAACAGTGTGAACAGCCTACCTTTATATGGTTCTCAATCAGAGGAAAAGTCAAACACCTGTCTCTGATTGAGAACCATATAAGGCTAATTACAAAATGACCTACACATAGAAACACAAAACATAGAATGCCCACCCCAACTCACGCCCTGACCAACTAAACACATACAAAATAACAGAAAACAGGTCAGGAACGTGACACGTATAAATGTTTTGGATTTACCGATAATATGATTAAATATGAGTTGATGTAACACAAATATTAACACAAATGTGTTGTTTGCTATATATTCGTATTTCCCTCGACTTACTTTAATTGTGTCAATTTGAATAGCTTATTCACGTTTTTTTTACTCAGGAACATAGGACACCTACTCAATATTTTTACGTGTAAATTGTTGCCTTAATTGTATAAAAGTAGATTCAACACCCAATTATTTACAGGGTATACAGTAAGGTATTTCCTCTCACATGGACAGTCCTCTCTCTTATCTATAACCTCTTATCATGGCCATCTTCATTCTGATTAAGCCTGAACTGCTGAAGGACATCTAGTAATTGTCATAGACGCGGAAAGTAGGAGTGCAGAGGGTGTAATACAAAAATAAAATACAAATTTCCCACAAAAGCTGGGCTTTTACAAGTCCTGTATTAGTGGACCGATATAGCCGTCTGTAGCGCGGGCATATCTTTTTTTCAGATTCAACATTTATAAAAGTTCTAAACAAAGCCATTACTCCACAGCATAGCCTCCACGACGACTAAATGGCTAGCACAAACTCATTAGAATCAGCTGAGAATTTGATTCCCATAGTCTAGAATGTGTAAATAAATATTTCAATGCATGTAATTCCTACCAGATTTGCCAGACAATATAATATAATAAATAAATAATTTATCATTTCCAGCACCCTAAGCAAAAAAATCTATCAATTGTAATTGCTGAGTCACGAAAACTGTAAAAGAGAAGACTATTTTGTGTCAAGGATGCTGTCATAAGAGATAAAATGTGTGGTTGGACCTCTTCATTTTGTCATTTAACAAGGCATGGTGGTGGATAGCGTGGTAGTCGGATGCTATCAATTAATGAGATGTCAACAAGCATTTGGTGTTGCATTATTCACGCCAGCTTTGTGATACATACTAAGAACTCTTCTGGGTGGATTTCCTCAACAAACCTAAAGCTGAACAATTTCTGAGTCTATCTGTGGACTTATTTAAAAAAAAGATACAGTAGAGCGACCCGACCACACAGACTATTAGACAGTCTAAAGGATTGTGCTTCAGGCAATGAGCCTTTCGGTGTGGGAGGATGAAGAACAGAATGAATCCATCACTGCACTGCACACTCTTAGAAATAAGGGTCTCAAAAGAGTGTGTGTGTGGGGTCCAACATTTCTCATATAGAGACGTACTTCAGTTAATTCCATGTAAATATAGGGACATTATTTAGGTATTTCTGTGTTGAACATCCGTGACATTGCTTTATTGAAAAAAGGATGCATGTTTTGGAATATTTTTTATTCTCTACAGGTTTCCTTCTTTTCACTCTGTCAATTAGTTTAGTATTGTGGAGTAACTACAATGTTGTTGATCCATCCTCAGCTTTCTCCTATCATAGCCATTAAGCTCTGTAACTATTTTAAAGTCACCATTGGCCTCATGGTGAAATCGATGAGCAGTATCCTTCCTCTACGGCAACTGAGTTAGGAAGGACGCATGTATTTTTGTAGTGACTACGTGTATTGATACACCATCCAAAGTGTAATTAATAACTTCACCATGCTCAAAGGGATATTCAATGTCTGCTTCTTTGCGAGTCATTGGAAAACCTTTCTGGTCTTTGTGGTTGAATCTGTGTTTGAACTGCACTGCTCGAATGAGACACCTTACAGATAATTGTTTGTGTGAGGTCGAGAGATAGTCATAAAAAAATGTTAAACACATTATTGTACACAGGGTGAGTCCATGCAACTTATTATGTGACTTGTAAAGCACATTTCTACTCCTGAACTCATTTAGGCTTGCCATAACAAAGGGTTTTAATACTTATTGACTCAAGACATTTCAGCTTTTCATTTTTAATTCATTTGTAAACATTTCTAAAAACATAATTCCACTTTGACATTATGGGGTATTGTGTGTAAGCCAGTGACACAAAATCTAAATGTAATACATTTTAAATGTATGCTGTAGTACAACAAAATGTGGAAAAAGTCATGGGCTGTGAATACTTTCTGAAGGTACTGTACATGTGCCTAATGCCAATTCACTTTTCTGGACACTGGATGTGGAATAATTATTATACCTGAGCTACAATAGTACAGTGCAATGAGGAATTGAAGTGAATACACAATTATTGCCCATAGGGTGTAAACTGCAGTGACTGATTATTCAACTATTTGGATCAGTTTGGGTCCATTCTTGACAGTTTAGAAGGTCCAGAAAAGGACATTTGCATGCCTCTCATACAGTGCATTCAGAAAGTATTCAGATCTCTTTACTTTTTCCACATTTAAATGACAGCCTTATTCTAAAATGGATTAATTATTTTTTTTCCCCCTCATCAATCTACACACAATACCCCATAATGAAAAATAGGTTAATAGAAATGTAGCAAATGTATTAAAAGTAAACTGAAATATCACATTTACATAAGTATTCAGAACCATTACTCAGTACGTTGTTGAATCACCTTTGATAGCGATTACATCCTTGAGTCTTCTTGGGTACCACGCTACAACAAGCCTGGCACACCTGTATTTGGGGAGTTTCTCCCATTCTTCTCTGCAGATCCTCTCAAGCTCTGTCAGGTTTGATGGGGAGCGTCGCTACACAGCAATTTTCCGGTCTCTCCAGAGAAGTTTGATCGGGTTCAAGTCCGGGCTCTGGCTGGGCCACTCAAGGACATTCAGAGACTTGTCCTGAAGCCACTCCTGCATTGTCTTCGCTGTGTGCTTAGGGTTGTTGTCCTGTTGGGAAGTGAACCATCGCCCCAGTCTGAGGTTCTGAGCGCTCCGGAGCAGGTTTTCATCAAAGATCTCTCTGTACTTCGCTCCATTTACCTTTCCTTCGATCCTGACTGGTCTCCCTGTTCCTGCCACTGAAACATTTCCCCAAAGCATGATGCTGCCACCACCATGCTTCATCATAAGGATGGTGCCAGGTTTCCTCCAGACGTGATACTTGGCATTCTGTTCAAAGAGTTCAATCTTAGTTTCATCAGACCAGGGAATCTTGTTTCTCATAGTCTGAGAGTCCTTTAGGTGCCTTTTGGCAAACTCCAAGCGAGCTGTCATGTGCCTTTTACTGAGTGGCTTCCGTCTGGCCACTCGACCATAAAGGCCCCATTGGTGGAGTGCTGCAGAGATGGTTGTCATTCTGGAAGGTTCTTTCATCTCCACAGAGGAACTCTGGAGCGCTGTCAGAGTCACCATCGGGTTCTCGGTCACCTCCCTGACCAAGGCTCTTTTCCACCGATAGCTCAGTTTGGCTGGGCGGCCACCTCAAGGAATAGACTTGGTTGTTCCAAACTTCTTCAGTTTAAGAATGATGGAGGCCGTTGTGTTCTTGGGGACCTTCAATGCTGCAGAAATGTTTTGGTACCCGTCCCCAGGTCTGTGCCTTGACACAATCCTGTCTCGAAGCTCTTCGGACTATTCCTTCGACCTCATGGCTTATTTCTTGCTCTGACATGCACTGTCAACTGTGGGACCTTATACGAACAGATGTGTGCCTTTCCAAATCATGTCCAAGCAGTTGAATTTACCACATGTGTACTCCAATCAAATTGTAGAAACATCTCAAGGATGATCAAGGGAAACAGTATGCACCTGAGCTCAATTTCGAGTCTCATAGCGAAGGGTTTACTAGCTCACTAGTTTGCTCCAATTGGGGGAGAGGTGGTAGGTTTGGAGGGTAATAAAGATATGAATATGTACAGCTGAAGTCGGAAGTTTACATACACCTTAGCCAAATATATTTAAACTCAGTATTTCACAAATCCTGGCATTTAATCCCAGTAAAAAATCCCTGTTTTAGGTCAGTTAGGATCACCACTTTATTTTAAGAATGTGAAATGTCAGAATAATAGTAGAGAGAAAGATTTTTTTCAGCTTTAATTTCTTTCATCACATTCCCAGTGAGTCAGAAGTTTACATACACTCAATTAGAATTTGGTAGCATTGCCTTTAAATTGTTTAACTTGGGTCAAATGTTTTGGATAGCCTTCGACAAGCTTCCCAAAATAAGTTGGGTGAACTTTGGCCCATTCCTCCTGACAGAGCTGGTGTAACTGAGTCAGGTTTGTAGGCCTCCTTGCTCACACACGCCTTTTCAGTTCTTCCCACACATTTTCTATAGGATTGAGGTCAGGTTTTTGTGATGGCCACTCCAATATTTTGACTTTGTTGTACTTAAGCCAATTTGCCACAACTTTGGAAGTAGGCTTGGGGTCATTGTCCATTTGGAAGACTCATTTGCGACCAAAATTTTACTTCCTGACTGATGTCTTGAGATGTTGCTTCAATATATCCACGTAATTTTCCATCCTCATATCATCTATTTTGTGACGTGCACCAGACCCTCCTGCAGCAAAGCACCCCCACAACACGATGCTGCTACCCCCGTGCTTCACAGTTGAGAGGGTGTTCTTTGGCTTGCAAGGCTCCCCCTTTTTCTTCCAAACATAAGGATGGTCATTATTGCCAAACAGTTCTATTTTTGTTTCATCAGACCAGAGGACATTTCTCCAAACAATACGATATTTTTCCCCATGTGCAGTTGCAAACCGTTGTCTGGCTTTTTTTATGGCAGTTTTGGAGCAGTATCTTCTTCCTTGCTGAGCGGCCATTCAGGTTATGTCGATATAGGACTCATTTTAATGTGGATATAGATACTTTTGTACCTGTTTCCTCCAGCATCTTCACAAGGTCCTTTGATTGATTTGCACTTTTCGCACCAAAGTACGTTAATCTCTAGGAGACAGAACGCGTCTATTTCCTGAGTGGTATAACGGCTCCATGGTCCCATGGTGTTAATTCTTGCATACTATTGTTTGTACAGACGAACGTGGTACCTTCAGGCGTTTGGAAATTGCTCCCAAGGATGAACCAGATTTGGGAGCAAGTCTACACTTGGGAGCAAGTCTGCAAGTCTACAATTTATTTTCTGAGGTCTTGGCTGATTTCTTTTGATTTTCCCATGATGTCAAGCAAAGAGGCACTGAGTTTGAAGGTAGGCCTTTAAATACATCTACAAGTACACCTTCAATTTACTCAAATTATGTCAATTAGCCTATCAGAAGCCTCTAAAGCCATGACACCATTTTCTGGAATCTTCCAAACTGTTTAAAAGCACAGTCAACTTAGTGTATGTTAACTTCTGACCCACTGGAATTGTGATACAGTGAATGATAAGTGAAATAATCTGTCTATAAACAATTGTTGGAAAAATGACCTGTGTCATTCACAAAGTAGATGTCCTAATCGACTTGTCAAACTATAGTTTTTTAACAAGGAATTTGTGGAGTGGTTGAAAAACGAGTTTTAATGACTCCAACCTAAGTGTATGTAAACTTCCGACTTCAACTGTATGTATTTATATGTGTATGTATTTGCATATATATTTGCAAAAACAATTACAGTGGATTGGAAGTGATGCAGACAATTCCATTGATGGAAGCTACAATATATCTGCAATTTTAAAGTTGATCTTCCCCCTTAAAGATATGAAAAATAGTTTTTTAAAGTGTCTGAATACTTATGTAAATAAGTGAGTTCTGTCTTTTGATTTGAATAAATTTGCATTCATTTCTAAAAAACTGTTATTGCTTTGTCATTATGGGGTATTGTGTGTTGATTGCTTAAGATTGTTTTATTATTATTCATTTTATAATAAGGCTGTAATGTAACAAAACGTGTAAAAAGTCAAGGGTTTTGAATTCTTTCCAAAGGCACTGTATGTTAATTTCAAAATAACTGGGTAACCATTTGGATCAGGTATGCTGTTTTTCTCGTCAGTTTTGCCTACAATGTCCAGGCACATTAGCAGGACAGTAAAGTTGCCACATCAATGTTACAGAGAAATGAATTAGTCAAGTAATTTTTATTAAATTTTATATTCTGGTGTTATTTAATGAATTAAAAACAACTATTGAAAACCTTTTGCTCCTGCATGTCATTTTAAAGACTGCTTGGATTTCAAATCTTGCATTATTCAAATAATATTCAGTGCAATTGTACATATTGGATTGTATGGTAAAGGAACAACAAAGAAATAACAAATAAAATTAAATGTGCAGGTGAGTTTAAAAGAGGAACTTTACATCAAATCTCCTCAGTGCGGATATTAATGCTGACATGTGCAACACCATCCCCCCATATTTTATATAAATAATTAAAATAAGACAACTAGACTCAGCTTTTAACTTTTACTTGGTACTCATCCCGGATCCGGGAGCACCCTCATCAGTAAAAAAGATGACTAGCATAGCCTAGCATAGCGCCACAAGTAAATACTAGCATCTAAATATCATGAAATCACAAGTCCAAGACACCAGATGAAAGATACAGATCTTGTGAATCCAGCCATCATTTCTGATTTTTAAAATGCTTTACAGGGAAGACACAATATGTATTTCTATTAGCTAACCACGATAGCAAAAGACCCAACTTTTTTTCTCCACCATTTTTTTACTGCATAGGTAGCTATCACAAATTCGACCAAATAAAGATATAAATAGTCACTAACCAAGAAACAACTTCATCAGATGACAGTCTGATAACATATTTATTGTATAGCATATGTTTTGTTCGCAAAATGTGCATATTTCAGGTATAAACCATAGTTTTACATTGCAGCCACCATCACAAAATCTCACCAAAGCAGCTAGAATAACTACAGAGACCAACGTGAATTACTTAATACTCATCATAAAACATTTATGAAAAATACACAGCGTATAGCAAATGAAAGACCAACATCTTGTGAATCCAGCCAATATTTCAGATTTTTTAAGTGTTTTACAGCGAAAACACAATATAGCATTATATTAGCTTACTACAATAGCCAACCACACAGCAGCATTGATTCATGCACGTTAGCGATAGCGAATAAACCAGCAAAAGATATTACATTTTTCACTAACCTTCTCAAACTTCATCAGATGACAGTCCTATAACATCATATTACACAATACATATATGGTTTGTTCGAAAATGTGCATATTTAGCGGCACAAATCGTGGTTATACAATGAGAATAGTAGCCAAACTGCAAACAAAATGTCGGGAGAAATCTTGGGAGAGGCACCTAATCTAATCAATAACTAATCATAAACTTGACTAAAAAATACAGGTTGGACAGCAAATGAAAGATACATTAGTTCTTAATGCAACCGCTGTGTTAGATTTTTAAAATTAACGTTACTACGACATACAGCGTGCGTTAAAGCGAGACCGCACCGAAACGAATGGCGGAATAATAGTTTAACATTTTTCAACAGAACAACGAATTAACATCATAAATAGTTCTTACTATTTGATGAGCTTCCATCAGTATCTTGTGCAAGTTGTCCTTTGTCCAGAATAATCGTTGCTCGGTTGTAGATTGTTGTCTTCAACTTTGGAATTAGCAGCAAACATTAGCCATGTGGCGAAATCGTGTCCAACTCACCATAACGCAGTACAAACAAAATACAGAAAATCGCAATATGCTGATATAAACTGATATAACTCGGTTTAAATTAACTACATTATGATATTTTTAACACCTATATCGAATAAAATCAGAGCCGGATAAATCTAACTCCTATAACGAGAGCTTTTCAGAATGCAATCCTGAGGTCTGTCTCGCGTCATGACGAACGTTGAAAAGATTGCACCCCCGGTTCCAAGAGCTTTTGTACGGCCTCAGATCTACCTAGACACTCCATTCCAATTCTCACTGCTTACTGACATCTAGGGGAAGGCGTTTGCAGTGCATGTCGACCCATAGATTACATGCAAATTAATAAACTGACCCTGGAACAGAGTGCCTGATTTCAGATTTTTCACTTCCTGACAGGAAGTTTGCTGCAAAATGAGTTCTGTTTTACTCACAGATATAATTCAAACGGTTTTAGAAACTAGAGAGTGTTTTCTATCCAATAGTAATAATAATATGCATATTGTACGAGCAAGAATTGAGTACGAGGTGGTTTAATTTGGGAACTAATTTTTACTAAGTCGAAATGGCGCCCCCCCCTTAAGTATTATTTACTAAATAATAGCGAAATAAAACTGATTAAATGGATTTTAACTATCACGTTTATTCCCGCTCCGGCAGTCAATGTCGCCAGTGTACTTACCACCGGTCCTGGCAACCCATCATTACGTGCACCTCACAACCATTATGACGCACACCTGCACCCCATCATCAGCCACACCTGGACTTCATTACTACCTTGATTACTTACCAATTATCTAGCGCTCTGTTCTGCCAGTCATCAGGTAGTATTGTTATGTTTCCTTGTTAGACTATTCTTGTGTTTTGTATTAGTTCTATGTTCGTTATCATTAAACTATCACTGCACTTGTTATCTGACTCCCTGCGTCTACATTATATTAACACACTTGTGTGAAACCCTATGCCATAATCTTCTTCAGAGCACTCGTCTGAGTGTGCCAGAGCGCAGAATAACTGATGACTTTACAAATGTTAGCAAAAGAAAATAACAATAATTGTTGCCAGCAGCACAGTTACAATCCGTCCGTCCGTCCCCAGTTCACCCCAGAATCATTCTTTACAGTGTAATTACATCTCCATTGCTCTAAACCAGGGGTGGGAAACTCCAGTCCTCAAGGGTTTGATTGGTGTTGTGCTTTTTCTCCATCCCTAGCAAGCACAGCTGATTAATCAAATTGTATTCTAAACTGAAGATCATGATTAGGTGATTATTGGAGTCAGGTGTGTTAGCTGGGGCTGGCGCAAAGCTGTGATACCAATCAGGCCCTGGAGTATTAGGTATTTGGTACCCTGGGTATTGGCCACTTTCTCTCTCTTTGATGTTGGATGGTTATACATATCTGGGCTCCGTGGTTGCCATGGCGGCGTGAGGTAGCCTAGGCAGAGAGCTCTGTAAATATTGTACATCATTGTTATTATTTTTTCATTTATCTTTTTGGCATTTTTGGGGGGGGGGGGGTGTTAGGCTGCTCTAGGGTTTGATCACTATATCCTTTGGTCTTGACTCAGAGTTGCAGGATCGTGATGAAAAGTGGAAACATTTTTGGCTTGATAGCTAGCTAGCTAGCTGTTTGGATTCAAATAATCTGTTTGGAAGTATTACACCAAGGACTGCATGCTGTGTCCAGGGGTAGCAGAGGAAGTTCAGGGACTGTTCAGGGAATGCTCCTAACCACTGCCAAGATGTGTTGACTTTTCATGCTCTTTACAACAGCCATGGCATCAGCCAGGTGGATGCTACATTCCTGGTAATGGAGGAAAAGTACCAGAGAAGCGGCTCCGATGGAGTGACTGACCATTCAGAGAAGCAGGTGCGGTGCGCTGTTGAAGAGCTCCTGGTATGTTTTTTCAGACTGTCTATTCTGCTTGGCTGTCCCATCGATGCCCCCTCCACTAAACTTACACTGACTTTCCAGCTTAAACTTCCTGGACTTCATTACAAGACGACAGAGACTTTCAATCTCCATCATTTAAAACTTTTTATGCGCTTTGAGATTCTTTGAAATATAAGTTCAAAAATGTATAAATTATTATTATTATATCTGTAACCCAAATGCGCCTAGTAGGTTAGGTCTACTGTGTAACCTAGGGACTACTATGTTATGTTTGTAACTTTTTTTAGACATTAATTTAAGAGCACCACAATAGATAAAAGTTGTCAAACTTGTTTGTGTCATCCTCGATGACTTTAAATGCATTATCCACATGTGCGTGTGTTTGTGTTTTAAACTATCTAAGTTAGTCATCATACAGGTGTGGGAGAGGGAGCAGCCACACAGTCTCACAAGACCTTGTCAGGATCGCTGGAGACTGATGAGATTGGTCCTGGAGCCTCCCATGTCGCCATGGCAGTGGCAACAGCTGGACACAGTGTCACATTATTTTCCAGACCATTCCACTCAAGTAAATGTTTCATAGCGTGTCACCATCGGTTCCATCTTACAAGTTTGTGTATCCAGTCAGTCAGTGGAGCTGTCATGACGCTGGTCTGTAATACTCTGGCTTAGTTTTTCTGTTTGGATTGGGATGTTTTGTTCCATATCATGCATCTTGTTCCTTGGAATTAGAACGGACAGAGCGTTTTGTTATTGTTGTCCCAACACAAAAATTGAGATAATAAAATAACGGTGCCTTGTAGCAGTGCCACAAGTGAAAAAGGTCTACAAACTGTTGAAAGAGAAAGAGAGAGGGGGTGTGTGTGTGGGGGGGAGGGGGGGGCTAAGGAGAGATAGATAGAGGGGAGATAGTGAAATACTCTGTGGGGGTATCAGGGGGAGTCCAATGTGGAGTCAGAAAGGTGATAACATGTACCTCGCTGTTCCACCCTCTTGGCAATAACAATGTGTCAGGAAACTGCTTGGTTATTCATGCTGTCTGGTCCATCCCACATCTGAATACATGCAAGAGTGAAGCATACATCACTTATCTTCCCTGTGAGATGTGGGGAGTATAGATAAGTGCTCACCTCACAGCTGGTCTTTAGAGATAAGGCCCGAAATCAAAACACATGAAAACTGTTTATTTAATTAGAACAGCAAGCTGGGGTGAAATACATTTCGGGTATGCTATTTTGGTGATAGCCAGGTCAGAGGTGTTCATTATAGAGTTGTGTTCTTCTGAGTCATAGTAATTTTGTTAAGGAGAGGTGACAAACTATTTTAGAGCTAATTTAAAAGCACTCCTATAAACACCAGATGGGAGGCTGCAGTGCCATGAGTGGGTTAAGCTACTAAATCAAGCATCTATCGTAAGCAATATGGCTCCACCTGTGATTAGTCACAGGCATTGTGAATCCTTTATGTTTCCATCCTCTCCTATCTCTGTCAGTCTACCTGTTGAAATTCAACCCGAGAGGCTTGTCCATTTCTTCAAACCAGCTGGCTATCTGGTATAACTGAGAGAACTGCTCCCGGTCTCAACACATTTGCATCACACACCTTCCCTCTCACCCTCTTCCCCCTCTTTCCTCTCAGTAGAGAGAGAAAGTCTCTAGAGGGTTGGTTTCCTGGCCTCCCATGTCGCCATGGCAGGCTGTTGTCCTGTGGCCCTCATCATATCAAATATCCAACTGTCACCGTTTCTCATTCTATATTCACCTCATTACCTCACATAAGTCCTTATGTTTGCAGTAATTAATAATTTGTGAGATATTTGATGGTGTGCATTCTCATTATATATTTGTGATTTATAATCATGAGCATAAATGTGCATGAAGGGGGAAAAAAGTGTTCACATTTTCTATATTTATCTTATGTTTCCATAATATATTTGAATGTTAAATGATGTGGTATAACTCATCTCAGACGACATCTTTAGATATGTTTCTTATTATTGTTTTATGAAATCAGATGTTAGTGATAGGGTGAAATATTCACCCTCACCCAACATAATACATTTCTAATG
Source organism: Salvelinus fontinalis (assembly GCF_029448725.1). Lineage (NCBI taxonomy): Eukaryota > Metazoa > Chordata > Actinopteri > Salmoniformes > Salmonidae > Salvelinus > Salvelinus fontinalis. The sequence continues at coordinate 28,523,199 of NC_074690.1, read as the reverse complement.
AATAAATCAAATACTCCCTATTTTCTGTACTACTCAATACTTATTGCCAGTGGCAGGCACTTATAAAGTGGCCCCTGCTATAAATCTGCTGTCATAAGAGTAATATAAATCAAATGCATTATTGCGCCTCAATGCCCAAGGCTCCAGCTCCCCTGAATTTTCTCATTCACTTCCCAGATGGATCGAGGAGAATTTTCACATTCCAAGATGATGAGAATGGACAGAACAAAGACTAGACGAGGACATTGGGATAAGAAAATAAGGTTCAACATCCGGCCATTGATATCTCATGCGTGTGACCACCACTTGCTTGTTGAGGTCATGCCTTGTCCCTAAGCTTGTGTATGCTTTTGGAAGTACACACGAGAGTCATCTGTATACTAGCCAAACCATTTCTCTGTCTTCCGAATTCTGATGTAAAAGATTCAAGTTTCATAAAGGAAATGTAAATTACCCATAAATGCCTAAAATATGACACTAGTAGAATATTGCAGCATAAAGACCCACTGTTTAATATGCTGTTTTCAGTCATCATGTTTTATTCTCAGTCATGAATATAACCAAATGATATGTAACCTTGTCCATCAACAGGACTTGGGTGCAACAGGAAAGGAAGACCATGAAGCCAATGCCATTTGCAATGTGTTTCCCCTCCCCAGGTGACAGTTATGTGACTGTCTGTCTGCCCAGCAACATCCAAAAGACCAAACGGTCAACCTTGCACTGAAGAGCACTGGTCCTTTACTGTGAGTGTGTTGTTTTAATTTTCTCAAATAATCATCTTAATTATAGCTATGTTGCTTTTAAAGCAATCTTCTGTCTTTGTTGTGTCTCGGCCTTGATATTGCCCCGTCCCTCGTCACGTTAGCACGTGTTACACAGTTAAAGTCTGTGTTATGTGCCTTCTTTCCTCTCAGCCTGACTGTATCCTTAGGAACAGGATTTTAGTATCACCGCAGCGCCGCTTCGTTCCAGGCATCAGGGTGTAACCAACGGTGACCCCGGTGTACACTGCCCACATGGTGGCATTTCAGATAACTGAAAACGGTTTCACTTCTCCGCCAGGTAACAGCACAACTGCTGGGAAATAAAGTGTGGAGGCTTGATGAGCACACCGCTTGGTTCAGGGAAAGGCGAGGTCAAGATGAAGATAAGACTACCACGGCAGGCACACAGCTCGCTGGAGGTAGGGAGAAATTGCTGAAGATTGAAGATAATGCCGCCACTGTATTGGTGGTGGGGCGGACATAGTCATACTCATCACTCACTTTTTCTGGTACAGTGTTGTGTGAACACAGTACTTGAAGTCTTGAGTTTCTATACAGTTCTATACTAAGGAGATGCAGTGTGTTACTATGAAGGTACTGATGTAAACTGAGTGCAGCGCAGTGTAGGTGTGTCTCTGTGTTAAAGGGTGACATTTGACAGGTTGTCTCGATCTGGATGACAGCGTCATCTATTCCATCCCTCAGAGGGTGATTAGGACTGGCACAAACCTCTGGTCCCTCTGACAACCCTCACAGACACCATATTTCATTTGAACATGACTGTCCCGGGTGATTTATACCTTGATAGGGGAGGATTGAAACGGCAAGATGTATGTTTCACATGATGATGGAAATGTGAACAATATCTTAGATGAATTGTATTCTTGCAAATGCTTGGTTTGGCTTGCATGTATTTTGTCATTACTCAATATCTGAGCATCACATTATGTCAGAAAAGTTCTACCATAATACCTCTGCCGTGTAGGTGCTTCTACACCTGCATTACTAGCTGTTTGGGGTTTTAGGCTGGGTTTCTGTACAGCACTTCGAGATATTAGCTGATGTACGAAGGGCTATATAAAATAAAATTGATTGAAAAATTGATTGTGTAGCCTAAAGTAAAAACAGTATGAGTCAATATGTTCAAGACCTACAACACCAGTCAAAAGTTTGGACACACCTACTCATTCAAGTTTTTTTTTATTTTTTACTATGTTCTACTTTGTAGAATAATAGTGAAGACATCAAAACTATGAAATAACACATATGGAATCATGTAGTAACCAAAAAGTGTTAAATAAATCAAAATATATTTTTGATTCTTCAAAGTAGCCACCCTTTGCCTTGATGACAGCTTTGCACACTCTTGGCATTTGCTCAACCAGCTTCACCTGGAATGCTTTTTCAATAGTCTTGAAATATTTCCCACATATACTGAGCACTTGTTGGCTGCTTTTCCATCACTCTGTTGTCCAACTCATCCCAAACCATCTCAATTGGGTTGAGGTCGGGTGATTGTGGAGGCCAGGTCATCTGATGCAGCACTTCATCACTCTCCTTCTTGGTCAAATAGCCCTTACACAGCCTGGGGGTGTGTTGGGTCATTGAAAAACAAATGATAGTCCCACTAAGCACAAACCAGATGGGATAGCATATACAGTGGGGCAAAAAAGTATTTAGTCAGCCACCAATTGTGCAAGTTCTCCCACTTCAAAAGATGAGAGAGGCCTGTAATTTTCATCATAGGTACACTTCAACTATGACAGACAAAATGAGATTTTTTTTTCTCCAGAAAATCACATTGTAGGATTTTTAATGAATTTATTTGCAAATTATGCTGGAAAATAATTATTTGGTCACCTACAAACAAGCAAGATTTCTGGCTCTCACAGACCTGTAACTTCTACTTTAAGAGGCTCCTCTGTCCTCCACTCGTTACCTGTATTAATGGCACCTGTTTGAACTTGTTATCAGTATAAAAGACACCTGTCCACAACCTCAAACAGTCACACTCCACTATGGCCAAAACCAAAGAGCTGTCAAAGGACACCAGAAACAAAATTGTAGACCTGCACCAGGATGGGAGACTGAATCTGCAATAAGTAAGCAGCTTGGTTTGAAGAAATCAACTGTGGGAGCAATTATTAGGAAATGGAAGACATACAAGACCACTGATAATCTCCCTAAAGGTGTCCTTTAGTAGTGGTTTCTTTGCAGAAATTAGACCATCAAGGCCTTATTCACACAGTCTCCACTGAACAGTTGATGTTGAGATGTGTCTGTTACTTGAACTCTGTGAAGCATTTATTTGGGCTGCAATCTGAAGTGCAGGTAACTCTAATTAACTTATCCTCTGCAGCAGAGGTAACTGGGTCTTCCTTTCCTGTGGCGGTCCTCATGAGAGCCAGTTTCATCATAGCGCTTGATGGTTTTTGCAACTGCACTTGAAGAAACTTTCAAAGTTCATACATTTTTGGGGATTGACTGACCTTCATGTCTTAAAGAATAAATGGTCATTTCTCTTTGCTTATTTGAGAAGTTCTTGCCATAATATGGACTTGGTCATTTACCAAATAGGGCTATCTTCTGTATATCACCCCTACCTTGTCATATGACAACTGATTGGCTCAAACACATTGAGGAAAGAAATTCCACAAATTAACTTTTAACAATGTACACTTGTTAATTGAAATGCAAACCAGGTGACTACCTCATGAAGCTGGTTGAGAGTGTGCGAAGGGTGGCTACTTTGAAGAATCTCGAATATAAAATATATTTTGACTTGTTTCATTATTTTTTAGTTCCTATGTGGTTCCATATGTGTTATTTCATAGTTTTTATATCTTCACTATTTTTCTAAAATGTAGAAAATAGTAAAAAATTAAGAAAAACCCTGCAATTGGTAGGTGTGTCAACTTTTGAATGGAACTGTATATTGGAGACTTATGCTCGGAAATACTTTAGCTTATAACCCACTCAGCTCTATTCTTTTTTCAGTCCTAGTCAGCTGATGACTTCAGACATACAATGTTTTATTTAGATAACTCACAATTCTGTTCCTCAAAACCATCAACCATGTCCTCTTAGTGTGGAGAGAAATATTAATTTGGGGGGATTAGAGTGTGTTTTTAGAGTTAATCCACACTCCCATGTGCAATACCATTTCCTGGCACCAAACTCATGTCTGGCCTGTATGGCTATCCCATAAAAGGGCTGTGTTTAGGCAGTGCTGTGCCCAGCGGGATTAGGGTAAGTGACAAGGTACTTGTGTAATTACTCAGGATACTAGGTGAGTATTAATGATGGTGGCTGGTGGGAAAATCTACTGTGAAGCCCAAATGGAAACATTGGGGTAACAGGGAACTCTGAAACCATATCTCTGTGATCAACTAGATCCTATAATCCCTGTAGCAAGTAAAACAATGATTTAAAAGCTTTTTCATCAAAACTTAAACAATCCATCCAGGCTGTGTAAAATCGGACTAATGACATCACTCTGTCAAACTCAGTGAATGTGTTTTTGCTTAAAGGGTTTTTTAGGTTTCATTTTCACCTAATGTGTACAGTGTGGGCCTCACTTTCAACAGAAAACATGTGGAATGTAGACCTACATTGTGATAGTGAGAGTAACCCTAGATAATAATTTTAAAAAGTCAACTCAAAATACATGAAATGTACAGCGTGTCATGTTCAGAAATGTTTTTCTACTATTATAATGTTATGCATTTAATTTTACGTTTATTTCCATGCTAAAAGTATACTTATATAAGTCTTATTAAAAACAATGTTTTCAGTGAGAAGTAGGCATTGGTCTGAAGCCAAAAAAGAAAGGAATGCATAACTGCATACAAAAAGAACCACAATGCATACTTCACCAATGTTCTTCCAAGGTTTTCCAGCACACAGCGTTGACCTACTACAGTAGCTATGTTGGTCTATTGTACTTACAACAATGTGTGGAATTGTACAATAATTGTGAATACACAAAACAAATGAAGATGTTGTCAAAGTTGAGCTTACTGTGTCCTGTGTTGATAAATCAAGTAGAAGGATTTCTTTTGAACTACACACACACACACACACATACATAGTGCCACAACCATTCTGTCCTGGAATCCAGTTCTGCCTGCCACATAGGTGAAATACTTTGTAAACTGCCTCCTGACCTACTCTGTTGGCCTGGATGCCTATGCTTCTCATGCCCTGCCTCATCCCTGCCCCACTCTGCTGTAGCCACATCACATCACAAGGCTTTGTTAGGAAGTTATGGAGGATGCACATTGTAACCACTAGGATATCAACCTTGCTTGGCAGTAGGTTGATTTTCTTGTAGAGGATCCTCCATCTGGCCGCAAGGATCCCGAATGTCTTCTCCACTGCCATTCTAGCTCGACAGAGACGATAGTTTTGTATTTATTATGGATCTCCATTAGCTGCTGCCAAAGCAGCAGCTACTCTTCCTGGGCTCCAGCAAAATGAAAGCAGTTTTTACAATTTTAAAACATTACAATACATTCACAGATTTCACAACACACTGTGTGTAAAAATCCAAATAACTTCACAGACCTTCATTTAAAGGGTTAAAACACCGTATCCCATGCTTGTTTAATGAAACATAAACAATTCATGAACATGCACCTGTGAAACGGTCGATAAAACACTAACAGCTCACAGACGGTAGGCAATTAAGGTCAAAGTTATGAAAACTTAGGACACTAAAGAGGCCTTTCTACTGACTTTGAAAAACACCAAAAGAAAGATGCCCAGGGTCACTGCTCATCTGCGTGAACATGCCTTAGGCATGCATGCAAGGAGGCATGAGGACGCACAATCCTTCCATCAGTGCTCAGACTGTTGTTGTAAGGAATGTCCTCACCAGAATTCACCGGCAACGACGTTGCCTATGGGCACAAACCCACCGTCGCTGCAACAGACAGGACTGGCAAAAAGTGCTCTTCACTGACAAGTTGCGGTTTTGTCTCACCAGGGGTGATGGTCGGATTCGCGTTTATCGTCGAAGGAATGAGCGTTACACCGAGGCCTGTACTCTGGAGCGGGATCGATTTGGAGGTGGAGGGCCCGTCATCGTCTGGGGCGGTGTGTCACAGCATCATCAAACTGAGCTTGTTGTCATTTCAGGCAATCTCAATACTGTGCGTTACAGGGAAGAAATCCTCCTACCTCGTGGTACCCTTCCTGCAGGCTCATCCTGACATGACCCTCCAGCATGACAATGCCACCAGCCTTACGGCTCGTTCTGTGCGTGATTTCCTGCAAGACAGGAATGTCAGTGTTCTGCCATGGCCAGCGAAGAGCCCAGATCTCAATCCCATTGAGCATGTCTGGGACCTGTTGGATCGGAGGGTGAGGGCTAGGGCCGTTCCCCCAGAAATGTCCGGGAACTTGCAGGTGCCTTGGTGGAAGAGTGGGGTAACATCTCACAGCAAGAACTGGCAAATCTGGTGCAGTCCATGAGGAGGAGATGCACTGCCGTACTTAATGCAGCTGGTGGCCACACCAGATACTGACTGTTACTTTTGATTTTGACCCTCCCTTTGTTCAGGGACACATTATTCCAGTTCTGTTAGTCACATATCTGTGGAACTTGTTCAGTTTTTGTCTCTGTTGTTGAATCTTATGTTCATACACATATTTATACATGTTAAGTTTGCTGAAAATAAACGCAGTTGACAATGAGAGGACGTTTTCTTTTTTTTGAGTTTACTCCACCGTCACTGTTTCTCCCAAATCCCACACCTGAATAGCTGTGAAGTGGTATTTAGCATCCACAAGGGCGAGTAGCACCACGGTCTTGTAGTATTGCTGGCCTTATTTTCTACCTGCTAATTCTCTACTTGATTGGTTCATGTCAGCTGGTATCCCAATTCTGAATTAGTGATGTTGACCTATTTTCAGCTCAAGAGGCAACCTCGCCTTGAAAATGCTGATTCGCCTCAGCCACAACCTGTGTAGCTGGATGACACTGAGGACGACGTGGGTTCCCCGAGCCATGACCCTGTGCTTCAGATGCCTGAACATCAATCAAGACCAACCACTACAGACACGGCTCAAGACTGGCATCCAAGAAAACAGAAGGTCAACCATCAAGATGTGGATGAAGAGCTGCTTGCATTTGTCAGGAAGCCAATCCCTTCTGCTGCTACCTCGGATGATGTGGATGAGGTATTTGTGCACAGCCTTGTGTCAGGAAGAAACAAGGGAAGTCTGAAAGTGCAACTACGATCATTGAATGTAAACTGGGATGACCAGCATGCAAAACCTCTGCCACCACTTCCACCACCACAATGGCTCTTTGATGCTCAGCATGGAAGAGTTGGACTGCAGCCTATGATGTACAGCCAGCCTAGACATCAATACCCCTACTCACCAGGACCTAGGTCTCCAACACATAACTAGGATGACCAGCAGGCAACACCACTGCCACCACCACGGCCCGCAAGTACTCCGCACGGAAAAGGTGGATTGCAGCCAATCATGTACGATGAGCCCAGGGATCAATACTCACCAGAACTTAGGTCTCCAACACATAGCTGGGATGACAGCTTCAGCACATTTTCTTAAGAGAGCTGGGACCAAGAATCCCAATCACATTGATATCCCAATCACATTAATATCCCCTCCTAAAAAAGGCACATCCATGTTCTTTTTGAGAGTTTTAAAAAGGGAAAAGTTTATGTATGCACTATTTGCACTTCTTTGTTGTTGCAGTTATATTTGCATTGCTCCTTGTATTTGACTTCTTTTTTTATTGTTTTTTTGCTATTCAGTGAATATTATAATTGGGAGGGATATGCCATTTTTTGTTTACATGCCTTGCTGTGGCTGTTTATCTCACCTACAACAGGTGCACCATGCCTTGTTGTGACTGTTAATGTCACCTTGAATAATTATAAATAAAATACTAAACAGAGAACAGTTTGTCTTACTTACCTTGAGGATAATGAAAAGACACTATAGCACCTGGTGATCTTGCTGCTCCCTAAATGTAATGGAACATAGGCCTACATCCGTGGAGCATCATGATCACCAGTGTGCTGGAGTTTCTTTACACTATAGTCTACTGCTCTTCTCCATGCACCTTCTTACACAATACACCCTTTTCCAATAATTTACCTTAGAGTGACAGCTAATCTTTGTTTTGGCTCTCTTGGGGTCCTGTAGTTGGTCGTCTGCTTGGTGAGGTCTGGGCCAACAAAAGACAGAAGACTCTCCATCTCTTCTGCACTCATCCGGATGTATCAGTGATGTCAGGCATGGTCCAAGAGCAGCTCCTGGACAATGTTGTAGTATTGCCCATGCCCCCTTTTATAGGATGCACCCATAACCTCCTTCCCTGTCTTCTATTTTAGCAGGTGGCATCTGTTAATCCATGCTGATTAGAAAAGCATACCAATTATTTTTTATTTTGTACTTGTTTGAATGAATATAATATTACAGTTTTTTATTTCATGAGCTTTTATTCAGTAAATGCATTGTTTATATCGCATACCGGAGGGGTTTGGTTGTAAGGTGAAAGCGACTGACTAATTAAAGTACTCCGCCTGTCATCATGTATACCATAGGCATATAGGAGGCTGTGATAGGAGAGTGCCGAGATGTATGAAACTACAATTTGCATTTATTAAATTATACTCCTATCCTGGCAATAATATCACTATTGTACAATATGCAATCATGTACTTACCCATCTTACCACTCCTCAATTGCGGTGAAATCAGAAGAATCAGAAAAAAATTCAGGCAAGAAAAGGCGCTAACAACATCATCCTACCCCCAATGTAATATCATTGGTTCAGTTTTGATATTTCAGCCTGCGTGTCCTGATCGCGTCTGGTGTGGGTGGACAAAATCAACATGCGCGATGGCGCACGTGAGTGAGCGGTCTGGTCAGCATGTTAGAGGAGGTGATCCCACAATAATGGGCTTTGTACTGCATACCTTGGTCCTGTACTGTATTGCATTCTTCCCACTCCACACTAAGACATTACCCCATACTACTACCTTTTCAGGCTTTTGTTAATATTATATGAAAGTACACAACACCATCAGGCTTGACTGAGTGAGATGTTTGTCTTCTAGTGATGTAATACCTGCTTGTATTTTCTGAAACCTTTATTTTAACAATACATGTCATTGAAAACCTACAGAATGCACTCACTGTTCCAAAATGTGATTGTTACGCAACAGGACAGTTAACTTCTTCTGGCTGCAAGCCCGAGGCCGCCCACAATATGACAACAGCCAGCTCAAGTGCAGGGCGCGAAATTCAAAATATATATATTTTTTAATATTTAACTTTCACACATTATTAACAAGTCCAATACAGCAAATGAAAGGTACACATCTTGTGAATCCAGCCAACATGTCCGATTTTTAAAATGTTTTACAGCGAAAACAGCACGTATATCATCCTTCTAGACCTATCGGCTGCCTTTGATACTGTGAACCATCAGATCCTCCTCTCCACCCTCTCCGAGTTGGGCATCTCCGGCGCGGCCCACGCTTGGATTGCGTCCTACCTGACAGGTCGCTCCTACCAGGTGGCGTGGCGAGAATCTGTCTCCGCACCACTTGCTCTCACCACTGGTGTCCCCCAGGTCTCTGTTCTAGGCCCTCTCCTATTCTCGCTATACACCAAGTCACTTGGCTCTGTCATATCCTCACATGGTCTCTCCTATCATTGCTATGCAGACGACACACAATTAATCTTCTCCTTTCCCCCTTCTGATAACCAGGTGGCGAATCGCATCTCTGCATGTCTGGCAGACATATCAGTGTGGATGACGGATCACCACCTCAAGCTGAACCTCGGCAAGACGGAGCTGCTCTTCCTCCCGGGGAAGGACTGCCCGTTCCATGATCTCGCCATCACGGTTGACAACTCCATTGTGTCCTCCTCCCAGAGTGCTAAGAACCTTGGCGTGATCCTGGACAACACCCTGTCGTTCTCAACTAACATCAAGGCGGTGACCCGTTCCTGCAGGTTCATGCTCTACAACATTCGCAGAGTACGACCCTGCCTCACACAGGAAGCAGCGCAGGTCCTAATCCAGGCACTTGTCATCTCCCGTCTGGATTACTGCAACTCGCTGTTGGCTGGGCTCCCTGCCTGTGCCATTAAACCCCTACAACTCATCCAGAACGCCGCAGCCCGTCTGGTGTTCAACCTTCCCAAGTTCTCTCACGTCACCCCGCTCCTCCACTCTCTCCACTGGCTTCCAGTTGAAGCTCGCATCCGCTACAAGACCATGGTGCTTGCCTACGGAGCTGTGAGGGGAACAGCACCTCCGTACCTTCAGGCTCTGATCAGGCCCTACACCCAAACAAGGGCACTGCGTTCATCCACCTCTGGCCTGCTCGCCTCCCTACCTCTGAGGAAGTACAGTTCCCGCTCAGCCCAGTCAAAACTGTTCGCTGCTCTGGCACCCCAATGGTGGAACAAACTCCCTCACGACGCCAGGTCAGCGGAGTCAATCACCACCTTCCGGAGACACCTGAAACCCCACCTCTTTAAGGAATACCTAGGATAGGATAAAGTAATCCTTCTAACCCCCCCCTTAAAATATTTAGATGCACTATTGTAAAGTGGTTGTTCCACTGGATATCATAAGGTGAATGCACCAATTTGTAGGTCGCTCTGGATAAGAGCGTCTGCTAAATGACTTAAATGTAATGTAATGTAAATGTATATTTGTTAGCTCACCACCAAATACAAAAAAAGGACAGACATTTTTCACAGCACAGGTAGAATGCACAAAGCCAACCTAACTAACCAAGAACCAACCAAACTAACCAACAAACAACTTCATCAGATGACAGTCTTATAACATGTTTTTCAATAAATCTATGTTTTGTTCGAAAAATGTGCATTTTTCAGGTATAAACCATAGTTTACATAGCAGCTACAATCAGAAATTGCACCGAAAGCAGCCATAATAATTACAGACACCAACGTCAAATACCTAATTACTCATCATAAAACATTTCTGAAAAATACATAGTGTAGAGCAAATGAAAGAAAGGCATCTTCTGATTCCAGACAATATTTCGGATTTATTAAGTGTTTTACAGCGAAAACACAATATAGCGTTATATTAGCTTACCACAATAGCCAGAAACACAAGCCATTTCCCAGCAACAAAAGTTAGCGATCGTAACAAACCAGTAAAAGATATATAATTTTTGACTAACCTTGATATTCTTCATCAGATGACAGTCCTATAACATCAGGTTATACATACACTTATGTTTTGTTCAAAAATGTGCATATTTAGAGCTGAAATCAGTGGTTATACATTGTGCTAACGTAGCTACTATTTCCCACAACATCCGGATATTTTTCTGACACTTTTTCTGACACACATATTCTGACCAAATAGCTATTCATAAACATAACTAAAAAATACATGTTGTATAGGAAATGATAGATCCATTAGTTCTTAATGAAATCGCTGTGTTAGAATTCTAAAAATAACTTCATTACGACATCCAGCTTCGGTATAGCTAGAGTACCCAAAAGCTGGGCGCCGACGACTAGTTCACATGTACGACAGATATATGAAATAGCATCATAAAATGTTTCTTACTTTTGCTGATCTTTCATCAGAATGTTGGACAAGGGGTCCATTGTCGGGAACAATCGTTGTTTGGATTTAGAACGGCCTCTTTCCCTCTCGATTTAGCAAGCACACTAGCCAAGTGGCACGAATCTCTCCATCGTCAACAAACTCAGAGAACGGAACACGGCAAAACTCCCCCAAAAAATTCAATAATCTGATTAAACTATATTGAAAAAACATACTTTACGATGATATGGTCACATGTATCAAATAAAATCAAAGCCGGAGATATTAGTCGTCCATAACGGCATCTAAACAGAAGGCAAATCCAGATGCCTCCTCGCGCTCTCCAGAAAACAGGAAATGGGTGACACGTCATACAAAGAGCTTGTATTCCACTTCAGACCAAGATAAACACTCAATTTCTTCTCTCACCGCCTCTTGACATCCAGGGGAAGGTCTATGAAGTGCATGTATACTAATACGTATCATGCCCATTTATAGGGAGGAAGTAGAACAGAGCCTCGATTTCAGACTTTCCACTTCCTGGTCAGAAAGTTTGTGCCAAATTAGTTCTGTTTTACTCACAGATATAATTCAAACGGTTTTAGAAACTAGAGAGTGTTTTCTATCCAATAGTAATAATAATATGCATATTGTACGAGCAAGAATTGAGTACGAGGCCGTTTGAAATAGGCACCTTTTATCTAGCTACTCAATACTGCCCCTGCAGCCCAAACAGGTTAACACGTGCTGTCTGGGTCTCAGGAGGATATATAATGTACCAGTCAAACATTTGGACTCACCTACTCATTCCAGGGTTTCTTTATTTTCACTATTTTCTACATTGTCGAAGAATAGTGATGACATCAAAACTTCAAACTTTAAAGTAGCCACCCTTTGTCTTGATGACAGCTTTGCAACCTCTTGGCATTCTCTCAACCAGCTTCACCTGGAATGCTTGTCCAAACAGTCTTGAAGGAGTTACCACATATGCTGAGCACTTGATTGCTGCGTTTCTTCACTCTGTGGTCCAACCCATCTCAAACTATCTCAATTGGGTTGAGGTTAGGTGATTGTGGAGCCAGGTCATCTGATTCAGCACTCCATCACTCCCCTTCTTGGTCAAATAGCCCTTACACAGCCTGGTGGTGTGTTGTGTCATTCTTCTGTTGAAAACAAATGATAGTCCCACTAAGCGCAAACCAGATAGGATGGCGTATCGCTGCAGAATGCTGTAGTAGCCATGCTTTTTAGGTGTGCCTTGAATTATAAATAAATCACAGACAGTGTCACCAGCAAAGCACCCCAACACCATCACACCTCCTCCATGCTTCACAGCGGGAACCACACATGCGGAGATCATTCGTTCACCTACTCTGCGTCTCACAAAGACACGGCGGTTGGAACCAAAAATCTCAAATTTGGACTCATCAGATAAAAGGACAGATTTCCACCAGTCTAATGTCCATTGCTCGTGTTTCTTGGACCAAGTAAGTCTCTTCTCATTATTGGTGTCCTTTAGTCGTGGTTCCTTGCAGCAATTTGACCATGAAGGCCTGATTCAGCAGTCTCCTCTGAACAATTGATGTTGAGATGTGCCTGTTACTTGAACTCTGTGAAGCATTTATTTGGGCTGCAATTTCTGAGGCTGGTAACTCTAATGAACTAATCCTCTGCAGCAGTGGTAACTCTGGGTCTTCCTTTCCTGTGGCGGTCCTCATAAGGGCCAGTTTCATCATAGCGCTTGATGGTTTTTGCGACTGCACTTGAAGAAGCTTTCAAAGTTCTGAAAATGTTCCGTATTGACTGACCTTCATGTCTTAAAGTAATAATGGACTGTCATTTCTCTTTGCTTATTTGAGCTGTTCTTGCCATAATATGGACCTGGTCTTTTACCAAATAGGGCAATCTTCTGTATACCACCCCTACCTTGTCACAACACAACTGATTGGCTCAAACACATAAAGAAGGAAGGAAATTCCACAAATTAACTTAACAATGCACACCTGTTAATTGTAATGCATTCCAGGTGACTACCTCATGAATCTGGTTGAGAGAATGCCAAGAGCGTGCAAAGCTGTCATCAAGGCAAATGGTGGCTACTTTGAAGAATCTTGAATATAAAATATATTTTGATTTGTTTTACACTTTTTTGATGTCGTCACCATTATTCTACAATGTAGAAAATAGTAAAAATAAAGAAAACTTCCATACTTGACTTTTTGTTCCATACTTGACTTTTTCCAAATTTTGTTACATTAGACTTATTCTAAAACGGATTAAAAAAAAATATCATCAGCAATCTATACACAATACCCCATAATGACAGTGAACATTTCTTTTCAAATAAAAAACTGAAATAAACCTTTGCTATGACACTAAATTATGCTCAGGTGCATCCAGTTTCGATTGATCATCCTTGATGTTTCTACTACTTGATTGGAGTCCACCTGTGGTAAATTCAATTGACTGGACATGATTTGGAAAGGCAAACACACGTGTCTATTTAAGGTCCCACAGTTGACAGTGCATGTCAGATCAAAAACCAAGCCGTGAGGTCGAAGGAATTGTCCGTAAAGCTTCGAGACAGGATTGTGTCGAGGGACAGATATGGGGAAGAGCTGGCCTATCTGAGCAATCGGCGGAGCAGGGCCCTGGTCACAGAGGTGACCAAGAACCCGGTGGTCACGCTGCAGAGTGCCTCTGTGGAGATGGGAGAACCTTCCAGAAGGGCAACCATCTCTGCAGCACTCCACCAATCAGGCCTTTATGGAAGAGTGGCCAGACGGAAGCCACTCCTCTGAAAAAGGCACATGACAGCCCGCTTGGAGTTTGCCAAAAGGCACTGAAATAACTCTCGGACCATGAGAAACAAGATTCTCTGGTCTGATGAAACAAAGATTGAAATATTTGTCCTGAATGCTAAGTGTCACGTCTCCAGGAAACCTGGCACCATCATTACAGTGAATTATGGTGATGGAAGCATCATGCTGTAGGGATGTTGTCCAGCGGCTGGGACCGGGAGACTAGTCAGGATCGAGGGAAAGATGAACGGAGCAAAGTACATTGAGATCCTTGATGAAAACCTGCTCCAGACCATTCAGAACCTCAGACTGGGGCGAGAGTTCACCTTACAACAGGACAATGACCCTAAACACACAGCCAAGACAACGCAGGAGTGACTTCAGGACGTCTCAATGTCCTTGAGTGGCCCAGCCAGAGCCCGGACTTGAACTCGATCGAACATCTCGGGAGAGTTGTGCAGCGCCGCTCCCCATTCAGCCTGACAGAGCTGGAGAGGATCTGCAGAGAAGAATTTGAGAAACTCCTCAAATACAGGTGTGCCAAGCTTGTAGCGTGATACCCAAGAAGACTCAAGGCTGTAATCACTGTCAAATATGTTTCAACAAAGTACTGCGTAAAGGGTCTGAATACTTATGTAAATGTAATAATTTTTCCTATTTTGTTGCCTTAAAACCTGTAATTAAAAAATATTTTTTGTGTTGTTTTCATCATTTGATTTACACAACATGCCTACCACTTTGGAGATGCAAAATATTCTTATTGTGAAACAAGAAAAAACAACTTGAGCTATTCAACCCCCCAGTCAATACTTTGTAGAGTCACCTTTTGCAGCATTTACAGCTGCAAGTCTCTTGGGGTATATCTCTATAAGCTTGGTACATCTAGCCATTGGAATTTTTGCCCATTCTTCAAGGCAAAACTGCTCCAGCTCCTTCAAGTTGGATTGGTTCCGCTGGTGTACAGCAATCTTTAAGTCATACCACAGATTCTCAATTGGATTGAGGTCTGGGCTTTGACTAGGCCATTCGAAGAAATTTAAATGTTCCCCTAAACCACTCGAGTGTTACTTTAGCAGTATGCTTACAGTCATTGTCCTGCTGGAAGGTGAACCTCTGTCCCGGTCTCAAATCTCTGGAAGACAAACAGGTTTCCCTCAAGAATTTCAAAGTATTTAGCACCATCCATCATTCCTTCAATACTGACCAGTTTTCCAGTCCTTGCCGATGGAAAAACATCCCCACAGCATGATGATGCTGCCACCACCATGCTTCACTGTGGGGATGTTGTTCTCGGGGTGATGGGATGTGTTGGATTTGCGCCAGACATAGCATTTTCCTTGTTGGCCATTTTAGTCTCATCTGACCAGAGTACCTTATTCCATATGTTTGGGGAGTCTCCCACATGCCTTTCGGCGAACACCAAACCTGTTTGCTTATTTTTTTCTTTAAGCAATGGCTTTTTTCTGGCCACTTTTCCAAAAAGCCCAGCTCTATGGAGTGTACGGCTTAAAGTGGTCCTATGGACAGGTACTCCAATCTCTGCTGTGGAGCTTTGCAGCTCCTTCAGGGTTATCTTTGGTCTCTTTGTTGCCTCTCTGATTAATGCCCTCCCTGCCTGGTCTGAGTTTTGGTAGATGGCCCTTTCTTGGCAGGTTTGTTGTGGTGCCATATTCTTTCCATTTTTTAATAATGGATTTAATGGTGCTCTGTGGGATGTTCAAAGTTTCTGATATTTTTTTATAACCCAACCCTGATCTGTACATCACAACTTTGTCCGTCACCTGTTTGGAGAGCTCCTTGGTCTTCATGGTGCCGCTTGCTTAGTGGTGGAGCTTGCTTAGTGGTGTTGCAGACTCTGGGGCCTTACAGAATAGGTGTATATTTACTGAGATCATGTGACACTTCAATAAAGTCCACCTGTGTGCAATCTAACTAATTATGTGACTTCTGAAGGTAATTGGTTGTACCAGATCTTATTTAGGGGCTTCATAGCAAAAGGGGTGAATACATATGCGCGCACCACTTTTCCGTTTTAAATTTGTTTTAATTTTTTAAAACATTTTTTTGTCACTTCACCAATTTGGACTATTTTGTGTATGTCCATTACATGAAATCCAAATAAAAATCAATTTAAATTACAGGTTGTAATGCAACAAAATAGGGAAAATGCCAAGGTGGATGAATACTTTTGCAAGGCACTGTTCCTACCTACCTACCTAGGTACATTTGTACAGTCTGGTTGCTGTGCAAAGGTTGAGGGTTATGCCATATTTCTTTCTATTAGGCTAGATATTGTTCTAAATGTAATCTCTGTGTCTATGCACATTTATGCATTTTCAACTAGTCTACCCTAATGGTGTTATGCTGCCACAGTTCAAATGTCGTTCAATCTGTGCAATGGAGTATAACTGTATACCTCTCGATGGATTGGACATTATGCTGGATTTCAAGCAGAAGATGACTCAAGAGGATCTGAATGGCAGTTTGATCATGACAACACTCCTCCCACAGTGTTCCCTTAACTTACTGTATGTTTCTTTTGAATTACAATTTCATCATTACCACCTCTCCCATCATCTGCTGTTCACCAGGTCTCTTAGCTACAGATAATTGGATTTATCCAACGATTTTTGGTATCCATTATTGGGAGTTACAGGATAGGTACTGTTTTGTGTAGCACAGAATTTTCAACCAACATAACATGCTGACCAGACCGCTCGTCCGGATGCGCCATTGCGCGCATGTTGATTTTATCCCCCCACACCAGACGTGATCAAGACACGTGGGTTGAAATATCAAAACAAACTCTGAACTAACTATATTAATCTGGGGACAGGTCAAAAAGCATTAAACATTTATGGCAATTTAGCTAGCTAGCTTTCTGTATCAGCAAATGTGTCCTGAGATAATAACACTGGGTTGTTATTTTACCTGAAATGCACAAGGTCCTCTACACCGACAATTAATCCACAGATAAAAGGGTAAACGTTTGTTTCTAGTAATATCTCCTTCTTCAGCCTTCTTCTTTATATGGCAACCAACTTTAAGGTGCATTACCACTACCAACTGGTCTGGAGTGTGGGCCTCAGTTAATCTTTCAATCACCCACGAGGCTATATGCTCCTAAAAATCTATGGCGAGATGGCACGTGGGTATATGCTCCTAAAAACCAATGAGGAGATTGCGCACGCAATGCAAGCAGTGTGGTCAGTATGTTAGCTTGGCTGCTGTCTTTGTCCTCGATTCATGGAAACAGCAGTCTCTCAAAATGTCCAGTTGCAGAGGGTCAGTTTAGAAAACGCTTGGTTATTAAAATAAATACTTTTTTTGCTCCATGAAGTAATCCAACAATGTGTATGCCGCCATCTTGTCTTTTTCAAGTCTTCTCTCCTTGATCGAGATAGGTATCTGTCATCATGACATGCAATACTTTGGGGATACTCACCTGTCACGATCAAAGAGAGAAGAATTGAAATAGGTAAAACGGCAGCGTACACTGTTGGATTACTTCATGGAGCAATTTTTACAATTTTTAATAACAAAGCATTTTCTAAATTCAAGCGGACCCCATGCAACTGGACACAAACATATTGAGACTCCTTTTCCCATGAATCGAGGACGAAGACAGCCTCACCCAGGTAAGGTTGGTTGAACATTTTCTGTGCTACACCAAACAGTACCTTTCCTGTAACTCCCAATAATGGGCACCAACAATATTTGGTGAAGTCACATTATCTTTTGTAACAATTTGAAGCTACAATTCTCTATAATTTCCTTCACCTGATTAACACTGAACTGTACTACGCTGTACTGTATTTTTTGTTTTTTTACTTTTACTATACAACATTATTGTTGAATACCCAGCTCTCTTTTTGAGTTATCATTACATATTGTACACTCCCTGTATTTCAGATTTTGACAAATAAACATTATTTGGAAATATCTGAATGTCTTACATATGTCTGATGCTACAGAGCCCTGTACAGCTTGTATAAATATATTCTGTGAATCCATATAGGCAAACAAATGTAGAGGATTTATCGAAAATATCCATGGTCCTTTATCCAGCTTTGGTACACTGGCAATGGTGTTTGCCATGGTGGGCTGTGAAAGCATTATGCTTGTCGCAAATAATCTTGGCATATCTGTGGTGTATAGCCAGCTGGATAAGACAGCCGGAAGTGGTGTAGGCTTCGCAGACCTTAACCACCAACTGTTTGGACCGTTTGCAGAAGATTTGCCTATACTGCACGTCTCTTGGAAAGACATGTGTGAGGACCAACGCTGGAGTAGAGAAGCAGGTACGGGGAGTCAAACATTTAATCGGAACAGACAGGGAACAAGACAGGAACAATGTCAGCAAACGGGTATTACAGGGACATATGACAATCAATGTTGAAGCGGGGAACAGAGCGGAGGACCAGACAGATATAGGGGAGGTAATGACAGAGGTGAGTCCAATAATCGCTGATGCACGTGACGGGAGAAGGGAGGTGTGCGTAATGATGGTGGCAGGAGTGTGCAATGCTGGGAGCCTGGAGGCCAAGGGGGGAAGAGCAGGAGCAGGTGTGACAACATGGTTGTGGTTTTACCATTTTACACTTTTTGTGGAAGGGACGTAGGGCAACACGCCTTTGTTGGTAAAGGTGTCAACCGGTTGGGACCTAAGTGTTTAGAGACAGACTAGTGTATTGTTTAGGGACAATGAGGGACATTGGGTGCTGCTTTTGAGAAGATAGATCAGTCAACAAAGTGAATTGGCTCGGGTGGGGTGCTGCAGAACGTATGAAAAGTCTTGGAGGGCAGATTTTCCACTGTACGTATTGTTGTGTATGGAAATTAAAGAGAAATGGCACCCTACAATCGTTCTCATAAAGAACAATACATTTACTGTCTCTAAGCACAACCAAAACCCCCTTCCTCATCTCAAAGACCTATCTGTAAACTCCCCCCAGCCCATTGACTTCGACAGATCATTCTTGTCAATAGCAGCAGGGGATTTTTGGAAACGTGTCTTTGTATTGTGTTTTTAGAATCAGCAGAGAGAAGAATGAGGTGGTTGTGTCATTACTGTTGTAGTCTTGATTATATACCTTTCAGTGTCCCTTGCTTGTTTTTTTGTCCCACAATCTTATTTTGCTCCATGACCTCAATGACCGCAATGACTGAAATGCCGCCGCTTTGGGGTATTTTTCAGCAGGGCATGTGGAAGGACTCCAGATATCTTGATTTTTACAAAGAGAAAAGGCAAAAAGAAAAAAGGGGTAGACTAAATTGATTATATGGTCTTGAAGGTGCTCTGTTTCCTCGGGCTATATCTAACCACCTGTAACTACAGCTAACCTGTAACACAAACACTACGCAATTCATGTTTATGCAATGCTTACTGTAAATTGAGCTATCTTAGCTGTCAGCTTGTACATATTTTTTGACAACTTACCTTCACCTTGTGCAGAGCTACAGTAAAGGTTGGAAAAACATTATGTACCATTACAGTATGTATTGATCTCTATTAGACTGGCTGGTTAACACACCTAACATGGACATTTCAATAGTGTCAGCTTGCTGTTTGCTAGTTAGCTTCACTAAATTGGCAGCAAGATTGCTAGCCAGCTGAGAACCAACTAACGAGCCAAAGGCAATTTATATACGTTCATCAGTACTACCAACACTTCAAGAGTGAGTTAGCTATATCGAGAATTCTATGTATTTTTTATTTATATCGATTTTTCTTTTTACCCTATTTTCTCCCCAATTGGTAGTTACAGTCTTGCCCCATCGTTGCAACTCCCGTACAGATTCGGGAGAGGCGAAGGTCAAGAGCCAAGCGTCCTCTGAAACACGACCCTGCCAAGCCGCACTGCTTCTTGACACACTGCTTGCTTAATCCAGAAGCCAGCCGCCCAAATGTATCAGAGGAAACAAGTACAACTGGCGACCGTGTCAGCATGCATGTGTCTGGCACGCCACATGAGTCGCTAGAGCGGAATGGGACAAGGACATCCCGGCCGGCCTAACCTTCCCCTAAACCAGACGATACTGGGCCAATTGTGCATCGCCTCATGGGTCGCGGCCGGCTGCGACACAGCCCAGGACCAAGCACTGCAGTGCATTAGACTGCTGCACCACTCGGGAGGCCCAGACAATTCCATTTTTAGTAACAGAGTTTTTTCCAGACAAGGGTGGAATAGATGGCTACCAGATTGAGTTACTCTTATTTGCTAATGTTAGCTAGCTTACGTTAGCTAACGTTAGTCAAAGATAGAACGAACAGACAAATAAGTTTACTCTGCTGAAGGTAGCTACCAGTCTAGCAGTGACTACCAAGGCATATGTGAAATTGATTGACAGTGTGTATCCAAAATATAGCTAGCTATATGATTTAGCTGATGGCTTTCAGAGTTCAATACAGAACTGTAATGTTAGCTAGCGTAGCTAATTTACCTAGTACAGCTAACGTTACGTTACCTCTAATCGAGAATCTTCCCTTTTGTTGTGAAGGGGAGATAATTATGGTATCGCATCACTTCTCAGTTGTTGTCTAAATGAATTCCCCATCCATTCAGCCTGAAAATCCCTTTGATAACCTTTGGTCACTGTAAGCATCATTCTTGATAGCCGCAAACCACTGGCAGCATCGGGGTAAATCTCTGGTAAATCACATTTTCGCACTTGTTTGTAATTTGCACAGCCAGACAGACCACCACACAGGCATGATGACAAACGTTAGTACTACATTACCTGTAAATAAGAGTGAGTTATTACAAAATATACAATTTACAATCATACTTATCTTAATCAGATATAGTAATCTTTGTACATACAACTCTGGGATGGCCACAATTGATCTTGAAGAGCGACAGGGTTAAGCAGGCATTCTTGTTCAAGCCCAGTTCTACCTGATTCTACTATTCAAGGTCTCGATGAACAGCTGAGGTCTTGATGAACAGCTCAGTAGTGGAATCAGATGTGGTAGCACTAGGCTTGAACAAAAAAGCCTGCATAACCCTCATCAATAGCACTTTTGGCTCATCAATAGCACTTTTGGTAACTCCTGATATAAACACTGTGACAAATGACAAACTGCTGAGAAACAAAGTCATTAGACAAGTACAAAACACTATTAGGTAGGAGGCCGGACGACGACGAGAGGCGGGGAGTGTGTTGTGTACCTCCAATCAAGTTGATTTGTGAATATTCTTTGACATCAGTGTCATATTGGCTTAGATATGATGGTAGCGTTGAGCTTCAACCAATTAATTATTAATGAGTCCTGATGGGAATAGGGCCCATTCAAACTTTAGAAAGGCACAAGCAATCAACCTGGTGTTGATTGGGATTAAAATCATCACACTGAATTGGTTCAATTGTTTGAGGAGAAACAATAGAAGATTGTCAAGATGGAGAGAAATGTCTCCAAACCTAATTGACATCAATGGGGTATAAGGATTTAGAAGCTTGAAGATGAAAGTTCAACTGCAATCTACGGAGAATATAAAGATTTATACTGTATAAACACATTTTGCCAAAAGATCAGACAGAGTGGCATGAAGTAGTTTTTTGTGTTACTTAATGAAAACTGTGATTTTAGGTTGCTTCACAACTGTAATGGGAAGATCATGTACTTAACTGAGATTTCACACTGCTGCATAAATAAATATATAAAATATTGTGAACAAAGCTACCTAGAATAACCATTGTAAACATTTTCAGCCAGGGCGACATTTAGTTCTATTTGCATCAATGAATTAAACATTTTACTGTCCAAGAGAATATTATAGGTTGATGAAATTGCCCGTGCTTGCCTTCTACATTATCAAAACACTGCTTTACAAGACATCAGAAAGTGTAAGAGATAAAAACATGTACTTTTTTACATTCTGGACCATAAGACAACTGAAGCTTTTGTCCTCCTTTGAGTGGTAATTTATTGGTCAATCATATTTTTGTAATTTCACAGAGAAAATACAGAACAATATTGTGCAAGGGAAAGCTTGGATTTAGTCCTTTGAAGATAACGACCTCTGGGTATGAATAGGTTCCATTATTTTATCATGATTTCTCGTAAACGAATGTGTTTCCTTCAAGGGCCCAATTTACAGTAGTCAGTGGCATCTCTCTCTGTCTCTGTTGGGGTCTCTTTCTGAGTCTCTGTGTGTGTCTCTCTCTGTCTGCCTTCCTATTCAGCTCATATTCACTGTCCAGATGGTGGCCCAGGAAACAGAATCAGAGGTTAATAGTGGCCGAGATAGTTATCTGATAGGCTGTGGATCCGAAGGTAACCGCCAGGTTCTGCCTCAGTCCTGCTACCCTGGAACCCTATTACCCAGAGCTAAAGATCCATACGCTCATGTGTTCATTTACCTCTACTTTACGCACACATTTTTGTGGTCACTCTCCCTTCACATTTCTCACTGTCAATCATGAATGATAATGATAAGTTTTACCAGTGAAATGTCATATGACCTCAATCAGTTTCATGTGAATATGCATTTAGATCGTCTTGAGGTATGTACAGTGTTGTTTGGAAGAACGGTGTTGTTTTGAGGTATGTACAGTGTTGTTTGGAGTTATGTACAGTGTTGTTTGTAAGAACGGTGTTGTTTTGAATTATGTACAGTGTTGTTTGGAAGAACGGTGTTGTTTTGAATTATGTACAGTGTTGTTTGGAAGAACGGTGTTGTTTTGAGTTATGTACAGTGTTGTTTGGAAGAACGGGGTTGTTTTGAGTTATGTACAGTGTTGTTTGGAAGAACGGGGTTGTTTTGAGTTATGTACAGTGTTGTTTGGAAGAACGGTGTTGTTTTGAGTTATGTATAGTGTTGTTTGGAAGAACGGTGTTGTTTTGAGTTATGTACAGTGTTGTTTGGAAGAACGGTGTTGTTTTGAGTTATGTACAGTGTTGTTTGGAAGAACGGTGTTGTTTTGAGTTATGTACAGTGAGTAAATTTTATAGCAGCTGTTGTTAACAAACTGTAGTATACTTGTGTTTTGTTTCAATCAAAGCACATATTTTGCCTTTTGACTTTGTCTTACAGTAATGTTATACTATGTTATTACATTTGGTTCTGTTATGTAGAATAGTATCATTATGTGATCTTGCAGACATTGATACAGCTTTGAACTAACTTTATTTTAAAAGAGCACCATTCTCCATTCATCACAAAATTTCAACCGAATAGCCTGTTCTCTGGGCAGCCGAATGAGTAAAGCAGAGACTGTGCGTAAAGTACAGGCTTCGAACCTTTAGCTATTGGGATGAGAGTTCCGGAGAATTCGGACCCTCAGCCTCTCCTTGTGTGAAAAGGAAAAGCAGCCGGTAGGAAAGACCATGGTGTTGTGGCTCTTCCTGTATCCATCACCCTCAGCTTCAAATTCACACAATCGCTCCTCATCTGTTTACTGTGATTACCAATGTGTTGGTGGGTGTCCTGCTGATACAAAATACCATTCCACGATGGTGTGTGAGGTGAGCTCCTTACCGCCACACAAAAATGAACCATTTTGAGACCAACATAGTGCTATATGCAATCTATTACAGTCTATTGAAGGTAGATATGATTGAGAATAATGAATCATGTTGTGTCTAGTTTGAGATATTAAACAGCAATATTATATATACACTACCGTTCAAAAGTGTGGGGTCACTTAGAAATGTCCTTGTTTTTTAAATAAAAGTACATTTTTGTCCATTAAAATAACATAAAATTGATCAGAAATACAGTGTAGACATTGTTAATGCTGTAAATGACTATTGTAGCTGGAAACGGCAGATTTTTTTATGGAATTTCTACTAATGTGTAGAGAGGCCCATTATCAGCAACCATCACTCCTGTGTTCCAATGGCACGTTGTGTTAGCTAATCCAAGTGTATCATTTTAAAAGGCTAATTGATCAATAGAAAACCCTTTTGCAATTATGTTAGCACAGCTGAAAACTGTTGTGCTCATTAAAGAAGCAATAAAACTGGCCTTCTGTAGACTAGTTGAGTATCTGGAGCATCAGCATTTGTGGGTTTGATTACAGGCTCAAAATGGCTGCAGAAACAATGAACTTTCTTCTGAAACTCGTCAGTCTATTCTTGTTCTGAGAAATGAAGGCTATTCCATACGAGAAATTGCCAAGAAACTGAATATCTCGTACAACGCTGTGTACTACTCACTTCACAGAACAGCGCAAACTGGCTCTAACCAGAATAGAAAGAGGAGTGGGGCCCCGGTGCACAACTGAGCAAGAGGACGAGTACATTAGAGTGTCTAGTTTGAGAAACAGACGCTTCACAAGTCCTCAACTGGCAGCTTCAATAAATAGTACCCGCAAAACACCAGTCTCAACGTCAACAGTGAAGAGGTGACTCTGGGATGCTGGCCTTCTAGGCAGAGTTCCTCTGTCAAGTGTCTGTGTTCTTTTGCCCATCTTAATCTTTTATTTGTATTGGCCATTCTGAGATATGGCTTTTTTTTTGCAACTCTGCCTAAAAGGCCAGCATCCCGGAGTCGCCTCTTCACTGTTGATGTTGAGACTGGTGATTTGCGGGTACTATTTAATGAAGATGCCAGTTTTTACAATTTTAACATTCTGTCATAAAAAGCACATGAAAAAAAACATGTTCCCATCTCAAGGGGTTAAAAAAATGAATGACTACAGTAAGTAGTCGAAAACAACCCGGATGTTTTAGCAGTGTCTGAATCCTGGCTTAGGAAGACCACCAAAAATTCTGACATTTTCATCCCTAATTACAACATTTTCAGACAAGATAGAACGGCCAAAGGGGGCGGTGTTGCAATCTACTGCAAAGATTGCCTGCAGAGTTCTGTTTTACTATCCAGGTCTGTTCCCAAACAATTTGAACTTCTACTTTTAAAAATCCACCTCTCTAAAAACAAGTCTCTCACCGTTGCCGCCTGCTATAGACCATCCTCTGCCCCCAGCTCTGCTCTGGACACCATATGTGAACTGATTGCCCCCCATCTATCTTCAGAGCTTGTGCTGCTAGGCGACCTAAATTGGAACATGCTTAACACCCCAGCCATCCTACAATCTAAGCTTGATGCCCTCAATCTCACACAAATTATCAATGAACCTACCAGGTACCACCCCAATTCCGTAAACACGGGTACCCTCATAGATATCATCCTAACCAACTTGCCCTCCAAATACACCTCTGCTGTTTTCAACCAAGATCTCAGCGATCACTGCCTCATTGCCTGCATCCGTAATGGGTCAGCGGTCAAACGACCTCCACTCATCACTGTCAAACGCTCCCTGAAACACTTCAGCGAGCAGGCCTTTCTAATCGACCTGGCCGAGGTATCCTGCAAGGATATTGATCTTATCCTGTCAGTAGAGGATGCCTGGATATTTTTTTTAAATGCCTTCCTCACCATCTTGAATAAGCATGCCCCATTCAAGAAATTTAGAACCAAGAACAGATATAGCCCTTGGTTCTCTCCTGACCTGACTGCCCTTAACCAACAGAAAAACATCCTATGGCGTTCTGCATTAGCATCGAACAGCCCCCGTGATATGCACCTTTTCAGGGAAGCTAGGAACCAATATACACAGGCAGTTAGAAAAGCCAAGGCTAGCTTTTTCAAGCAGAAATTTGCTTCCTGCAACACAAACTCAAAAAAGTTCTGGGACACTGTAAAGTCCATGGAGAATAAGAACACCTCCGCCCAGCTTCCAACTGCACTGAAGATAGGAAACACTGTCACCACCGACAAATCCACTATAATTGAGAATTTCAATAAGCATTTTTCTACGGCTGGTCATGCTTTCCACCTGGCTACCCCTACCCCGGTCAACAGCACTGCACCCCCCACAGCAACTCGCCCAAGCCTTCCCCATTTCTCTTTCTCCCAAATACAGTCAGCTGATGTTCTGAAAGAGCTGCAAAATCTGGACCCTTACAAATCAGCCGGGCTAGATAATCTGGACCCTTTCTTTCTAAAACAATCTGCTGAAATTATTGCCACCCCTATTACTAGCCTTTTCAACCTCTCTTTCGTGTCGTCTGAGATTCCCAAGGATTGGAAAGCAGCTGCGGTTATCCCCCTCTTCAAAGGGGGGGACACTCTTGACCCAAACAGCTACAGACCCATATCTATCCTACCCTGCCTTTCTAAGGTCTTCGAAAGCCAAGTTAACAAACAGATTACCGACCATTTCGAATCCCACCATACCTTTTCCGCTATGCAATCTGGTTTCAGAGCTGGTCATGGGTGCACCTCAGCAGCGCTCAAGGTCATAAACGATATCTTAACCGCCATCGATAGGAAACAATACTGTGCAGCCGTATTCATTGACCTGGCCAAGGCTTTTGACTCTGTCAATCACCACATCCTCATCGACAGCCTTGATTTCTCTAATGATTGCCTCGTCTGGTTCACCAACTACTTCTCTGATCGAGTTCAGTGTGTCAAATCGGAGGGTCTATTGTCCGGGCCTCTGGCAGTCTATGGGGGTGCCACAGGGTTCAATTCTTGGACCGACTCTCTTCTCTGTATACATCAATGTTGTCGCTCTTGCTGCTGGTGAGTCTCTGATCCACCTCTACGCAGACGACACTATTCTGTATACTTCTGGCCCTTCTTTTGACACTGTGTTAACAACCCTCCAGGCGAGCTTCAATGCCATACAACTCTCCTTCCGTGGCCTCCAATTGCTCTTAAATACAAGTAAAACTAAATGCATGCTCTTCAACCGATCGCTGCCTGCACCTGCCCGCCTGTCCAACATCACTACTCTAGACGGCTTTGACTTAGAATATGTGGACAACTACAAATACCTAGGTGTCTGGTTAGACTGTAAACTCTCCTTCCAGACTCACATCAAACATCTCCAATCCAAAGTTAAATCTAGAATTGGCTTCCTATTCCGCAACAAAGCATCCTTCAGTCATGCTGCCAAACATACCCTTGTAAAACTGACCACCCTACCAATCCTCGACTTCGGTGATGTCATTTACAAAATAGCCTCCAATACCCTACTCAATAAATTGGATGCAGTCTATCACAGTGCCATCCGTTTTGTCACCAAAGCCCCATACACTACCCACCACTGCAACCTGTACACTCTCGTTGGCTGGCCCTCGCTTCATACTCGTCGCCAAACCCACTGGCTCCAGGTCATCTACAAGACCCTGCTAGGTAAAGTCCCCCCTTATCTCAGCTCGCTGGTCAACATAGCAGCACCTACCTGTAGCACGCGCTCCAGCAGGTATATCTCTCTGTTCACCCCCAAAACCAATTCTTCCTTTGGCCGCCTCTCCTTCCAGTTTTCTGCTGCCAATGACTGGAACGAACTACAAAAATCTCTGAAACTGGAAACACTTATCTCCCTCACTAGCTTTAAGCACCAGCTGTCAGAGCAGCTCATAGATTACTGCACCTGTACATAGCCCATCTATAATTTATCCCAAACTACCTCTTTACCTACTGTATTCATTTTTTTGTTTTGCTCCTTTGCACCCCATTATTTCTATCTCTACTTTGCACTTTCTTCCACTGCAAACCAACCATTCCAGTGTTTTTTTTTTTTTACTTGCTATATTGTATTTACTTCGCCACCATGGCCTTTTTATATTTTTATATATTTTGTTTGCCTTCACCTCCCTTATCTCACCTCACTTGCTCACATTGCATATAGACTTATTTTTCACTGTATTATTGACTGCATGTTTGTTCTACTCCATGTGTAACCATGTGTTGTTGTATGTGTCGAACTGCTTTGCTTTATCTTGGCCAGGTCGCAATTGTAAATGAGAACGTGTTCTCAATTTGCCTACCTGGTTAAATAAAGGTGAAATAAAATAAATAAATAAATAAATAAAATAAAAGGCACTTTAAGTGCCAAATAAAGTAACATGGTTGATTGTAACAGGGTTGACGATTTAATCTTAAATCAGCCATAAATCCCCTTGGAACCTTGTGTGCAACAGAGAGGAGCAATTGAATGAAAGCTTCACCGTACTAGAATTGGGATAATTTGCTTTGATCATTTGACTTGAGAACTACAACAAAAACAGTAGCTCAATGGAATTTAAGTTATATTCTGATTAAAATCATTGTGGGAAATTAATATTGATTCCAGGGGCGTTCAGCCACGGCATTCTAAACATTCGACCAAATGAAGCATTCAATACAAAGAACACCCTACAGTAGCTACAACGTGTGTACATAATCCTGAAATCAGTTTTTTTGTTCCACCCACTGGCCAAAACTGGGTCTCTGTTTAACCCCCCTAGAGTCAAAATCAATAAGTTTAAACTACAAACTACAACTACATCAGTTTTTTTTTTGCATTGGTTGAGTCTCAATCCATCGCTGGCGCCGTAGGGGATGGCTGCTGTTTTATGGACCCATAACCAACTGTGCTATTTTGTTTGTTTTCTCGCATTGTTTGTAACTTATTTTGTACATAATGTTGCTGCTACCATCTCTAATGACTGAAAAGACCTTATGGAGACGAGTGGCTAATCTGACTTTGCCACCGGTACTGTTGGCCAACGTACAATCGCTGGATAATAAAGTGGATGAACTACAAGCACTTATATCCTACCAACGGGACATAAAACATTTGAATATCTTATGTTTCACCGAGTCGTGGCTGAACAACGACATGAATATACAGTATCTGCAGGATAGAATAGCAGTCTCTGGTGTCGGTCTATGTATATTTGTAAACAACAGCCGGTGCACGATATCTAAGAAAGTCTCTAGGTTTTGCTTGCCTAAGGTAGAGTATCTCATGATAAGCTGTAGACCACACTACTGTATCTACCAAGAGAGTTTATCTATATTCTTCGTAGCTGTCTATTTACCACCACAAACTGATGCTGGCACTAAGACCACACTCAATGAGCTGTAGATGGCCATAAGCAAACAGGAGAATGCTCATCCAACTTTAATGCAGGGAAATTTAAATCCATTTTAGCTCATTTCCTCCAGCATCTTAAATGTGCAACTTTAAAGAAAAAAACTCTAGACCACCTTTACTCTACACACTGGAGACGCGTACAAAGCTCTTCCTCACCCTCCATTTGGCAAATCTGATCATAATTCTATCCTCCTGATTCCTGCTCACAAGCAAAAACTAAAGCAGGAAGCACCAGTGACTCAGCCAATAAAAAAGTGGTCAGATGAAGCAGATGCTAAGCTACAGAACTGTTTTGCTAGCACAGACTGGAATATGTTCCGAGATTCTTCCGATGGCATTGAGGAGTGCACCACATCAGTCACTGGCTTCATCAATAAGTGCATTGATGACGTCGTCCCCACGGCGACTGTACTTACATATCCCAACCAGAAGCAAGGGACTTAAATCGAGGACATATTTTAGGACAGACACTTCAAAACCTTGTTTTTTTGTGATTTATTCTTTGACTGTACTTTTTTTTGCCATTTATGAATGTTATTCAATGTGTTTCTATGGCTTTAGTAGTAAACACCAAAATCAATATTTTGTCAAAAAATCATTTTTATATTATTTTTATACCTAATGGGGTCCTAAAATTCAAAATAATAGATAAATGATCCATAGTGTGACCATCTTAAAACAATTCCACATGTCAGCTTAGCACCCCTCCTTCCCCAACGTCTTAGACTCTAAAGAATTAAGGTTGTTGGTATTCCAGCAGGACAACAACCCCAAACCCACATCAAACGCACCTTGGAGTGGTTCAAGAAGAAGCGCTGGACTGTTCTGCAGAGGCCAGTGACGAGTTAGGATCTGAATCACATTCATAACTTATGGCGAGAGCTGAAAACAGCAGTTGGTGGAGGGCCCACCTAAACATTGTAGAATTAGAGCAATTTTCTGCTGAAAAATGGTCCAAATTGCCAGTAGAAAGGTGCAGTAAGCTCATTGATAGCTACAAGAAGCATTTGTCTGGAATTGTCTTGGCCAAAGGATGTGCAACCAAATACTTGCTCCGGGGTGCCAATAATTTTGTCCTTGCCATTTTGTTTTTATTTTATAAATTGAAATTGTATAATTAAATTGGTTGCACAAATTTGTTCTGCAAGGTTGAAAATCCAATAAGGTTTGGAGACCAAACCTTTTTTCCAATTTTAACGAATTCTTTGAGAAGTGCAAAGTTGCCATTATATTTGGCCACAACTGTTTGAACTTTAACAGATATACTGTATATACGGTCAGGTCCAAAATGATTGTCACCCTTGATAATGATGAGAAAAAAAGACAGCTATATTCTATCCTAAAAAAACTGGGAAAATTATATTTTATACTTAAACTACCCTCTTCAATTCAAACCAAACCAAAGGTCCGAAGACTGAGATATCCATTGCAAAATGTAGATTTTTTGGTCAAATAGCCATTTCTTTTCAAGTGTACTTGGGGTTATTGTCTTGATGGATGTTGCAAAATGTTGGTTTTGTGGGTGAATTAACCATTTTTTTTAAAGTGTGTTTGGTGTTGTTGTCTTGCTGGATTCAATTCAAACCACATGTTTTCAAATGGGGACCAAGTCTGTAGACTGAGATGGCCATTGCAAAATGTTGGTTTTTGAGTATCATTTTACTGTTACTTGGTCAAGTTCATGATGGGGTTGACCTTAACAACAGCCCCAGCACCAGTGGATATAGCCCCATAAATATCCCCATAGCATCAAAGATCCACCACCATATTTTACAGTAGGTATGAGGTACTTTTCTGGATATGCACCTGTCGAAAAACTGATGATATGCAGAAAATAAGCTCAAACCTTCTGTTCTGGGGCCTTTGTTGAAGTCAATGACATCATGAACTTTACCCAGTACCAGGACATTTTAGCCAAAAACCTGGTTGCCTCTGCCAGGAGGCTGAAACTTGTCCGCAGGGGATCTTCCAGCAAGACAATAAATGCCAATCACACATCAAAATCCACAAAGAAATAGTTAATTAATTGACCACAAAATCAACATTTTGCAATGGCCATCTCAGTCTCCGGACTTGAACCCCATTAAAAACCTGTGGTAGTCCACAAGCGCAGACGAAGGATATCAAGGATCTGGAAAAATTCTTTATTTATTTATTATTTAACCTTTATTTAACTAGGCAAGTCAGTTAAGAACAACTTACTATTTACAATGACAGATTCCAATCTCATAAAACATTTTATAAAAAGGCTCAGTGTAGTTATCCTAGCAATGGGAGGGTGCTGAATTATTAGAAACAGGGATTCCAATAATTTTGACCCAACTTTTAGAGATTTTTTTATTACTTGTTAAATAAGATCTTTCTCTTCAAAATTGTATTTGTATAAATAATATGATGTTCCCAGCTCAGTATCTGTTATTGTATAGTCTATTTTGCCGATAATTTTGGACCTGACTGTGTGTATTTTGCTGTTTATTATCTCAAACTGTTATCTCAATCTGGTTGTGCATTGTCCCTTTTCAAATAAACGTAACAAATAAATGACCATAGGATGGGATGGCACAAAACATGAAGCCACAGAGCCACCTTTACTTCACCCTGGCTAACCATGCTCCATCCGTGATCATACAGCATACTGTATGTAAGTCCATCCATTAGACTCAGATTGTGCATGTTTTATGTCGTCTTGGTGGAGAACTCTACAATTTAGGAGACTTGTATGGAGACAGCTCTATCACCCTCACATTGTAACATTCCATCTGGAGATCCATTGGTATTTACAGTTCCCATGATGAAAGATTGGACAGAGGGAAGTCAGTGAAAAGAACATTCCCTGTCCTCCGACTAAGACCCAAACTACTGTTGCATTATAGATGTCCTACTTTACATGTGCAGGGTCCACCAACACACCACCCCCCCAGGGACAAAAACAACCCATTCTTTCAACCCACATTATCCCACCCACCATTGGGGAGATGAGGCGCCACTTAAAGTGGTATTGTCTGGGTTTTAACAAAGATATTCATCACTTTTACTCGCATCTGCTGACATATGAGCATTGATGTGTTAGATACATTGGTTCTGTTGAATTATGCATTGCATGGTGTTGTGCATCAGATTACTGTTACTCTATCCGGATTTGACTAGTCATTACGTTTCTAACGGCATCAAGGATGTTATGTTTATCTGTTCATTCATTCATTCATTCATTTATTTATTTATATCCCAACACTAAATACTGATACTGTATGTTAAAACTACTGTACAAGCCTATCCTGATATAACACAGTCTGTGAACTACTCACCACAGTAATAACGTGGCCAAACAGGGTCGGTCAGCCAAGAGCCAACACACAATTCATGTCTGTAGAAAATCCTCTGTGGAGTTTCAAAGTGAACCTACGGTCAAATAAATTGCGGTAGCAGACTGGCTTCCAAACTCGGCCTGGCCCACTCTGCCCCCCGTCTTCCCCTCCAGCCCTTCTCCCCCAGCCCCCTTCCCTCCAGGCCTGGTAAGTGGTCTCTCCCTCTTGAGATTCTCCTGTCCCTGCTGCCTGCCTGCCGTCGCCCCTGGCACTCCCTTTCTGTAGCTCTCACCAAATGGCTATCAGATTTAAGATCAGCCATTTAAAAAGTCAACAGCTGTGCACTTAGGATGGATTGCAGACACACTTCTGCTCACATATGTAATGCAATAACAAATACCCAATGCATTTGGGAGAAATCACCATTTGGTGCTACAGTGCTGGTATAGTTAGAAATTATTGTGTTTGTTTCCCCATCATCCTAAATTGTTTAGCACTTAACTAATAGAATACATTAAGAACATGCCAGTGGTATTGTTCTAAATGTCAGAAATTACAATCTTTACATTTTAAATGTACGCCCAAACTGTGCTTTTTATTATTTTAGGAAAACATTTTTTTACATTAAAAAAGGATTTCTCAAAACAAAAGTAACAATTTGACAGCTTAATGAAACAGAATCTGCACAGCCAAAGTATTATGATAATTGTATTGTCAGTTTCTGCTGAGTGAGAGTCTCTAACCATTCTGCACTCAGTTTCATTTCAAATTTGTACAATTCCCCCAAGTGAATTTTGCTTCAAGGTCAAGGTCTAATTAAGAAACTGTTTAAATATATTACCAAGATAAAAAATGGATTACATTAACATAAATGGTCTTGCATGTGGCTTGGTAATGGATATTATCCATATGGAGCCATTCCCCCTGTGGGGTAGTGTAGTGCTCAATGCACACCCCAAAATCATATCTACAGCCAAAGGTTAACATTCCCCTGGAGTATGACAAAGAACTGTTTAAGTGTTTCATATCCGAATCCTGTACCATGAACCATTGCAGTCAATATTGGGTTAATAATTGTACCACAGAGTATAAATACACTACCGTTCAAAAGTTTGGGGTCACTTAGAATTGTCCTTGTTTTTGAAAGAAAAGCAAAAATGTTTAGTTGAGTATCTGGAGCATCAGCCTCTTCACTGTTGACGTTGAGACTGGTGTTTTGCAGGTACTATTTAATGAAGCTGCCAGTTGAGGACTTGTGAGGTGTCTGTTTCTCAAACTAGACACTAATGTACTTGTCCTCTTGCTCAGTTGTGCACCGGGGCCTCCCACGCTTTCTACTCTGGTGAGAGGCAGTTTGCGCTGTTCTGTGAAGGGAGTAGTACACAGAGTTGTACGAGATCTTCAGTTTCTTGGCAATTTCTCGCATGGAATAGCCTTCATTTCTCAGAACAAGAATAGATTGACGAGTTTTGAGCCTGTAATCGAACCCACAAATGCTGATGCTCCTGAAACTCAACTAGTCTAAAGAAGGCCAGTTTTATTGCTTTAAATCAGTACAACAGTTTTCAGCTGTGCTAACATAATTGCAAAAGGGTTTTCTAATGATCAATTAGCCTTTTAAAATTATAAACTTGGATTAGCGAACACAGGAGTGATGGTTGCTGATAATGGGCCTCTGTGCGTCTATGTAGATATTCCATTTAAAATCAGCCATTTCCAGCTACAATAGTCATTTGCAACATTAACAAAGTCTACGCTGTATTTCTGATCAATTTCATGTTATTTTAAAAATGGACAACATTTTTTGCTTTTCTTTCAAAAACAAGGACATTTCTAAGTGACCCTAATTTTTTGAACGGTAGTGTAGTTGTAAAGCTGCTTAATATCCTAGTCATTGATTCCCCTAGTTATGTAGCAGTTACATAAGTATGATCAAGACCATGATGGAATAATTGTCTGACATGAATGTGGCCTGAAGGAGCCTCGGCTATGTGCCCTTAATCTTCTGTGGTGACCGAGGATACTAGACCGAGGAAAACCCAACTCATACACAATATTTTCTTGCTGTGTTGAGTGTCGATCCTACACTTTTGGCCCCTGACAGTCTTTTCTGACTGTGTTGTGTCAGCCCCATTCCTGTGGCCCGTGACACTCTGTGCACTGTGCTTTCACAAGTGTGGTGGAAGGGAACAGAGCCGACATTGGTGGGTAGCAGGCGATTAACTGTGACGGCTAGTGTCACATCAAACACGGATCAAGTGAACCCTTTGTGCATGTTGTGCCTTGTGCTATTAACAAGTCCTGCTTGTTTTACGTGAGGAGTCAAGACAGTATCACACTTGTGATATACAAGTAAATCCAAAACAAGGCTTAAAAGACTACCATGCAGGGGCTTTGAGAATACTCGCTGTGTCAATTTTCTTGCTGCCTTTGCTCTTATGTAGTGAACATGCTGTTCGATCAAAAGGACAACTCCAGTGAGCCACCAGGTATTGAGGGAACAAGTTGCTGATCTCCATTGGCTTGTTGTGATCGTAGTAACAGCAGATAGAGGGTGGCAGCAATATTCTTCAAAGGAGTGGGAAGTGCAGTGCGTTTTTTAAATACATTTGTATACATTGTTGAATATGTTGAATATATTTATCATGCCAAGGTTTACACATGGAATATTATGTGTTACCTTAGAAAGAAAATGTGGACAGAATATGGTATTGATATGCCAGAATGCTGTTGAAGATATTCTTATCTAACAGGCTTTTTCTGAAAAGCTGTCACGCTTAATTGGCACAGATTTTTCTAGCTTGAGTCTTTGCCTACAGCTATGTGTGTCACGAACGTCGTCACGGAAATGACAGGACCAAGGTGCAGCGTGGTGAGCGTACATTTCTTTTTATTATGAAGGTCGCCAACAAAAACAAGAAACAACCAAAAACAAACGTGCAGCTGACTAGGGCTATACAGGCCACTAACACAGACAACTACCCACAACTAAGGTGGAAAAACAGGCTGCCTAAGTATGATTCCCAATCAAAGACAACGATAGACAGCTGTCCCTGATTGAGAACCATACCCGGCCAAAACATAGAAACGGAAAACATAAAAATAAAGAAACTAGAATGTCCACCCTAGTCACACCCTGGCCTAACCAAAATAGAGAATAAAAGCCTCTCTATGGCCAGGGCGTGACAATGTGCCTGTTCAAACTGATGCGTGTCGGAACATGTTATTTTCTCATGCCAGCCCTGCCCAACCATATGAAGGGGAAAGGAATAGGACAGCAGAAGAAAAACTCATCCAATCGGTAAAATTGTGAAGTGATGAAACAATTTCAAGAATGTTCTTTTGAAAGTCAAATTTCTGGGAATGTGTAACATTTAATTGATTTTTTCTGCAGGCCATAGTTGCAGTTCTATTCCATGGTTAGAAGTTTGAAGCTTGACAGCTGTTAAAGCCTCCAGTCCACCCTCTAATGAACCCTCTAGTTTCCATAGCCAAGTCAACTCCCCATCATCCATCCTACCCCAAAGCCAGTTTGTGAGGGAAAGCACAACCCCAACACACCTTATGCCCAAGGATCAAAGGATCACCCTACTACATATAATTCTCATGCAAAACAAAATAAACCGTAACTTAAAAAGTGAGACGTTTCTAACTTGAAAAAAAAAACACATCCAAAACTACTGTGAACAGAGGAAAGAATTTGCTGTGGAAGCGCCTCTTGAATAATTTCCAACCAGAACCTTATAATTCCCTTTTGCACCGTAATCTCCCTATCCCATATTAAGTGATATTCAGAATTAACCAGTGGCTATTAATACTTTCTATTTTAAAAAATGTGCATGGTTATAGCTGTCGTCCGGGTGTGTACGGGATGGGTAACATGACATTCGGGGCTTAGCCTGCCCGAAACCTCCAAACATCATCCAGGCAGTTGAATGCCACTCTCTCTAAATGAGTACGGTTTGCTATTCTCAGTAGCATGGCACTCCATTACACGGCACAGAGCTGCTCCTCCATTTGCTGTTTCAGAATCTGCCAGTTCCTCTGAGTACTGCTCGGCACTTATTCAACCAGGCCTCCTGAGCTTTTGACAGCCATTCAACTCTGCAGCCATTAAAGTTAGCACAGGCTTTTCATTAGAGGAGTTGCCTCTTCCAAGACTACCAAGATGGTGGGTCTGTTAGCAGTTCATATAATAGCTCCGTCAGCAGATAATAGTCACTATGGACACTCCACTCATTCAACTCAAACTCTGAAGTCCTGCAAGTGACTGACTTATTCCATTCATGCCTCCAGTGATTGTTCAATACATGCAAGGAGAGCGTATTACATCTTCAGATCTTGTGCCAGCAATAGCTGGCATCAATTTAGGGGTTTTCTTATCCTTGAATGTCTTCTTCATAAGAGTTCAGCAGTTTCCTAATCCCATGACAAGACAGGCAACTAGGATCATGGCCTGCAGTCCTGCCCAGTTGACACACTTTAATTGAGCTATTATAGACCAATAAACAAACAAATCCAGAATATAAAAAACAAGCCCAGCTGTGTCTTCGGCCTTGGTCCATCTCCTCAGCACCAGGATTGCCCTCCCCCTGAGGGTAGCAGCAGGGAGGTGGGGGGCTGCCGTGGCAGACTGATGTGGTGGTGCCATGTCTTCCCTGACTGGCACGCTGCTCTGTGTTCCTCTGTGTGACCAGCACTAACTCAAGGTTGAGGGGGGCCAAGCTTGATGCTAAAGAGCTTTTATAGTTGACAGGGCCTCCGACCGAAAGGGCTGGCTGACAGCCATTTTCTGGGTGGTGTGGATCTCCATAGAGCTGAGGTGGCAGCTTGGAGAGAAAAGTGCATCCTGTGTGTGGCCCTTAAGTACGATATCACGGCAGACTTCAGAGTAAAGATACACAGTGCTCTATCTATTGCATGCCTCCACAGTCTCAGACCACCACTGAGTCACAGATATCTCAGTTGGAAGTGAAATGGTTAATTAAACGCCTTGTGAAAGAGAATACAGTTATAAATGCCGGTCATTCAGAGAATTAGATTATAGTTCATTTGAATGGCTTTTCATTATTGAAGGTTTCTTTTGGTTCTAGCCATGTGTTACATGTGGATAATTACCATGGTTTCATTTGAAAATCAGTTGTGTTGTTTGGATTAATTTCAGATAGTCGTGAGTGGAATGTGAAATGCAAATCCATGTAAAAATCTTCCCACAAGTTTTATGTAATTGGTTGTTTTCTATTCAATTATATCATACAAGCATTGATGTGGCAGAAATACAATTGACTTGTTAATGTGTTCATCTAGTGGCCATAATGTAATGACATTCCTCCAACCCCCTCTCGGTGGAATTGATCATCACAGAAACCTCTGTGTCCTCATGACAGGAAATGTGTAGAAAATGTTGCCCCTGTTTTTTTCTTTCCGTGTGTGTTATTCTGTCCAGAGGAGGAAACAGTAGGCAGCGTTGTCCTGAGAGTTGCCTTTGTCTTGTGGAGGTTACGGCGGCTTTGAAGACCTTGTCTGGTGGGGACCTTTCTTTTGACATGCGCTAACCCCAGACATAGCCAATGACAGATGGGCTTCAAATGGCCTTTGAAGAAGACCCTTGAGTGCTGATCAGGCACTTACTGTGTTTTCCTCTCAGGCTATCTCACAGCTCTCGGGCCTCTCAGACCTCCACCATTCAGCTGGGAGTAGTATATTACTCTATCCATGTCAAGTTTAGCTATGTGTCCATTTTATTGGTGTGTCTTCTGTCCACGCATGAATTGGCGAGTGGGAACATCCATTTCTTTATCTGTTGGTCTTTTGTCAAGAGGAGGGAAACATTCATTGAAGTGCACACTTCTCCTTTCCCTATATGTTTTCCTTGCAGACAAGACAATGGAAAGCCTCTACTATGAAATCACGGTCAGGAAACCTTATCAACCAATGGGAGGGAGCCAAGGAAGATTATTCCAGTTGGTGGCAGTATCATGGCTCTTACCACTTGAATTCCTCTATCAAATTGAACGGACAATGTTTGATCACGCAGTGAACTTATCACAGAGCTGTGTGTAACTAGGCAACAGGGTGGTGGTGACAAAGGGTCCCTGTTTAAAGGGTTAACAGCGGCCTGCTGTGGGAGGGTCATATGAGTGGGCAGGCTGGCCATGTGGAACTGGGAAGGGTTATGACTGGCGACTGCTGAACCACACTGCCTTAAGTGATCAAAGCAGACATGGCGGGAGGGGTGGGAGGGCACAGGAGGTCTGGAGGAAGGCGGCTACAAGAGGGCATGGGACCAGGGGGAGAGAGTGGAGACCAGGGGGAGGTGAGGTTCTGAAGCCAGACATTCCTTGTCTTGAGTCACTGAGGCCCCTGGATGACGGAGCACAACGCAGTAACAATGGCACCTCAGTGGTGCCCTGGTACTATTTTATACAGTACACAGGGAATGGTTGCCAGTAACACCTTACCTGGAACACTGCTGGGACTTTGTTATTGTAATTTTCACCACAAAGGGCAGGTAGGATTTGGCGTGAAACATCAGAAATATGATTTAAAAGTTGTTGTTTTTTATCACATATGTTCAAAGTGTAGCAGTTTGTTCAGATACCTCTGACTTTATTATGTGTTCCCACTTTGGTAATGTCATATAATATAATGGATAATATAATGGGAAAAAGAGTCAGAAAGTGGACATTTATTACGGGGGGGGGGTTTAAACCCGTTGTTATCAAGATCACTTCAAGATACATTATTCAAACAATCTGCCTCTGCAGAGAGGCCTGAATAATTTAATACATTCCTAATCAGGCTCCACTGCTGATCTTTGCCTGCCAAATTAGGCCAGCCATTACCTTGATTCCCCATGTAAAAGTCCTGAGGTAAGACTGACAGGCAAGAACACAAGAGGAATGTGCAATACATTATGAATCACAATCCTCAGGTGTTGTAATATTAATAAAGGATCGTGCCATGTTAATCTATAACCCCCTTCTTAATGATCAGTAAAAAATGGTAGAGCATTGATGCTGGTTAGGCAGAATAAAAACATTCTGAATCCAGATTGATCCAAAAGTTTTATCAATGTCTAGAGATCATTTCAAGCATTTTGTATTTGGTAAATTCAAGATGAATATAACTTTCATCCCGCTTTGAAGACGGAATTAATTTGTAGATCGAGGCTGCAAACGAGGCTGCAAAGAAAACAAATGGGACTGTAGCGACTGGGTTGACTTCAAAATCGGGGGTGTGAACAACGTTTCTATTCAAGCGTTGATCGACATGGTAATGGCTCTATAGTATTGGACAAAAGTTTAAAAAACAGACCCTCCGTTACATTGTGACGTGTCATGCCGTAACGTACAGCACGCATAAAGCAACTATTTTTGTCTTATAATCTCTCTCCACCAGGTGTAGCACTTCTCATCCTTTAAAAACAAGAAATGGACAGTGACGGGGGTAAGGGGGGATACCTAGTACATTTTTGCGTCATCACTGCAAGCGATCATCATTCTCAAAGCCGCTGTTTACTTCTGAAGATCACTTTAGCACCGCCCTAATAACCCGATTCAAATTCGACACAAACCTTCAAATAGGTATGTAATGACACATTATATAAACTCGTTATAGTGTTTTATTTACATTTTAGAGGCGATAAGGTGATAAGTTGGACAGATCGAGTGAAAAAAAGCAATTTTCCCACACATCATCTCTCCTTCTCACTATCACGCATTAGTTTCACTTCCCACCCGCCATTTTTTTAAAGACCCGACGGGGCTCATTGCCTTCTTTTCATGCAGAAACGGGCAGCGTGGGGGTCATGTAATTGATTCTGTTGGAAAGGGGAGGAATTGGGCTTTACAATGGTATTGACATGACAGTTGATCTGGAAGTATTACGTTTTTGGGGCGCTAAAATAAAGTCAATTGTACGGACCAAGGCAATGTACAACAGTGAGTGGGTTTACGTTACACAGATCAAACACGTAACGTAAGCTAGCGTGCCAGCCAGCTAACAGTACACTAACTTGAAATGAAAACAACTTTCTGACAATTTTAGAGCTTGTAGCTACTTGTAGCTAAGATGTAGCTAGCTAGACTATCTTACCCGTATACATTGGACACTTCTCCCTCTTTGTAAATGATGCCATAATTTCCCTTAGTTTGAAGATGTAATCAGGAGACAGGTTTTAACTTCATCTCCTTAGCTATCATACTCTAATTCTTCTGATTTCAAAACTCGATTTCTCGGCATGTCAAGCCCACTTATTATCTCAGCCAATCGTGGCTAGCGGGAATGTTGCTGTCTTTTTCTGTTGCTGTCTTTTTCTGTGACTTTCTGTCCACCTGTGTTTTATGGGATATTGTTTTGAGTTGGTGCATGTAGCACCTCTATAGTCACGGTTCGTTGTTAGTTTATTTGTTTTTGTCTTTGTCAAGATTCACTTTATCATTAAATTATGTGTTACTCAACATCCGCTGCGCCTTGGTCCGATATTTATTCCAGCGAACGTGACAGTTATTAACCTTTCACGAGCCTCAACCCCGGATCCGGGAGCACTGTCTAGGACTGGGGTCCACTGAAAAGGCAGAGCCGCGAAATTCAAAAAAAATATATTTTTTAAATATTTAACTTTCACACATTAAAGTCCAATACAGCTAATGAAAGACACAGATCGTGTGAATCCAGCCAACATGTCCGATTTAAAAATGTTTTACAGGGAAGACACAATATGTAAAGATATAAATCTATTAGCTAAACTCATTAGCATAAGACACCATCTTGTATTTGTCCACCAACACCAGTAGCTATCACCAATTCGGCTAAACTAAGATATTGATAGCCACTAACCAAGAAAAAAACTCAGATGACAGTCTGATAACATATTTATGGTATAGGATAGGTTTTGTTAGAAAAATGTGCATATTTCAGGTAGATGTCATAGTTTACAATTGCACCCACCGTCACAAATGGACTAGAATAAATATATAGAGCAACGTGTTTACCCAATTACTAATCATCAAACATTTCGTAAAAATACACAGCATACACTAATCGAAAGACACAGATCCTGCGAATACAGACAATATTTCAGATTTTCTAAGTGTCTTACAGCGAAAACACAATAAATCGTTATATTAGCATACCACATATGCAAACGTTACCAGAGCATTGATTCTAGCCAAAGAGAGTGATAACGTAAACATCGCCAAAATATATAAATTTTTTCACTAACCTTCTCAGAATTCTTCAGATGACACTCCTGTAACATCACATTACAACATACATATACAGTTTGTTCGAAAATGTGCATATTTAGCCACCAAAATCATGGTTAGACAATGACAAAAGTTGCCCAGCTGGTCAGACAATGTCGTGCGCCATATTAGACAGTGATCTAGTCGTATACATAAATACTCATAAACGTGACTAAAAAATATAGGGTGGACAGCGATTGATAGACAATTTAATTCTTAATACAATCGCTGATTTACATTTTTTAAATTATCCTTACTTTTCAATACAGTTTGCGCCAAGCGATGGCGTCCTAAGCGATTAACATTTCTCGACAGAAACACGATTTATCATAATAAATTGTTCCTACTTTGAGCTGTTCTTCCATCAGAATCTTGGGCAAAGAATCCTTTCTTGGGTCTAATCGTCTTTTGGTCGAAAGCTGTCCTCTTGCCATGTATAAATGCCCATTGCGTTCGGCATGAACTGGAACCGTGCCCAGAGATTCACAGTGTCTCAGAAATAAATGTCCCAAAATCGCACTAAACGGAAATAAATTGCTATAAAACGGTTTAAATTAACTACCTTATGATGTTTAACTCCTATAACGAGTAGAAACATGACCTGAGAAATATAACTGGCTTCACTAGTGCTTGGAAAAAGTGCAGGTCGGTGTCCTCCGCGCGCCTGACGCAGCTGGAAAAGAGTTCCTACCTACACGTGTTTTTGTTTTATAGTGGCTGTGATTGGGCAATCGATACCATTCAAATCGTCATCACGTAAAGGCATCCAGGGGAAGACGTAAGCAGTGTCTGTATACTCATAGCAATAACAGTG
The DNA here is from genome assembly GCF_029448725.1 of Salvelinus fontinalis. Taxonomy (NCBI): domain Eukaryota; kingdom Metazoa; phylum Chordata; class Actinopteri; order Salmoniformes; family Salmonidae; genus Salvelinus; species Salvelinus fontinalis. Next base: position 28,480,799 of record NC_074690.1, on the reverse strand, counting down.
GCCTTTTAACTGACTCCAGATCAGGGGCCAAAATGTGTGAAATCTGACTCCATGTCAGGGAAATTGCTGTAGAATGAGTTCTGTTCCACTCAGAGACAAAATTTCAACGGCTATAGAAACTAGAGACTGTTTTCTATCCAATAATAATAATAATATGCATATTGTACGATCAAGAATTTAGTAGGAAGCCGTTTAAAAAATTACACGATTTACATAAATAGTGACAACAGCACCCCCTAGCCTCAACAGGTTAAATGTTTTAATAATGGATTTAACAGTGCTCCGTGGGATTTTCAAAGTTTGGGATGTTTTTTTATAACCCAACCCTGATCTGTACTTCTCCACAACTTTGTCCCTGACCTGCTTGGAGAGCTCCTTGGTCTTCATGGTGCCGCTTGCTTAGTGGTGTTGCAGACTCTGGGGCCTTTCAGAAAAGTGTATATATATTGAGGTCATGTGACAGATCATGTGACACTTAGATTGCACACAGGTGGACTATTTAACTAATTACGTGACTTCTGAAGGTAATTGGTTGCACCAGATCTTATTTAAGGGCTTCATAGCAAAAGGGGTGAATACATATGCACGCACCACTTTTCATCATTTATTGATTTTAAAATTTTTGAAACAAGTAATTTTTTTCGTTTCACTTCACCAATTTGGACTATTTGTTGTATGTTCATTACGTGAAATCCCCCCCAAAATCCATTTCAATTACAGGTTGTAATGCAACAAAATAGGAAAAATGCCAAGGGGGATGTCACGCCCTGACCTTAGAGAGCCTTTATATTCTCTATTTTGGTTAGGTCAGGGTGTGACTAGGGTGGGTACTCTAGATTTTGTATTTCTATGTTGGCCTGGTATGGTTCCCAATCAGAGGCAGCTGTCTATCGTTGTCTCTGATTGGGGATAATATTTAGGCAGCCTTTTCCCAACTGTTGTTTGTGGGATCTTATTTTTGTGTAGTGCCTGTGAGCATTCCATTTGGCGCCCTGCAGTTTCACTGGCTGTTGACGAGGTGGGTATGTGGGACACTACCGTCCCACGTACCCTAGAGAGGTTAATAAGTCTCTTCCACCAGAGCGAGTCTGACCACAAATCAGAGACCACTATGATGATACACCAAATGTGTTTGATGGATCGCGGGAAAGGAGCAGGAATAGGCTTTTGTAGGCTAATCACACTGCTGCTCTCTCATTTAGCTATATGCATATTACGGATTGTGGTTGTTGTGGATGGCTGTTCACAAATCTAAATGTCTGTTTTAAACCAATATTGGTTGATTCAAGATGTTTAAGCTGCCTATCAATCATTGTTTTTAAAATCAGTGAACAGCCAGTGAAAATGAGCTCTTGCAACAGCTGCATAGTGCAGATCCCAGCCTATGGAATACAAGTGTGGCTTTTTAATTTAAAATCCGTAGGCCTAATGGAGACATGCTCTAACTCGCACATGTTTGATAGACATAAATATGGCAATATGTAGTTGCTACATTAATGTTTGGACTTATAAATTATATTTACAGTACCAGTCAAAAGTTTGGACACACCTACTCCTTCAAGGGTTTTCTTTGTTTTTTTACTATTTTCTACATTGTATATAGATATATCATTGATTCTTTAAGAATATCACTTATAAATGCCTCATGAGCTTAGTTCAACTGTCACACTCCATGAGAACCCACAATATATGTTTGTAAACATTGGAAATATAAACAGACACTGTATAGACTTATAACATTTTAAAACAATCATTTTGATATCATGGATGTTCAGTCCTTGCATCCATAGCTCTGTATATTAATCTGAGAGTGGTTACATTTCTCCAGGCCCATCCCTCAGCTTTTTACCAAAACAGAGGTGGGGCGACCATTTTGTTATTGTTTCATCTGTGGATTTGCCCTTTAAACAGCTGCATATTATCAAGATATCAAAGTGTCACCAACAAAAAGATAAAACAATAGGCCTATAGTAAATGCAGCACATGGCATTCATTTTCCACATGTAAATAGCACTTTTTAGTAGTGCTCAAAGCATGCCATTCCGTGAGCGCAGAAATTATTTTACAACTCGAATCAATGAGCCCAATCAGTAATAAGCTAATAAATCCTTAGTTTTGGGGTTATGCTGAGGTAAAACAATTTGGCTAATCTATACTTCCATATTGGAATTCTGTTAGACTTTCGTTTTTAATGTAAAAGATATAATTGAATCGTATTATTATATGTAGTAGAAAGCGATGGGTTAGAAGAAGCCTACATAACCAACCCATAAAGTAAAATGTAACATCCATATACGTCCAGCTATATAAACTTTAACATTGATTTATCCTGCAATAGATGTTGTTCAATTGGTAACATACATTTTTGTCAAAGGGAAAGTAATCTAAAAGTAACTGAATGTAATCAGATTATGTTACTGATTACAATTTTGGACAGGTAACGGATTACGCACACACAGACAGACAGAGAGAGAGACAGAGAGAGAGAGAGACAGAGAGACAGAGAGACAGAGACAGAGATGAGAGAGAAATGTTGATACTTTACAAGACAACCACACTAGAGAATCTCCTTCTCCTATTATCCTAACCATTTCTCCGCCCCAGCTGTGGTCTCTTCGGGGGAAAAACATGGACCGAGTTTTGTGCTGTGTGGTTCCATTTGTCAGTTCAACATGTCCCTGAGCATCACTCAAGGTTCTATTTTTGGCTTGCTGTTTCAATTCCCCTGTATAGTCATGGGCCTGACATTGGATTACTCCTAAATGGTGATTCAATGCAATTGTAAAACAAGGCTATGAAAATGATGCAAACACAAAAGGCTTGTCCACAAGTGGAAGAACTGAAAGCCTCTATTGTTCTACACTCTTAGAAAAAAGGCTTCCAAAAGGGTTATTTGGCCGTCCCCATAGGTTCTACCTGGAACCAAAAAGGGATCTTCAAAGAGTTATCCTATGGAGACAGCAGAAGAACCCTTTTAGGTTCTAGATAGCACCTTTTTTGAGAGTGTGCTATTCATTTTCATGAATTTCTCTCTTGAGGGGGTGCTGCACAGAATCAGATGTTGACGTTTGATGTTTTGTTTCAATCATGGTAGATGTTTTATTTGTAGCAACAGTTAGATGAGATACTGTAGGGATGAATAATGATTAACTGTCCGTTGACTAGTGTACTGCTTATCAAAATATGGTGGAAAAAATATGTAGTGTGATTTAGAGCCGTGAAATGAAGCGTAAGGTTATTTTTTGTTGTGGCAACAGATTTAGATTGCTGAGTGAGAAGCAACGCCTCTCAAATTCTTAATTGCTCGAACAATTAAAAGAATGTAAAAAATAACATGAGAAAAGTAAGGGCTGGAACAATTGGATAATGCCTCATTTATGGAGAAAGTGATTTGATGAATCAAAAATAACTGATAAAAAGCTGTTGAATAACAGGAAGCTAAAATATCTGTTTTATATGTGTTGAATTTAGTAAAGACAGAATGATGTGCTGGGTAAATTGTGTCACTGCAGTCTCCTGGTAGGATGTGATGTGCTATAGTGTACTCTGGGCTTCTATATCTCTGTGCTCAGAGGAAGACCGTAGCTTTGTGACTAGATGGTATACAGCTATGAACGGAAGCAAAAATCGTGTGATTTGGTGCTTTTTGTTGCTATGGCAACAGCTAGCTATAGAGGGAAGATAGTTAGCTAGCATAGTTAGTGTCCCTAGTAGGTGAGGTAAGAAAATATATCTAACTGGTTTCCCCATTCATCTGTGATGACAGTTAGCTAGTGCTCCTAATGGATGTCAACGAGGCACGCCAATTAGCTAACGTTACTGCCCTTGGCAAGCCGGTGCGAATGACCAGTGCAGCCTTGCGAAGGATGCATCACAAATGGCACCTTACACTCTTAGGTGATAGGGTGTCATTTGGGATACATACAAGGTCATCTATTTCATCTATAGTGGGTAATGTTCCAACATATCTGTAAGATGGATTTCAACCATATGAGAAACCCACGTCTTGGCTCTTTGGGACAATGTAAAATTCAGCTTTGTCATTGTATGATAATTCCAGGACAGAGATGAGCTTGAGAGGAACAGGTTCATACTCTTGTTACTGAAGCATAATGAAGCACAAAGACAAAGTAAAATGTTGTATTGCAGATGTCCTCAATAGCGGTTTACTACGGTTCCAAAATATCAGGATATGAGAGAGCTGGGCATTTGGGCTCTTGGGACTGTGTGGACTGTGGAAGACAGACAGCTTTGTCATTCTATCAAATGAATGTGTAAATTATCTGATAGGATGATTTGTTAAGACAGGTTAAGCTATGCCCTATTATAGCGTTAGGGGACATGACCTCATATTTTGTCAGTTTAGGGATACAACATGAATTGTTCTTAAAAATGTTCCATGGTCGATCACCAATTCAATAGATAGGTTGTAGGAAGCTTCCGTAGCTGTCACTAGTCTAATGTATACTCATTTAACTATGCAACATTCCCCAAAGATCAAATGTCATTTAATCCAAAGCAGCCTAAACTGCACTATTATTCTAATGCATGGAGATATGCAGTAGCATGCACAGTATTGGTATTGTTCAACTCTAACCTTAAGCACATGGCCTCTGAACATTGCGACTGCAATATATGTTAAAACAATCTTGGGCCCCTCGCAATAATACCTCATTGTAGTGTTAATATTATGTAAAATTACACAGTAGTAATTTACAGTAGTATTACCACGTCAACAACTTTTCGGTTGTGACATACAGTGCCAAGTAGTAAACTCAGCAAAAAAAGAAACGTCCTCTCACTGTCAACTGCATTTATTTTCAGCAAATTTAACATGTGTAAATATTTGTATAAACATAAGATTCAACAACTGAGTCATAAACCGATCAAGTTCCACAGACATGTGACTAACAGAAATGGAATAATGTGTCCCTGAACAAAGGGAGGGTCAAAATCAAAAGTAACCGTCAGCATCTGGTGAGACCACCAGCTGCATTAAGTACTGCAGTGCATCTCCTCCTCATGGACTGCACCAGATTTGCCAGTATTACCCCACTCTTCCACCAAGGCACCTGCAAGTTCCTGGACTTTCCTGGCGGGAATGGCCCTAGCCCTCAGCCTCTGATCCAACAGGTCCTAAACATGCTCGATGGGATTGAGATCCGGGCTCTTCGCTGGCCATGGCAGAACACTGACATACCTGTCTTGCAAGAAATCACGCGCACAACGAGCAGTATGGCTGGCGGCATTGTCATGCCGGAGGGTCATGTCAGGATGAGCCTGCAGGAAGGGTACCACATGAGTGAGGAGGATGTCTTCCCTGTAATGCACAGCATTGAGATTGCCTGCAATGACAACAAGCTCAGTCCGATGATGCTGTGACACACCGCCCCAGACCATGACGGACCCTCCACCTCCAAATCAATCCCGCTCCAGAGTACAGGCCTCGGTGTAACGCTCATTCCTCCGACGATAAATGCAAATCTGACCACCAGACAAAACCTTGACTCGTCAGTGAAGAGTACTTTTTGCCAGTCCTGTCTGGTCCAGCAATGGTGGGTTTGTGCCCATCGGCGATGTTGTTGCCAGTGATATCTGGTGAGAACCTGCCTTACAACAAGCCTACAAGCCCTCAGTCCAGCCTCTCTCAGCCTTTGGACAGTCTGAGCATGATGGAGGGATTGTGCATTCCTGGTGTAACTCGGGCAGTTGTTGCCATCCTGTACCTGTCCCGCTGGTGTGATGTTCGGATGTACCAATCCTGTGCAGGTGTTGTTACACGTGGTCTGCTACTGCGAGGATGATCAGCTGTCCGTCCTGTCACCCTGTAGCGCTGTCTTAGGCGTCTCACAGTACGGACATTGCAATTTATTGCCATGGCCACATCTGTTGTCCTCATGTGTCCTTGCAGCATGACTAAGGCACATTGACACAGATGAGCAGAGACCCTTTGCCTCTTTCTTTTTGTGTTTTTCAGAGTCAGTAGAAAGGCCTCTTTAGTGTCCCAAGTTTTCATAACTGTGACCTTAATTGCCTCTGTAAGCTGTTTGTGTCTTAATGACCGTTCCACAGGTGCATGTTCATTAATTGTTATGGTTCATTGAACAAGCATGGGAAACAATGTTTAAACCCTTTACAACAAAGATCTGTGAAGTTATTTGTATTTTTGCAAATTATCTTTCAAAGACAGGGTCCTGAAAAAGGGACATTTCTTTTTTTGCTGAGTTTATTATGCACACAACTTGTAAAGTTGAAAAAGTTCTGGAACGCCGATAGTAAAAGCTTATTAACTTTCTAAGAAATGTTCTATACATTTGTTACGTTCCCCAGCAAGGAAACCAAAACCTTCACTCAAACAGAAGGGGTAACTAACTAAGAGTCATTGACCAACATCAAAACGAAACAGTTGGAGTTCTGAAAGACACTTATGGGGGTGTCCACTGAAAGTTGACTCCCAACAAAAACTAGAACCGAAAAGACACCCACCATGTTCGCCCACTAAATTTGCCCACTAAGAGGCAAACAGAACTAAAACCCACACCAAACTTAAAGACAGGAAGCAAACAAAAAAGTTGAGCAAAACAAAAACAGGAAAGATCAGACAAAGGAATGTTTTTCTGAAATCAAATAGGACGTGCCAACTAAAGGTGTTGACCCTCCACATCTCTTAAGACAACTGGAATACCTGGTCGGCCACTCTTAAATGGCACCTGGGCCAGCACAGGTGAAACACCTTGCCACTAACGAGATAGCAACCAAAACAGATGTAACGCATACTGACTAATGAGGTGACACCAATCGGTGCACTGTATGTGCTAACAAGCTATACATGATAAAATCCTCCCTCAAAGCATAAATGGAAAAACCAAAACCTGTAACTTATTTTAAAGGGCAACCACTGAGAGTAAGATCAGAATCTGATATTGTTCCATGATGTTGTGAACTGAAGGAGAGAGGAGTGTGTTTGTATAGTATGTCTGCTTTACTGCAGACCTGCTCTGTCTCTGATCCCCCAGCTTGAATAACACACCACTCTCACCACGGATTAAGGTGTCACCCTTCAGACAGATTAGAGGAATAGCAAATGTTCTATAGCGTTTGTAAACAATTTCATATACTACAGTTTAATTCCATTCAAAAATCCCTGGATAACATCGTTTGAAAGCATAATCTGAGGTATCAGGAGGGCATAATGTGATAAGAATAATATCTTTGCATAAATAACTGGTGACTGATACAAAGCCATTTGCCAAGTTTTGAAGACCGTTATTATGTTTATTATATGAGGTGGTTCAATTCATATTGGAAGTGAATTATTTCAATAGTGTAGCAGATCAGTCAATTACTCAAATAATGTCCATAACAAAAAGGCTGATCAAATGTATTTTGTGGGAATAAAGGAATTACTTTTAAATAGAGAGTGTGCATTCAGGCAATAAGGTGGATGTTATTGTTGTTTGTTTATGATTGACTGGTTGCCTGCCAAATAGCTACAGTGCCTTGAGAAAATATATACACCCCTTTAATTTGTCCAGATTTTGTTGTGTTACAGCCTGAATTGATTAAATTGAGATTTTTTTGGTCACTGGCCTACACAAAATACCCCATAATGTCAAAGTGTAATTACAGTATCTTTTTATTACATTTTTTACAAATTAATAAAAAATGGGAAGTTGAAATATCTTGAGAACATGATTTCTTTATGACTACCTCATCTCTCTACCCCACACATACAATTATCTATAAGGTCTCTCAGTCGAGCAGTGAATTTCAAACACAGATTCAACCACTAAGACCAGGGTGGTTTTCCAATGCCTCACGAAGAAGGGCGCCTACTGGTAGATGCGTAACAAATATTCCAAAACATGCTTCTTATTTGCAACAAGGCACTAAAGTAATACTGCAAAAAATGTGGCAAATCAATTAACTTTTTGTTATGTTTGGTGCAAATCCAATACAACACATTAATGAGTACCACATCATATTTTCAAGAATAGTTTTGGCTGCATCATGTTATGGGTATGCTTGTAATTGCTAAGGACTAGGACGTTTTTCAGGATAAAAAATAAACTGAATGGAGCTAAGCACAGGCAAAAACCTAGAGTAATACCTGGTTCAGTCGGCTTTCCACCAGACACTAGGAGAGGAATTTACCTTTCAGCAAGACAATAACCTAAAACACAAATCCAAATATACACTGAAATTGCTTACCAAGAAGACAGGGAATGTTCCTGAGTGGATGAATTACAGTTTTGACTTATATATGCTTGAAAATCTATGGCAAGTCTAGAAAATAGTTGTCTAGCAATGATCTACGACCATTTTGACAGAGCTTGAAGATTTTTGAAAATAATTATGGCAAGACTAACCCAGAAAGACTCACACTGCCAAAAGTGCTTCTATAAAAGCATTACCCAGGGGTTTGAATACTTATGTAAATTAGATATTTCTGCATTTCATTTTCAATACATTTGAAAACATGTTTTCATTATGGGGGATTGTGTGTGTGAATGGGTGAGAAAAATCTATTTAATCAATTTTAAATTCAGGCTGTAGCACAACAAAATGTGGAATAAGTCATGGGGTAAGAATACTTTCTGAAGGCACTGTACATGTGCTCCTTCAGAAGACAGAAGAGTGAATGTGTACTGTATGGTTTGTGAGGAGTCTTCATTTGCAATCTCCCTTCACATTTGTAAAGGTTAATTGAATGCTGCCGTCTTACTATTTGCCTGAGGCATTCCTCTACTCTTGGCAGATCTAGAATGCCATTTGATTGAACAGAACCCGAATAGTGCGAGAACCTCTTGGCTTCACCATTCAATTCTGTGAGATTGTGGTGAAAGAGATTGGGGCTTGTGGTTCAATGCCAGCAGACTGCTAATATAAACACTTCGAAGGCTAACCTTGTGCCCTCATGCCGATGTAATCAGAGACCTCCCTCAAATGGCAACTTCTCACAGTCACATTTAACACAAAAGATAGCTAGATAAGGTGGAGGTAGATGTACACAGCTCTGATAACAGTGGACAGATGGAGATGGTCTGACCGCAATAAGTTGCTGAGGCCTGCTGGGATGGAACTGTCCACCAATTGGACATAAGGGGAGGTATCGAGAAATGAGAGAGAATTAAGAGAGATACTGAAACAAACTTATTTTCTATAGCTCTATACTTTAACTACATAATGATAATTTGTCCAATAAAGACCCATTATCAGTGGCATAATTGCCCTCAAATTATTACTTTTTATTACTCTGATTTCATCCTGATGCCAAGTTAAATAAAGGTTAAAAAAAATGGCATGACTTCATATACTTAAACCCCAGCATTGAGCATTCTATGTGAACCAAGTGTATCATGTGACACAGGCACCATATGTTGAGGGAGGGATGGACTGCTGCTGTTGATTTATTCATTGGTAGAAATGCCAAACGGTGTCATTTTCAAAAAGGATAATAAATCTGTCTCTCTCTCGAGACACATGCTTGGCACTGATTGGTCTGCTGAGGAGCTGATAATTACATTGAGAGATATGGAGTTATTGCAGTTATTCTACTGCATACTCAAATGTATTACGTGTTAGGTTTTAGATATACTTTCCTTTTTATAAAAAACGTGCATTTTTTCCATTGTGCTGATGGAAGAATTAATCTGTCATATTTGTTGTCCCTTTCTGAGCTCTAATGAATGTAATCTCAGTGTCAGCATATACAAAATCTGACCCATTTCACCATGTGAAGTGACGACTTTCCAAAATCATATCAACCAGAGAAGAAGGGGAGCAACACCCTAGCTATGAGGAAATCTAGCGTGACCATGGTTATTTTCCAGTATGTTATTCGGTTGAACCAGGAACAACAAAAAATAAACCAACCGCATTCTGTTTCCTCACTCGTGCTTGCAGCTCTCTCTCTCTCTCTCAATTGTCACTGTGTTAATGCATTGGGAGGAATGTTGCTAAAGCAAGGCCCTATGAGGTTTGGTGGACTGTAAATAGAATGGCTGCCAAATCAAATTCACCCAGGGCCCTCTAATGTTATATGGATCCCTTTGTGCCTAGTGTGTTTTGATCTGAGCTTTTCTGGGAAATTGGTGCAACAAACGCAAAGAGAAATCAAAAGATGGAGAAGTTGTCCTGTACTTAATCGTGGTGTTCTGTGCATTTCATTAGCTATTGTTCAAGAGGGGATCTGGTATATTGTTTTGATCTGGTATATTGTACGATATATTTTTTTCAGTTTTCAAAATATGTAGTGTAACAATGTGTCCCTTTGTATCCGTTTGTGTCTCTGTTATTGTCACACCCTGATCTGTTTCACCTGTCTTTGTGATTGTCTCCACCCCCATCCAGGTGTCCCCCATCTTCCAAATTATCCCCTGTGTATTTATACCTGTTTTCTCTGTTTGTCCGTTGCCAATTCTTCTTGTTTGTGAAGTAAACCAGCGTTTTCGTTCTCAGCTCCTGCATTTCCCAGTCTCTCCTTTCTCTCACCCTCCTGGTTTTGATCCTTGCCTGTCCTGACTCTGAGCCCGCCTGCCTGACCACTCTGCCTGCCCCTGAGCCTGCCTGCCGACCTGTACCTTTGCCCCACCTCTGGATTGTTGACCTCTGCCTACCCCGACCCTGCCTGCCGTCCGGTCCCGTTGCCCCACCTCTGGTTTACTGAGCCCTGCCTGCCTTGACCTGTCTATTGCCTGCCCATGTTGGAATATTAAACCATTGTCAATTTAATGTGTCTGCATCTGGGTCTTACCTTGATTCCTGACATTTCCCTGTCTCTCAAGCAACTGCACAAAACCAACTGAAAAGGCACGTTCTACTCTGTCCTTCCAAGAATAACACCTTGAAAGAAATTAGAAAAGCATGAACCTTTGAGCTGAGATGCTGAAATGTTGTACAATCCTTAATAATAAAAACGTTAGACTTAACTTTTCATTTCAAATCATTTACGAAACTAAAAGGCTTTGAATGATTTCCGACTGTCAGACAACTCCTACCATACCATATTGTTTTCCATAGTCGAACAGATGCTTTAAGGCATTTATGATAGCCGATGCTGCATGACCTTTTGTAGTGTCCAAAATGAGACAACAGATTTCCACATTTTTCTGTCTACAAAACAGACATTTAGCTGCACATGGCATTTAGCTGACAGGGCATTCTTCGTGTGTGTTATAACATTAATAGTGTCCTCATCCAAACATTACATTAATGATGGCCTTATTTATTCTGAAAACATGTGGACGGTCTTGTACACTGAGAATATAAGCCTACTGTATATAGTTGGGGAGTAAAAGAGGTCAACTGCCATAGTTTATAGAACTCTACCCTCCCAATCTCTCCAAACCAGAAAAACAGCTCCTATTTTCATATCAGTGGGGATTAAGAATGATTTACTAGAGAAGGAATAGTAAATCCTCTGGAACTCTGTACAAGGTAGTGTGGGGGTGTAGAGGGGAGTTGTAGCTTTTCTTCCGGTCATAAAGCATTTGGAGATGTCAAACGGTCAAAGACCTCCTTAAACAGTCATTACTTCCTGTATATCACCTGGCCATGCCTCACATAACGCTTCACTCTTACACATTCAACTGAATTAAACTTCTGGTATCTGGGAGTGATGTCTCTCCACAGAGGATGATGTGTAAGCAATGCAATGCACTCCTCCAGCCTGTCTTTTTCTCTCCCTCTCTCCTTATCCCTCCCTCTCTTTCTCTTTCTCTGTGACTATTAAAAGCTTGTGGACAATGTGGTTGCCTCGTGATTTTTTATTTTTTATTACAGGATATAAAACCTTTTTCAACCTTGAATAAAGCCCCTCGAGAAGCTGTAGGAACAATACTTATACTTAATCTGTTGATCGTGACACATTCTTTCTAATTTACATCAGCTTTCCTCTATGTTCGGATTCCTTAGTAATAACAGATTTATACAGGATTTTTCTTGATGTAGCACAATACAATAGCTTGAAATAACATTTGATTTCATTATAAATGTGGCAAGGAAAATTCATGAAAAGAATAAGGCTAACTTATGCAGGTGTTGTCTTATAAAAACTGAAGTTGGAAGTAACAGACTATGATTAGCTCTATTGTCAGTCTCCACGTCTCACCGGAACATTAGTTCTCACAACAAGGACTGCCGTTCTACTGGTTCACTACTTCCATGCTGTTCTTCCTCTTCTCAGCCTTATCTATTTGTTAACATTTTGAGTGAATTTGCATGTCTATATGTCCTGTAAATAGTTAATTATGGCACAATCAAATAGTAAAACATCCACTTTTGTAAATCTACATGTGATATTCAGTTAGTATTTTTTCATATTTTCAAAGGATTGCGTGTCCATTCATGCCAGTGTTTGTTGCTTGTTTGATTTTGTTGTACTTTCCCATTCTAATCCGAAAGCTGCAACATTGACCTTTTTGAATAATCATGAAACATATTCTTATATGGATTATTTCACTCAATTCTCTTCAAATCCAGCGTTTTAGGCAATGAGGGAAGCCATGGAACCAACTGTATAGTCTAGGCAGGCTCAGTGAAAATGCTGAGCTAGAAATAGCCACCAGATGGACGAACCCATCAAAAGCCTTAGAGTGCTGTAGGGGAAGGTCAGAGTATAGTTTAATAAGATATTACAATATCAATTAGAATGGACAATTCCACTCAAAATGCACACATTTTATGTATATTCACAATCTGTTTCAGACCACCCAGATCCTTGCATGGACCAGACCTCCACCCACAGAATTCTTTGAGTGGCCAAACCAATTCCCCCAATGAATGAATAAAACCCTTTAATCCTTGAATTGGGACAGGTTTCTTGTGAATGATTCAATTTCCTTGTCATTGTGTCAAACAAGGACATGACAGAGTCGGGCACTGTTTCCTTGTCCTGTTTCAGGTCAACAGGACCAGTGTGGGACAATGGAGGGATCACCCATGGGTGTCGACCAGGGACAAAGACTAAACATGGCCCTCTGCAGCTTGACGGGCATGTTGGGGGAAACATTCATTCCACCACAGGACAAAGGTTAACCCCATAAGGATAGATAACTTGTTGGCCCAAATAATGATAAGAACTTTGCATGTGAGTTAATATTTTCTGGGACAGGATTCATGAATGTGTAGTGTTGTAGGATTCCAATTCTAAAGATTCAGTTATTGGCCCAATGTTGCCAGAGCAGTATGTTATCCTGTATAAGGGTTGCCAGATCAGTATGGTTCCCTGTAGGATGGTCTGTGTTGAAGTAAATTCAACATGTATCCTTCAAGTGATGATGGCTCATTTCCCAAGTTAACATGCCATAGTATTCAATGCAGAATAATCAATTTGTGAGGGCCAAACAATTAAGATTAATTGGGTCAACTTTAAATTCAATCGTTGTAATTTTAGACTCATTTGTGGTTGACATCTAAATAACCTTATGACCTCTAAAAAGTACCTAAATTGAGCAATTGACTTAACGAATCAATGACAGACATATGCTACCACTCAAGAGTAATAGTGATATGAGGGTTAGATGGGTATAGGACCATCTGGGTACATGTTAACTTTGACCACTGGCCTCTTTCAGATATATTATGTATCACTCTAAAACTGGTGTACAACAGAAAACGTAAGTGTTTCTTATTGGACAAGTTCAGATAGTACCTGACCGTTTGCTTCCATTTCGTGCCTGATGAAAAAAAGTGTTTTATTGAAAAAGTTTGGTTACTAGGTAGCTAAATGTTGAATTTGGATCCCGCAATGGGGTTAGCATCAGTTGCTGGGACCGCTACTATCTGTCCAGTCATCCTGCCAACCAAAAGTCTGAAGAAATGCCTGGTGTTGCATCTAGCCTAGCTGCTAACTAGCTATCAAGCTGGCAAGGTTTCCTTAACAGCTTCTACACAGACCGTGACGCGGTAACCCTTGTTGCTGGGACTGAGGCTTGTGGCTGTCTAAATCCTTGCTGTTTGCTGCTGTTTCCATCTGCCCTGCGACCTGCCCAGTCTGGAACTGCATGGAGTACCAGCGTTAGTCTACGTTGCTACTATGGCATCCAAAGCAAAAGCCGGTGGGAGTAACGAAGAGGACAATGTTTCTCTATCACAGGTGAAGGATAATTTAAACAAAAATAGTTCTACAAGCAGTTGTTAAAACAGGAAAATGGCTTCAAGAGCTTTGTCTAAATACTGACAAAATGAACAAAATAATGGACTAACCAGGACCTTAGGAACAATTTGAAGTTCTCCTAGGGAGAGGTGGATGTCCTGAGAGATTTGCAGCAAGATGACAACTGTAAGTCAACACGAGATGACATCTGCACTGTCTGTGAATCATTATTAACAATGACTGGGAATACTCTCTGAGGGACAATGCAGGAGTAATAACATAATTGTGGAAGACATACCATCGTCTTTACATGAGAACGGGGCCAAGCCTGAGGAGAAAGTAAGAAAAATGATCACTGAAAAGTGCAGATAGATCTTTGGAAGATTGAGGTGTAGCAGGCACACAGGTGTTACGAAGAGTGGAACCCAAGAGCAGACTCAGATGAGGAGACTGGGATGAAGGAACCAAGGTATTTATTGAAATACAGGGGAAGATGGAGTGCAGGCCAGGGGAAGCTCAGGCGGATTGCAGGAAACCAGGTGCGGAGGCTGAGGCTGGAGCGAGAGGGGTTGGAACAGGGTAAACAGGTCCGGAGGGGGAATCCAAGGGAGCAGTAGAGTGGGGAATCCAGGACAGAGTAGCAGGATGCCGTGACGTGGGACTGGAGACAGGGACCAGAGTCAGAGTATGCAGAACTGTAGCGGAGAGGAGAAGAGCGTCAGGCAAGGAAAACAGGCACAACGGGATCTGAATAGTAACAAATGGTTAGAAACGTAGACTGACTGAGCAGAGATTACGATCTGGCAGTGTAGAAGTGGCAGGGCTGAGTATTTGTAGAGGTCTTGATTATGGAACAGGTTGTCGCTGGTGGGGTTCTGCTCTGACTCCAGCACACCTGTCTCCACCGACACAATCACACACACACACAGAGAGGGAGAGAGTACTGCGGGAGTGGTGGCAGGTCAAGGAGACACAGGATGAGCAGTAGAGGGCGTGACAGGAGCAGATGTTACAACAGGTCTCGAAAACCTGTAATCAGACCAGGTGACAGACCCAGGCCTGTCACACCCTGATCTGGTTCACCTATTCTTGTGATTGTCTCCACCCCCTCCAGCTGTCACTTATTATCCCCGGTGTATACATCCCTGTGTTTCCTGTCTCTCTGTGCCAGTTGGTCTTATTTGCTAAGTCAGCCAGCGGTTTTCCTTGCTCCTATTTTTCCCAGTCTCTGTTTGTTTCTAGTCCTCCTGGTTTCGACCTTGCCTGTCCTGACTCCGAACCAGCCTGTTCTGATTACCAGCCTGCCCTTGTACTGTTTTGACTCAGATCTGGTTTTTGACCCCTGCCTGCCCTGACCTCGAGACTGCATTTCGTCTGGTACTGTTTTGACTCTGACCTGGTTTATGAACTCTAATCCCTTTGTTAAAATAAATATTGGAGCTCTACCATCTGCCTCCTATCTGCATTTGGGTCTCACCTTGTGCCTTTATACAGGCTGATAATGTTCAAGTTCCTAAGGTTTAAGAACAAGATGGCTGTTCTGGAGAGAGCCAAGAACTTGAGAGGAACCAACATCTTCCTTAAAACCTTTTGTCAATAGGGGGAGCAGTTAGCATTTTTTATTTCTGGGTGTCGCCAAATTAAACTGCCTGGTGCTCAATTCTTGCTCGTGCAATATCCATATTATTAATTCTATTGGATAGAAAACACTCTCTAGTTTCATAAACCGTTGGAATTATGTCTGTGGGTGACCCAGAACTCTTTCTACAGCGAAATCCATGACAGGTACTGCGATGGTCTGAGAGCGAAGCTCTGGTCTCAGATCAGTTTTAAAAGTCTGTGTGTATCCTATGGAACGACATGAACTGCACCCGCCTTTCCCTGGATGTCAGTAACCAATGAGAAGTGGAATGGGCTTGCTACGTAGCTCTCAGAGGTTATAAAAGGCCAAGGAGTGAGGGTAGCCTTCCTTTCGACGCTGACCATTGCGCAGAGAGGGACCTCAGGATGTCATTTTCAAACGCTCAATTATCAACGTTAGATGTATCCGTCTGTAATTTACTTAGATATAGGTGTTAGAAGCATCATAACGAAGCTATTTTAAACCGAGTTATATCAGATTATGCGAGTATATTGCTATTTTTCGGAATTTCCTCAGTATTGCGCTTTGAGGATTTGGACACGTTGGGGCAAAATAGCTATTGTTAGCTATTGTTAGCTGCTATATCAGAAGTTGAATGCAACGTTTTACAACCAAGCAACGATTCTTTTGGACAAAGGACCACGATGCCAAGATTCTGATGGAAGCTCGTCGAAAAGTAAGAGCTATTTATGATGTTATTCCGTTTTTATGTGGAAAAATGTAAACTCCATAATGGCGATTAGTGACGCGATTATTGCAGCACTAGTCTGGCTGTAACGCACACTGTATGTCTAGTAACGTTAATTTTAAAAATCTAACTCAGCGGTTGCATTAATAACTAATGCATCTTTCATTTCATGTCCAACCTGTATTTTTTTTGTCAAGTTTATGAATAGTTTTTGATAAAAATATTTGTATTTTCAAAATGGCGCCGGGCAGATTGCTTGAGTAGTTGAACACTATTTCCATTGTGTAAGCACGATTTGTGCTGCTAAATATGCACATTTTCGATCAAACTCTATATGGATTGTGTAATATGATGTTACAGGAGTGTCATCGGAAGAATTCTGAGAAGGTTAGTGAAAAAATGTATATATTTTGGCGATGATAACGATATCGCTCTCTTTGGCTTGAATCAGTGCTCGGGTAACGTTTGCATATGTGGTATGCTAATATAACGATTTATTGTGTTTTCGCCGTAAAACACTTAGAAAATCTGAAATGTTGTCTGAATTCACAAGATCTGTGTCTTTCCATTGCTATGTGCTGTGTATTTTTAAGGAATGTTTTATGATGAGTAAATTGGTAATACAAGTTGCTCTCTGTAGTAATTCTAGTCGCTTTGGTGAGATTTGTGATGGTGGCTGCAATGGCAAACTATGATTTATACCTGAAATATGCATATTTTTCTAACAAAACCTATCCTATACCATAAATATGTTATCAGACTGTCATCTGATGAGGTTTTTTCTTGGTTAGTGGCTATCAATATCTTAGTTTAGCCGAATTGGTGATAGCTACTGGTGGAGAGAAAAAATGGTGGACAAAGAAAAATGGTGTCTTTTGCTAACGTGGTTAGCTAATAGATTTACATATTTTGTCTTCCCTGTAAAACATTTTAAAAATCTGAAATGGTGACTTTATTCACAAGATCTGTATCTTTCATTTGGTGTCTTGGACTTGTGATTTAATGATATTTAGATGCTACTATTTAAATGTGACGCTATGCTAGCGATGCTAATCAGTGTGGGGGGGGTGGGGGGTGATGCCGGATCCGGGTTTCTGAGGCAGTAAAAGTTAACGAGGACTATTCGGAAGCTGTGCGCCAGAGGTGGAAAGAACTTGCTGCAGAACTCTGCTCTAAAGCTATATCCACACCCATTGGATGTGCTGACCATAATATAATGGCACATCTAGAAAAGCCAAATATCCAAACACTAGATCTAAAATAGTGTATAAAGATCATACAAAATGTTTTGTACATTACTGGGCAATCTGAAAAGTTAAAGTCAATTGATCAATACTTTAAGAAAAAATATTTATTTTCAATTTACAATCTGTAGAAACAATGACATCGGAAAGGTTCAGAGCTTTTGTGAAACATCACAGCACAGTTGAAAAATATATGACGTTAAGAGATAGATGGGAAGAGGTTGAATGGAGCTGAAGGTTGGTACTAATAACAATATACAGTGCCTTGCAAAACTATTCATCCCCCTTGGCGTTTTTCCTATTTTGTTGCATTACAACTTGAAATTTAAATGGATTTTTATTTGGATTTCATGTAATGGACATACACAGAATAGTCCCAACTGGTGAAGTGAAATAACCTGTTTCTAAAAAATAAAAAACAGAAAAGTGGTGCATGCATATGTATTCTCCCCCGTTGCTATGAAGCCCCTAAATAAGATCTGGTGCAACCAATTACCTTCAGAAGTTACATAATTAGTTAAATAAAGTCCACCTGTGTGCAATCTAAGTGTCACATGATCTGTCACATAAACTCAATATATATACACCTGTTCTGAAAGGCCCCAGAGTCTGCAACACCACTAAGCAAGGGGCACCATGAAGACCAAGGAGCTCTCCAAACAGGTCAGGGACAAAGTTGTGGAGAAGTACAGATCAGGTTTGGGTTATAAAAGAATATCTGAAACTTTGAACATCCCACGGAGCACGATTAAATCCATTATTAAAAAATGGAAAGAATATGGCACCACAACAAATCTTCCAAGAGAGGGCCACCCACCAAAATTCACGGACCAGGCAAGGATGTCATTAATCAGAGAGGCAACAAAGAGACCAAAGATAACCCTGAAGGAGCTGCAAAGCTTCACAGCAGAGATTGTCCATAAGACCACTTTAAGACATACACTCCACAGAGCTGGGCTTTATGGACGAGTGGCCAGAAAAAAAGCCATTCCTGAAAGAAGAAAATTTGCAAACATGTGGGAGACTCCCCAAAGCATGTGGGAGACTCTCCAAACATATGGAAGAAGGTACTCTGACCAGATGAGACTAAAATTGAGCTTTTTGGCCATCAAGGAAAACGCTATGTCTGGGGCAAATCCAACACCTCCCATCACCCCGAGAACACCATCCCCACAGTGAAGCATGGTGGTGGCTGCATCATGCTGTGGGGATGTTTTTCATCGGTAGGGACTGGGAAACTGGTCAGAATTGAAGGAATGATGGATGGTGCTAAATACAGGGAAATTCTTGAGTGAAACCAGCTTCAGTCTTCCAGAGATTTGAGACTGGGAAGGAGATTCACCTTCCAGCAGGACAATGACCCTAAACATACTGCTTTAACTTCTCTAGGGTAGGGGGCAGCATTCGGAATTTTGGATGAAAAGCATGCCCAAATTAACTTCTCTAGGATAGGGGGCAGCATTTTCATGTTTGGATGAAACGCATACCCATATTCAACTGCCAGCTACTCATCCCCAGAAGATAAGATATGCACATTATTAGTAGATTTGGATAGAAAACACTCTGAAGTTTCTAAAACTGTTTGAAGTATAACAGATCTTATCCTGTCTAGGATCAGCGTGGCGCTAGCGGCACACCCCCCCCCCCCCACTGAAAAACCAGTGCCGCGAAATTCAAAAAAAAAATATTTTTAAAATATTTAACTTTCACACATTAAAGTCCAATACAGCTAATGAAAGACACAGATCTTGTGAATCCAGTCAACATTTCCGATTTTTAAAATGTTTTACAGGGAAGACACAATATGTAAAGATGTACATCTATTACCTAAAAACACATTAGCATAATCCACCATCTTTTATTTGTCCACCAACACCAGTAGCCATCACCAATTCGGCTAAACTAAGATATTTATAGCCCCTAACCAACAAAAAAACTCATTAGATGACAGTCTGATAACATATTTATGGTATGGGATAGGTTTTGTTAGAAAAAAGTGCATATTTCAGGTAGACTTCATAGTTTACAATTGCACCCACCATCACAAATGGACTAGAATAATTACAATGAGCAACGTGTTTACCTAACTACTAATCATCAAACATTTCGTAAAAATACACAGCATACACGAATCGAAAGACACAGATCCTGTGAATACAGACAATATTTCAGATTTTCTAAGTGTCTTACAGCGAAAACACAATAAATCGTTATATTAGCTTAGCACATAGCAATTAGCAGCCCAGCATTGATTCTAGCCAAAGTGAGCGATAACGTCAACATCGCCAAAAATATATTAATTTTTTCACTAACCTTCTCAGAATTCTTCCGATGACACTCCTGTAACATCACATTACAACATGCATATACAGTTTGATCGAAAATGTTTATATTTAGCCACCAAAATCATGGTTAGACAATGTGAAATGTAACTCAGCTGGTCAGAATTTGTCCTTGCGCCACTTAGACAGTGATCTACTCTTATACATAAATACTCATAAACGTGACTAAAAAATATAGGGTGGACAGGGATTGATAGACAATTTAATTCTTAATACAATTGCGTTATTACATTTTTTAATTTATCCTTACTTTTCAATACAGTTTGCGCCAAGCGAAGCTACGTCAAAAAACATGGCGTCCTAAGCCACTAAAATGTTTCGACAGAAACACGATTTATCATAATAAAAATGTCCTACCTTGAGCTGTTCTTCCATCAGTATCTTGGGCAAAGGATCCTTTCTTGGGAGAAATCGTCTTTTGGTGGAAAGCTGTCCTCTTGCCATGTGGAAATGTCAACTGCGTTCGGGATGAACTGAAAAGCGTGCCCAACTTTTCACATCGTTGCAAAAATAAATGTCCCAAAATCGCACTAAACGGATATAAATTGCTATAAAACGCTTTAAATTAACTACTTTATGATGTTTGTAACTCCTATAACGAGTGAAAAGATGACCGGAGAAATATAACAGGCTAAACTAACGCTTGGAACAGGAGAGGGTCGGTGTCTTCCACGCGCGTTACGCAGCAAGAAAAGACTTGCTAGCTAAAGGTTTTTTTCATTTGTAGGGCCTGTGAACGAGCAATCGACCCCGTTGGAATCGTCATCACGTAAAGGCATCCAGGGGAAGACGTAAGAAGTGTCCGTATAGTCATAGCAACGACAGTGCCCTTTTAACTGACTTCAGAAAAGTGGCCAACATTTCTCAAATCTGACTCCATGTCAGGGAAATTGCTGTAGAATGGGCTCTGTTCCACTTAGAGACAAAATTTCAACTCCTATAGAAACTATAGACTGTTTTCTATCCAATAATAATAATAATATGCATATTGTACGATCAAGGATTTTGTGGGAAGCCGTTTAAAAAATTAGCCACATTAGCATAAATAGTCTAAACAGCGCCCCCATCCCCAACAGGTTATTTAGCAGGCGAAACCCAGAGGACAAACCATTCAGATTTTTTTTTTTTGAGGTCACTCTTTTCAATGGATTTTCATTGGGAATCCAGATGATTTCTAAGGGACCTTCTTGCAGTCCCTACTGCTTCCACTGGATGTCAACAGTCTTTAGAAATTGGTTGAGGTTATTCCTTTGTGTAATGAAGAAGTGATGAAGTTGATGAAGAAGGGGTGAATAGTTATGCACGCTGAAGTTTTCTGTTTCTTTTGTCTTATTTCTTGTTTGTTTCACAATAAAACATATTTTGCATCTTCAAAGTGGTAGGCATATTGTGTAAATCAAATGATACAAACCCCCCAAAATATCTATTTTAATTCCAGTTTGTAAGGCAACAAAATAGGAAAAATTCCAAGGGGGGTGAATACTTTCGCAAGCCACTGTAACCAATCTTAAACATACTGCGTCCGTAAAACATATATAGGTTAGGAAGTTTTTTGAAAGAGTACAGTTTTAAAGATATGGCAAATGGAAATCAAACCGGATGGACACATCATAAATATG
Organism: Salvelinus fontinalis; assembly: GCF_029448725.1. Classification (NCBI taxonomy): domain Eukaryota; kingdom Metazoa; phylum Chordata; class Actinopteri; order Salmoniformes; family Salmonidae; genus Salvelinus; species Salvelinus fontinalis. The sequence goes on along the minus strand of NC_074690.1, from coordinate 28,459,166 downwards.
TGGGAGAGGTTGAGGGTAGAAAGACAAGATTTAAAAACAAACTAAATAATACTATTGTAAAACAGACTGTGCCCATAAAATGTATATAGAATGTATAAGTTCGAAATACAGGCCTAAGCGTTGTTGTTCGCTAGTTTGCTCCAATTGGGGGAGGAGTGGTAGTGTTGGAGGGTAATAAAGGAAATATATATATTTTTTAAAGATACACTACTGATCAAAAGTTTTATAACACCTTCTCATTCAAGGGTTTTTCTTTATTTGTACTATTTTCTACATTGTGGAATAATAGTGAAGACATCAAAACTGTGATATAACACATATGGAATCATGTAGTAACCAAAAAAGTGTTAAACAAATAAAAATATAGTTTATATTTGAGATTCTTCGAACAGTCACCCTTTGGCTTGATGACATCTTTGCACACTCTTGGCATTCTCTCAACTACCTTCATGCATTTCAATTAACAGGTGTGCCTTCTTAAGTTAATTTGTGAAATGTATTTCCTTTTTAATGCATTTGAGCCAATATGTTGTGTTGTGATAAGGTAGGATGGGGATACAGAAGATATTTCTGTTTGGTAAAAGACAAAATCCATATTATGGCGAGAACAGCTCAAATAAGCAAAGAGAAACGACAGTCCATCATTACTGTCAGTCAATACAAAACATTTCAAGAACTTGGAGAGTTTCTTCAAGTGCAGTTGCAAAAACCATCAAGCGCTATGATGAAACTGGCTCTCATGAGGACCGCCACAGGAATGAAAGACCCAGAGTTACCGCTGCTGCAGAGGATAAGATCATTAGAGTTACCAGCCTCAGAAATTGCAGCCCAAATAAATGCTTCACAGAGTTCAAGTAACAGAGGCATCTCATCATAAACAGTTCAGAGGAGACTGTGTGAATAAGGCCTTCATGGTCGAATTTCTGCAAAGAAACCACTACTATTTATTTATTTTTATTTAACCTTTATTTAACTAGGCAAGTCAGTTAAAAACAAATTCTTATTTACAATGAATAACACTACATACATAAAGAGAGACCTAAGACAACAAGATAGCAAGGCAGCAACACATGACAACACAGCATGGTAGCAACACAACATGGCAACAACATGGAATGAACACAACATGGTAGCAGCACAAAACATGGAACAAACATTATTGGGCACAGACAACAGCACAAAGGGCAAGAAGGTACATACAACAATACATCACGCAAAGCAGCCACAACTGTCAGTAAGAGTATCCATGATTGAGTCTAAAGGACATCAATAATAAGAAGAGACTTGCTTGGGCCAAGAAACACGAACAATGAACAATAGACTGGTGGAAATGTGTCCATTTGAGATTTTTGGTTCCAACCGCCGTGTCTTTATGAGATGAGGTGTGAGTGAAAGGATGATCTCTGCATGTGCTGGTGACACTGTCTGTGATTTATTTAGAATTCAAGGCACACTTAACCAGCATGGCTACCACAGCATTCTGCAGAGATACGCCATCCCATTTGGTTTGGGCTTAGTTGGACAATCATTTGTTTTTCATCAGGACAATGACCAAGGGCTATTTGACCAAGAAGGAGAGTGATGTAGTGCTTCATCAGATGACCTGGCCTCCACAATCCCCGACCTGAACCAAATTGAGATGGTTTGGGATGAGTCAGACTCATCGTGAAGGAAAAGCAGCCAAAAAATGCTCAGCATATGTGGGAACTTCTTCAAGACTGTTGGAAAAGCAGTCCTGGTGAGGCTGGTTGAGAGAATGCCAAGAGTCTGCAAAGCTGTCATCAAGGCAAAGGGTGACTATTTGAAAAATCTCAAATATAAGCTATATTTTTATTTAAAACTTTTTTGGTTACTACATGATTCCATATGTGTTATTTCATCATTTTTATGGCTTCACTATTATTCTACAATGTAGAAAATAGTAAAACATAAAGAAAAACCTTTGAGTAGGTATTCTAAAACTTTTGACCGGTTGTGTAAATATATTTGCTATAACATATATGGGGGATTGGAAGTGATGCAGACAACTACATTTATGAAAGCTAGAATCAATTTGTTATATTAAAGCTGATCTACCCCCTAAAATAGAACATTTAAAAGTTTTGTACTGATTCCTATGTTAATGTTACAACAAATATTTATTGGTTTGATGTGTGTCATGGGGAGCATCTAGACGCTGCACTTGGATGCATTTATTACATTTTGTCTTTCAGTTATTGATAAGCATGCACCTATTAAGAAACTGACTGTTAGAACTGTTAAGGCCCCGTGGATTGATGAGGAATTGAAAATCTGTATGGTTGAGAGGGGTGAGGTAAAAGGAGTGGCAAATAAGTCTGTCTGCACATCTGATTTGCAAACTTACTGTAAATTGAAAAGTTATGTGACTAAACTGATCAAAAAGAAGAAGACACTTTATCATGAAACCAAGATAAATGACATAAAGTATAACGGAAAAATGCTTTGGAATACGTTAAATGAAATTATTATCAGAAAAACAAATTTAACTCCATCAGATGGGAAAATACTGAGAATGGTAGCAGACTATTACCACTCCTATTGTCATATCTTTATGACACTATCCAAAGGTTGTTTTGTCGTGATCACAAGAAACTCTATAAATTGGAGTGGACATACTGATGATAGATTGACAGTAGGGCTGAGGCAACAGAGCCCATGGTGGATCAACGTATCAGTTTTCATTTTGATAAGGGATTAACCCAGGCAGAAATTGCACTATGTCTGTCAGTTGTAGATGGCTTCCAGTGTTGGCTACAAGACAATCCAATTTTAAAGACATGTAAAAGTGTGGTTACACTACTATTTTAAATGGATTGAATGTGGAATGTTCAGTGCAAGGGAAGTTAATATTGAGGTCTGTGGTTGCAGACTAACAATGGAAGTTGCCCACATGTCACGTTCCTGACCTGTTTTCCTTTGTCTTGTATTTATTTAGTTGGTCAGGGCGGGAGTTGGGTGGGTTTGTCTATGTGTGATTTTCTATGTTGGGATTTTGTGTTCGGCCTGGTATGATTCACTTTTTTTTTTTATTTTTTTTTTTTATTTTTTTTTATTTTAACCCATTTTCTCCCCAATTTTCGTGGTATCCAATCGCTAGTAATTACTACCTTGTCTCATCGCTACAACTCCCGTACGGGCTCGGGAGAGACGAAGGTCGAAAGCCATGCGTCCTCCGAAGCACAACCCAACCAGCCTTACTGCTTCTTAACACGCGCGCCTCCAACCCGGAAGCCAGCCGCACCAATGTGTCGGAGGAAACACCGTGTACCTGGCCCCCTTGGCTGGCGCGCACTGCGCCCGGCCCGCCACAGGAGTCGCTGGAGCGCGATGAGACAAGGATATCCCTACCGGCCAAACCCTCCCTACCCCGGACGACGCTATGCCAATTGTGCGTCGCCCCACGGACCTCCCGGTCGCGGCCGGCTGCGACAGAGCCTGGGCGCGAACCCAGAGACTCTGGTGGCGCAGTTAGCACTGCGATGCAGTGCCCTAGACCACTGCCCCACCCGGGAGGCCTGGTATGATTCTCAATCAGAGGCAGCTGTCAATCGTTGTCCCTGATTGAGAATCATACTTAGGCAGCCTGGGTTTCACGTGTGTTTTGTGGGTGTTTGTCTTTCGTGTTAGTATTCGTGCCACACGGGACTGTTTTCGGTTGTATTCTATTTGTTATTTTGTTTCATGTTAGTGTTCAGTTTCGATATAATAAATCATCATGAGCACTACCCACTCCGCGTATTGGTCCGATCCTTCTCGCTTCTCCTCGTCCGAGGAGGAGGAAGAATATGACAGCCGTTACAGAACCACCCACCAAACTCGGACCAAGCAGCGCGGCTACGGGAAGCAGCGGCAGCAGCAGCAGGAGCTAGCAAGGCAGAGTGGCTGGAAGCCCGAGAGGCTCCCCCAAAAATTTCTTGGGGGGGGGGGGGGGGACACACGGGGAGTGATGGCTGGGTCAAGTGGGAGACTTGAGCCAGTTCCCTGTGCTTACCATAAGGAGCAGTTGGCTAAATTGAGGTACGAGTCGGAGAATGTGGAGGAGTTATTGGACAGATTGGAGGAAAGTGAAAGGATGGGAGATTGTGAGACATTTGATGAGTTGTTGATGATATTGGAGGAGAGCGAAGAGAGAGAGATGTTGGTTTGGCGTAGTACACACGGTACTCGCCCTGAGGTGTGTGATTACCGTGGAGAGCGGGAGTACGGGCAGACACCTTGTTATGCGGAAGAGCGCACGGTGTCTTCTGTACGTGTGCTTAGCCCGGTGCGGGTTATTCCACCTCCCCGCACTGGTAGGGCTAGATTGGGCATTGAGCCAGGTGCCATGAAGCCGGCTCAACGCGTCTGGTCTCCAGTGCGTCTCCTCGGGCCGGCATACATGGCACCAGCCTTACGCATGGTGTCCCCGGTTCGCCACACAGCCCAGTGCGGGTTATTCCACCTCCCCGCACTGGTCGGGCTACGGGGAGCATACAACCAGGTAAGGTTGGACAGGCTCGGTGCTCAAGGGAGCCAGGACGCCTGCACGGTCCGGTATATCCGGCGCCACCTTCCCGCCCCAGCCCAGTACCGCCAGTTCCGGCACCACGCATCAAGCCTCCTGTGCGTCTCCAGAGTCCTGTACGCACTGTTCCTTCTCCCCGCACTCGCCCTGAGGTGCGTGCCCTCAGCCCGGTACCACCAGTTCCGGTACCACGCACCAGGCCTATAGTGCGCCTCGAGATTCCACTGTGCCCTGTTCCTGCTCCCCGCACTAGGCTTGAGGTGCGTCTCTCCAGTTCGGTACCACCAGTTCCGGCACCACGCACCAGGCCTACTGTGCGCCTCAGCAGGTCAGAGTCGGTCGTCTGCCCAGCGCCATCTGAGCCATCCGTCTGCCCAGCGCCATCTGAGCCATCCGTCTGCCCAGCGCCATCTGAGCCATCCGTCTGCCCAGCGCCATCTGAGCCATCCGTCTGCCCAGCGCCATCTGAGCCATCCGGCTGCCCAGCGCCATCTGGGCCATCCGTCTGCCCAGCGCCATCTGAGCCATCCGTCTGCCCAGCGCCATCTGAGCCATCCGTCTGTCCCGAGCCATTAAAGCCGTCCGTCTGTCCCGAGCCGTCAGAGCCATTCGTCAGTCAGGAGCCGCTAGAGCCGTCCGTCAGTCAGGAGCTGCCAGAGCCGCCAGCCAGTCAGGAGCTGCCAGAGCCGCCAGCCAGTCATGAGCTGCCCTCCAGTCATGAGCTGCCTTCCAGTCATGAGCTGCCCTCCAGTCATGAGCTGCTTTCCAGTCATGAGCTGCCTTCCAGTCATGAGCTGCCCTTCAGTCATGAGCTGCCCTTCAGTCATGAGCTGCCCGCAAGTCATGAGCTGCCCGCAAGTCATGAGCTGCCCGCAAGTCATGAGCTGCCCTCCAGTCATGAGCTGCCCGCCAGTCATGAGCTGCCCTCCAGTCATGAGCTGCCCTCCAGTCATGAGCTGCCCTCCAGTCATGAGCTGCCCCTCCAGTCATGAGCTGCCCCTCCAGTCATGAGCTGCCCCTCAGCCCGGAGCTGCCATTAGTCCGGAGTTGCCCCTCTGTCCTGAGTTGCCCCTCTGTCCTGAGTTGCCCCTCTGTCCTGAGTTGCCTCTCTGTCCTGAGCTACCTCTCTGTCCTGAGCTACCTCTCTGTCCTGAGCTACCTCTCTGTCCTGAGCTGTCTCCTCTATCTAGGGGGGACCTTTGTGAAGGTTCCTAGACCAGGGTCGGGGGCGAGGGTCACCACTCAAAGGACGCTAAGGAGGGGGACAAAGACAATGGTGGAGTGGTGTCCTCGTCCTGCGCCGGAGCCGCCACCGCGGACAGATGCCCACCCAGACCCTCCCCTTGAGATTTAGGGGTGCGTTCCGAGTCCGCACCTCAGGAGGGGGGTACTGTCACGTCCTGACCATAGTTCTTATGTGTGTTGCTTGTTTTAGTGTTGGTCAGGACGTGAGCTGGGTGGGCATTCTATGTTGTGTGTGTAGTTTGTCTGTTTCTGTGTTCAGCCTAATATGGTTCTCAATCAGAGGCAGCTGTCAATCGTTGTCCCTGATTGAGAATCATATATAGGTGGCTTGTTTTGTGTTGGGGATTGTGGGTGGTTGTCTTCTGTCTTTGTGTTCTGCACCAGATAGGACTGTTTTCGGTTTGCACATTTATTGTTTTGTTGTTTGTAGTATTCTCATATTCTTTATTAAATTATGTTGAACACTAGCCGCGCTGCATTTTGGTCCTCTCCTTCATCCCAGGAAGAAAGTTGTGACACCAAAGTTTACCAGACTATCAATACAAGTTTATTTTATTTTAATATTGTTAATAGTTTTAACAAGGAGATTGGCCTGTCGATATTAGCAAAAACACAGTCACAAACAACAATTAACAAGTAGTACAGAAAAATATAAATAGTAAAACAGGTGAAGTGAATCACAGGTTGAGGTTTCTAAATAATCCATCAATTAAGTGTACTTGTAAGGGGTGCGTATCTGGTGGCAGGGAAGTCAGACGCAGGAGAGCAGAACTTGGTAATAGCCGGAGCCGTTTAATAGTAAAACCAACGGCATAAGAAATACAAAGTATGGGCACAATAACCCGACACGCACCAGTCAAACAAAATGTGCATAAGTACTTACAATAAACAATACCACACAAAGACATGGGGGGAATAGAGGGTTACATACACAACACATAATGAGGGAAATGAGAACCAGGTGTGTGGGAAAACGAGACAAAACAAATAGAAAATGAAAAATAGATTGGCGATGGCTAGAAGACCGTTGACCGCCGAACACCGCCCGAACAGGGAGAGGCATCGAATTCGACAGAAGTCGTGACAGTACTCCAACAGTGTATTTGTCTTTTCAGTGACAAATGGTGGGCAAAATGTTGTGGTGCTGAAGGACAGCTCTGCCATTCATCCAGTAATAAAAATCAGCTTACTGACTAGACACATAATGTAATATGTATGCCATTGTTTGCCTTTTATTGCTGGAGCTTTGATAAGAAGGACCAGGCCTATACACTAGCACATGGCTACATAAAACAGATGTGTTCTAGTCAAAGGTCTTAGTTCTTTGTAGAGTCTTACAGCCTTTGGTCCACTATGACACTGCTGTCAATCTATCATCAATATGTTCACTCCTAATTATAGAGCTTATCTGGTGATCTCGACAAAACAACCTTCATGAGATAAATAAGTAGTGATCTCGACATTACAAGGGGATAATTGTTATATTCAAATCTCCTCTCTGAACTTACGTAGTTCTTGTCTATTAACTTCTTCTGGCTGCAAGCCCGAAGCCAGGCACAATATAACAACAGCCACTTCAAGTGCAGGGCGCGAAATTCTAAATATATTTTTCCGAAATATTTAACTTTCACACATTAACAAGTCCAATACAGCATTTGAAAGATACACATCTTGTGAATCCAGCCAACATGTCCGATTTTTAAAATGTTTTACAGCGAAAACATGTTAGCTCACCACCAAATACAAAAAAGGACATACATTTTTCACAGCACAGGTAGCATGCACAAAACCAACCTAACTAACCAAGAACCAACCAAACTAACCAAGAAACAACTTCATCAGATGACAGTCTTATAACATGTTATTCAATAAATCTATGTTTTGTTCGAAAAATGTGCATATTTGAGCTATAAATCAGTTTTACATTGCAGCTACCATCACAGCTACCGTCAGAAATGGCACCGAAGCAGCCAGAGTAATTACAGACACCAATGTCAAATACCTAAATACTCATCATAAAACAATTCTGAAAAATACATGGTGTACAGCAAATGAAAGACAGGCATCTTGTGATTCCAGCCAATATTTTCGATTTCTTAAGTGTTTTACAGCGAAAACACAATATAGCATTATATTAGCTTACCACAATAGCCAGAAACACAAGCCATTCCCCAGTAGCAAAAGTTAACGATCGTAACAAACCAGCAAAAGATATATAATTTTTGACTAACCTTGATATTCTTCATCAGATGACAGTCCTATAACATCAGGTTATACATACACTTATGTTTTGTTCGAAAATGTGCATATTTAGAGCTGAAATCAGTGTGCTAATTACATTGCATTGTGCTAACGTAGCATCTTTTTCCCACAACGTCCGGATATTTTTCTGACACTCACATATTCTGACCAAATAACTATTCATAAACATAACTAAAAAATACATGTTGTATGGGAAATGATAGATACACTAGTTCTTAAAGCTACACTGGTTGTGAATCCAGCCAACATGTCAGAATTGAAATAGGCTTTTCGGCGAAAGCAAACGATGCTATTATCTGAGTTAGCACCATTGTAAACAAAGAGAGAGAAGCATATTTCAACCCTGCAGGCACGACACAAAACGCAGAAATAAAAATATAATTCATGCCTTATCTTTGACGAGCTTCTGTAGTTGGCACTCCAATATGTCCCATAAACATCACAAAATATCTCAAAGGTTACCTGTAAACTTTGCCAAAGAATTTCAAACTACTTTTGTAATACAACTTTAGGCATTTTTTTACGTAAACAATCAATAAAATTGAAGATGGGATGATCTGTGTTCAATACAGGATTAAAACCAACTGTAGCTAGCTTTCTGGTCATGCGCTTCTAACAAACAGGACACTTCGAGTGACCCTCCTTCAAGATAGCCGTACTTCTTCATTACATAAAGGAATAACCTCAACCAATTTCTAAAGACTGTTGACATCCAGTGGAAGCGGTAGGAACTGCAAGAAGGTCCCTTAGAAATCATCTGGATTCCCAATGAAAATTCATTGAAAAGAGAGTGACCTCCAAAAAAAAATCTGAATGGTTTGTCCTAGGGGTTTTGCCTGCTAAATAAGTTATGTTATACTCACAGACATGATTCAAACAGTTTTAGAAACTTCAAAGTGTTTCCTATCTAAATCTACTAATACTATGCATATCTTATCTTCTGGGGATGAGTAGCTGGCAGTTTAATTTGGGCATGCTTTTCATCCAAAATTGCAAATGCTGCCCCCTACCCAAGAGAAGTAAATTTTCTGAATTATTTCATGTTTTGAGTGGACCCCAGGAAGAGTAGCTGCTGCTATCGGGATCGTAATAAAATACCAAATACCACTCTAACCATTTAGATGTGTAAACTTGCTCTTACAGAGAACTCTCCTCTTTATCTACGAAACATTTTCTTACTCAACATCAGACACTCGGAGGGTTGCGTATACAGTAGCTATAACCAAAAATATGTATCCCTGTTGTCATCATTCTATGAAACGTAGCAAGTCTCGGACACCTTTTCTCACATATTTCTCACAAATTGATATATGAACCATGAATTCTGCTCTGTATCAGAGAATTCTGCAGGAGAATGTCAGGCCATCCGCCTGTGAGCTGAAGCTGAAGCACAGCTGAATCCAGAAAATGATCCAAATCACACAATGAAGTCTACATGAAAATGGCTCAAAAGCAACAAATTTGAAGTTTTGGAATGATGTAGTCAAAGTCCAGACCTAATCCCAATTGAGATGTTGTGGCAGAACTTGAAACGAGCAGTTCATGCTTGAAAACACACAAATGTTGCTGAGTTAAAGCTGTTCTGCATGGAAGAATGGGACACAATTCCTCCACAGCGACATTAGAGACTGATCAACAACTACAGGAAGCATTTGGTTGGAGTCATTGCAGCTAAAGGTGGCACAGCCAGTTATTGAGTGTAAGGGGGCAATTACTTTTTCACACAGGGGCATTGGGTGTTGCATAACTTTGTTTATGAAATAAACGAAATAAGTATGTGATTGTTGTGTTATTTGTTCACTTAGGTTCCATTTATCTAATATTAGGTTTTGATTGAAGATCTGATAACATTCAGTATCAAAAATATGCAAAAGTAGAGAACATTTGAAAATGGTCAAATACTTTTCACAGCACTGTATTTCATAGTTCTGAATGAATTGATGACTTGATGTTCAAACAACCCCCATTTAAAATGCCCTATTACCGCACTACCCAAATCTGCATTTTGTAATACTATTATCTCAAAGCCATTACCTTTCGACACCCCTGATAAGTAAATTGAAAACTACTGTAAGTAGCTAGAGGCTCTAAAATGTGAATTGTGGAGAGACTGTTTGTGCTAAAGTATGAGCATACCAAAGACTACAAGGGAGATAAATACACGTTTTAGTTCAACAAATCTCATTCATATCTGAAGCTATTATTCATGTATCAGGGATTCAATATGAATGTCTACGTTGGTCAAGGGACTACAGCTGCCTTAGATTGATATCAAGATGGTTTCTCTCAGTTGTTATATGCTGCAAAATTAATCATGCACCTAACTAAATACATATGGTAGCTAAGTGTGATAAATCGACATGGACTGTCTAAAAATGTAACATCTTTTACCTTCTCTAGAGTCCAATTTGATGTTAAGAATTTGAAGTATAGATTTTTAATCCTAATAACCATCTGCTTTAGCTACATGTCTGCTGTCAAATCCACAGCTCCCTGCTTTAATGACATACATCGAAAGCAATATCACACATGATCAGTCATTTAAAATAGTTTGTCATGCGTGTTATCATGAGTGAGTCGATTTAAAGTGGGTAATTCCACGACCATAGAGTAATTGTAATCAGACAATGGCATGGCAGGGACAGATACAGGGGAATAGAAAGCTATAAGCTGAAATTGATCAACGTGACCTTGGGCTGGTTGAAGCAGGTCTGCTGTAAGTGCTAATAGCATACAACTTGTGGACCTGTTGTATCCGACATGTTGTGCAAACCCTTTGGAGTAAGTGTGATGCTCAGTGATGCTATAGGGTCAAACGTTATATGGGGATATCAGAGAAGATGGCTGCAAATGTCATTGGGAAAGCATTAAAAACAGAACTTGAACTCAGATTTGGGAATTTAAAATATATATAGAAAAATTCCCTGTACTGCCTTCTGTTGTCAATAATTGTCAATATACTTGTCTCTCATTTCCCTACTCTTTTGACAAGGAAATTAGATATATGAACATGTACCGTAACATCCATCATCTGTACTACTTCTACTTCAGTTAGGATAACCATCTGTCGAGTCCAGCTGTGCATACAGGACATTCCTAAAAGTTTCCAATACATATTTCATGGATAACTTGTCACGACTTCTGCCGAAGTCGGTCCCTCTCCTTGTTCGGACGGCGTTCAGCGGTCGACGTCACCGGTCTTCTAGCCATCAACGCTCCACTTTTCATTTTCCATTTGTTTTGTCTTGGTTTTCCAAGACTAAATGTATATATCCCTCTGTTCCCCCCATGTCTGTGTGTGGAATTGTTTGTTTGTTACGTGTGGTTCGCATCAAGCAGGTTTGCACCGGTTATGTGTTTGACCCATGTGTTTTGTTTATTGTACCGTTTGTGTACTTTGGGCGTTATCGCTGTTTTCCTTCGGCATGAATAAAGTGCGCCTGTTATCACCCATCTCTGCTCTCCTGCACCTGACTTACCTGACCAACCAGTTGCGCACATCGTGATATAACTACTTTATTTCCATCTGACAAACGAGTTAGGATCTCATTGTCGTTAAATAAATGGAAAAACATTTCCCCTAAGAGTTAGAGCATTATTTTTAAACAAATTAACATAAACCATAATAAATGTTTCACATGCACATATACACTGTAGTTTTTGCATACAGTTGTGACATAATTCAACATTGCATCCATGCTTTATCAATATTACAGCCAAAGTCTTGACTATTGAGTCACAGAAGTCCCCTAATGTGACCGACCAGACGGCCTATCTCTCTCCTTGGAGAGTGTCTCTGAGACCTGTGGCATGTCTCCCCCTCTAGCCTCCAGCAGTCCAGCTTCATCTAGCCTGCTGAGTAGTTTTTAGGGCCCAGCCAGGGGGGATGACAGGGCACTGGGTAATAGGACATTCACCCTCCTCTCCTCTCAAAGGACCCCAGGAAGTTGTGGTATTAGCTTTTGTGTGTTGTCCATCAGTAGCGATGCTCCTCCATCTCTCTATAGTCTACCAGTCCTCCCCAGAGAGCTTGAGACCAGGTTTAATAGTGGCCTGTCATGCCTCTTTGTCCATTCTCTATCTTAGAGGAGAGATTACCTCCTCTCTATTGGCTGCTACCTTCTATGAGTTATTCAATGCTTAATTATATATCTCTGTGACCTCATTATTGAATTATTCCTGAAATTCCTGAAAGCATCCTTATGATAGGCTAAGCTTCCATGATATCTGATCATAGCTGACTGGGTCCCGAACTCCAACAGATATGATTCAATTGTTTGAATATGGTAGAGATAAGATGATGAAGCTTCAAAACAAATCTCATATCGATGCTAATCTCAAATTCGGGGGATAAAATTGAGTACTCACTACCTTACCCTATCCCACCCAGTCCTTAAAAGTCTCTTAATAGTCTCACAGCCATGTGGATGCATTTTATCCCCTTGTTGTACATATATATAATTCATTTATTCTTTAAGTTTCTGGCCTGAACCTCAATTACAATATTGTGTGAGCCATGAAGTCAATTAACATGAGTAATGGCCAGGCCCACAAAATGGGGCAACTATCTCCTAATCATGGTGCAGAAAAGGGTCAAGGCTGTTACACATGCTAATACAATATTATCCTCTGTGAAAACATTAGGAAATGTAAGTTATTTGTACTATAAACCAGCCCACAAATCAACTGAACAAAAACACTAAATATTTTGTTAGCAAAACTGATTTACCCAATAATGTATTGCCCCCCACCCTGGACATTTAATAAATCATAATCTAATAATGATTTATGGCAGATTATCTTAGGGGAATGGTATGAGGCATGTCTCTTGAGGAATGTGAGGGTGTTGATTGAAACTGTGGAGATGTGTTGCAGCAATTGGTCTTTGGAGGGAGTAGTGCGGCTAGCTTGGCCAGTCTGTAACCTCACTCTCCCCCTTACAGGATGGTCCTGCAGGCAGGCAGCTAGCCATCTGACAGGCCTGCTGTTAGTTAGTTCATACATGAAGGTGTGCAGTGCAGAAGGCTTATCAGATACCTGTCTGAAGGATAGGGAAACCTAATTAAAGGATAGGGAGGTGTAGATACAGTCACACCAATTCCATAAAGGGGTGAAGTCTCCTCACAATGTCAGCCCATCTTCTGATTGTTTGGTGCACCAGCAAAATGCTTTCTGTTAAAAGTAGAGAGAGGAAGTAGCAAGCAATACCTTTCTGCAAATGTGTTTGTAATGTCGTCATGTTCTTGTCGCAACTGCACTTTCAAACTCTTCTAGGTATCTATTGTTGTAAAGTTATAGCATGACTTCCAAAAGCCACCTCTTAAGTAATGGCCTTAAGAAAATAATCAGTAGCTAGCTGCTGGAAAAACTCTGCTGCCGTGACTTGAAGACAACATGCAAAGTACAGGCAAGGAGACTGTGACCTCACGCTCTTAGAAAAAAGGGTTCCAAAAGGGTTCTTCAGCTGTCCCCATAGGAGAACCCTTTTTGGTTCCAGGTAGAACCCTTTTTGGTTTCATGTAGAACCCTCTGTGGAAAGGGTTCTACATAGAACCCAAAAAGGTTATACCTGGAACCAAAAAGGGTTCTCCTATGGGGACAGCCAAAGAACCCTTTAGGATCTAGATAGCACCTTTTTTTGTAGTGTAGGCAACACAATACACATCTTAGAGAATAACATCCAATAATGAAATGGATCACTTTGGTGACCAGAAAGGGTTGTCTTCTTCCCTGGGAAAATAGAATTGAATCCCTGAACCTGCATGCACCTCCTTAGCCAATCAGCTTATTTTCCATTGAATGAGCTGCATTTTACACAGTAATTTATGGTCATTTGTAGCAGGAAGTTGAGCAATGTAGGGAAGAGAAACAGTGCAGTGCTGGTCACTGCTGAGACTGAGACACCTCGTTCTCACAGTAGGGAGCGGTGGACAGGCTTCATGCTGGTCACCAGCAGTAGCCCACGGTACTACCACCCCGCTGTGACCGTAATGAGACAAGTCGACCTGCCGCTGGGAGAGGCGGTAATTACAGAGGCACTGCTCTCTACTCCTCCAGCCCCCAACTCCCTCTCTCTTTATTTAATTATCTCTATTACCTCTCTTTCAGGAAGCCTTCTCTTTCACTCTCTCGCAAACTGTCTCTCTCTATTTCTCAATTTCCCTCGCTCACTCTCCCCCGTTCTCTCTCCCCTCTCGCTCTACCCCCTATACTCTCCCTCATTCTCCCTCTGTCTCTTTCTCTCCCTCCTCCTCCTGCACCCAGCTGACAGGAGTTCTTTACACTCTATGCATTCACACATTATCAAGTTGTGACTTTCTTTGGGTTGGTCTTCAGAATCTTTAACATCAGTCCTCACAGAAATGGAAAATAGCTTTGTCTGTGTGAAGGTTTACTAAGGGTTGACATTAACTCCCAGTCAATTGATGTTAATCCACAATTACATAAATATCATGTTCAATATCATCCTACTATCAATATCCTATATTACTCTTACATTATTTCAGAACTTAATTGACAGTAGGCTTATTTAACATGGTATTGCTTTAGTGAGAACGTTTCAATGTATTGTTATTTATTAACATGCATGCTCTTTCCAATCGTTTGAATAATAGTTGGTTAAAGGGAAATCTTGTTATTTTCAAAGCTATGGTCGATATCTGCAAATCCCAATAAAAAGCCAACACTGTTTTATGACCACCTTTCATTTTCACAATGTTGGTGAGATTCACTGCATCAGCTATTTCAAATGTACATGCATGGAACTTCCAAACTGCTTACAGTCACATATCCACATAGTACGTTCATAGAAAAGTGAGTTGCTCACAAGGATTATGAAAATATTACTTTTGTAAAGTGGGTTTTAGAATTGCTGTGAAAGACAGATTTGCATTATTATAGTTACCATTGGCTCTGTGAGGTCTTGAATAGATATGACCCATAACTCAATATTTTTTATTCACTTGGCAGGGTTATTCAAAGGGCATTTAATTTTGGGCAATATTTCATGGTCATCTGAACAGACTCTGTAATCTTTATTATTTTGCCATGGCAGACCTTTTGTAATATATTATGACTAATTTACTCTGGGAGAGAGAACTTGGCACTGGCCAGGCAAGCAAAGTAGGCTGCCTTTCAAAGTAGGCTGCTTCTCAAATGGACGCCATGGTAACCTAACCTTCACATGGAACTACATCTCTGTTTAGGTTTAGAGAGAGAACAAAATGAAATTGAAAACATTCAACTGTTTTTGAATGTTCAGTTTCCTAGTAGATGTTTTTATTTTTATTGACCACACAGGCAGTATTGAAACATCATATCTTAACTTTTTATTCACAGTGGTAATGGATTGAAACTTTTGGAGTACTGTCATTCCAAGTCCAAAATGTTTTAGTTTGTGTGTTTAATTGGCAAAACATAGGCTATTGGATGCAGGGGCGCAACTTGATTTTAGAATTAGGGGGGACATGGGTCTTTAAAAAAAAATATCCAGTAGGATAAACAATCCAAACAGCCTACCCAACCACTCGGAGGTGTCCGCATGGTCCTAAAGCACACCATCGACTAGTTTTGTATCACATGCCAATGATAAAACTGTGTGGGACAAAAATGCCATTTCAGAATGGCAGGTCCCCCCGTCCCCAGTGAAAGTTGCACCCCTGATTGGATGTGATTACAAATTGCAGACATTCTGTTTAGGAAATCGTGTGGTGTTTTTCCTGGTGATTGTGCTGCAATAATGTCGTATCTCATGAAATTACAGCTCCCATGATAAATCTAGCTTCACATGCCAGATGTTTCCTGCAGAGAGGAGTGGCTGATGCTCTTTTTCCAAAGTTTTATTCAACTTTTCTAAGATATTACATAATATCCAGATAATGTGTGCTTACACATAAGCAAAAACACGAGCAAACCACATGCAATGTTATCATTAATGCCACAGTAATAACATCTGGATTCTGTCAGACTGTATATGGGAACAGCTTCTCCCTTTTCTGTCTAGATAACACATTCATCAAAAACTGTAACAATATTAAAGTACACACAAACACACACACACACACAAAACAATGTCATAGGCATTCAGCGATTCCAAACAACTCTTCACTCCATAATCAAGTGTGAAATTGAACTGTCACTACACAGTGATTGTGCTGGCTTATCCTTGCCAGGAGAAGCAGCTCACATGAAGCTTGATAAACCTCTAGTCAACACAATACTCCTGACACTGACATATTATAAATGCCAGTCAGGTCTCAGCCCTCCCATACAACCATTTACAACCATTTTATTTGACATAATACTGAAAAATGTATCCACATACATCAATCAAATCAAACAATCAAATGTATTAATAAAGCCCTTTTTACGTCAGCGGATGTCACAAAGTGCTATACAGAAACCCAGCCTAAAACCCCAAACAGCAGGCAATGCAGATGTAGAAGGTGTGTGTGGCCGTATCGTTTGGATATCCGGGTGTCCACTGAAAAGGAGCACAATAGTGAGACAATCTTAGGAGAAGCCAAGGTGAGCGTTGAGAGGTCGTCTAGGCCTGACCTAGATTAGAATAGAGCAAAGGAGGAAGGTTAGCGCTGCCATATTGAACAGGGACAGCAGTCACGTGTGCTGTGAGTGGTGTCTGTCTGCAGCACATTACGCTTTTGATCCATTGTCCCCCTGTGAAATATATTTTAAAGTATCATCTGTTTCTTGTTCCACCGTTCTTATTTCACGGGTGAATTCACCCAGTTTGTCACTGGCTAGTGAATATACCACTGGGCCAAGAGAGAGATGGGAAACAGAGAGAAATGTCATGGCTGACATGGAACACCACTCAAAACAGGGTCAAATTCATGATCCGACAAATGTCTTGTTTGACAATGTTAAATATATTATCATTATGACAATAGATGATTTAGACCAGTGGGGGCACAGGGTCCCCAATTTGTATTTATTTATTCTAATCTATTATAAGTATTATTATTTTAAAAGTGTATTATTTTCTATTTCTATTCTAATCTATTATAAGAATTATTATTTTAAAAAAGTGTTTTATTTTATTTTAAGGAACTCAGTCCAGCTTTAAATTTACTCTTGAAAGTTGTAATAGTAGAATGCACAAGGTGCAATTTCAAACTTGGGTAGTGCATCATCAGTTCCTCTTGTCATGTTAGTCATTAATGTTTTTTAATTTAGTTTTTTTAACTCATATATATTGTTGTAATTTTTTTGTCACTCCAATATCACATGAATACACATTAGACATGGCAAAATTTATAGAATTGCAAGAAAAATTGCAACATTTTCTTTGCACACCATGAGAAAATGTGTAGAATTGTAGGAAATAAGCTTAACACCTACAAAATTCTCTCCACCAACAACAGGGGTGTGAACAGTTTGTGGCATGAACAGTGCATGTGGCAGTAGAAATAGAAAAGGTTTGGGAACCCCTGATTTAGGCAGTGTTGATCAGCCTTCCATCATACTGTATGTTGTTGACTATGATATAATAACCTGTGTTCTCAGACAAGGTAAATTAATCTCTTGTCAGTCTTGTCATTGTGGTAGTTAGAGACAATGAGGGGAAAGACGTATGATTATGTCATCTCCTGCTAAGCCACCAGGGTGAATGGAACGCTGCACTGTAGCTCCAAATTAATTGTGACATTTAAAAGTCAGAGGAAAATAAGACGCTTGCATTAATGAGCCATGGGAGTTCCGACGGTTTCTAGTCGCCTCATGACTCTTACTGCAATGCTAGTGCTTCTGGAATTCTTGGAGGGCGAAGAGTACTGGCTTTTATATCGCTTTATATCAATGTTGTGGAAGATAGTTTATGCACGGCAGATCTGATGCCCTTCCCTTGATGCATTTTCAATAACAGGTATAATGACACTACCGATTAGTTTAAAGTGGCAATATGTAACTTTTTGGGTTACCTGACCAAATTCACATAGAAAAGTGAGTTATAGATCTGTAATTCTACTTGAAAGCAAATCAAATTAATGTTGTCACATGCGTTGAATACAACCTTTCCGTGAAATGCTTACTAACAAGTCTTTAACCAACAATGCAGTTCAAGAAATAGAGGTAAGAAAATATTTACTAAATAAACTAAAGTAAAATGTTTTAATAAAATCAAAAAGTAACACAAGAAAATTACATAACAATAACGAGGCTATATACAGGGGGTATCGGTACAGAGTCAGTGCGGGGGTACAGGTTAGTCAAGGTAATTTGTAAAGTAGACAATAAAAAGTGAGTGGCAGCAGTGTAAAAACAAAGGGGGGGGGGCAATGTAAGTAGTCCGTGTGGCCATTTGATTACTTGTTCAGCAGTCTTATGTCTTGGGGGTAGAAGCTGTTAAGGAGCCTTTTGGTCCTAGACTTGGCGCTCAGGTACCGCTTGCCGTGCAGTAGCAGAGAACAGTCTATGACTTGGGTGACTGGAATCTTTGACAATATTTGGGGCCTTCCTCTGACACTACCTTGACCCCAGTGATGTCCTGGACCATGCACATTACCCTTTGTAGCGCCTTACGGTCAGATGCCTAGCAGTTGCCATACCAGGCGGTGATGCAACCGGTCAGGATGCTCTCGATGGTGCAGCTGTAGAACTTTTTGAGGATCTGGAGACCCATGCCAAATCTTTTCAGTCTCCTGAGGGGGAACATGTGTTGTCATGCCCTCTTCACAACTGTCTTGGTGTGTTTGGACCATGATAGTTTGTTGGTGATGTGGACACCAAGGAACTTGAAACTCTCTACCCGCTCCACTTCAGCCCTGTCAATGTTAATGGAGGCCTGTTCGGCCCTCCTTTTCCTATAGTCTACGATCAGCTCCTTTGTGTTGCTCACTTTGAGGGAGAGGTTGTTGTCCTTGCACCACACTACCAGGTCTCTGATCTCCTCCCTTTAGGGTGTCTCATCGTTGTCGGTGATCAGGCATACTACTGTATGTTGTCAACAAACTTAATGATGGTGTTGGAGTCGTGTTTGGCCATGCAGTCGTGGGTGAACAGGGAGTACAGGAGAGGATAGAATTATGGTCAGGGGGTCTACAGTAAAGGTGGTCTAGAGTTTTTTCCCCCCTCTGGTTGCACATGTGACATGCTGGTAGAAATTAGGCAAAAGGGATTGAAGTTTGCCTGCGTTAATTGGAGCCCCGCTTCTGGATGAGCATTTTCTTGTTTGCTTATGGCCTTATACAGCTTGTTGAGTGCGGTCATAGTGCCAGCATCGGTTTGTGGTGGTAAATAGAGGCTAAGAATAATATAGATGAGAACTCTCTTGGTAGATAGAATACCTCATGATAAGCTGTAGATCGCACTAACTCAGGCAAGCAATACCCCGAGAATTCTTTAATAGTAGACATTGAGCACCAGCAGTTTTTGACAAATAGACACACACCCCCGCCCCTTGTCTTACCAGACGTACTTGCTCTGTCCTGCCGATGCACAGAGAAGCCAGCCAGCTCTATATTATCCTTGTCATCATTTAGCCACTTCTTGGTGAAAAACAAGATATTACTGTTTTTAATGTCCCGTTGGTAGGATAGTCTTAATCGTAGATCGTCCAGTTTGTTTTCCAATGATTGCATGTTGGCCAATAATACGGAGGGTACCGGTGGTTTACCTACTCATCGACACATTCTTACAAGGCACCCCGCCCTCCTCTCTCTTTTTCTTCATCTTTTCTTCACGTGAATGACAGGGTTCTGGGCCTTGTCTCGACAAAGCAGTATATCCTTTGGTTCCGACTTATTAAAGAAAAATGATTGTCCAGTTTGAGGTGAGTAGTCGCTCTTCTGATGTTCAGTTGCTCTTTTCGGTCATAAGAGATGGCATTAAAATGATGTACAAAATTAGTTACAAACAATGTGATTTTTTTTTAATCATAAAACAGTTGGTTAGGAGCCCGTAAAACGGCAGCCATCCCCTACGGCGCCATTATTACAAACAACTAAGAAGCAGTGATTCATCTAAGAAGCCGTAGATATGTGTGTTATTTCTATGCTTCCCTTAAGTTTTTTTTTTTTTTTACTTTTGGTTTTGTACACCAATTTCAAACACAATATTTTTTATTAGGGGAAAAATACTTCACAGCGGTTTAGATGGTACAACAATTCTCTACACTATACTATCTTATTTTGTAACATAAACTGAAATTATGCAAACTATTCGAATTTTAGCAACCAGGAAATAGCGAAGCAATTTCTGCATAGTGAAACTCTAATATTTTGATGATTGTGTCCCTTGAGCTGAAAAAAGTTAGATCATAATAAGATGCCTCTAGTCCAGAACTGTGAACCTTTAAAGCAAGTTACTAATCTTGATTTGTAATTAATTATAGGATTAATTACATCAATCGAGGTTCTCTTCTGACAAACAGTCTTCTAGGACAGATGGGTAAGTTATTAAAGTGAATTCTTATTTAAACTTATTTTTGAAGTCCCATGAAAGTCCACAATTTATTATGTATGCTCTCAGAGATGAGCCAGCTCAGCTGATCTTGGTAAATCAGTCAATCTAGCAAAAACATCCCCGCTATTATTCATGGTGCTCCAGTCATTAGGGGTTACACTTCAGATGTTCACTACATACCTGCTCACTTGCTCTGTCAAAAGACTGACTACAGAATGAAGAGAAGGGCTGTGTCCTAAATGGCACCCTATTCCTTATAGAGTGCACAACTTTTAACAAGTCCTCATAGGATGTATGATGTAAGGAAGAGAGTGCCATTTGGAACACAGACAAGAAAACGGGTTATCATAAAGTCTTGGCTCAGTCAAAGGACACTGAATCAAAATAGCTCATTAGGACCACTGGAATAGAAAATAGGAACCTCTAACAAACATTGAGTTGGATTCTGAACCTACTCCAGTGATACATCACTGATGAATCATGAATAAGTGCCTAAAAATCAAACCTAGGTACTCTCACATTGTTCAAAGCATCTATATTCCTGTTTGAAGAGTGATTGTGTGACCTCAATTATAGCGAGCTACATATTAACTAGGGCCAATTTGCAGTTAGATTCAGCGCACATTTAGATTAGAAAATAAACTCTTTACTCTGGTTGTGTTAAATTAAACCAACATTATGGCACTGTTTGTTTTTGAAAGCCTGGGCTCTCATTGTTCTGTCATTGAGGTGATGAGATAAGAGGAACAATGCTTATCTGTAAATGTACATGGTCGATCGCTGGACCTCTGCTGATAATGTCACACACGTCAGACTGGGTGTCTTCACAAGCCTCTCTTGCAAACCCTATCTTCTCCTCCTCTGCCTCTGAATGACTGCCTAGAGATACTGGATTGTTTGTGTAATAATGATGGTTAGGAGGAAGGAGAGTTGTGCAAGGCAATTCTATTGACGTCTACTGCAATGGCGGTCGCTGCCGTTTAAGATGAGGGAGGACCATATTTTTTGGGGGTGAGCATGGCCTTATTTCTATTGCAATATATTGGATGATTGACATTAATATTCCATTCACCCAGTTCAATCTAACATCGATAGGTTTAGGCTACCACATGATACTGAAATTTTCCCTATACCCATTATGAGGTTGCTATAACCTAACCTATGGATGAAAGTTTACAACGTAGGTGCACAGGTCAAGAGAACAATTTGAGTAATCAAGGTGACAGGCAGTGACACATTCAATACCGCCTTGCAAACTCTTGCATGCATTTAGCTGATCTAGGGTGTAATCATTAGTCCAACAGTTGCAAATTAGAGTTTCTATTAGACAAATTCTGGCATGTTTCGTTCCGTTTGCTTCCATTTAAGAAACATTTTTCAACAGAATCGGCGGAATGAATACACCTCTGATCACATGCAAACACAGTTCACTTTCATAGCAGTGACATGCAAACAGCATGATCACATTTCTTCTTGTATAACTCCTTCTCGCATTTACGCGATCTCCTCCTCTCAAATGTTCCCTTCGCTTGTGGACTTCAGTGCACAACACATCAGCTGTCTGTGACCAGGCAAAAAAACTCTTCATATCATAACCGCTAACCACTACACACAGCCTACATCGTTGTCACCATATTAGCTAACATCATAGTTAAAATAGCTACTAGAACTAACACATTAGTAAACCCGCTACAATCATGCAGTACAGTGTACAGTCAGCAAGCAGTTTAGCAGTTACACCAGCGGCCCGGTGGCAATAAATTAATAAAACCAAAAGCTTACCTGGACTTGTAAGAGTTCCAGTATTGGATAGCCATAGCCAGCTAGCTAACATAGTGTGTCTCTCTCTGTTTGAGCTGGGTCTTTTAGTAGGCTAAACTAGCTAGCTGCGTTCACTAGCTAAATAAGTGAACACAGCTAGCTTCTCCTTCATTTTTGAAGAAATACATTTTTTCAAAACTGTTCAACTATTGTATTTCTCTCTCTTTCAGTCAGCTACTCACCACATTGTATGCTCTGCAGTGCTAGCTAGCTGTAGCTTATGCTTTCACTACTAGATTAATTATTTGATCCTTTGATTGGGTGGACAACATGTTTGTTCATGCTGCAAGAGCTCTGATAGGTTGGAGGACATCCTCTGGAAGTTGTCATAATTACTATGGAAGGGGGTGAGAACCATGAACCTCCTAGGTTTTGTATTGAAGTCAATGTACCCAGAGGAGGATGGAAGCTAGCTGTCCTCTGGCTACACCATGGTGCTACCCTACAGAGTACTGTTGAGGCTACTGTAGACCTTCATTGCAAAACAGTGTGTTTTAATCAATTATTTGGTGAAGTGAATATTTGTATTATAGTTTTATCAAAAAAGGATAACTTAATGTTTCACTTTACATTTTTCTGAAACTGACTGAGGACGATGGTCCTCCCCATCCTCGTCTGAGGAGCCTCTACTGGTGTACTGTATACCTTTTCTGTTGGATCATATGGAAATATTCAGTTACTGAAAAAATAAATGTGGCTTTTGAAAATACATGCAAAGAAAAACAGGTTGGACTACAATGGATTGAGCTTGCCTCTGATGTGTTCTCATGGAATTACTGTCAATTATATTGTGGTTACAGGCGATTGAAGGTGAGAGGGTGTCTTTCAAAGACATTTGATAGTCAAATACTTGACTGTCACAGCCACCAGTAGAAGATGTAATGTCTGTCGTTACTTTTTTTTTTGTTAGTGTAAGTGACGTCGGGTCCTGGTGTCGCTACCGAAGCAACTGAGGATGCCTCAGCTGGCTCGCCAGGCTACCATGTCTCAGCCGGCACGTCAGGTTTACAAGACCCGGTTGGCCCATCAAGCGTCCATTACCGAGTCTACCGAGGATTCCTCAGCTAGCTCGACAGGTTCATAAGACTCGTTAGGCTCGGCATGCTCCCATGCCTCAGCCGGTTCGTCAGGCTACCCCGCCTCAGCCGGCTCGACAGGTTCACGCGCCTCTGCAGAAGCGACCGACCCGCTCCTGTTCCCCGAGACCGTCCCTCTGGTCGGCGTCCTGCAGCTGGAGCTGTGCGTCAGGGAGGGGATACTGTCACGTATACTTCCTCTCCGGCGCTCGAGATCATCAGGCTACTCATTATTACGCACACCTGTCACCATTGTTACGTGCACTAGCGCCTCATTAAACTCACCTGGACTCCATCATCTGCCTGATTACCTTCCCTATATATGTCACTTCCTTTGGTTCTTTCCCTAGGCGTTATTGTTTCTGTTCCTTTGTTTCATGTCTGTACGCTAGTCGTGGTTCTTGTTTTGTTCCTTGTGTTATTTATTATTAAAAGTCACTCCCTGAACTTGCTTCCCGACTTCCAGCGTACACGTTACACACAGGCAAAAACCTAGAGCCTGGTTCAGTCTGCTTTCCACCAGAGACTGGGAGATGAATTCACCTTTCAGCAGGACAATAACCTAAAACACAAGGCCAAATCTACACTGGAGTTGCTTACCAAGAAGACAGTGAATGTTCCTGAGTGGATGAATTACAGTTTTGACTTAAAACTGCTTGAAAATCTATGGCAAGTCCTGAAAATTGTTGTTTAGTAATGATCAACATCCAATTTGACAGAGCTTGAACATTTTCTTAAATAATTTTGGCAATAGACTTACCCAGAAAGACTCACAGCTGTAATCACTTCCAAAGGTTCTTCTGTAAAGTATTGACTCAGGGGTGTGAATACTGTTTTAACTTTGTCAATATGGAGTATTGTGTGTGGGTATAGCATGTACAGTATGTACCCACAGCAAACAGAGGAAGGTACCGTATGTGCGGATGTATTGTGATGAAAGGTGGGGTGTGTGTTTTGGTGTTTGGAAAAGTGTGGAGTTAAGGATAATGAGTGAAAAAGGATAATGGTTGCAAATCCCGGAGCCCATATGTGTTTGTGAGCAGGGCTTGTGAAAGAGAACTTTCAACTGTGCAGATATGGGATATACATTTTAAAATAAATTATAAACATAAGTTATTTATTTTTTGTCCTATCATGATGGAATGGTCCCCAACCCTATACGCTAGACACCCATCTGAGCCACCCATACACTAAGGAGAAGTCCTTATCTGTTGTATGGGCCAACTGTAAGTAACCTATAAGCAGCCAAATCAGAAAGATGAATGCGGTCGGAGACCTACTAAAGCAGCACCGCCCCCTCAAGATTCTGAGCCTGCCTGGCAGGGTTGGTCCTACAATGCCAAAGCCCCCCGATGGGAGAGCATAATATACAAGGAAATACTCAAAGCTGCTAATGAGAACCTTGACGACCATACCTAGCCGGGGTGGATTCCGGTGGGGTTCCCCACCCAGGTAGTTGCATTGCTGGCCCTGGTGGCAAAAAGTAATCAAAGGTTCGACTGCATAGAGATGTTTGGGAAAATGGTCACAACGGGGGACCAGTGTAACAGTGTTGCTTCCGTCCGTCTCCTCGCCCTTACCTAGGCTCAAACCAGGGACCCTCTGCACACATCAACAACTGCCTCCTACGAAACATCGTTACCCATCGCTCCACAAAAGCTGTGGCCCTTGCAGAGCAAGGGAAACAACAACTTCAGGGGCTCAGACAGAGTGATGTTACGGATTGAAACGCTATTAGAGCGCACCCCACTAATTAGCTAGCCATTTCACACCAGTTACACTCAGGTTATGTCGATATAGGACTCGGTTTACTGTGGATATAAATACTTTTGTACCTGTTTCCTCCAGCATCTTCACAAGGTCCTTTGCTGTTGTTCTGGGATTGATTTGCACTTTTGGCACCAAAGGAGGTTCATCTCTAAGAGTCTCCTTCCTGAGCGGTATGACGGCTGCGTGGTCCCATGGTGTTTATACTTGCATACTATTGTTTGTACAGATGAACGTGGTACCTTCAGGCATTTGGAAATTGCTTCCAAGGATGAACCAGAATTGTGGAGGTCTGCTGATTTCTTTTGATTTCCCTATGATGTCAAGCAAAGGCACTGAGTTTGAAGGTAAGCCTTGAAATACATCCACAGGTACACCTCCAATTGACATAAATGCCCATCAGAAGCTTCTAAAGTCATGCCATAATTTTCAAGAATTTTCCAAGCTGTTTAAAGGCACAGTCAACTTAGTGTAAACTTCTGACCCACTGGAATTGTGATACAGTGAATTATAAGTGAAATATTCTGTCTGTAAATAGTTTTTGGAAAAAGAACTTGTCATGCACAAAATAGATGTCCTAACCGACTTGCCAAAACTATAGTTTCTTAACAAGAAATTTGTGGAGTGGTTGAAAAACGAGTTTTAATGACTCCAACCTAAGTGTATGTAAACTTCCGACTTCAACTGTAAATGCCTGGAATATGTAACTTTTGGAGAATCTCTTAAAAATGGGTTAAAGTTGTGTATAGTAACCCTATGTATAAAATAGTAAATAATGGCTACTTCTCAGGAAGTTTTAAACTGTCAAGAGCAGTAAAACAAGGTTGTCCACTATCGGCATATCTATTTATTATTGCTACTGAAATGTTAGCTGTTAAAATCAGATCCAACAATAATATTATGGGGTTAGAAATCCAGGGCCTAAAAACAAAGGTGGCATTGTAAGCTGACGATTCATGTTTTCTTTTAAATCCACAATTTGGATTCCTGCACAGTCTCATAGAGGTACTTTTTCTAACCTCTCTGGATTAAAATCAAATGGTGGTAAGTGTACTATATTACATACTGGACCACTAAAAAAAATTACTTTTACATTACCGTGTAGTTTACCAATAAAATGGTCTGACGGGGATGCGGACATTCTCGGTATACATATCCTGAAAGAAAAAAATGATCTCACTCCAAGCATTTTGCTGATTAACACTTTAGTCATATCCCAGTTTACCTATTTGCCTACACCTAGCTGTCACACCCTGATCTGTTTCACCTGTCTTTCTGCTTGTCTCCAGCCCCCTCCAAGTGTCACCCATCTTCTCCATTATCCTTGGTGCATTTATAACTGTGTTCTCTGTTTGTCTGTTGCCAGTTTGTCTTGTCTCATCAAGCCTACCAGCCAGTTTTTCTTACTCCTGTTTCCATGAGCCCCTGCTTTCTAGATAACCTATTTTTGATTATTCTGCCTGCCCTGACCCTGAGCCTGCCTGCCGTTCTGTACCTTTTGCCACTGCCATGGATTACTGACATCTGCCTGCCCCCGACACTGAGCCTGCCTGCATCTCTTTACCTTACGGACTCTGCCCTGGACTACCGACCCCTGCCTGCCCTTGACACATCCTTTGCCTGCCCCCTGTTTATATAATAAGTGTCCGTTATTCGAACTTGCTGAATCTGGGTATTTTCCTGAGCTGTGATACCTAGCTACCTGTCTTTTAAATTATTTGAGCAAAAAATATTCAATTTTATTTGGAATGGCAAACCAGACAAAATTAAAAGGGCCTCTTTATATAATGAGTGAGCATTATACCTCTCACTAAAGGCGTATAACTAAAAGTTATACTTCAATCCAAACTGGTTCTCTAACAAATTATTGTTCTCTAACAAATTAATGTCTCACCTTATGTTCAAGAATGGCATTTTCCCCTTTATTCAGATTACAACCTCTCACTTTCAGTTATTTGAAAACTAAATAATCTCCAAAATATCTTTATTTTTAAAACATGCCATAGAAAGTTGGTTGCAATTTCAGTTTAATCCACCAGAAAAGACAGAACAAATAATACAACAAATATTGTGGTTAAACTCAAATATACTAATTGATAAATAAAAAAGTATAATCTTTGTAAATTATACCATAAATGGGACTGGTGGAGGTATGTCACACATGCAGCTAACAAAAATATATGGAAATGTCTGCTCTATCCAAAATTACAACCAACTAATTGTAGCATTACCTCAAATGGAAGAGGCAAGTGGAAAAGGTAAGGAACTTATCTGTCGGCCCTGCATTAAAGACCAAAATTGGTTAAAGAAAATTGTGATAAATAAAAAAATATACCAGTTTAATTTAAGGACCAAAAAATTGACAGCTGTGCCATATAGATTGCAAAATAGTTGAGAAGAGTTTTTCGATGTTCCGATTCAATGGCACATGGTTTATGAACTGATACACACAAAACAACGCCGGATTCAAAACTTAGAATTTAATTTTTTATTAAAAAGTATTGCAACCAATATAATGTTATATGGGAGATACAACCTTCCCAGCTCTGCAAATTTTGCTGCGAAGGGACAGAGCCATTAGATCATTTATTTAGGATCTGTCCATATCTAGCTTGTTTTTGGTCCCAGGTCTAGGAATGGCTGAAGAATTGCAACATTTACCTGGAGCTAACGCTGCAGATGGGAATACTGGGGGATTTTAAAAGTCATAGTCAATCAATCAATAATATATAATAATAATTTTTACAAAAATGTTAATCTTTAATTTAGAATCTGTAGAAACTATGAGAACAAAGGTTCAGAACTTTTGTGAAGCATCACAGCACAGTTGAAAATCATATGGCAAATAGAAATCATATGGCAAATAGATGGGAGGAGTTGAATGGAGCTGAAGGGTGAGACTAATAACAACAAGATAACAAATGTAAAATATATTGTGTCTGTAAAATGTATATTGGTTCAAAACTTTTGTGAAACAGGACAGTTAAAAATATATGGCAAATAGAAATCAGATTGGATGGACATCAGAAATAGATGGGAGAGGTTGAGGGTAGAGGAAGGACAGGACTAAAAACAAAAAATATATAACTATTGTAATAGATTGTGTCCGTAAAATGTATATAGTGTGTAAAAGCAGGAAGTAGAAACCTAAGTGTTGTTGTTCATTAGTTTACTCCAATTAGGGGAGGGGTGGTAGAGTTAGCAGAAAGTAAAAAAGGAAATTATATTTTTTATATTTTTTATATATATATATATATATATATACACACACAGTGCAAAATAATTATTTTGACTTTCCCACATTTTGTTACGTTATAAACATTCTAAAATTGATTAAATAACAAAAAATCCTCAGCAATCTACACACAGTACCCCATAATGACAAAGCGAAAACAGGTTTTGAGAAATGTTTGCAAATGTACAAAAAATTTCACAGAAATTCCTTATTAACATAAGTATTCAGACCCTTTGCTATGAGACTCGAAATTGAGCTAAATTGCATCCTGTTTCCATTGATCATCTTTGAGATGTTTCTACAACTTGGAGTTCACCTGTGGTAAATTCAATTGATTGGACATGATTTGGAAATGCACACACCTGTCTATATAAGGTCCCACAGTTGACAGTGCATGTCAGAGCAAAAACACCAAGCCATGAGGTGGAAGAAATGTATTTATTTCATCACTCAAAATTTGGCCAAAGCATATTCTGTAGGAGGGGTTAATATGAATAAAAAATTATTTGACATGATTTATATGAATCATGTTATGAACATATGGACTTTGAAATTAACATGGGAGAGGTTAAACATAGGCTAAGTCCGACATAAGCTTATTCCCACACTTTACAATAACTCTGTTGCAGTGGTCTTAGGTAGTCTCCATAATAGGCTATTCCCTTCATCGTGACACTGCTGCCCAGTTGAAGAGCTTGTGAGCTCCATACAGCTTCATGCACCTTCAGAAAAGCACCACTCAGCCTCAGAAGATGCCCTTTGATTTGATTTATTAGGATCCCCATTCGCTGACGCCAATGGCAACAGCTAGTCTTACTGGGGTCCAACATATAACGAAAAATACATTACTGACAAAAGACCTTCTGCAGCCATAGAGTCATTATACCCTAATGTAGGCCTATTTGCCTACTAGCCAAATAAAGTGCAGAGCATGCATGATCCGTGCAACTCGTCATTCCAATATATTTGAACATTTAATTCATTCTTCATTCAGTTCAATCAGTCAGTATGTCATCCATTCAGTCATTTGTCTGAGTTGCAATATGAACTAAATCAAAGAGAATAGAACAGCTAATTTGTTTATTGAAATTCATGTGTGTATTCAGAATTATCTAAATTCTCCAAAGTTCTTTACCCTATTTTTAATAATTCAGTGTTTAATTTAGGCCTATCCAAATAAAAAATAGGCCTTCAACGTGTAGGCTTTGCAATCATTTTGGGTATTGGTATCATGCAGAATAATTTTAGAACTCTATTTGTGTTTTATAACTGTTTTTATTATAGGGCTACCCTTAAAAAGAAACCCTAGCTTACAGGCCTCTAAATATAGCCTCTAAGTAAATGTTCAACAAAATAGTTGAAGAAGCACGTGCAGTGGCTGATAGGGAAAACAGATTTGCCAATAAGAATAGGCTATAGATTGTCTTGACATTTTGGGACCCCTTGGCTATTTAGCTCAGGAAAGGTTATACCCAAGACTTAATCAATATTTCGTTTTGTCTCATTTATTGATATGGATGTAGCCTCTGTGTGATGGGGTTGTGCAATGCAAATGCCTATAACAAGCCTACATACAGTGGTTCTTCCTTTAAAAGTTGTGACACACCGGCAGCACAGCTTGCAGGGTGCCACGGAATGGTATGGCATGTTGGAGTGCATGACATAATGGTATTTTACTGTCAGCCATTGTTGCCATTAATGCTAGTTCGACCACCAAAGGGCATCTTTGAGAAGCTAAGTTATTGAAATTACATAGAGCTGTCGGCCTAAGAGTCCTGTTTATTGTAGCTGTTTTAGTGTAACTTACTAAATGGCATAAAGGCCTACTTCAATATACAGTATATCAATCAATCATTAATTCATTTGTGCATCCAATCATCCATGTCTTTAAATATAGTCGAGCATTTTAGTTATAAAACAAAATAACAAAGGGAGCCTTGAAAAATGTAACCTATACTCAATAGGGGGTGCTGTTTTCACTTTGTAATAATTTCGTTCCCAAATTAAACTGCCTCGTACTCAATTCTTGCTCGTACAATATGCATATTAGTATTACTATTGGATAGAAAACACTCTCTAGTTTCTAAAACCGTTTGAATTATATCTGTGAGTAAAACAGAACTCGAGTTAGAGCCTTTTTCCTATGTGGATGTGAGAATGCTGAATTCTGCAAGCTGTTCCCAGGTCAGTTTATTAATTTGCCTGTCTTCTATTGGTTGAGATGCACTGCATACGCCTTCCCCTGGGTGTCAGCGAATAGAGGGACTTGAAATGGAGTCTCTAGGCAGATCTGAAAGTCTATATCTGTATTCTGTATTTATCTGTATTCATCTGTATTTTTGATGTTATTTTACTTGACAAAAAAAAGGATTTTCTTTCAAAAACAAGGACATTTCTAAGTGACCCCAAACTTTTGAACGGTAGTGTAAGTATTTTTTGTTATATCAAGTGAATGAGGCCTCATGTAAAATCATTGTCTAAAGCGCAAGAGATACTGTTGCATGACAAACAGGTGCTGTTAGATTACAATATCATTTATCTGCCAGTTTGGAACAGTATAAACAATACTAAATAAAATCTAAGTAATACCAGAGAGTCTGTTCTAATGAAAAGAAAGCCTTTAATACAGCATAGCAAAGTCTGAGACAGCCGGATTTGGGAAATTGCTTTATCTGACATTTTGCGGTTGCATGAGGTTTGCTGAGTGATTCACTCATTTGTGGCTTTCGTTCAAAATACGTTATATTATAATGCAGGGTTAAAGACACATTCTTTCTGATTGTACTTAGCATGCAGTCTCTCCTCTCGCTACAGCTAATTTCATTTGAATTATTAAGTGGATTATAATAAATGTATATATTTGTAGTAGTTGATTAATTTTCATTAAGGCAAATCTGGTCTGTGATATTGAGTTAGAAATCTAGTACTTAAGCATGGAATACATAGCAAGTTTTCCCTTTTTTGGCCATTAGGCTACACTTTTACAATAGGACTCAACTCTGACTGACCACAGCATCTATTCTTCACACCTAGCCGAGCTATTAGACTATCCTTTTGTAAATTAAGGGCTGTGTGAATGTTTCAGTCAGTCTCTCTCCTATCACACTAGAGTCCTGCATCAGGCAAACAAATCAGCTGGTGGGTGGTCCCAGAGTTGAGAGAGAAATTGGGTAAATACAATGGTGCAATTACACTTGACATGTGGACTGACAATTTTCAAAAAATAGGATACTTGTGCCTCACAGCCCATTACATAAACGAAGAGTGGATGTTATCCAACACGAGAGGGATAGAGCAGCTCAAAACTGCAGATAACATAAGGCCAGCTATTGTGAAAGAAAAACTTGTGGATCTTGTTGATTTCCTGTATCGCTTCAAGAGGCCTACTGTCCACCTGGTAATTGTGTGGTTCCAAAGGATAAAGCGTCACCTTCAGATGAATGTGTGGTTTCAGAGAGATGCCATCTGCGAACCTGGGACCAGACAGGGTGAATGACATCCTTTTCCTGCACAGCAATTTGAAGAAACCCAGTGATGAATGGGCTGTTTTTTAAGTTCTTGTTTTACTATATTTATTTCTCAAGCCCCTCTTTAAAGTGATTTGAGTTTTGAATGTGCCGCATTGCATTCTAAACATATATATACATTATCAGTCAGAGGTTTGGACACCTACTCAATCAAGGGTTTTTCTTAATTTTTCACCATTTTCTACATTGTAGAATAATAGTGAAGACATCAAAACTATGAAATAACATATGGAAGCATATAGTAACCAAAAAAGTGTTAAACAAATCAAAATATACTATATATTTGAGATTCTTCAAAGTAGCCACCATTTGACTTGATGACAGCTTTGTACACTCTTGGCATTCTCTCAACCAGCTTCACCTGGAATGCTTTTCCAAGAGTCTTGAAGGAGTTCCCACATATGCTGAGCACTTGTTGTCTGCTTTTCCTTCACTCTCCGGTCCAACTCAGCCCAAACCATCTCAATTGGGTTGAGGTCAGGTGATTGTGGGGGCCAGGTCATCTGATGCAGCACTCCATCACTCTCCTTCTTTGTCAAATAGCCCTTACACAGTCTGGAGGTGATACAAATGATAGTCCCACTAAGCGCAAATCTGATGGGATGGTGCTTCGCTGCAGAATGCTCTATATCTGTCCTTCATTCATGGCAGGGTTTCTTTTTAGCCATATTTTGAATAGGCATGCAGACAAATTAATTAATGCAGGAAAAAGGAATAATAGCCTACTGTCTGTAGTCATAAAAACAATTTGACTAAATAAATTGATATTATTTTGTTGGGTAACGGATCGGCTCTCGGAACTCATTAAGAGGCGGCTTCTATCTTTAATATAATCATTAATTCAGAAGGTTAACCCCATAGGTCTTAGGCCTGCAGTAAATTAAAATAGATTACCAAATTCATATTTCATTAGGTTATAATAATCCATGCCTTCTGGGAATGTTATAAAGTCCAAAAGTTATGGGTGGAGTTAGGAATTCTTACAATGGAAATTAACGTTTAATCCTTCTGTCTGCATTATTTCACGACTTGGCATATAAGGGTGCAGTGAGATACCCTATGGGTAGGACGATACTTTTCTCGTCAATCATCTTGAAAAACCGTATACTTAAGAACTGAAAATCAACAAATGCTTTATTATCCAAATGTTGAAAGTGCGTGTGGGCGACGGAGAATGAGGCCATGTGGAGGAGAGTGATGTGGGCACTGGAGATAGAGGTGTGAGCAGGTGAGTCTGGGCAGGTGTGATGTAGTTGTCGTTTGTATGTGTATGTTTTGTATTGTCTAAAAAATATTAAATAAAATCGTACAAATTAATGTCATAAGGAAAAATGACAAGCTTACAACACATCTGATTATTCATTATGAATAGTATTTATTTTATTTATTTCATTTACATTCTTCATTGTAACCACAGTGTTACAAATAATTGAACACACACAACATGAGCAGATTAACGTGGTTAAAACATTGCTTTATTAATTAAAGACTATCAGAAAGAATGTTGGTACTTATTTCTTTTGATCCAAAGCCACGAATGAGTGAGTCACTCAGCTTGATTCTGACAAATATAGCCTTATCTTCTTACGGCTGAAATCCCGTTAACGGGATCGATATGACAACAGCCAGTGAAAGTGCAGGGCGCCAAATGCAAACAACAGAAATCTCATAATTAAAATTCCTCAAACATACAAGTATTATACACCATTTTAAAGATAAACGTGTTGTTGATCCCACCACAGTGTCCGATTTAGAAAAGGCTTTACGACGAAAGCATACCATGCGATTATGTTAGGTCAGCACCTAGTCACAGAAAAACACAGCCATTTTTCCAGCCAAAGAGAGGAGTCACAAAAAGTAGAAATAGAGATAAAATTAATCATTAACCTTTGATGATCTTCATCAGATGACAATCATAGGACTTAATGTTACACAATACATGTATGTTTTGTTCGATAAAGTTCATATTTATATCCACAACTCTCAGTTTACATTGACGCGTTATGTTCAGTAATGTTTTGCTTCCAAAACATCCGGTGATTTTGCAGAGAGCCACATCAATTTACAGAAATACTCATAATAAACATTGATAAAGGATACAAGTGTTATGCATGGAATTATAGATAAACTTCTCCTTAATGCAACCACTTTGTCAGATTTCAAAAAAGCTTTACGGAAAAAGCACACCATGCATTAATCTGAGTACAGCGCTCAGAGACCAAAACAAGCCATACAGATACCCGCCATGTTGTGGAGTCAACAAAAGTCAGAAATAGCATTATAAATATTCCCTTACCTTTGATGATCTTCATCAGAATGCACTCCCAGGAATCCCAGTTCCACAATAAATGTTTGTTTTGTTCGATAAAGTCCATAATTTATGTCCAAATACCTCCTTTTTGTTCGCACGTTTAGTTCACAAATCCAAATTCATGAGGCTCGAGCACTAGGTCCAGACGAAAAGTCAAAAAGTTCCGTTACAGTTCGTAGAAACATGTCAAACGATGTATAGAATTAATCTTTAGGATGTTTTTAACATAAATCTTCAATAATGTTCCAACCGGAGAATTCCGTTGTCTTTAGAAATGCAATGGAACGCAGCTAACTCTCACGGGCGCGCGAGACTGAGCTCATGGCATTCTGCCAGACCTCTTAGTCAATCAGCTCTTATTCTCTCCTCCACAGTAGAAGCCTGAAACAAGGTTCTAAAGACTGTTGAGATCTAGTGGAAGCCTTAGGAAGTGCAATTGGACCAAATTTTACACTGTATATTGGATAGGCAAAGACTTGAAAACCTACAAACCTCAGATTTCCCACTTCCTGTTTGGATTTTTTCTCAGGTTTTTGCCTGCCATATGAGTCCTGTTATACTCACAGACATCATTCAAACAGTTTTAGAAACTTCTGAGTGTTTTCTATCCAAATCTACTAATAATATGCATATCTTAGCTTCTTGGCCTGAGTAGCAGGCAGTTTACTCTGGGCACCTTATTCATCCAAGCTACTCAATACTGCCCCCCAGCCATAAGAAGTTATGTTGCGAAATAGCCTACTAAATAGGCCAAGCCTCAACCAATATATTAAATTGCCAAGATAAACTATTTCATTTCATAAATACATGAAGTAGCTCAGGGCTGGACTCTCTTTTATTCAGTTTCTTCTTCACATCAGCAAAGGACTGTGTTTCAGAAACTCAGTTTATATAGAGGGGCTATCACTCTTTCACACTGTGGTAAATAAAGCCAGTTTGTTATTAATTATTTATTTCTGTTTTTATAGGGAGAAAAACCAAAAGCCCACCGTGATGCAGGACTCTAGTGCCAGAGAAGAGAGACTCTCGGACTGAAACATTCACACCTCCTTTAATTTACGAAAATATAGTACATTTGTGCCACAGTTTAGACGACCGATATATCAGCGTTCTAACTCCACTTTGTGTTAGTGTGGTGCAATGACAGAATGACTCAATTTACCACAATCTGCCACCATCTACCACAAACAGTCTAAACTTTTAATTGAAGAACCACTGTACAGAGTGGAATTCATTAATACAACAGTCAAAATGCCCAAGGCCTACTGTCTGTGTTCCCAAATACTGGAAAAAGTATTTCACCACAGTAACCCCACACGGCTATAAAAAATAAATGATAAGGCCATTAAATAACACACAACAGCATGGCATATTTAGATAGCGGAATAGGTCTAGCCTAAATAATATTTACTTTCTATTTTACAGTTTGAATGCTTTAGATTTTTATTTTGGAAATGAAACTGTAAGCTGCATTGCAACTCTAACATCTGGGCTAGAGTAGCTTGATATACTATCTACACTGCCTTGCAAAAGTATTCACACCCCTTGGCGTTTTTCCTATTTTGTTGCATTACAACCCGTAATTTAAATCGATTTTTATTTGGATTTCATGTAATGGACATACACAAAATAGTCCAAATCGGTGAAGTGAAATGAAAAAAACTACTTGTTCAAAAAATTTACAAAAAATTAAAAGTGGTGCGTGCATATTTATTCTCCCTTTGCTATGAAGCCCCTAAATAAGATCTGGTGCAACCAATTACCTTCAGAAGATACATAATTAGTTAAATAAAGTCCACCTGTGTGCAATGTAAGTGTCACATGTTCTGTCACATGATCTCAGTATATTTACAACTGTTCTGAAAGGCCCCAGAGTCTGCAACACCACTAAGCAAGCGGCACCATGAAGACCAAGGAGCTCTCCAAACAGGTCAGGGACAAAGTTGTGGAGAAGTACAAATCAGGGTTGGGTTATAAAAAAATTACCCGAAACTTTGAACGTCCCACGGAGCACCATTAAATCCATTATTTAAAAAAATTAAAGAATAGGGGACCACAACAAACCTGCCAAGAGCGGGCCGCCCAACAAAACTCACGGACCAGGCAAGGAGGGAATTAATCGGAGAGGCAACAAAGAGACCAAAGATAACCCTGAAGGAGCTGCAAAGCTCCACAGTGGAGATTGGAGTATCTGTCCATAGGACCACTTAAAGCCGTACACTCCACAGAGCTTGGCTTTACGACAGTGTCCAGAAAAAAATAAGCAAGCAGGTTTGGTGTTCGCCAAAGGGCATGTGGAAGAAGGTACTCTGGTCAGATGACACTAAAATGTAGCTTTTTGGCCATCAAGGAAAACACTATGTCTGGTGCAAATCCAACATCTCTCATTACCCCAAGAACAACATCCCCACAGTGAAGCACGGTGGTGGCAGCATCATGCTGTGGGATGTTTTTCCTCGGCAGGGACTGGGAAACTGGTCAGAATTGAAGGAATGATGGATGATGGAAATTGATGAGGGAAACCTGTTTCAGTCTTCCAGAGATTTGGGACTGGGACGGAGATTCACCTTCCAGCAGGACAATGACCCTAAGCATACTGCTAAAGCAACACTCGAGTGGTTTAAGGGAAAACCTTTAAATGTCTTGGAATGGCCTAGTCAAAGCCCAGACCTCAATCCAATTGAGAATCTGTGGTATGACTTAAAGATTGCTCTACACAAGCAGAACCGATCCAACTTGAAGGAGCTGGAGCAGTTTTGCCTAGAAGAATGGGCAAAAATCCCAGTGGCTAGATGTGCCAAGCGTATAGAGACATACCCCAAGGGACTTGCAGCTGTAAGTGATGCAAAAGGTGTTTCTACAAAGTAGTGACTAATAGTTATGCACGCATTTTTCAGCAAAGTTTATGATGAGTTTTTCTGTTAGATTACGTCGTTGTCTAAAATGTCTCCGGACATTTTGGTGTTATTTGTGACGATGGCTGCAATGTAAAACTATGATTTATACCTATAAATATGCACATTTTCGAACAAAACATAAATGTATTGTATAACGTGATGTTATAAGACTGTCATCTGATGAAGTTGTTCAAAGGTTAGTGATTAATTTTATCTCTATTTGTGGGGTTTGTGAAAGCTATGTTGGCGGTGAATAAATGACATTGTGTGTTTGGCTATTGTGGTGAGCTAATATAAATATATATTGTGTTTTCGCTGTAAAACATTTTAAAAATTGGAAATGATGGCTGGATTCACAAGATGTTTATCTTTCATTTGCTGTATTGGACTTGTGATTTCATGAAATTATATTATATGATATCCCTGTGGCGCTAGGCTAGGCTATGCTAGTCAGCTTTTTTGATGAGGATGACCCCGGATCCGGGATTGGGGGTCCGTAGAGGTTTAATTTGGGCACGATTTTTTCCCAAAGTGAAAACAGCGCCCCCTATTACCAAGAGGTTACTGGCTTGCCTTGTAAAACAAATGTTAAATAAAAAAATATAAAAACGATACGTATGTTTAAGCTTTTGGCAGCTATCTCGATCAATACTTATTTTGGACAGATTTTGGAGAGAGTGAAACCTCTCAAGCCCCTCCCCCTACCAAGCACAAGAATAATGATGAGAGATTTCAGGTTTGGACCAACAGAATGGGTCATATGGACACCAAAACACATGGAGACATTATTTTACTGTAATAGAGGAGAAGTTAACCTTTCGAACCATACCCTGTTTATGCTAAGACTCCTCAAATTTCTAGCAGAGCAG
Source organism: Salvelinus fontinalis (assembly GCF_029448725.1). Taxonomy (NCBI): domain Eukaryota; kingdom Metazoa; phylum Chordata; class Actinopteri; order Salmoniformes; family Salmonidae; genus Salvelinus; species Salvelinus fontinalis. The sequence continues at coordinate 28,421,211 of NC_074690.1, read as the reverse complement.
ACACTACTAAAACGGATATACCAATGAACATTCACTCTGGGAAATGTATGCTCGGTTTGTCGCTCACACACATTACGGTACCACATTTCGCTAGCAGCGTTTTGGTCAAATAAAGATTGTTATACTAGCTGTTTAGTCTGTGTTTTATAAATGTTCAATAAGCGTAAAGCAATTATATAAGGAATTGGCAACTCGTTATCATTCTAAGAAATAAGGTAGGCCACTTGATTTCAACATGTGAACAAAGTGGACAGGCTAGCGTGCTGTTCAAACAGTTGGAGACAGACAGCAGGGTGTGTTCATAACAATTCAACTGTTCTACCTTGTTAGCTGAATTCACAGCATGTGAAATTATACCAACATCCAAGTTGGCTAAATTTGAAATATAAATATTAGCTGGCTACTCACTAGGATATGGGCTTATGCTTGAGAGATTGTTTATAATGTCTGCTACATTATTAGTGAATGTGCATTATGCATGCTTCTGGTAAACATTTTCACAAAAATTGCATTTTTATTAACAGACCAGAAAGTCAGATCGTGATTATTGCAAAAAAAGCAGGATAAAATAATTGCATTATTAGTGGTTCTTATGGTTGTGGAAGGCATATATTCAGCCTAGGTATAATTTACCAAGCTCTGAATTCATTTATTATTGCTGAATGTTTTAAGCGCAGTGCATTTCACCTTTAATTGTACAACAAATCTTATTTAGAGAAAACATTTTAAAAAATGTATATACTGTACATATCGTGAATCGCCCATGAGTTTTAGGCCATATGGCCCAACCCTAGTTGGAAGGGGATGTGGTTATGATATAGTAGTAGTCACTGTTGTAAGTAAACCGTCTTTTGTTTTGGCTGGGAAGGTAGAGGATTCAGGAAGGGTGAATGACAGTCTACCGTAATAAAGGCATGAGACAGACAGGAAGAGAAGAGAGAGACAGGAAGAAGTAATGTCATAGTGTCAGACCAGGGAGCAGTGAGTTTGCATTGAGTCAGTTGTAGAGTGCAGGATTGCGTCATGTAGGTAAGCTACAGATGTTTTGTCTGATATGCCTTCAACACTAGATGAATGTTATCACTTTAATGACATTCTGTGGAGATATGAATTGTTCTTATGTTCCAAACGTTCACATATTTTAGCTCTTCGTGTTGAACTTTTCCCCCCACTAGTTTATAGTATGCATGTTATCTTTGCAAGGTACCATGCATTCTCTCACATTCATGTTTTAGGGGTAAAATGTATAAATCTTGAGCTCGGCTCTTATCAGTACATTTTAGATAGCACAGAGTATGCCTTTATATACACCCTTATACTCTGTACTTATCTTGTAGCCCTTTCCTGCAGTCAAGTGAACAAAGCGCCCTCTAGTGGCCTCATTGGTGGAATGTCATTAATATTTTAAGAAACATTGTATTTTTTTAAAGCAGAAAATCCGGTGTTTCTATGTCAAACGGTTTTGTTATATTTCAGTCTTCTATGATGTATATAAAGTGTAATATTGCGATGCAAACTCAAAAGTGAATACATTTCAAACTCTATATCTGACATGGCACAGGTGTCTTTTTAAGCCCATAACCATGTGAGGTGTATACTTTCGTTCAAAGTAGATTTGCTTAAGACTACCAAGACACACTCTGTGTGACCCTGATTTAGCCCACCGCAGTAAAAAGTTCATTTGAGAGACAACTGTCGCCTTCACATCCCGCTAGACGATCAATTGAAAACTCTAACATTGTATTTGGAGTCCTTCTCCCAGTCATTGTTCCGCTTAGGATTGTAAACTGTGGTCCTTTGCGGTGCCTCATATTGTAGCCTATTATTGCCTTGCTGTTTTTAAACTGCTCAGTGGGGGGCAATTAAGGTGGCGTGTTAAGGGATTATATACCATGGATTTAGATTTACACCCCATCGACACCTCAAAGAACCCACAGTATACTATTTCTAAAAGGAGGACGTGTCAAAACAATATCAATTTTCAAATAGTTTTTTTCCTTTAGCTATTTTTCTTTGCTAAGCTGTACTGTATTAATACATTTTTGGGATGTGTTTACTTGCAGTTCTGTTCAGATTTTACATCAGGTCATGGGTCTTACTGTATGTCATTAAATCCCCATCCACAGCACTGTGAAAGGGATTCTTATCTGACGGACAAGGGGGGTGGGTGGGGAAATGTTCTTGTTTTCTCTTAGGAAAATTCATCATCAACTTATTTATGAAATACTTGGCAACTGTGCAGTAAGGCCTATGTGTTAAGTGACAGGACCGTTTGGCTTTTAATAGATCCGCGGCTTAGGCGGCGCATTACATCTTTCGTTCCTCTTGAAATTGTCCCTCAGTAATCCCCCTGGCAAAGAGTATTGCAGCTAGATTAATGGCAAAACCCCCAGATTTCAGAATTATCATCAGAGGGCAAACTCAGAGACCCTACTAATGTGTTATACAGTGCTGAATGTCCCACAGGCCGACAGCTACAGCCCCTCTTGTTTGTGTGTTGGTTCCATTGTAAGCATGTTGTGGGTCTGATGTGAGTTCTCACGGATAGAGGCTTGGAGACGTGTTGATGAATAGTACAGTATGACACAGAGGATTTAATACCAGTTGGCTGGCAAACAAAGTCCATCTGTGTCAGTGGAGGGGGGTCGATTAATCCCTGTCTGTGCAGTATGAGGAGAGGAAAGAATGAAGTTTTATAATGCACCAATGGTTTGTTTGATGGGTACAGGAGTATATTTTAGAACTCCTGAACAATCAACATCTGTCTAAAAAAACATGGACATGAAACAATTTTGGACAAGTGGATCGAGCATGTACTGTGAAAGAAAATCAACTCTCTTGAGTTTCTCAGAAAATGAATATTACTCTGGCTCAAAACAGACCCACTACTGGGCTGGCTGCACGCAGACTCATAGACTCAGTTTTTATCAAAAAAGAGTGGTGACACATTCCTAAACAAGGTTTACTTAACCTTGTTCTTCCTTTGTAGAATGCCTTGTCCTTCCCTTCCCCCTGTTTTACCCCTGCATTCTCTTAGTAAATGTGACATGACAAAGTCTATTGAGATGCGTGTCTAATACATTTCTCCCCCTGCTGTAGTGATGTCGCCCCAGGTCGCTGCCGGCCACTGCTCTTGCTGACAGTGGAAATCACATTTTGTCTGAGGAGCCGGCTGCTGGGTCAGTTCCAGCGATTATCCGCGCTCAGCAAGTCCCACTCGTCACCGAGTCCCACTAGTCACTGCCTCTCTCCTCAACGATGACTATCTGGGGTATTCTGGAGGGGATACAGCTTTGATACCATGCTTCAAACACAGTTGAAAAAAAAAGGGAAAAGTATATGGGTATAACCATCGAAGTTGTTCTAATGGTGGTGTGTACTCAAAACAATCCTCTGTTTACTGATATATGAGTCTAGGTTTCCATAGGCCTACATGCAGTATAGATTTACAGCAGGCATTCATTATGGTACATAAATAGAGTGCCTGTCAAGATCTGTGCTACTTATTCAACCTTATCACACGATATACTCCTTGACTTGTGTTTGCTGGTAGAAAGCAGAAACCCTAGCCAATATGCTGTTACTGATTTAAGGCGGATTATGGTTTGCTATCCTAATCTTAGGGTGAATCCTCTAAAATATTCATGGAGAACAGACCTTTGGGTTGAGAAAAGCAACAACAGCCATTTTGACCACATTATGTAATATCTCTGTGACCACACCTTGGTTTGTACAGCTTCTTTGTTACTACACACACATCATTACTGTGTTTTCATGTTTTATTTATTTATTTAGATGTAAAACATATTATTTCTTGTTTAAACAGGGAAATATCCAAAGCCTCACGTGTACATTAGTCCGAGATAACATACTGCTGGGTGTATGAATGGTTTTATAGCAGTAGTAGATAATGAACAGTCTGTGCAGCATATAAACTTAGCATTCAAGTGTTATTTTCCATATTAAACTCTTAAACAGGTCAGTAAAAAGCTTGGCTGTTGACGTACTGTATGTGGGTGTTTTTATAAACAATGGGGCCAATGTGTGACATTGGGATCAACATTTCTAAATGGTTTGAAACAAAAATAAAACGGATTTTCATGCAGTTTCACATGTGTATTTAGAGGAATAAAAGTGAATATATGCAAATTGACCCATAACTCCACCAACTGTATACAACAACATAGGACTAGGACTATACATCATTTGAGCAGGGTTCATACAGACATAAGCAAGTCAAATTCAAGGACTTTCAAGGACTTTTTCAAACACTTTTGTAATTTTTAAGGAGCTCAGTGTAATACAATTGTATGATTTATATAATTGTACATAGGGCCTAATAAAAAAGCTTAGCATTCAAGTGTCAAAAAGGTAGGTCATTACAACTTTAATAATAATGTTTTTTTAGGCTCTGCCAATGCATTCATATACAAGTTATAATTACATTCTTAAATATATAAGAATAATGTTGAAATTTTCTGACTAAATAGATTGGATGCATGCATGAGGTGGCCGACACAGGCACACAGAATAAAACCATGCATATCGGTAGCATTAATCTCACCATTTGAATCTCACCGTCAATGTTTTTATGAGAAAGTGACCAAAAACCACGTTCCTTTTTTAATGGAAGGATTTGTATGGAAAGACAAGTTGAAGCCAACATTAGATGTTATCGTCCTCATAATACCCGCAAGTGGTTCATCGCAAAACATTAGCGCAACCCCCTTTCAATTGAAGAGTCGGGAAACAAACTAATGTTGTCACGACTTCTGCCGAAGTCAGCCCCTCTCCTTGTTCGGGCGGCGTCACCGGCTTTCTAGCCATCGCCGCTCCATTTTTCGTATATCCATTTGCCTTGTCTTGTTTCCATACACACCTGGTTTTCATTTCCCCAATTAAGCTACTTGTATTTAACCCTCTGTTTCCCATCATGTTTTGTGTGTAATTGTTTTCATTGTTAGGTGGTGTTAGTTTACGCGCTCTAATTTTATGTTCCGTTTTTTGAGCGCGTTTGATTCATGTAGTGCTCTCGTTTTTTGGAACTATAATAAAAGTGCGCCTGTTCATTATTATCTGCTCTCCTGCACTTGACTTCGCCTCCAATACACCATCCTGACAAAAGTGGCCACATCTCTCGCAAAAACTGATCAAAAATGAAATCACAGATAATAGGGAGCAGTGAAACCTTTAAATTGGCAACAATAATTACAAGGACTTTTCAAGCACCAAATTGAGCAAATGTAGGCCTATTCCAGTACTTGAATATCTGAGCTCCAAATTCAAGTTAAAGTAGGCTACTTCAAGCCCCTTGTATTGTTTAAAATTGCAGGTGTAACATGGAAAACAAAATGTGTCATTTTATTTCATTACCAGATCAATTACAGTCCCATTCTCATTTGCTTTTAACAGTACCACGAATTAGAACAGGTCATGGTAGAAATATTTTTATTTACTCAGCTCTGTGGTCCTGGAATTCTCTCCTGAAAATTACAAAATTTGATGATCTTGTCTTGTTGGTGGAGTTTAAACACTTGATTGATGTCAATATCAGAGAAGAGTGTAATTGTCTTTAGGACAGCTGTTTTGTAGTCAAGACATTCCTGTTTTTTTATGTAATATGTAATTGTTGTACTGTATGTGTGTCTATAGTTTTGTCTAACGTTGTGTTAGTGTATGTAAGCTTTTTTGTCTGAAACTTTGTTCCCCCTGCTGCTATTGGAGCAGGTCTCTCTTGAAAAAGAGATGTTATCTCAATGAAAAAAACCTGTATAAATAAAGGTTAAATTAAAGATTTTAAAAATACTCCCGAGTGGCGCAGGGGTCTACGGCACTGCATCTCAATGCAAGAGGTGTCACTACAGTCCCTGGTTTGAATCCAGGCTGTATCACATCCAGCCGTGATTGGGAGTCCCATTGGGAGGTGCACAATTGGCCCAACGTCGTCCGGGTTTGACCGGGGTAGGCCGTCATTGTAAATAAGAATTTATTCTTAACTGACTTGCCTATTTAAATAAAGGTTCAATAAAAATATTCTTATTTTTTATATTGTGAATAAGGGTTCTAGGCTATGTCATTTGTTGTCATTATATCCAGAATAATTCATAGGAATAGTCTGTCCTATACAATTGCGCACAGTAGACTCGGGTGTCCATTCCGAGGCCCAAAAACATAAACCCATTACCTTGACGCTATCTCTGTTAAATCTAAACGAGATCGTGATGTATATCTAGCAGACCACAACATATGATCAACATCAGGGATGGGAAACTTTGATGGGGGTGGGGGCCACAAAAAATCTGACCTCATCATGAGGGGCCGCAGTTGCTACCGGGTCTGCATATCCACATAGGGTGGAGAGAAATGTTTGCAGTTTAAATATGATATCTGAGTGAGACTGACTAAGATCTCTGTCTGGGTCTCAGTTTACTGTTGCGAGTTAGAATAGCAGAATACACAAGGTGCAATTTCGAAATTTGGTTCATCAGAAGTTTTTCTCGTTTTGTCAGTCACTGATAGTCCCATGTCAGCAATTATTATTTTTTGATTGCTATGTTAATTTAGCGGTTTTGGACAGATCCATAGGTTTTAAATCAACTTGTGAATTTGATTGAATATAGCTATGATCCTCCCTTATATCTTAAAGTAATTACATGAAAAGAATGTGCAGATTATTATCAATGACTTATCAAGAGCTGTAACAAGTTGTCCAGAATAGGAAATCCTCACTGGTACCCTAGTTTATAGAAAGAACCATGTGTACTATCAAACACGTATCCATAACTGCATGTTTACCATTGTATCCCTATCAGCACAGTAATCTAAGTTAAAACCATCAGGCTTTGGTTAATAAGTAGGTCAACATGGTGGTCACTTAAATATATGCTATATACACAAAAGTATGTGGACACCCCTTAAAATGAGTGGATTTGGCTATTTAAGCCACACCAGTTGCTGACAGGTATATAAAATCGAGCACACAGCCATGAAATCTCCATAGACAAACATTGGCAGTAGAATGGCCTTACTGAATAGCTCAGTGACTTTCAACGTGGCACCGTTATAAGATGCCACCTTTCCAACAAGTCAGTTCATCAAATGTCTCCCCTGCTTGAAATGCCCCGGTCAACTGTAAGTGCTGTTATTGTGAACTATACAACGGGTGGGTCTAATCCTGGATGCTGATTGGTTAAAACCACATTCCAGCTGGTGTCTATTCCACAAGTTACCACCGGCTAAATCTATTACGTTAAAATGCCTATTCACTCTGTTCAATCCACTGTCTCTCCAGGATGAAATAGTATGAATAAATTAATGAAAATACTGTTTTTAATGAAAATATGTCAATCATTATTTAAATATGTTGGTAACCCATCTCGGGCCTAACAACACCCGTGCCAATATATCCTCCAAACACCGGCTTCTCGAGCATTTTCACTTAAGTGGAAACGTCTAGGAGCAACAACGGCTCAGCCACGAAATGGTTGGCCACACAAGCCCACAGAATGGGGCCGCCGAGTGCTGAAGCATGTAAAAATCATCTGTCCTCAGTTGCAACACTCACTACAAAGTTCCAAACTGCCTCTGGAAGCAACGCCGGCACAAGAACTGTACAAGAACAGCTGCACACAAGCCTAAGATCACCATGCGCAATGCCAAGCGTCGGCTGGAGAGGTGGAAATCTCGCCACCCTTCGACACTAGAGCAGTAGAAATGCGTTCTCAGGAGTGATGAATCATGCTTCACCATCTGGCAGTCCGTGAGGCGAATCTGGGTTTGGCGGATGCCATGAGAACACTACCTACCCAAATGCATAATGCCAACTGTAAAATTAGGTGGAGGAGGAATAATGGTCTGGGGCTGTTTTTCATGGTTCGTACTAAGCCCCTTAGTTCAAGTGAAGGGAAATCTTAACGCTACAGCATACAATGACATTCTAGATGTTTCTGTGCTTCTTTGTGGCAACAGTTTGGGGAAGGCCCTTTCCTGTTTCACCGTGACAATGCCCCGTTCACAAAACGAGGTCCATAGAGAAATGGTTTGTCGAGATTGGTGTGGAAGAACTTCACTGGCCTGCACAGATCCCTGACCTCAACCCCATCGAACACTTTTGGGATGAATTGGAAAGCCATCTGCGAGCCAGGCCCAATCGCCCAACATCAGTGCCTGACCTGACTAATGCTATTGTGGCTGAATGGAAGCAAGTCCCTGCAGCAATGTTTCAACATCTAGTGGAAAGCCTTCCCAGAAGAGTGGAGGATGTTAATTGCAGCAAAGGGGGGACCAACTCAATATTAATGCCCGTGATTTTGGAATGAGATGTTCGACGAGCAGGTGTCCACATACTTTTGGTCATGTAGTGTATTTAGGACAGGAGATACATATCTGTGATTACTTAATAATTACCTGTATAATGTGTATATCCTTAATTAGTCTGGATATACTGGCTGATGGCTTAATTGAGATTGTAATATGCTGCTTTGTGAATTCATTGATAAACATTTGAAATCAACTCAAGCCATTCAACATACTTTCTTGAGTTTATAAATGCATGAGAAGGCTCTGGCCTAGCCAGTATGTTAATACCGTATGCATCTATTAACTTTCCACCATCCCAACTGTTGTTCAGCTATCCGTGTGTGTGTGTGTGTGTGTGTGTGTGTGTGTGTGTGTGTGTGTGTGTGTGTGTGTGTGTGTGTGTGTGTGTGTGTGTGTGTGTGTGTGTGTGTGTGTGTGTGTGTGTGTGGAGTAACAGTTCAAGAGCCAGTGACTCCCACTTTTAGGGCTTGAAAAACATATTTAGGTACATGCAGCTTTTCTGAACTCACCCACCACAACGACTTCTTTGATTTAAGAAATTCTGCGTCATCATAAGCAGCGGAGTAGAATGTGCCTCAGGCATGTCAAATAATGCATTTAGGTCACATCAGGATAAAATCACATACAAAAAATGGACTAAATATTAATTTATGTTCAAGCATCAGCCAATTAAAAGTAGTACACGTGATCAAAGACTAGATGTTAGCTGTTCCCATTATAAACTCAGCAAAAAAAGAAACGTCCCTTTTTCAGGACCCTGTCTTTGAAAGATAAATCGTGAAAATATCAATGACTTCACAGATCTTCATTGTAAATGGTATAAACACTGTTTCCCATGCTTGTTCAAAGAACCATAAACAATTAATGAACATGCACCTGTGGAACGGTCGTTAAGACACTAACAGCTTTCAGACGGTAGGCAATTAAGGTCACAGATATGAAAACTTAGGACACTAAAGAGGCCTTTCTACTGACTCTGAAAAAAAACTATAGAAAATGCCCAGGGTCCCTGCTCATCTGCGTGAACGTGCCTTAGGCATGCTGCAAGGAGGCTTGAGGACTGCAGATGTGGCCAGGGCAATAAATTGCAATGTCCGTACTGTGAGACGCCTAAGACCGCGCTACAGGGAGACAGGACGGACAGCTGATCATCCTCGCAGTGGCAGACCACGTGTAACAACACCTGCACAGGATCGGTACATCCGAACATCACACCTGCGGGACAGGTACAGGATGGCAACAACAACTGCCCGAATTACACCAGGTACGCACAATCCCTCCATCAGTGCTCAGACTGTCCGCAATAGGCTGAGAGAGGCTGGATCGATTTGGTGGTGGAGGGTTCGTCATGATCTGGGACGGTGTGTCACAGCACCATCGGACTGAGCTTGTTGTCATTGCAGGAAATCTCAATGCTGTGCGTTACAGGGAAGACATCCTCCTCCCTCATGTGGTACCCTTCCTGCAGGCTCATCCTGACATGACCCTCCAGCATGACAATGCCACCAGCCATACTGCTCGTTCTGTGTGTGATTTCCTGCAAGACAGGAATGTCAGTGTTCTGCCAAGGCCAGCGAAGAGCCCGGATGTCAATCCCATTGAGCACGTCTGGGACCTGTTGGATCGAAGGGTGAGGGCTAGGGCCATTCCCCCCAGAAATGTCCGGGAACTTGCAGGTGCCTTGGTGGAAGAGTGGGGTAACATCTCACAGCAAGAACTGGCAAATCTGGTGCAGTCCATGAGGAGGAGATGCACTGCAGTACTTAATGCAGTTGGTGGCCACAGCAGATACTGACTGTTACTTTAGATTTTGACCCCCCCTTTGTTCAGGGACACATTATTCCATTTCTGTTAGTCACATGTCTGTGGAACTTGTTCAGTTCATGTCTCAGTTATTGAATCTTATGTTCATACAAATATTTACTTATGTTAAGTTTGATGAAAATACATGCAGTTGACAGTGAGAGGACGTTTCTTTTTTTGCTGGGTTTATAACTTGGCACATTTAGCACTATGCTAATCTCACCAGGTGGCAGTGATTTATTTCCTGTAACATATTTCACATCAGATTATCAACGATTTTAAACTTCATCCACAAACAAATGGCATTTTTTATGGTCAATTTGGCCACCAGAAGGACATGTTTAAACGTCCAAATTCAAGTTTACTTATGTTTCCCTTCACTTGGTCTGTTTCAAGTGTAGAGTACCAACATTGCATGAATGTCACATCCTTGACTAGGTTACTTACTAATGTTACATTAGACAAAACTTGTTTTCGCATATAGGACAAAATCCAAAAGTTTTTGCTTGTTTCACGTTCACTTTAGCTGTGGCTTCGAGCCCCCCTCCTGTCAAACTTTTTTGTTAAGGAACTGTTCACTGCCGGTTGTCAATGCGGATGCTCGATTAAAATTATGCATATGTGACGAAATGGATGGTTATAATAATGCGTATAAGGGTGTTTTCACACTTGGTCCCTTTCAGACAATGTTTTTGAACTCAGTGCTGTCTTAATTGTCGATAGGTGGTCTTTGTTCGGTTCGCTTGAATTTCGCGGTTTAGTTCCCTTTTTTAGGGCATTGTAAACACAAAACTCCCCACGTTCGCTTGTCATTATTCCCGCACCACACACTAGACTACTGCAACACAACACCGTTTCCCCTGCCATAACCCCTCATATTGGTGCCACGAAAGAGAAAAGATTATGATGTGCATGTTAGAGGAAAACAGGTGCTGTTTTTGGATATTGATTAGCGATTTTTCTAGGTTGCACAGGAATTGAAAATATGTCTAATTTTTTGTTCAGGATTATTTGTTTTCAATAACTGATCTATGGGCTAAAAGAGCTCCATACTATTATTTTGATTGTGGGGTTTGAATAGTGTGAGAAGACAACAACTTACTTGATGAGAATCACAACATAGGGTACAGAATCTATTCTAGCTCTTAAAGGGGCAGCAGCCTTCACGGGGTGTAAAATTTTCAATTACAGCATTATTTAATCTGCAGTTATTCTATTACCAATTATATTTACATCTTCATATTATCTTCTAATTACAACTATTATGTCTCATATTTTAGCTAAATGCAATCTATTAGCTTCGAAAATGTAAGTAGGTATATCTAGCTGTTCGACAACACATTCTGATGAAATGGCTTGTCCTGCTGTCACGACTTCTGCCGAAGTCGTTGCCTCTCCTTGTCCGGGCGGTGTTCGGCGGTCGACTTCACCGGTCTTCTAGCCATCATCGATCCATTTTTCATTTTCCATTGGTTTTGTCTTGTCTTCCCACACACCTGTTGTCAATCCCATTCATTACCTGTTGTGTATTTAACCCTCTGTTTCCCTTCATGTGTTTGTCAGAGATTGTTCATTGTCAAGTGTTGTGTTGATTGTGTATAGGTGTGCGACGGGTCTTCGTACCCAGATTTTGTTTTATATTTTTTCCGTGAGTGTTATGGAGCAGATTACTGGGACTTTAATTAAAGTACTCCATTCTACACTCTATTTGACTCTCCTGCGCCTGACTTCCTCTGCCACTTATACACGCCATTGTGACAGAATCTCTGACCATAAAAAATGAAGTCAGCAGGAGGAGGCACTTCGCTAATGGAGGTTGAGGAACGCGTCCTGGAACACGCGGCGGAGATTGACAGTCTGTGCGCTGCCATGGATCGCATTGTCCAGAGTATGGACCGCTGGGAGAGACAGGGAGCTTGTCCAGTACCTCCACCACCTGGAATTCCTTTGAACGTTTTTTATCCTCCGGAACGGAACAGGATCCAGTTATCCCTACCCACGGGATACAATGGAGATACTGCCAGCTGCCAGGGTTTTCTCCTAAAACTGAACTTGTATCTGGCCACGGTCTCTCCAGTACCATCAGACCGTGAGAAAAGCTTCGCCCTCGTCTCATGCCTTACCGGGAAAGCCCTGGAGTGGGCCAACGCTGTGTGTGGAGAGGATAAGGCGTTGGACCATTTTGAGGAGCTCATCTGCCATTTCCGGAAGGTATTCGACCACCCATCCGAAGGCAGAGCAGCAGGTGAGCTCCTCTATCATCTGAGGCAGGGGAAGAGGAGTGCTCAGGAGTTCGCGTTGGAGTTTAGGACTTTGGCTGCCGGCGCTGGATGGAGCGACAGGGCCCTGATCGACCACTACCGTTGTAGTCTACGCGAGGACGTCCGTCGGGAGCTGGCCTGTAGAGACACCACCCTCAACTTCGACCAACTGGTGGATATGTCCATCAGGCTGGACAACATGCTGGCTACTCGGGGACGTCTAGATCGGGGTCTGGTTGTTCCATCCTCCCGCACTCTCTCTCCCGAACCTATGGAATTGGGAGGGATGGTGCGCAGGGAGACCGGAGGGGGTACCCGCTCGAGCACCATCTATGATCGCAGAGATCACACTGCTGATCGGTGCCGGGTTGGTTCCTCTGGGAATAGAGAAGGCAGGCAGGGCACTCTGGCATCACCCCAGGTGAGTAGGCACCATACTCATCCAGAGCCCTCTGCTGCATTTATGTTTGTCTCTGTCACCTTTCCGGATTTTTCCCTGCATTCCCAGTATAAGGCGCTAGTAGATTCAGGCGCGGCTGGGAATTTCATTAATAAAAATTTTGCTCATAGTTTAGGGATTCCTGTTGTTTCTGTGGATATGCCTTTCCCTATTCATGCCTTAGATAGTCGACCAATAGGGTCAGGGTTTATCAGGGAGGTCACCGCACCTTTGTCTATGATAACGCAGGAGGGTCACAAGGAGAAGATTAGTCTTTTCCTTATTGATTCCCCTGCGTATTCTGTGGTGTTAGGCCTACCCTGGTTAACTACTCATAACCCCACTGTTTCTTGGCCACAGAGGGCTCTCACGGGGTGGTCGCGAGAGTGCTCAGGTAGGTGTGTAGGGGTTTCCGTTGGTGCTACTACGGTGGAAAGTCCAGACCAGGTTTCCACCGTGCGCATTCCCTCAGAATATGCCGATTTGGCACTCGCCTTCTGTAAAAAGAAGGCGACTCAATTACCACCCCATCGACAGGGGGATTGTGCGATAGATCTCCTGGTAGACGCTGCATATCCCAGGAGTCATGTGTATCCTCTGTCGCAAGCGGAGACAGTGGCTATGGATAATTATATCTCTGAATCCCTGCGTCAGGGGTTCATTAAGCCATCCATTTCACCCGCCTCTTCGAGTTTCTTTTTTGTGAAGAAGAAGGATGGCGGTTTACGCCCGTGCATTGATTATCGAGACCTTAATAAAATCACGGTAAAATATAGTTACCCGCTACCTTTGATCAATACAGTAATGGAGTCAATGCGCGGGGCCCGCTTCTTCACAAAATTGGATCTCAGGAGTGCGTACAATCTGGTGCGTATTAGGAGGGGTGATGAGTGGAAGACGGCATTTAGCACCACCTCAGGTCATTATGAGTACCTGGTCATGCCATATGGGTTGATGAATGCTCCATCAGTCTTCCAATCGTTTGTAGATGAGATCTTCAGGGACCTGAACGGGCAGGGTGTAGTGGTGTATATCGATGATATTTTGATATACTCTGCTACACGCGCTGAGCATGTGTCCTTGGTGCGCAGGGTGCTTGGTCGCCTGTTGGAGCATGATTTATATGTCAAGGCTGAGAAATGCTTGTTCTTCCAACAATCCATCTCCTTCCTAGGGCATCAGATTTCCACTTCAGGAGTGGAAATGGAGAGCGACCGCATTACAGCCGTGCGTAATTGGCCGACTCCAACCACGGTAAAGGAGGTGCAGCGTTTTTTTAGGGTTTGCCAATTACTACCGGAGATTTATCCGGGGTTTTGGTCAGGTTGCAGCTCCCATTACCTCACTGCTAAAGGGGGGACCGGTGCGCTTGCAGTGGTCGGCCGAGGCGAATAGGGCTTTTGGTAAACTGAAGGCTCTGTTTACCTCGGTGCCTGTGTTGGCTCATCCGGATCCCTCTTTGCCATTCATAGTAGAGGTGGACGCATCCGAAGCTGGGATAGGAGCAGTGCTCTCTCAGCGTTCGGGTGTGCCACCGAAGCTTCGCCCCTGTGCTTTCTTTTCGAAGAAGCTCAGCCCGGCGGAGCGTAACTATGATGTGGGGGACCGAGAGCTGTTAGCTGTCGTAAAAGCCTTGAAGGTGTGGAGGCATTGGCTTGAGGGGGCTAATCACCCTTTTCTCATCTGGACTGACCACCGCAATCTGGAGTACATCCGGCAGGCGAAGAGACTAAATCCTCGCCAGGCAAGGTGGGCCATGTTTTTCACTCGTTTTGTGTTTACGCTTACTTACAGACCAGGCTCCCAGAACGTCAAGGCAGACGCATTGTCTCGGCTGTATGACACAGAGGAGCGACCCATGGATCCCACTCCCATACTCCCAGAGTCGTGTTTGGTGGCGCCAGTAGTGTGGGAGCTGGACGCGGACATTGAGCGGGCGTCATGTGCAGAGCCCTCTCCTCCTGAGTGTCCAGCTGGTCGTCTGTACGTTCCGTCTGCTGTCCGCGACCGATTGATCTATTGGGCTCACACATCACCCTCCTCTGGTCATCCTGGGATAGGTCGGACGATGCGCTGTCTTGATGGGAGGTACTGGTGGCCCACTTTAGCTAAGGACGTGAGGATTTATGTTTCCTCCTGTTCGGTGTGCGCCCAGTGCAAGGCTCCTAGACACCTGCCTAGAGGTAAGCTTTTACCTTTACCCGTTCCTCAACGGCCGTGGTCGCACCTGTCAGTGGATTTTGTGACTGATCTTCCACCTTCACAGGGTTACACCACGATCCTGGTCGTTGTGGATCGGTTCTCTAAGTCCTGTCGTCTTCTCCCTTTGCCCGGTCTCCCTACGGCCTTACAAACTGCGGAGGCTCTGTTTACACATGTTTTCCGGCATTATGGGGTGCCTGAGGATATAGTGTCTGATCGGGGTCCCCAGTTCACGTCAAGGGTCTGGAAGGCGTTCATGGAACGTCTGGGGATCTCGGTTAGTCTTACCTCAGGTTTTCACCCCGAGAGTAATGGGCAGGTGGAGAGAGTTAACCAGGATGTGGGCAGGTTTCTGCGGTCCTATTGCCAGGACCGGCCAGGGGAGTGGGCGAAGTTCGTGCCCTGGGCAGAGATAGCCCAGAACTCGCTAAGTCACTCCTCCACTAACCTTACCCCTTTTCAATGTGTATTAGGGTATCAGCCGGTTCTGGCTCCTTGGCATCAGAGTCAGACCGAAGCTCCTGCGGTGGACAATTGGTTTCGGCACGCTGAGGAAACTTGGGAGGCAGCCGACGTCCACCTTCAGCGTGCCATAAGGCGCCAGAAAATTGGCGCAGACCGTCGCCGCAGTGAGGCCCCGGTGTTCGTACCAGGGGACAGGGTCTGGCTCTCGACCCGAAACCTGCCCCTCCGCCTGCTCTGCCGGAAGCTGTGTCCGCGGTTTGTGGGGCCGTTTAAAGTCCTGAGGAGAGTGAACGAGGTATGTTATAGATTACAACTGCCCACTAATTACCGTATTAACCCCTCGTTCCATGTGTCTCTCCTCAGGCCGGTGGTGGCTGGCCCACTCCAGGAGGCTGAAGTGCGTGAAGTTCCTCCGCCTCCTCTAGACATCGAGGGGGTCCCGGCGTACGCTATTCGATCCATTTTGGATTCGAGACGTCGGGCGAGGGGCCTTCAGTACCTCGTGGACTGGGAGGGGTACAGGCCGGAGGAGAGATGCTGGGTTCCGGTGGAGGACGTTTTAGATCCTTCCATGTTAAAAGAATTCCACCGCCTCCATCCGGATCGCCCTGCACCTCGCCCTCCGGGTCGTCCCCGAGGCCGGTGTCGACGCGCTG
Organism: Salvelinus fontinalis; assembly: GCF_029448725.1. Lineage (NCBI taxonomy): Eukaryota > Metazoa > Chordata > Actinopteri > Salmoniformes > Salmonidae > Salvelinus > Salvelinus fontinalis. Next base: position 28,405,066 of record NC_074690.1, on the reverse strand, counting down.
CTGGAGCCGCGTGTCAGGGGGGGGTAATGTCACGACTTCTGCCGAAGTCGTTGCCTCTCCTTGTCCGGGCAGTGTTCGGCGGTCGACTTCACCGGTCTTCTAGCCATCATCGATCCATTTTTCATTTTCCATTGGTTTTGTCTTGTCTTCCCACACACCTGTTGTCAATCCCATTCATTACCTGTTGTGTATTTAACCCTCTGTTTCGCTTCATGTGTTTGTCAGAGATTGTTCATTGTCAAGTGTTGTGTTGATTGTGTATAGGTGTGCGACGGGTCTTCGTACCCAGATTTTGTTTTATATTTTTTCCGTGAGTGTTATGGAGCAGATTACTGGGACTTTAACCTGTCTAGGATCAGCGTGGCGCTAGCGGCACCCCCCCCCCCCCCCCACTGAAAAACCAGTGCCGCGAAATTCAAAAAAAATATTTTTTTAAAATATTTAACTTTTCACACATTAAAGTCCAATACAGCTAATGAAAGACACAGATCTTATGAATCCAGTCAACATTTCCGATTTTTAAAATGTTTTACAGGGAAGACACAATATGTAAAGATGTACATCTATTACCTAAAAACACATTAGCATAATCCACCATCTTTTATTTGTCCACCAACACCAGTAGCCATCACCAATTCGGCTAAACTAAGATATTTATAGCCCCTAACCAACAAAAAAACTCATTAGATGACAGTCTGATAACATATTTATGGTATGGGATAGGTTTTGTTAGAAAAAAGTGCATATTTCAGGTATATGGCATAGTTTACAATTGCACCCACCATCACAAATGGACTAGAATAATTACAATGAGCAACGTGTTTACCTAACTACTAATCATCAAACATTTCGTAAAAATACACAGCATACACGAATCGAAAGACACAGATCCTGTGAATACAGACAATATTTCAGATTTTCTAAGTGTCTTACAGCGAAAACACAATAAATCGTTATATTAGCTTAGCACATAGCAATTAGCAGCCCAGCATTGATTCTAGCCAAAGTGAGCGATAAAAGTCAACATCGCCAAAAGATATTAATTTTTTCACTAACCTTCTCAGAATTCTTCCGATGACACTCCTGTAACATCACATTACAACATGCATATACAGTTTGATCGAAAATGTTTATATTTAGCCACCAAAATCATGGTTAGACAATGTGAAATGTAGACAAGCTGGTAAAGAAAACGTCCTTGCGCCACTTAGACAGTGATCTACTCTTATACATAAATACTCATAAACGTGACTAAAAAATATAGGGTGGACAGGGATTGATAGACAATTTAATTCTTAATACAATTGCGTTATTACATTTTTTAATTTATCCTTACTTTTCAATACAGTTTGCGCCAAGCGAAGCTACGTCAAAAAACATGGCGTCCTAAGCCACTAAAATGTTTCGACAGAAACACGATTTATCATAATAAAAATGTCCTACCTTGAGCTGTTCTTCCATCAGTATCTTGGGCAAAGGATCCTTTCTTGGGAGAAATCGTCTTTTGGTGGAAAGCTGTCCTCTTGCCATGTGGAAATGTCAACTATGTTCGGGATGAACTGAAAAGCGTGCCCAACTTTTCACATCGTTGCAAAAATAAATGTCCCAAAATCGCACTAAACGGATATAAATTGCTATAAAACGCTTTAAATTAACTACTTTGTGATGTTTGTAACTCCTATAACGAGTGAAAAGATGACCGGAGAAATATAACAGGCTAAACTAACGCTTGGAACAGGAGAGGGTCGGTGTCTTCCACGCGCGTTACGCAGCAAGAAAAGACTTGCTAGCTAAAGGTTTTTTTCATTTGTAGGGCCTGTGAACGAGCAATCGAGCCCGTTGGAATCGTCATCACGTAAAGGCATCCAGGGGAAGACGTAAGAAGTGTCCGTATAGTCATAGCAACGACAGAGCCCTTTTAAATGACTTCAGAAAAGTGGCCAACGTTTCTCAAATCTGACTCCATGTCAGGGAAATTGCTGTAGAATGGGCTCTGTTCCACTTAGAGACAAAATTTCAACTCCTATAGAAACTATAGACTGTTTTCTATCCAATAATAATAATAATATGCATATTGTACGATCAAGGATTTTGTGGGAAGCCGTTTAAAAAATTAGCCACATTAGCATAAATAGTCTAAACAGCGCCCCCATCCCCAACAGGTTAATTAAAGTACTCCATTCTACACTCTATTTGACTCTCCTGCGCCTGACTTCCTCTGCCACTTATACACGCCATTGTGACACCTGCACTGTAAAAACCCTGCTATAACCCAGAGTGCATTGAGGGAATGTTGAAAAAGGTATTGGTACCTTTCTAAACATAGCAATATGAATGCAAAGAGGACTCAGACCACAAAATAGGTGAAGTGAACTGGCAAAATAGTTGAGTCCTCATTCATAAGGAAGGGCAGTGTGAATAAAAAGAGAACTGAGTTATTTCGCTTTTTTTACCCCAGACTTCACTTTAAAGAGGACTTAGATCGGTTGTTCTAAAGAGGACTATATGTGAAAACACCTTAACCTTAAAAGGTTGTACATGTAATTGTAGCCCACATAAGAAATTAAGTGGTGTTTTTGGTCAAACAGTAACATTATACTATGCTATTATATTTGATATGTTAGGCCTATGTAAAATAGTAATTCATCAATAAGTGATCTTGCGAGAAATTGATTCAGCTTTGATCCAAACTTTATTAAACGAGCACCATTCTGAAAAGCGGTGGAGCGTTGCTCTGGCATCGGCAGCATTACACCCCTGTATAGCAGTAGCCTATGTGTCGGTCTGCAAGAGGGTGAGAAACTCCTCATTAAATAGATTTTTTATCTTTATTTACACGGTTTTGGTTGCACTTCCTTTCAGAACACACTATCACAATAAATGTAATTCTACATTTCAAAGGACAAAACAATATCTCACTTGGGATTGAAACTTGCTACAAACAGTGAATAGTACCAGGAGACAGGCTGGCTACACTGCTAATGATCCAGTTGACATTTCTTGCATGTTTAAGTAACTTTGAATAGCAGATCGTGCCATTTGACTTCTCTTAAGGACGCTTCCATGAACAAGTGTTGGATCATGTCCAACTATGTCAACGATTTTAATAAGCTGGAGAAGTTAGTATATGGCTTAATGTGCCAGGTTATGAAATGAAAACAGCTAACATGTAGCTTTTGATCACGTGCAACTATGTCAACAGTTTTAGTTGGCTGATGCTAAACTTAAACTAAAACTTAAACTGTTTCTAATGTTCCCAAGTATGGCCCCACTATTTGTAATCTACTGGCACTGCCATTTCCTGTTGAGGCGATAACTGTAGATTCTCCACAGTGCGCTGGGGCATGGACCAGAGAGGGGTTTTGAAGAGCCAGTCTGTGGGCCTGGGGGTAGGGATCAGTAGGGGTGTGCTCTGACTTCAGACTGTCCATTCAACATTGTAATATATTAGCCTGGCTCTGCCAGAGCCTGTGGTGGGCATCCTAATTAGAAAGACATAGATGTGTTTCAAATAGCACCCTATTCCTTATATAGTGCAGTACTTTTGACCAGGGCCAAATAGGGCTCTGGTGATAAGTAGTGCACTATATAGGGAATATGTTGCCATTTGGGACTCCAGTATTGGGTAAGCTAGCTGGAAGGGAATTGTTATATCAACTGGGTTATGTGTATTATCGATCTGCTACATGATCATTGAGTACACGTGTGACTGTTGAACCAATAAAACAATAAATGTTTACTTTGTTTTAGATGGATTTATTTTACAAGTTATCCAGTAAGGGTCACTGTGAGGCTTGCCTCCTATCTCTGCATTCACCTCACATGTCACACTTCTAACATATTCTCAGATAACACTAGGTAACATATTTTCAGATAACACTAAGTAACATTCTCAGATAACACTAGGTAACATATTCTCACATAACACTAGGTAACATATTTTCAGATAACACTAAGTAACATTCTCAGATAACACTAGGTAACATATTCTCACATAACACTAGGTAACATATTTGTATTTGTTATTTAACCTTTATTTAACTAGGCAAGTCAGTTAAGAACAGATTCTTATTTACAATGACGGCCTACCCCCAGGGACGGGGGCCTGGGATTAAAAATAAAAAAAATTATACAGTATAAATATAGGACAAAACACCCATCACAACAAGAGAGACAACACAAATCTACATAAAGAGAGACCTAAGACCACAACATAGCAAGGCAGCAACACATGACAACACAGCATGGTAGCAACACAACATATTAACAACATAGTAGCAACACAAAATGGTAGCAGCTCTAAACATGGTACAAACATTATCGGACACAGACAACAACACAAAGGGCAAGAAGGTAGAGAAAACAATACATCACACAAAGCAGCCACAATTGTCAGTAAGAGTGTCCATGATTGAGTCTTTGAATGAAGAGATTGAGATAAAACTGTCCAGTTTGAGTGTTTGTTGCAGCTTGTTCTAGTCGCTTGCTGCAGCGAACTGAAAAGAGGAGTGACCCAACGATGTGTGTGCTTTGGGGACCTTTAACAGAATGTGACCGGCAGAACGGGTGTTGTATGTGGAGGATGAGGGCTGCAGTAGATATCTCAGATAGGGGGGAGTGAGGCCTAAGAGGGTTTTATAAATAAGCATCAACCGTTGGGTCTTGCGACAGGTAGAGATGACCAGTTTACACGAGTATAGAGTGCAGTGATGTGTCCTATGAGGAGCATTGGTGGCAAATCTGATGGCCGAATGGTCAAGAACATCTAGCCTCTTGAGAGCACCCTTGCCTGACAATCTATAAATTATGTCTCCGTAATCTTTCATGGGTAGGATGGTCATCTGAATCAGGGTTAGTTTGGCAGCTGGGGTGAAAGAGGAGCGATTACCATAGAGGAAACCAAGTCTAGATTTAACTTTAGCCTGCAGCTTTGATATGTGCTGAGAGAAGGACAGTGCACCGTCTAGCTATACTCCCAAGTACCTGTATGAGGTGACTACCTCAAGCTCTAAACCCTCAGAGGTAGTAATAACACCTGTGGGAGGAGGGGCATTCTTCTTACCAGACCACATGACCTTTGTTTTGGAGATGTTCAGAACAAGGTTAAGGGTAGAAAAAAGCTTGTTGGACACTAAGAAGGCTTTGTTGTAGAGCATTTAACACAACATCTGGGGAGGGGCCAGCTGAGTATAAGTCTGTATCATCTGCATATAAATGGAGGAGAGAGCTTCCTACTGCCTGAGCTATGTTGTGGAAGTAAATTGAGAAGAGCGTGGGGCCTAGGATCAAGCCTTGGGGTACTCCCTTGGTGACAGGTAGTGGCTGAGACAGCAGATTTTCTGACTTTATACAATGCACTCTTTGAGAGAGGTAGTTAGCAAACCAGCCCAAAGACCCCTCAGAGACACCAATACCCATTAGCCGGCCCACAAGAATGGAATGTTCTGCCGTGTCAAAAGCATGGCCAAGTCAATGAAAATAGCAGCACAATATTGCTTAGAATCAAGGGCAATGGTGACATCATTGAGGACCTTTGACCTTTAAGGTTGCAGTGACACATTCTTAACCTGAACGGAAACCAGATTGCATATCCGAGAGAATACTATGGACATCAAGAAAGCCAGTCAGCTGAATGTTGACAAGTTTTTCCAACACTTTTGATAAACAGGGCAACATAGAAATAGGCTTTTAACAGTTAGGATCAGCTTAATCTCCCCATTTAAATAAAGGACGAACCGTGACTGCCTTCCAAGCAATGGGAACCTCCCCAGAAAGGAGAGACAGGTTAAAAAGGTTAGAGATAGGTTTGGCGATGATAGGGGCAGAAACCTTAAAGAAGAAAGGGTATAAACCATCTGACCCAGATGTTTTTTTGGCATCAAGTTTAAGGAGCTCCTTTAGCACCTCGGACTCAGTGACTGCCTGCAGGGAGAAACTTTGTAGCGGGGCAGAGGACAAAGAGGGGAAAGCATCGGGGATAGTCACATTAGAAGGGGTGGGAGATAAGGAAATGTTGAATGGGCAAGGAGGCATGGCTGAGTCAAATGGGAATCCTGACTTAATGAAGTGGTGATTAAAGAGCTCAGCCATGTGGTTCTTGTCATTAACAACCACATCATCAACATTAAGGGACATGGGCAGCTGTGAGGAGGAGGATTTCTTCTCCAGGTCTTTAACCGTTTTCCAGAACTTCTTGGGGTTAGATCCACAGAGAGAGAACTGCTCCTTAAAGTAACTAACTTTGGCCTTACCTGATAGCCTGAGTGCACTTATTTCTCATTTGCCTGAACGATAGCCAGTCAGCCTGAGTATGTGTGTTCCGAGCCCCTGGTTCAAAGATCACGGTCGAACCAGGTGCTGAACCTGTTTTTAATACTCATTTCTTTATGGGGGCATATTCTCAGATAACACTAGGTAACATATGTATTCTTTTATTTAACTTTTATTTAACTAGTCAAGTCAGTTAAGAACAAATTCTTATTTACAATGACGGCCTACCCCAGCCAAACCCACAAGGCCAATTGTGTGCCACCCTATGGGACTCCCAATCATGTCCAGATGTGATACAGCCTGAATTCGAACCAGGGACTGTAGAGATGCAGTGCCTTAGACCGCTGCACCAATCGGGAGCCCATATCTCAATTTTCTCAGGTAACACTACATTCCGTTGTTCTCGTACCTGTGTAGTAACAAAGTTATAACAAAAGTAACATTGTATTACCAGGTAGTTACATCTTTATTGTTTGGTGTGTGTATAATGATATATTAATCAAATACTTCAGAGAAAAGGTTAATGTGACAAAAGGAATGTGTGTCTAGGTCCCCAGAGGGAATCCTTCCACCTCAAATATTAACAGAGTTACAAAGCTTGATACCCCTTTTTAAAACAAGTGATGCCCCTCTCTAAAACAATGGCTGTCAAAGCACAGAGCCCCAGAGCTCAAACAACACACAGATGAGACTTCACCGGACATCACATAGAAGCTGTGATGAAGCTGCTGTCAGAGTGAGAAGCACATCCCTATGGCCCTTTAGCCGTTCTAACCGTCAGATAGTGACAGTGCTCAGGTGCCTTCCTCAACCACCCACCCAGTGCCTCACAAATGCTGACCTTTTCCTCTCATTACAACATTTCATAACCAACAACCCCAGTCTATGTGAATCAAAACAGCTTGATTTAGGGCAAGTGTAAAATAGTGCAAAGTGTGGGATATCGGACATTTAAGTGGCTAAACTTAGTGGTAGCAGCTGTATAGATATAGGCACAGAAGGACATTTTGTCCAATGCAATAACAAACTTCATTATTAAAATGCTCTCAAAACATTAGCAAAGCATTGTCAAGCTATCTTTGTATCTTTAATTGTTACAGTGGTTGTGGAATATTAACTTATTTGCAAATGTTAATCAACTTTGAAAGGCAGGAGAAGAGCAGTATCCTGTTAGAATGGCTCAGAGGGAAAATATGTGCTCCTGTCGAAAATACGTTGGAAAAACCCCTCATAAATATCGGTGATGAATTCGTAATTTTCACCTCAGCCTGTCCCTTTAATCGTGGACCAGCGCGTGACACCCAATCAGAAGCAGCTAAGGTCCGACAACTTCCAGAGGGAGAGATGCTCATCATGAGCGAGAGAAAGGGAGAGAGAGACCACTCCGTGTTCAGTGTGTCGGTCGCATACAACGGATTCACACAGGCGCACCTTTGATTGAACTTTCTGCTACGTCAAACCGTGGTAAGTGTCAATGTGTTTTATTTAACTGTGGATGCTGAAATAGCGGTCGTGAAATATTGTCTTTTTGACTGTCTTTTACAATAGACGAGCACTTTAATGTGTTCAATTGTTCGGTAGGCTGCGCTTCCTCCAGTTTGTTAAAAAATAACTGATAACTTCAACAAAGTTGCTTTCATTTGATAATTTAGAATTAAACTATCTCATAACTTGGTCTAATTGATCTTATCAGGCTAAAACCTGAATGTTTTCTCGAAAATAAAAATGCACTAGCTTTGTGTCGAAAAAGCTGCATATTTTCATGTTCCCTGTATAGTCTGTCATGATACAATCAGACCCCTTAATTTAATCCGATTTAAAGTTATCTAAGTTATTTTTTATTGTTATGTCTTTAGTGATAGTGTTGTTTGGCACCAGTGGCGCAAGGTGTGGGTTCCTGTTTCATGTTACATGTCAGGGAATTATATCAAGGCTCCCTTGTAAAATATAATTGTTTTTTAGATTAAATGGATTATGATGGCCATGTTTGTGGAATGGTAATGGGAAGTCTCATGATATAGTAGACTACTGTAGGTTACTGTTTATAGTGGTATTGTATTAGTGGTAAAGCACTCATAGCCAACAGTGAAAACCTTTTGTATGCCCTATTAGAAATGCTTGGTGTGTACTGTTTTATTTATTGTTTAGACACTGGCGCTCTATTGCTGTGGACCTGGACATACTCTAATGTAGATGTGGGTGTTACCCTAAATCCAAGTCTAGTCTACCCGTTAGTCAGAGCTGAGGCAAGACACCTGTATCTCCGTTCTCAGACGGCTATGTCCTACGTGCAGAGCATGCCCCAGGAGTTTGTGAATGATAAATTATGTAATAAAAGAAAATATAGGCAAAACATCGCCCTTTATTTTCCACAGCAATAATTAGAATCTATTTAACCCATGAATTCCAGGTGGTTGCCAAATAGCATTTTTAATGACTAAGATAAATAAATAATTGTGTTAAAGATCAATTAGCCTGTTCAAATTAGTCAAACATTTTTGTGGTGTGTATTCATGAATAAGAAAGTGTTTATTTTGGTAAAGCATGACTGATTATTAACACACCTTCTTGAGCACATAGTACTGCATAGCCGACTGTACCAAGACAGGCAATGGGTCTAAAACAATTTCTCTGAATGTTAGAAGCCTGAAATACTGAAATGCTGTTGTAAAAAGCTTGCAATACTATTGATTGATGATGATTATCTTATAAATGACCTGTTGTGTGGATGTTGTAAATATACCCAACATTCAACATTCTGAGTGTCTCCAGTACTATAGAAAGCCCAGCTCTATGCTAGTTTCCCACTACCCACCCAGGTCATTGTGACCTTTGGAACAAACTGCTTTCCACTGATTACTCCAGCAGAAAAGATTGGTTATCCCACTGTCTTAAACCTAGATTAAAACAATTATGTGACCCTTCACTATAGGGAATTATGATTAATTTCTATGTCCACTATGTGAGGTGCTCCAATTGAGTCTCATTTGGAAAATCCACACATCTCTTTAATTGTGCCCTCATGTGGTCACAGAGGAACATGCACACAGGAATGGATGTTCCCATATGGGTATATTGATCACACAGTAATGTTTTCACACCTATGTGTCTCTTGGAATAGCCTTTTTCTTAACTACTTTCATCTTACATGTCTAAAAGTGTTATTGAGAGTGAGTGTGAATAGTACATGCCATCCACTGTATTCTCAGAAGACCTATTCTTTATTCACATCATCCGTCAGCAGTTTCATTTTACCACAGCGTAATCCGAGTGCACTCACATTTGTCAAACAGTATAATCGAACTGAAATTATTTTAGGTCTGTATGTAAATGTAACTAGATTTGTAAATAGTGTTGTATGCTAATTAGCTTGTGTGTCACCTCATTTGACAATGGGCCATTGCCCCGTGTGTTTGTCCAGCTAGCGAGAGGTTGGAATGCATTGACTAGCACAGGTCTGTCATCAGTTACACAGGAACTTACATATAAAGGTGTTTGTGATATTTTTATTGATCAAACTCCTGAAATTTGGGATGACACCATGAATACTGGTCTTCTGAGAGAACAATGTACTATATCCAAGCCATTGAATAGCATAGGCAGAGCTATAATGAGTTACTGAATTGTTATATTCAAATTAACAATTACTTTTGACAACAAATCTGCTCTTCTGCCTGGAATAGAATAATTAAATTGTCTTTCGAAGACAACTTATGCCCCTTTTCAAACATTTTCATGCACTGTTTGACAGCCATGGCAATTATAGCTTACTTGAGAGGGAGCCTTATCAGCAGTCAGCATGTCTATAACAAGGCCTAATGTTGTCATTAAATCTCTCTTTGTTTTTTAACACTACTGTACCTGGAATAACAAGGACAAAAATAGTCTAAAATAACAACATACATTCCCATGATAATCTATCATTGGACTGAAAACACTACTGTACATTTAACACACAAAAAATACAATAAATAGTTTTCAAAGATCAGTGAAGGCATGGGAATGAATGTATTCTTTTCAGATAGGTTGGTGTACTACCAACTATGAAAACAAGCCCATCGATTTGTTATTGATTGAGAGCTGCAACCTCTAGTACAAGTGTTCTTTGCCACGGGCCTTATTTTGTATCATTGAAGGATTGGCTGTAAATGTGAGTTTGGTGTTTGAAATAGAGAGGAGCTCTTTCCCTGTTAAAGCTAATAGATTGTTTATTTCTTCCCAGTGCAGAATCCCCACCCTGAGGCTAACACGCACGCTGGTGTCATACCCACACACAATCTCTTCTTTCCATTAGAAATGTTAGCTTTATTTGTTTGGTTAGTTCTCAGGCTTTGTCAAGCATAATTGAATGTGAAATACTTCACAGAAAGAGATTTGAAAAGAGGGCATTGATGTAGGAAAGCTAGTTTGAAACATAATTGCTCACGGACCCACTCGCTCTATTAGAATGGCAGCTAAGTTTTCAGAAACACTCTTTGTATCTGCCATTTCAATTATTGAATTTAAGAAGTATGGGAAAGAATGAGAATTTGTTGGTAAAAATGAAAAGCAACGTTTAAATGTTTATTTTGTGCGATAGTTTAACCCTTGTATCCATCAGCTGCAATGTGTTAACTGATGCAATAGACGTATTTGCTCTCCTATTGACCATTTGCAAGACATTTAGCTGTGTATACAGTTAGGCCTAACATCAAGTAGTTTATTGACCAAACCTGTGGAATAACTCAAGATGGCCAGTGCTTCTTTCACATACATCTTAACCATGATGACACATGTTGACCTCTGGGGGTCATCCAGTGCTTGACCCTGCCCTCTTCCCACTGCACTGATTTCTCCAAGGGAGTTCGTCTTAATGCTGCTCCCCCTTCTGACATGTGTGGGTGTTTACTGTTAACATGGAACAGGGAGTGGAAGGTCAAACATTTTAGACTTGAAATATTGAATATCTCTTCGGCCCAACTCCCAGACACATTCTTCTCTTGCATGAGGACAGTAGGAGTTGGTTGAATATGGACAGTGGTTTTGAATTAGATATTATTATATAATTTTTTTCCTATGGTTTTGGCAATTGCTAGCAGTCTCATGATTCCTTTATGGTTCATTAGAGAAGCTGGAACACGGCCATAGAACAAGCCTACTGGGCACAGACGTCAATTCAGTGTTTATTCCACGTTGGTTCAATGTAATTTGAAACAGTGAAACGACGTGGAAACAACGTTGATTCAACCACACACACACACACACACACACACACACACACACACACACACACACACACACACACACACACACACACACACACACACACACACACACACGCACACACACATAAACAGTAGCTCCACCAGACGCTGGCACATTTGCATTGTAATAGAGAGGCAGCCACATTCCAGTTCCTGGCCACAATGGCGGAGGAAAAGCTCTGACTTGAAGACTCCTGCTGGGTCTTTGCACAAGCGGACCATAAAGCTGCCGTTCTCACACTTTCTCCTCCTCCAAGGAGGAACCCAAACAGCCACCCACAACACACACTGGGAGACACTGGGTTACACACAGGAAGCCCCATTGACGACGACGCCATAAATGAAAGACACACACAGGTTAAGAAGGTGTAATCTTCTTTAGTATCCAACACTAAAGCAATGAACCACTACACACGCATGGATGATTGAGGAAACAAAACAGCTTTGGGAGGTCTAAACAAGACAACACACACAAATGTATTTATCTGGAAAACTGTTAGCTGACATCTATGTTTGGGTGGAATGTGTTTGTCCTCAAAATGCAATCATGTAAGAAGAACTTCTGTAGGTGCAATGGTGTGGAACTGACATGTGTCCCGCCATTCAAAGACAATGATGGAAACAGGACCAATACATACAGAATCAGAGGTGGCACAATGTAATGAGCATTGCCTCCAAATCACATCATGCCTCTTTTCTGGTTACGTAATTAAGAGGTCCCATCTGGTATGAGCATGACAGCGACCGACGCTCCTTGACAGTAATTGTGTTGGTGCACATGGCAGTTCCATTCAGGAAAACGCACACACTCAACATCTATTATCTCCTCTTGTTAAGATTAGTGCACACATTTTGATGGGGAGATTATAGTGGGAGTGGGGAGGGACTGGGACCCTTGTAAGTGATGGGAGATGAGAGGGGGAGATGGGAGCAGGGATTAGCACCCATGTTTTGTGACAGTCTTCTCTACTCAGAGAATGCACTATAATAGTTGTACAAGCTCAAATCAGACTGCTCAATGCAAATAGGTTTTTTGTTCTGAAGGGAGGATTGCTATATTGAGTAAGATATGTCAGGTTATCATTCATCATTTGATTTCACTCATTGTTTTGTTTTCAACGGTACAAAACAAAGAAATAACAGATGTTACATGAGAGGAGGAAATCTTTATCACTTAGAGCAGACAAGTCAAAGAGTGTTGCAAGCAGAGCCAAGCAAAGTGATAGATAATATGGCATCATGAAGTCTATAGTCTAGACAGACTCCCCTCCCTAAACAGACAGATCAATAGGTATTGATGGCCTACTGGTCCCTGGGGAATGACAGTCAGCTGCTTGGCTGCCTATCGCTCCGAGTGCTGGCAACCTGATAGCAGCCCCCCTCCTAACATCCACCACCCAAATGCAATTTACCTTCCAGACATACATTTTTTTTATAGGGAAGTTGGATACTGTGGAATAGATATAGAAAAACATGTTTTTCTGGCCTTGGGTGCTTTTAGTGTGCTTCTATTATTTTATATCAGCCTTAGCTGCTGTACCATACCAAATTCATACGCTTTTGTAATACAGTACACATTAAAACTGTTCCAAAAGTTAGTCAACAGCTGATAGTTCCACCTCCATGACTTATTCATTAGCAGTCTGCAGACAGTGTGCGTGTTTCTGTGACAGGAACACCCATTAGGTGCCTTTATAAGGCTGCTCTGTCCTGTTGTTGTAGCAGTCCTTTCACCTGTTGACCGCCTACCCCCTCTCCCTCCTCACACACAGGCAGCCCAGGGCTGACATTCTCCTTTCTTCACCTCTAATTGCTCCTGTGGGACTCATTAGGCCCACTGTGGCTGTGGCTGTGGCAGTGGCTGCGGCAGTCTCATCAGGCTCGCTGAGGCAGTGTCTGAGGCAGTCTCATCAGGCTCGCTGAGGCAGTGGCTGAGGCAGTCTCATCAGGCTCGCTGAGGCAGTGGCTGAGGCAGTCTCATCAGGCTCGCTGAGGCAGTGTCTGAGGGAGTGGCTGAGGCAGTCTCATCAGGCTCGCTGTGGCTGAGGCTAAGGCAGTAGCTGAGGCTGTCTGCAGGGTGGCAGAACAGAAGGGATGAGCTGCTGCCCTGGGTTCTCACCCCCACCACATGACACAATCTTAAGCCCAGTTCTTCACTCCTGTCACCCCCACAGGTGTTGCTAGTCTATTGGTCCTCGCTCTCCACCCGCCTCCCCGCTGACTCCCCACAGCCTGTCAGACCCCCTCTAACCCCCCTACCCCGCACTACTCTTCAACACCCTACGGCACAGCCCTCCTCCCCTTTAAATCTCCCTGCCATGAAATGCAAGGCTATAAAGGCAGCAGGGAGAGAACGAGTGTCGTGTCACCTGAAGGTCATACTAGATGGTCTAGTAGGTTTGTATTGCAGTGACATGAGATGGCATGGTGTCCAAAATAGAAGATAGATTTTTCCCCTGTGTGTTTGTATTATGTCTGTATTAGTCTGTATAATGAATGTAATACTAATCTATATGGTAATGTATATTGGATGCATTTAGATAGATATTGTATGTATCTCATCCAGAATACAGACTCTGAAATAAATATGATGTGTTATTAATATAATGATTATTCAGCTTAATGTTTAATAATATTGAGCAGTCTTTGGATGGTTTTAATGTGTTATTGTATTAACGTACAGAGGTAGGCTCCAGTGAATCTTAACCACTGGCTTGTTCGTTCATCTCACACAAGTTGATATTCAGGCTGCACTGCATGGACCCTTGTCTCTCAGCAGGACCTGTCAATGCATTCACAGACATTTTGTAGTGGGAATGTATGGGAAGCTGTGTGTCTGTGTCCTCTGATATAGTATGTAAAAAAAACACTCTAGATCCAGGTGACTTCCCCCAGTGAGAGACTCTCAGGGGATTTAACAGGTCAGAAAGCTGAGGCAAATGGCTCCCGGCTGGGCTGGGGCCTTGACTAATGTGCTTCACTAGGCTAGTCCCACTACTCTACTTTGCAGTTTTCTAGGCCTCACTTCCACACTGATATACACAGGGATTAATCCCATCAACTGAACATATAGTAAGAACCCCCAGCCCACGGTCCCCAGTACCCTAGCACACAATTACAACCCCCTGGGGTCCTTTTAACCAGACTGATTCTGACAGCAAATCAATACACTTTAGTATCTGTTGGTACCTTATTCAATTAGTCTAATTCATAAAGCAGGCATAATGGTCCTAATGGAAGAGAGGTTGAAAGGTTGAATGGCAGCAGTAGAAAAGCGACGACATGATTGCAGGAGTTAATCCGCCCATCTTAATTATGTATTTTAAACTGATTCGTGGCCTCTGCATCCGTCCCTGTCACCGTTAGTGAAGCAGTGTTGACCCTTAGCTTTCTATGCTGATGAGTAGGCACACATTTAATGCCAGCACCGACACTGTAGATCACACGTCGTAGAGGGGAAACAGAAATGCACTGAATAGAAAATACATCTGCACTACCCTCCCCTTTCCACTGCAATCACGTTGGCAATTTCCTTGATAAGTAGAAAAGGGGCCGAGGCATGGCTTGACGAGTGAAGCCGCTGATGATTGCTGGAGATGATGTTGGTAGCAGGATGCTTCTGTGTGTGTGGTTTATATTTCATCTGGTCAGCATGGCATGTTATTAGGTTGTATAACACCAATGCAGATAGTGTTCACAGTAGATACAGAAAAGGACATTACCATAAGTGACATATTGGCTCTGTAAGTGTTCTGTTCTCTAAAATAGAGCAGTGCATGTGGATGTGGACTATCGATTAATTGATTAGTGTGCAAACCCCTTTTAGTCTTTTCTGTGTTAAAGGCTTATTGAAATCAAAGGCATTCCATTTTTTTCAATTAAGGTTTTCAATAGCATTATTCAATTGTCTGTTTGTTTTTCTGTTAGATTTTATTGTCTGTTAGATTTTCTATTTCTACTTTGCACATTCTTCCACTGCAAATCTACCATTCCAGTGTTTTACTTGCTATATTGTATTTACTTCACCACCATGGCCTTTTTTCTCCTTTACCTCACTTATGTCACTTCATTTGCTCACATTGTATATAGACTTATTTTTCTACTGTATTATTGACTGTATGTTTGTTTTACTCCATGTGTAACTCTGTGTTGTTGTATGTGTCGAACTGCTTTGCTTTATCTTGGCCAGGTCGCAATTGTAAATGAGAACTTGTTCTCAACTTGCCTACCTGGTTAAATAAAGGTGAAATAAAAAATAAAATAAATAAATAAATGATACCCCATATTATTCAAAATGGATGGAAATTGGAGGGGAAAAAACGAAATGGGAAACAAAATTATCTCCAGAGTGAAAATATGTCCCTAAAATTGTTTCTCATCTTCCCCTCCGCAAGGTTTCCCCACAGGCATCAAGGAAGAGGACTATGAGAGTGAAGCCCAGCTCCCTTAAAGGACGTAAAAACCAGCGCGGATAGAGGATTGGCGTTCTGTGGAAATACCACAATTCCACCATGAGGACTTGCTTGCTGACCATTATATGGGCGTGCTTGTCCCTTTATGTGAACTCCACGTCTATTAGCAGAAAGACTGTGTTAGAGATGGGAGGAGAGGAGGACAGCGATGGAGCAAAGGGAGGGAAGACACTGAAACGTTTCAAACGAGGATGGATGTGGAACCAGTTCTTTCTACAGGAAGAGTACACTGGGAGTGATAAGCAGTACATTGGCAAGGTATGTCCATTATCCTCCTTTTGTTTAATTGTTGCCATGCACTTCAGTGTGTGGGGAAAACTCCACTGTCTGCAACTGTTGAATTCCGGCCTTGACACAAAGATAATATGAATATTGAGAAATCTTCCAGAGCATCAAATGCCAATTAGGCTTGGGCGGTATACCGTATATAACGTATACTAGGGTATTTTGAAATACCGGCGGTAAGATTTTTAAAACCGTACAAAAAATGTCATTTTATTTGACATTTTTGGGGGGTTGGGGGCCCACTAAAGCTCGGCTGCGGGGGTGCGTGCTACACCGCTGCTTATAACTATAAGTAATGATAACACTTTATTTGGATAGTCCATCTGTAGATGCTCTACAGACTATCAGTAACATTTTAATTAACTATCTACTTACCCCTTACCCTAACTTTAGTTGCTAATCAACAGATCGTTTTTTGATAGTATGACCACCCATAGAGCATCTAGAGATGGAAAATCCAGACTATCCACATAAAGTTTGACCGAGTTAACTATCTATGCTCAGGGCTCCTGCTATGCATTTGGTTTGCTAACTTGCTAGATAAGTGGCTAGATTGCAAGATCAAGCTTCTTGGTTACAGCAGAGACAATCAATCGCCTCCTGTATCAAGATCCCTGCTGCCTACATTTGTTTTGTGCGTAAAAAAACAACATATTAATATAGCACCCCTTGTGTGCACTACCGGTAATACCATATACCCCGGTATGGTACAGGAACAGTATGAAAATCTGGAGACCACCCAACCTTAATATCAATGTCTCTGGCCAGATAAACCTAAGACAATATCCCCCCACGAGAATTGGGATATTCTGATGTACAAAAACAGCATGCATTGCCACCTTTACCTCAGATCTCAGAAGACAATAGATAGAGCCATGAATCAGAAGTAGTATTGTGGAGTAGCTAGATGTGGAGATGCCTGCAGCACTGCAGGGGGCCTGTTTTAGGAGGCTAGAGATAGAAGAAATACTGGAGCTACTGAGGCCATGTTGTACCCTGTTGTACCCTGTAACCCTCCAGGCTCTTACAGCGAGACCCAGCTCCACAGAGCATGCAGGGAGATGATCAAGGATGGAGAGAAAAAAGGGAAAACGCAGAGTGGGAGAGAAAGTTATTCTGGAGCCACCACCACTAGTCTTGCATTAGGTTACTCTGTGGAGCCCTGGGGAGTGGAGCAACGCTGTGTGGTGGATTATTTCCATATGCATTGTAGAAAATGATTCACCTTGTCAGGTCCCTCTTTTTTTCACCAAGCCTGGCTCTGTGCTGCCATGCATATAATAAGATGTTATCTGTCAGATGTGATGTTGACTGTTCTGTCCTCTCTGATGGAACTGAACAGCCTTGTTGTGTGTTATAGATGTTCAGGCCAAGACCGCGCGTGAGTCACCATAAAAATGTACCTTTATAATAAAGCATTCCATGCATTATCACATTTCCAGACTTGTAAGTAAGATATCGTACTATTACTAAAGTGATGAGTAAATTGGATAGTCATAATGTAGGCTAATAATATAACTCAATCACTGTTCGCAAAAAAGACTGTTCGATGCAGTGCATAGTGGAGTAGGCCTAGGCTACAGTGCATTTGGAAAGTATTCAGACCCCTTGACTTTTTCCATAGTTTGTTACATTACAGCCTTATTCTAAAATGGATTAAATACACATTTTTCCTCATCAATCTACACATAATACCGCATAACGACAAAGAAATAACAGGTCCACCTGTGGTAAATTCAATTGATTGGACAAGATTTGTAAAGGCACACACCTGTCTAGATAAGGTCCCATAGTTGACAGTGCATGTCAGAGCAAAAATCAAGCAATGAGGTCGAAGAAATTGTCCAACGAGCTCCGAGACAGGATACTTTCGAGGCACAGATCTGGGGAAGGGTACCAAAAATGTCTGCAGCATTGAAGGTCCCTAAGAAGACAGTGGCCTCCATCATTCTTAAATGGAAGAAGTTTGGAACCACCAAGACTCTTCCTAGCACTGGCCACCGGGCCAAACTGAGCAATCGTGGGAGAAGGGCCATGGTCAGGGAGGTGACCAAGAACCCGATGGTCACTCTGACAGAGCTCCAGAGTTCCAGATGGACAACCATATCTGCAGTACTCCACCAATCAGGCCTTTATGGTAGAGTGGCCAGACGAAAGACATTCCTCAGTAAAAGACACATGACAGCCCGCTTGGAGTTTGCCAAAAGGCACCAAAATTCTCTGGTCTGATGAATCCAAGATTAAACTCTTTAGCCTGAATGCCAAGTGTCACATCTGGAGGAAACCTTGCACCATCCCTACAGTGACGATTGGTGGTGGCAGCATCATGCAGTGGGGATGTTTTTCAGCGGCAGGGACTTGGAGACTAGTCAGGATCGAGGGAAAGATGAACGGAGCAAAGTACAGAGAGATCCTTAACGAAAACCTGCTCCAGAGCGCTAAGGACCTCAGACTGGGGCGAAGGTTCACCTTCCAACAAGACAACGACCCTAAGTATACAGGCAAGACAAGGCATGAATGGCTTCAGGACAAGTCTCTGAATGTCCTTGAGTGGCCCAGCCAGAGCCCGGACCTGAAAATAGCTGTGCAGCGACGCTCCCCATCCAACATGACAGAGCTCGAGAGGATCTGCAGAGAAGAATGGGAGAAACTCCCCCAATCTTTTAGTTATTTAACCTTTATTTAACCAGGTAGCCAAGTTGAGAACAAGTTCTCATTTACAATTGCGACCTGGCCAAGATAAAGCAAAGCAGTGTGACACAAACAACAACACAGAGTTACACATGGAGTAAAACAAACATACAGTCAATAATACAGTAGAAAAATAAGTCTATATACAATGTGAGCAAATGAGGTGAGATAAGGGAGGTAAAGGCAAAAAAAAGGCCATGGTGGAGAAGTAAATACAATATAGCAAGTAAAACACTGGAATGGTAGATTTGCAGTGGAAGAATGTGCAAAGTAGAGATAGAAATAATGGGGTGCAAAATAAATAAATAAATAAATTCCCAAAGATTGGGAATCTCAGACGACACGAAAGAGAGGTTGAACAGGCTAGTAATAGGGGTTGCAACAATTTCGGCAGATAATTTTAGAAAGAAAGGGTCCAGATTGTCTAGCCCGGGTGATTTGTAGGGTTCCAGAATTTGCAGCTCTTTCAGAACATCAGCTGACTGGATTTGGGAGAAGGAGAAATGGGGAAGGCTTGGGCGAGTTTGTCACATTTGTCGTAGTGAGGAGACCAAAGCGCAGCGTGATGTGAATACATACTTTTAATGTAAGACGAATAAACACGAAGAACACTAAACAGACTAACAAAATAACAAAACGAACGTGAACGCCATAAACAATGAGTGCAGACATGCAACTTCACATAGACAATAACCCACAAACCAAACTGGAAAATGGCAACCTAAATAGGATCCCCAATCAGAGACAACGATAAACAGCTGCCTCTGATTGGGAACCAATCTAGGCCACCATAGACCTGCATATGTCTAGACTAGACACACACACCTAGACATACAAAAAACACTAGACAAGACAAAAACACACATACCGCCCTCGTCACACCCTGACCTAACCAAAATAATAAAGAAAACAAAGAATACTAAGGTCAGGGCGTGACAGTACCCCCCCCCCCCCCCCCCAAAGGTGCGGACTCCGGTCGCAAAAACCTGACTCTAAAGGGGAGGGTCCGGGTGGGCCTTTTTTATGGCGGTGGCTCGGGTGCGGGACGTGGACCCCGCTCCACCTTAGTCTTGGCCCACTTAGGTGGTGCCTCTGGAGCGGGGACCCTCGCAGCGGGCCCCGGACTGAAGACCATCGTAGAGGGCGCCACTGGACGGAAGGGCGCCTCTTGACTGACGAGCGGCTCTGGCTGCTCCGGACAGGAGGGCGACTCTGGCAGCTCCAGACAGGAGGGCGACTCTGGCAGCTCAGGACAGGAGGGCGACTCTGGCAGCTCTTGACTGACGGGCGGCTCTGGCAGCTCCTGACTGTCGAGGTGCACTGTAGGCCTGGTGCGTGGTGCCGGAACTGGTGGTACCGGGCTGAGGACACGCACTTCAGGGCGAGTGCGAGGAGCAGGAACAGGGCATACTGGACCCTGGAGGCGCACTGTAGGCCTGGTGCGTGGTGCCGGAACTGGTGGTACCGGGCTGGGGACACGCACCTCAGGGCGAGTGCGGGGAGGAGGAACAGGGCATACTGGACCCTGGAGGCGAACTGTAGGCCTGGTGCGTGGTGCCGGAACTGGTGATACCGGGCTGAGTACACGCACCTCAGGGCGAGTGCTGGGAGGAGGAACATGGCATACTGGACCCTGGAGACACACTGTAGGCCTGGTGCGTGGTGCTGGAACTGGTGGTACCAGGCTGAGTACACGCACCTCAGGGCAAGTGCGGAGAGGAGGAACAGGATACACGGGACCGTGGAGACGCATTGAAGATCCAGAACATAGAGCTGGCTCAATATGTCCTGGCTGGATGCCCATTCTAGCCCGGCAAATGCGAGGAGCTGGAATAGAGCGCGCCGGGCTAAGAATGCGAACTGGAGACACCGTGCGCATTTCTGCATAACACGGTGCCTGACCAGTTACACGTGCCCCATGGTAAGCACGAGGAGTTGGCTCACGTCTCCTACCTGATTCAGCCAATCTCCTCGTGTGTCCCCCCCCCCAAAAAAAATCTTGGGGCTGCCTCTCGGGCTTCCGTGCTAGCCATGTACCTACATATCTTCGTTGTTCCTCTATTCTCCTCTATTCTCCCTCGTAGTATCGCCGTTCCGCTGCTTCTAACTCCTCCTTAGGACGGCGATACTCCCCTGGCTGTGTCCAGGGTCCATCCAATATTTCCTCCCATGTCCAGGATCCTTTTCCATCCAGTTTTTCGTCCCAGGTCCATTTCCCCATTACGCGCTGTTCCCTCCTATCACGCTGCTTGGTCCTTGTTTGGTGGGTTATTCTGTCACGTTCATCGTAGTGAGGAGACCAAAGCGCAGCGTGATGTGAATACATACTTTTAATGTAAGACGAATAAACACGAAAAACACTAAACAAAATAACAAAACGAACGTGAATGCTATAAACAATGAGTGCAGACATGCAACTTCACATAGACAATAACCCACAAACCAAACTGGAAAATGACAACCTAAATAGGATCCCCAATCAGAGACAACGATAAACAGCTGCCTCTGATTGGGAACCAATCTAGGCCACCATAGACCTGCATATGTCTAGACTACACACACACACCTAGACATACAAAAAACACTAGACAAGACAAAAACACACATACCACCCTCGTCACACCCTGACCTAACCAAAATAATAAAGAAAACAAAGAATACTAAGGTCAGGGCGTGACAGTGTTGCTGTGGGTGGTGCAGTACTGTTGCCCGGGGTGGAGGTAGCCAGGTGGAAAGCATGGCCAGCCATAGAAAAATGCTTATTGTTATTCTCAATTATAGTGGATTTATCGGTGGTGTCAGTGTTTCCTGTCCTCAGTGCAGTGGGCAGCTGGGAGGAGGTGTTCTTATTCTCCATGGACTTTACAGTGTCCTAGAACCTTTTTGAGTTTGTGTTGCAGGAAGCAAATTTCTGCTTGAAAAAGCTAGCCTTGGCTTTTCTAACTGCCTGTTTATATTGGTTTCTAGCTTCCCTGAAAAGTTGCATATCACGGGGGCTGTTCAATGCTAATGCAGAACACCATAGGATGTTTTTGTGTTGGTTATTAAGGGCAGTCAGGTCAGGAGAGAACCAAGGGCTATATCTGTTCCTGGTTCTAAATTTCTTGAAAGAGGCATGCTTATTTAAGATGGTGAGGAAGGTATTTAAAAAAAATAACCAGGCATCCTCTACTGACGGGATGAGATCAATATCCTTCCAGGATACCCCAGCCAGGTCGATTAGAAAGGCCTGCTCGCTGAAGTGTTTCAGGGAGCATTTGACAGTGATGAGTGGAGGTCGTTTGACCGCTGACCCATTACGGATGCAGGCAATGAGGCAGTGATTGCTGAGATCTTGGTTGAAAACAGCAGAGGTGTATTTAGAGGGCAAGTTGGTTAGGATGATATCTATGAGGGTGCCTGTGTTTACGGCTTTGGGGTGGTACTTGGTAGGTTCATTGATAATTTGCGTGAGATTGAGGGCATCAAGCTTAGATTGTAGGATGGCTGGGGTGTTAAGCATGTTCCAGTTTAGGTCGCCTAGCAGCACGAGCTCTGAAGATAGATGGGGGGCAATCAGTTTACATATGGTGTCCAGAGCACAGCTGGGGGCAGAGGGTGGTCTATAGCAGGCGGCAACGGTGAGAGACTTGTTTTCAGAGAGGTGGATTTTTAAAAGTAGAAGTTCAAATTGCTTGGGTACAGACCTGGATAGTAGGACAGAACTCTGCAGGCTATCTTTGCAGTAGATTGCAACACCGCCCCCTTTGGCCGTTCTATCTTGTCTGAAAATGTTGTAGTTAGGAATGGAGATTTCAGAATTTTTGGTGGTCTTCCTAAGCCAGGACTCAGACACTGCTAGGACATCCGGGTTGGCAGAGTGTGCTAAAGCAGTGAATAAAACAAACTTAGGAAGGAGGCTTCTAATGTTAACATGCATGAAACCAAGGCCATTATGGTTACAGAAGTCATCAAAAGAGAGCGCCTGGGGAATAGGAGTGGAGCTAGGCACTGCAGGGCCTGTATTCACCTCTACATCACCAGAGGAACAGAGGAGGAGTAGGATAAGGGTACGGCTAAAAGCTATGAGAATTGGTCGTCTAGAATTTACGGAACAGAGAGTAAAAGGAGGTTTCTGGGGGCGATAAAATAGCTTCAAGGTATAATGTACAGACAAAGTAATGGTAGGATGTGAATACAGTGCAGGTAAACCTAGGTATTGCGTGATGATGAGAGAGATATTGTCTCTAGAAACATCATTGAAACCAGGTGATGTCATCGCATGTGTCGGTGGTGGAACTGAAAGGTTGGATAAGGTATAATGAGCAGGGCTAGAGGCTCTACAGTGAAACAAGCCAATAAACACTAACCAGAATAGCAATGGGCAAGGCATATTGACATTAAGGACAGGCATGCTTAGTCGAGTGATCATAAGGGTCCAGTGAGTATTGAGGTTGGTTGGGGTAACGGCGATTCAGATAGCTAGCCGGGCCATCGGTAGCAAGCTAGCATAGGATGGAGGTCTGTTTTTAGCCACCTCGTGCGTTTCCAATGGTAGATTAGTGGGGTTCCGTGTGGTAGAGGGGATCAATCCAATTGGCAAAATAGATATAGTTATAGTGACCCAAGGAAAATTGTCCGATAGACCTATTCAGATAGCAGCCGATAAGACAGCTAACAATTAGCGGGCGGCAGATGGGAGTTCAGGTAACATCGCGACGGAGGGGCCAGTTGGATAACTCCCTCGGGCAGATAACGTCGGTAGTCCAGTCGTGAAGGCCCGGTGGGCCAAGCTTGTAGCATCATACCCAAGAAGACTTGAGGCTGTGATCGCTGCCAAAGATGCTTCAACAAAGTACTGAGTAAAGGGTCTGAATACTTATGTAAATGTGATATTTAAGTTTTGTAGTCTTTATAAATTTGCCAACGTTTCTAAAAACCTATTTTTGCTTTGTCATTATGGGGTATTGAGTGTAGATTGATGAGGGGGGAAAACGATTTAATCAATTTTAGAATAAGGTAACGTAACAAAATGTGGAAAAGGTCAAGGAGTCTGAATACTTTCCAAATGCACAGTATATCAGAGACCTTGGTGTCAGTATTGACTCTCTATCAAAATAAAGGTTAAATCAAATGTATATGACTGGAGACATTAGCAGAATCTTTTTAATTACAGGGTAGCCTGTACTCTGCTGAAACTGACAAGCAGATCAAGAAAAACGACGTTGTCTGCAACTATCTAATAGGCTTACGGAAAGGAGAGACATAAATAAAATATGATCTAACGTGGAGGAGGAAATTATTGTCCAAGAACAAACTTTAAAATGGCAATGACCCAATAATAAAATAAAGACAGTGAATACGCGCAATCACCGGGAATATGGCCAATGCTCCGCGTGTGCCAATAAGATAGGCTACCGTTCGTTCTATTAAGTTTAGAGTCTTTTCCTTGTCTTCTCTTTGCAGCAATAGGCATTTGGTTTCCAAACTATGTTTTCCTGCAATTGTATTTTGAAATGTTGCGATATGAATGCCTGGGCCTCTCTTTCACTGATATTCGCAATTCAACAATCATCTAGTGTATTTCGTATTTGCCGTGTGCGCTGCCCTAATTGCGGGCCCTTCCTCTGATTCTCCAAATCATGCTTTATGGTGTAGTAGCATATTTTGAATGAATCCATTTATTTCTGTATAGACAGGAGTAGGCTAATTAGGATATATCATTTTGGCATAGACGCCATATTTCATTTTTTTTTGGGGGGGGGGGGGGGGGGGGGGTAGATGTAGATCAGCTTTAATCTAGATAGATTGTGGCTTCTATCAATGTAATTGTCTGCATAAATTCCAACCCCCCATATATAGATTTTTATAAATATTATATTTAAATATTTTCTTTTTAAATATATTTTGCTTCATTATTAGTTTCCCATGACCCTACCAATCCTCCCCTAAGTAAAATAATGGACAACAATACTTAGGCTTCGACTTCCAGTTTATACATACTACATACATTTCACAGATAGTATATTTAAAATGTGTTATCTTTTGTTTGTTTTTAGTCCAAACCTTCAGTTACCCTCAACCCCTCCCATCTACAGTTGAAGTCGGAAGTTTACATACATCTTAGCCAAATACATTTAAACTCAGTTTTTCACAATTCCTGACATTTAATCCTAGTAAAAATTCCTGTCTTAGGTCAGTTAGGATCACCACTTTATTTTAAGAATGTGAAATGTCAGAATA
Organism: Salvelinus fontinalis; assembly: GCF_029448725.1. Taxonomy (NCBI): domain Eukaryota; kingdom Metazoa; phylum Chordata; class Actinopteri; order Salmoniformes; family Salmonidae; genus Salvelinus; species Salvelinus fontinalis. The sequence continues at coordinate 28,379,883 of NC_074690.1, read as the reverse complement.
ATAGTAGAGATAATTATTTCTTTCAGCTTTTATTTCTTTCATCACATTCCCAGTGGGTCAGAAGTTTACATACACTCAATTAGTATTTGGTAGCATTGCCTTTAAATGATTTAACTTGGGTCAAACGTTTTGGATAGCCTTCCACAAGCTTCCCACAATAAATTGGGTGAATTTTGGCCCATTCCTCCTGACAGAGCTGGTGTAACTGAGTCAGGTTTGTAGGCTTCCTTGCTCACACAAGCTTTTTCAGTTCTGCCCACAAATGTTCTATTGGATTGAGGTCAGGGCTTTGTGGTGGCCACTCCAATACCTTGACTTTGTTGACCTTAAGCCATTTTGCCACAACTTTGGAAGTATGCTTGGGGTCATTGTCCATTTGGAAGACCCATTTGCGACCAAGCCTTAACCTCCTGACTGATGTCTTGAAATGTTGCTTCAATATATCCACATAATTTTCCATCCTCATGATGCCATCTATTTTGTGAAGTGCACAAGTCCCTCCTGCAGCAAAGGACCCCCACAACATGATGCTGGCAACCCGTGCTTCACGGTTGGGATGGTGTTCTTTGGCTTGCAAGCGTCCCCCTTTTTCCTCCAAACATAACGATGGTCATTATGGCCAAACAGTTCTATTTTTGTTTCATCAGACCAGCGGACATTTCTCCAAAAAGTATGATCTTTGTCTCCATGTTCATTTGCAAACTGTAGCCTGGCTTTTTTTTGGAAAGTGGCCTTTCAGGTTAGGTCGATATAGGACTAGTTTTACTGTGGATATAGATACTTTTGTACCTGTTTCCTCCAGCATCTTCACAAAGTCCGTTGCTGTTGTTCTGGGATTTAATTGCACATTTCGCACCAAAGTACGTTCATCTCTAGGAGACAGAACGCGTCTACTTCCTGAGCGGTATGACTGCTGTGTGGTCCCATGGCGTACTATTGTTTGTACAGATGAACGTGGTACCTTCAGGTGTTTGGAAATTGCTCCCAAGGATGAACCAGACTTGTGGAGGTCTACATTTTTTTCTGAGGTCTTGGCTGATTTCTTTTGATTTTCCCATGATGTCAAGCAAAGAGGCACTGAGTTTAAAGGTAGGCCTTGAAATACATCCACAGGTACACCTCCAATTGACTCAAATGATGTCAATTAGCCTATCAGAAGCTTCTAATGCCATGACGTAATTTTCGGAAATTTTCCAAGCTGTTTAAATAAAAAATCGTTTTTTAACCACTCCACAAATTTCTTGTCAACAACCTATAGTTTTGGAAAGTCGTTTAGGACATCTACTTTGTGCATGACACAAGTAATTTTTCCATCAATTGTTTACAGACAGATTTCACTTATAATTCACCATATCACAATTCCAGTGGGTCAGAAGTGTACATACACAAGTTGACTGTGCCTTTAACCTGTCTAGGATCAGCGTGGCGCTAGCGGCACACCCCCCCCCCCCCCCCCCACTGAAAAACCAGTGCCGCGAAATTCAAAAAAAATATTTTTTTTAAATATTTAACTTTCACACATTAAAGTCCAATACAGCTAATGAAAGACACAGATCTTGTGAATCCAGTCAACACTTCCGATTTTTTAAATGTTTTACAGGGAAGACACAAAATGTAAAGATGTACATCTATTACCTAAAAACACATTAGCATAATCCACCATCTTTTATTTGTCCACCAACACCAGTAGCCATCACCAATTCGGCTAAACTAAGATATTTATAGCCCCTAACCAACAAAAAAACTCATTAGATGACAGTCTGATAACATATTTATGGTATGGGATAGGTTTTGTTAGAAAAAAGTGCATATTTCAGGTAGACTTCATAGTTTACAATTGCACCCACCATCACAAATGGACTAGAATAATTACAATGAGCAACGTGTTTACCTAACTACTAATCATCAAACATTTCGTAAAAATACACAGCATACACGAATCGAAAGACACAGATCCTGTGAATACAGACAATATTTCAGATTTTCTAAGTGTCTTACAGCGAAAACACAATAAATCGTTATATTAGCTTAGCACATAGCAATTAGCAGCCCAGCATTGATTCTAGCCAAAGTGAGCGATAAAAGTCAACATCGCCAAAAGATATTAATTTTTTCACTAACCTTCTCAGAATTCTTCCGATGACACTCCTGTAACATCACATTACAACATGCATATACAGTTTGATCGAAAATGTTTATATTTAGCCACCAAAATCATGGTTAGACAATGTGAAATGTAGACAAGCTGGTAAAGAAAATGTCCTTGCGCCACTTAGACAGTGATCTACTCTTATACATAAATACTCATAAACGTGACTAAAAAATACAGGGTGGACAGGGATTGATAGACAATTTAATTCTTAATACAATTGCGTTATTACATTTTTTAATTTATCCTTACTTTTCAATACAGTTTGCGCCAAGCGAAGCTACGTCAAAAAACATGGCGTCCTAAGCCACTAAAATGTTTCGACAGAAACACGATTTATCATAATAAAAATGTCCTACCTTGAGCTGTTCTTCCATCAGTATCTTGGGCAAAGGATCCTTTCTTGGGAGAAATCGTCTTTTGGTGGAAAGCTGTCCTCTTGCCATGTGGAAATGTCAACTGCGTTCGGGATGAACTGAAAAGCGTGCCCAACTTTTCACATCGTTGCAAAAATAAATGTCCCAAAATCGCACTAAACGGATATAAATTGCTATAAAACGCTTTAAATTAACTACCTTATGATGTTTTTAACTCCTATAACGAGTGAAAAGATGACCGGAGAAATATAACAGGCTAAACTAACGCTTGGAACAGGTGCGCGCCGGTGTCCTCTAGGCTCATGACGCAGCTCCCAAAGAATGACTAGCTTCAGAGTTTTTTCATTTGTAGGGCCTGTGAACGCGCAATCGACCCCGTTGGAATCGTCATCACGTAAAGGCATCCAGGGGAAGACGTAAGAAGTGTCCGTATAGTCATAGCAACGACAGTGCCCCTTTAACTGACTTCAGAAGAGTGGCCAACATTTCTCAAATCTGACTCCATGTCAGGGAAATTGCTGTAGAATGGGCTCTGTTCCACTTAGAGACAAAATTTCAACTCCTATAGAAACTATAGACTGTTTTCTATCCAATAATAATAATAATATGCATATTGTACGATCAAGGATTTTGTGGGAAGCCGTTTAAAAAATTAGCCAAATTAGCATAAATAGTCTAAACAGCGCCCCCATCCCCAACAGGTTAAATTTTCTCCCCTTTTCCCCCCAATTTTCATGGTATCCAATCGCTAGTAATTACTATCTTGTCTCATCGCTACAACTTCCGTACGGGCTCGGGAGAGACGAAGGTCGAAAGCCATGCGTCCTCCGAAGCACAACCCAAACAAGCCGCACTGCTTCTTAACACAGCGCGCCTCCAACCCGGAAGCCAGCCACACCAATGTGTCGGAGGAAACACCGTGCACCTGGCCCTCTTGGTTAGCGCGCACTGCGCCCGGCCCGCCACAGGAGTCGCTGGAGCGCGATGAGACAAGGATATCCCTACCAGCCAAACCCTCCCTAACCCGGACGACGCTAGCCCAATTGTGCGTCGCCCCACGGACCTCCCGGTCGCGGCCGGCTGCGACAGAGCCTGGGCGCGAACCCAGAGACTCTGGTGGCGCAGCTAGCACTGCGATGCAGTGCCCTAGACCACTGCGCCACCCGGGAGGCCACAAAACAAGTTTTATTGACTCCAACCTCCAACTTCCAATATCTGAAGACCATCCAGTTTTGATTTCTAGCTGCCATATATTTTCCACTGAGCTGTGAGGTTTCACAAAAGTTCTGAACCCTTCTATTTTTGTAGTTTCTACAGATTGTAAATTAACCGTTGTGTGATGGTCATGTTTTTGTTATTCACCCAATGTTCACAGGTCTGATGGACCCACAATATTATTGGGTTTTTAAAACTATACAGACATAACAATTTACGTAAAAATACTTAATATTTAATACTTAGATATTGACTTATATCAATTACAAGACATATAGACAGCATACATGGTTCATATTTGCCATTTACCTCTGCTAGATCACATTTATCAATAAAAGCGCTATTTTTTTTAGTTGATAAAATATGATTTTTGTAAACAAAAATAAATTATAATCAAGACATAGGTGGAATAAATCCTGTTTATCTTGAACAAATATACACGAAACAAGGTTTATCACTATTGATGTTTATTGCTTTTTACTGAACAAAGTGGAAGGACAAATTTGACAGTACATACAGTATTTTATGGAAATGATCGTTGAGCCCCATTGAAAAGAAATTAAGGCTGGTCTACACACCACATGACAGAGTTTTACTGTGTGTGTTGCAAATGTATTTCTTGCACTTGATGCATGTGTACTGTGTCTTCCTGTCCTTCTTGGGTCCACACACATCGCAGCGCTTCTTCTTGTTGCTACCGGCTGCAATCTAGAATGATGAAAACACTTAGTTCAGGAATTTGACTAACAGCTCACTCACCCATCTCACTCACTCACATATATAGTTATAGCAGGCCAAGGTAGGAGAGTCAGGCACACACGCATGCAACAACATCACTCACACTTACTTCCGGTATTGGAGTTGTTTGTTCTGTGGGTCGGACGGATACAGCACCAGCATCTTCCTCTTGAATCCTCCTCACGATGGCTGCAGAAGCTGGGGTCCTTGGGATATCACAAGTGGCCAGCGTAGGGTTCTTCTTTTGCAGCTTTTGTCACCAGCTTGTCTAAATTGTCCACCCCTCCTTTTGTGGCATTGTAATCCATTATGATTCTGTTTTTTGATGTTTCTGGCCACAAATTCTCCCATCCCTCCCATTTTTTACTTTCTTTGGCACGTATGACACAAATTCCATAATGATTTTCTGGATGGTGTCTAGGATGAACAGTTCAAAAGAAGACTTTATGTCCTGCACATGAGTAACTGCCATCAGCGTCGGCCCTGGTTGCATCCTTATCACTTTGGCAGCCAAGCGGGGTGGCTCATTCCTTGGGCAACAAGACCATTCAATTTCACCATTTTGTTGACATCCATATTTCTCCTCCTGCAGGCTGCTGATTAGCTGGTTGCTGATGGGCTGGTCCTGGGGCTGGCTGCTGACGGCTGGTCCTGGGGCTGGCTGAGGGTCAATCTCATCCTCTTCTTCCAACTCACTGTCAGACTCCAAATTGACAGACATAATCCTCATATTTGGAAAATTCTTCATCTTCCAAAGTGGAAGACGCTCCTTCCACACTAGTTTTTCTCTCTGCAAAATAATTTCAAAGGCCCCCTGAGCAGAGATTATTTTTGCCATACTGATTGATTGTGTTAAGGAGCCACACATGCAAAGCTATTTATTTGTTGTGTCCCTCCCCCAATTTGCACCTGGCTGCGGTAGAGTGTGGGAAAATACTGAATTCTTTACAATCTATCAAAATAATGTATTGTAATAACATTGTGCAGGTTCCCGCAAGACATTGTGTAGTTTCACACACTACAAAGGGTAAAGAGTGTGAGAAAAGTGGGAGACAGGCAGGGAGATAAATAGGTTATTGGTGCTATGTTGAAACAGCAGGCCCAGGGAGGAGGAAGACAGAGTGAAGGCACACAGCAAACCTTTTTGTTTAATATTTACTTGTTTTCACCTACACACACACTTTTCCACACTCTTATAACCCTCTTATGGGTTATAAGAAATCCACTTATGTTATATAAATGTGTAGGGGGGTGCACAGTGTGCACTCAATGAAAGTATGTTATTTTACATGTTCTTCACAGAAAATGAGCCAAGGCCAATGAGTCTCAGGTTTAAAATATAATTCATTGTATCATTTTTATTTTCGTAAACACTGAAAATGGGTCCCACCCGATCACTCCACAATGGTTAAAGATAAACACATTTGCTACGAGTATAATTACGTTGATCAATTTACTATGACTTTTCAAATCACCCAACATAGTTAACTTCAAGTAAATGTTGCATTTTTTCAGCCATTCCTGAACCTGTGACCAAAAACAAGCTACATATGGGTAGTATCAAAACAAGTGATCTAATGATTCTGAGCTGGGATGATTGTTTCCCCCATATATATATATAACATTCTATTGGTTGCAATAATTTTGTATAATAATTTTAATTGAAAAACTTGTTTATTAAACTTGTCATTTAATTCAGTTTACTTCAGGAGAAGCTTAGCTTCCCTTAGCCTTATTGAACACCGCCTATGTGTTTAGGTGTATCACCAACATAATTATAGCACTGTTGAAATGCATATAAGTGTGATGCAGTAAAGATGGGACACACACGGAGGATGGTAGAGGATAAAGCCCCATTCTATACCCATTGCTCAAATTTGCATAATGTCTACTTAGAGGCATGGGAATAAGAGATGAGATGCGACAGAAACATATTTGCTCAGAGGAGAATTGCAGGTATTATGTGGTACATGTTGGATTCAGGTGATTTTCTAAGACATCTGTGGGAGGCGTCAATCATTCATCCTTTGTCATATCTAGGCTTCATACCATCTTGGCTTTCTTCGTTTTCAAAGATTCTCTCCTTTCTTTCCCTCAATCATTGTCAACTCCTGTTTCATTCAAGTGTGCATGTTCTGAGACTGCCTTGTACTTTGACAATTACCTGGCTTGCTGTGTGTTTTCAATGACAGTGATAAGAGGGCATTGAGAGTACACTGGGATGTTCACTAATTAATTCAATGAATCTCTGTTTGGATTGGTGTACTACTGTATAATCTCTAGCAGTTTAGATAGACAAAAGGACCCGGAGAGGTAGATAATATACTGTTTGACAGATAAATGGGTAGGTATTAAATGTGTGTACTAAATAACATATAACCTTTATAAGCCAGGTATGCTGGTACAGAGAAACCGGAGCGTTACTTTTTAGATTTTTAGTCCTAATACAAATCAAGACGTTGTCAGCAAAGCAAGACCGTATTAAGAAAAGACAGAATGAGTCACTCACCATCAGCACCCGTCACCTACCCTACCTGTCACTCACACTCCTCCTCACAATCCATCAACTGTCACACCATCTAATGCAAAGTGTAAATCGGTTGGTGTTTTACTAGCTGACCTCCGGAGTTGGGGTCAGGGATAGGGAGTTTCCCCATTGGCGTGCTAGTCCAATCCCTAAATGGACTGGAATATTTATATGGAATAAACCCTAGGTCTGTTAAACGCAGTTGTTGTATAGTATATTCAGATGTAGGACCTTAATTTAAGCCAGTTTGCTAAAGTAGTATAATAATCCTACATTAACAGGAAATGTTCATTATTATGACGTGTCAGGTAGCCTAGTGGTTAGAGAGTTGGACTTGTAACTGAAAGGACGCAAGATCGAATCCCTGAGCTGACAAGGTTAAAAGTCTGTTGTTCTACCTGTGAACAAGCAAGTTAACCCACTGTTCCTAGGCTGTTGTTGAAAATAAGAATTTGTTCTTTACTGACTTGCGTAGTTAAATAAAGATAAAAAAACAAGTTTATGTAGATTATAATGAATAGTATAGAACATGAAGGCCCGCACACTGTTAAAGCTCCCAATTCACCGATTTATTGACAAGGTTTCAATCCGAAACAGATCTTCGTTCGTTGATTATAATTAATTTAACATTTTTGTAGAGGTTGATAGATTTTCCGCTAGGGCAAATCAAGTCTCACATTTTAAAGTGGAAATTAGACTTTAGAAGACTTTTTAAACCTTGAATACACTCCAAGTTTGCATTTCCTGTTGTGCTGGAAAATTCTCACCATCAAAAGAGTGATGAAATTAAGATCCTACATCTGTAGTATACATCTGGTATTTGCCTTGCTGACTTCAGGCCCCATTTCTCCAAGGAGACAAATATGTTGACTATGCTTTTGATTTTCTATGGCAGCTTCAATCTGACATGGACAAGGGGGATGGAACCCTGAAGTACATTCTAACCGGGGACGGGGCTGGAGACATATTTACTATTGATGAAAACAATGGTGACCTCCATGCCAATAAGAGACTGGACAGAGAGGAGAAGGCCTTCTATACCCTCCGAGCCACCGTAGTCAACAAGAACACAGGCCTGAAACTGGAGCCTGAGACAGAGTTCATCGTTAAACTTCACGATATCAATGACAATGAGCCTAAATTCGCAAAGGAAGTTTACACTGCCAGTGCACCTGAGAGGTCTAATATAGGTATGTGCTCTTTCACTTTAATTTTACCTTTGACATGACAGGGTCATGACCTTTCAATTTATGTTTTAACCTTTGATGATTAAAGATCAGTAAAATTTCAAGGTCAATGGTGCCTTAATGTGTCAAATATTTTGTTTGCTTTTCTTTGAACCATGAATGGTTTTGAAAGTTGATGTGAGTTCATATTCATCCTCAGCCATTATCTTCCGTTCTCAGGTACTTCAGTCACCCAGGTAACAGCCACGGATGCAGATGACAGCATGTACGGGAACAGCGCAAAACTACGATACAGCATCAGCCAGGGGCACCCATACTTCTCTGTGGACCCAAACACAGGTTTGTCTGTCCGTCTGTTTGTTTGAACCACCAGCAATGCTCTTTATTCCTCAAAGCAATTATTACTACAATGAAGAGAGAGAGACAGTAATGTAATGTTCAGAGTCAGACTGCCAGAGCCATTGCTATTCTCTCAGCCCCCTGTGCATTTTCCAAAGTATACTGAAACATTTAATCATTTCTAATGTGCACTCTGGAACATCCTGTCGCTCGTTCTGTGTTTAAACAAATGGAAACAATAAAAGCCTCCAACTGGCAGATTATTGTGTGGCTTAACAACGATATGGTTTATCCCTGATGTGACATGGAAGATGATGTCCCCATCACACCAGAGGACATGAAATCCTAAGAGCTTTGGAAAAAACTAGATGTTTCTGAGGGTTTATCTGAAAACAGTCATGTGGCAGATGATAGAACCCATTCACAGAAACAAAACAAGCCAGGCCAGATGGTCTTGTGTGCTATCTAATGGAAGGTCGGGGCGGTTGCCATTTTTTACTGTTCCATACAAATAATTAGGTTACATACCGGTATTAAATGTTTCTCATTAAATTAAAGCACAAGGTCTTAGCAATGTGAAACGATTATGGTGACCATTTCTTTGCAAGAGGTGCTTCTTTCTCAGAACAGTTATTAGTTACATTATTCCCATTGGTAGTTGTAACTATAGTAGTTGCTGATACAGTATTTAAATAAAGGACATGCACATAAATTAGGTCACTCTAACTATACCCACATCACTTAAATCTGTTTGGCATGGTGGCACCATGAGTAATCCCTACAGGACCAGAGAAGGATAAATGTTCTTAGCTAACTCATTAACAATACATCTCATTATATTATATGACACATGAATATTGTATTCTTCTGGTTTGTCCTCAGGTATCATCAGGACAGCCCTGGGGCCTGGAGAGATGGACCGGGAGAAGCGGGAGCACTACCAGGTGGTGATTGAGGCCAAGGACATGGCGGGCCAAAGGGGAGGCTTAACTGGAACCACCACAGTCAATATCACCCTGACCGACGTCAACGACAACCCCCCACGCTTCTCTCAGAGTGAGTAGAAGACTAAGAGTGAGGCACAATGACTGGAATTATACTGGTGGTTGAAGTATACATAGTAGTCCTAGTATAAGTGGTAGTGTCAGTGTACTGTGTGTGTAAGTGTGTCCATCTTATATAGGGTTAGCTGTGATTAAATTGCAATGTCGGGTCCCACGAAGTGAATCAGCTTGATAATCCTGTTTAGATGAGCAGTGTAATACTGAGTCTCTCTCTCCCTCTCCCTCTCCCTCTCCCTCTCCCTCTCCCTCTCTCTCTCTCTCTCTCTCTCTCTCTCTCTCATGCGCCCACACACACACACAAATGAGAAACATCCCGGAATCTGTTTGACTTTGACAGATTGCTTAAGTCATTACTATTCTGTTAGTGGTTGGATGGTGGAAAGTAAAGGGGTAAAACACTTCTGATACACTCCACACACACAGTGTGAAATATGCCTTCTCACATCTCTCTCTCCACCTTGTCAGTTGATGACACCTTACAGCAGGAGGCTTACACCCCCAGTCAGCACCATGCTAGAGGAAACAGAAACTGTCTAATTGGTCACCATGAGCACAATGTTAATTCACCACTAACACTGCTGCAGGGCAGTGATACAGGCTCACAGGCTCCCTAACAATCTGAATTGTTAAATGTGTTAGCATCAGAAACATGGAAGTGTTGAGGAGAAGCTGGCACAAAAAAAACACTCACTCACCATGCCAAAGGAAGCCAAACAACCTCTTCTATTTGTGACAAGCTTATGCAATTCTGTTCATGGTTCCAGGCTGTCTTGGCTCCATTTTGTTAAGACGCTTTCCTTATACTCTCCAACATAATTAGTGACACAAATGGTGAAATGGGAGTGAATGCTACAAATGCAAATAGTCTAATATGAAGTATCTCAAAGTTAATTTTTTAGAACATCCATTGATTTACATACAGTATGTGTGTCTGTTTGTGATTCCAGGTATATATCAGTTCAGCGTTCCAGAGTCTATAAAAACTGGAATCCCAGTTGGGAGAATCAACGCAGTAGATAAAGACCTTGGGAAGAATGCGGAGATGTACTACAGTGTTGTCAGTGGGGATGGCTTGGACATGTTCGATGTCATCACGGACAAAGACTCACAGGAGGGCATCATTACTGTTCTAAAGGTAATATCTGTTAACCCTGTGAATGACAAAGATAGTCAGCCAAAACTCTAGGGCATATATATCCTATTATCAGCCCTGGATAGGCCTGAGGCCATTAGACCATCACAAACGCTATTATCAAAATACATTTGTACTGCATCATTACAAAACATGAGTCATCTACTATGTTCTATTGTGTCCCTGTCCCTGCAGTCGTTGGACTATGAAAAGACCCGATCCTACACACTGGAGATCCAGGTCCAGAACACTCAGACCTTGGACACTCGCTTCCTGGGGTACCTACCCACCAAGGACATGGCCACAGTCAGGATCGGCATAGAAGATGTGGATGAGCCTCCTCTGTTTGAGAAAGCCAGCTACGTGATGGAGGTGAAGGAGGATGCAGCCGTGGGTACTGCAGTAGGGTCTGTCAGGGCTATGGACCCGGATGGATACAACAGTCCAGTCAGGTTAGTTAGAGCACTGCTTTGTTTTCCCTCCAGCCCACCCATTCAGTTCTCCTGTACGTACCACCCACACCAAGGTCATGGGGAGATTGGTTATAATAATTTGTATCAGGGGTCATTTGATGAGTGTTAAAGGTTGTGTTGCAGTATTTTTTTTAAATGTAGAATGATTAGAGTTGAATCAGCCATCTCATTAAATTTGGAGTCGAGAATACGTTGTGTCCATAGGAAGACTAATGAGTGAAGGACAAGCTGTGTGTTTTGCTCATCTCCACACACATGCACACACTTTTTTTGTGAGTTCTTATCAATGTCCAAAGTCCCTTAATTACCACTCCTCATGGAAATAAACTGAAAGGGCATTCCAGGATACATTTAATTAGATCATTGCGTAATCCGCTGGATGATCAAACTGATAGGGCTGGTCTGTTCTGTGCCTCTGTTCAGGGCTGTTTTCCTTCCAGGCCAGTCAGGGTAAAGAAGAAAGGGAGGACAATAGAGTGATTTAAGTCCCATTGGCTGTTTAGGGCAGATCCCCAGGGTGTGCAGTATTCAGAATAATTTTATGAATACACAAAGAGGGCTGGAAAGACTAATTCCGTGCAAAAGGGTTGTCAAGTGCAGCAATAGAGGTTGTAGGGGAACGGAAGAAAATAGTCCATGCTTTTATTTGTTCTTATATCAATATTTGTATGCATATTTTACAGGTACTCCATTGATCGTCGTACTGATCTAGACAGGCTTTTCAACGTGCATTCTGGGAATGGGTCCATATTTATCATAAGACCTCTTGACCGAGAAGAAGCTGCCTGGCACAACATTTCTGTTATCGCAACAGAGTTCAGTAAGTCTTTCTCAGCTTTATCATGCACATGAATTCACAATACAAACACTTATACCAAGGCTATGGAGTTCAAGGATAATATTCTGTCCTTTGTTGAAACATACAAAACATAATAACATTATACATAATTATTTATTACAATTATTATACATTGTTGTGATGTGTATGTTTTCTACACACAGACAAACCTCTGCAGACCAGTTGGCTGCCTGTTTATGTCCGTCTTTTAGATGTCAACGACAACGCACCCAAGTTCGCCTCTTTCTACGAGACATTTGTTTGTGAAAAGACTAAGGCTGGACAGGTACAGAACATGGATCCTCCACTTACGTCCCATGATAGATTGACATGATTTTATTATTCTCACTGCTATAATTACGTCCATATCCTAGTGACATCTAGAGGTGCTACAATAGGTACAGTATATGCCCAGGAATACCCATGTATGTAAATGGTGATAAAGCACTGTGATGAGTACTGCAGTCCTCTGGGGTAGTGATTGGTCTCCAGGGTCTACTTTGTGAGGCGGCTGATGAGATAATCTATCATGGCAGCACAAGGCAGGTGACAGTAGCTGTCACACATCAAGGGCATGTTTAAATAGGTGCCCAACACATGCCTTCTCCTCTACTCCCTTGCCTTTCATCCCTCCTTCATCCCTCTGTCATTATTCATAATCATAAATTCACTGAGGTGTTTGTGTTTGCTGTGCTTCTGTTTACCAAGCAAGGTCCCTTGAGAGGACTCAATAAAATCATCCACAATATATCTTCCACAATGGTTATTTATGCCACCGATTAAATAAACATATCAATCTGTTTGGTCTATATAGATGGTCTATATCCTAGAAGTTTAGCCTCCAATTTTTCCTCTGATGTCACAAACCGGGGGAACCAAAGAGCACCTTACTATTATTATTATTGCGATCTGAGAGCACACAGATTGTTTGTTTTTTATCAATCTGTTTGTTTATCCCGTAAACAGAAGATCCAGACGGTGAGTGCTGTGGATGCAGATGACCCGGTGGGTGGACACAAGTTCTTCTTCAGTCTGGCTATGGAGGGGGCTTACAGAGGCAACTTCACAGTCAAAGACAATGGCGGTGAGTACTGTACTGTAGGATATTTTGGGGTCTCTATCACACCTGTCATCACCTGATATTATAGTGAAGAAGACCAAGAAGGAGAGTGATGAAGTGCTGCATCAGATGACCTGGCCTCCACAATTAACCGACATCAACCCAATTGAGATGGTTTGGGATGAGTTGGAGTGCAGAGTGAAGGAAAAGCAGCCAACAAGTGCTCAACATATGTGGGAACTCTTTCAAGACATTTTAGAAAAGCATTCCATGTGAAGCTGGTTGAGAGAATGCCAAGAGTGTGCAAAGCTGTCATCAAGGCAAAGGGTGGCTACTTTGAAGAATCTCAAATATAAAATATATTTTGATTTGTTTAACACTTTTTGGGTTACTACATGATTCCATATGTGTTATTTCATAGTTTTGCTGTCTTCACTATTATTCTACAATGTAGAAAATAGTAAAAATAAAGAAAAACCCTTGAATGAGTAAGTGTGTCCAAACTTTTGACTGGTACTGTATGTTGTTTCTCTCCCTAGATAACACAGCTGGCATCCTAACCCGGCGCTCCAGCTACAGCCAACTGCACAAGAGCATCTACCTGGTTCCTGTGTTGATCACGGACGGGGACTTCCCCATGCAGAGCAGCACGGGGACGCTGACGGTGCGCGTGTGCACCTGCGACCGCGAGGGAAACATGGAGCTGTGCAACGCCGAGGCCCAGACCAGCTCAGCTGGACTTAGCACCGGGGCCCTGGTGGCTATCCTGCTGTGTGTCATCATCCTCCTCAGTGAGTATAGCTGTCTGTCTGTCTGTCTGTCTGTCTGTCTGTCTGTCTGTCTGTGTGTCTGTCGGTCTGTCAGTCTCTGACACATCTCCATCTCCAATTTAGTCATTCATATTAATGTATGCAAACTGTTTGGAAAATATGTCTTTAATAAGAAATTTCACAGGTTATAGTGTAGTTCAATTTGCCCCTTCTGTATAACACGCACGCACGCACGCACGCACGCACGCACGCACGCACGCACGCACGCACACACACACACACACACACACACACACACACACACACACACACACACACACACACACACACAGGCGCTTCTAAGAAAAGCCCTACATTTCCCAGAAGATAGCCTATTTCACTCTTGGCTGTCTACAGTAAAAGTGTTATATATAGAGGATCAAAACAAGTCTGAGGGGATTGAGATTGTGGACAGGATAGTAATTCAACAGGACTGGCAGTAAAATTAACCTTTTATACACCAGGAGTTACTTTAATACAACATGGAATGCAATTACCCCAATATATTATGTCAGCAGCATTAACTACATATACAGTGTAATGGAAATGCATTTATTTAAAGGTGCAATATGCAGAAATCTCTCCAACATTTCATAGTTTCTAAAATATTAATAGTTAGCCTCATTTCAGTTTATGTGACAAAATAAGCAATGTATAGTGTAGAGAATCATTGTACCATCTAAGTAAATATATTTACAATAACCAAAAATATTGTATTTTCAGGCTGGTCTACAAAAACAAAAGTAAAAGACGCAAAAACGAAACTTGAGAACGGGAAGCATAGAAATAGCACACATAGATCAGATCTATTACTTCTTAGACTTGCATTCAATGAGAATGACATATCTGTTACTTACATTTCTATATTTGGTCGGATCGCCTAAAAAGTTACATATAGCAGCTTTAAAATGTGGCACCATTCTTGGTTATTTATCAGTTAGTAGTTGCAATCTCATTGCGATGTTGGAATTAAAACCTTTTTCAGCATCTCTACTGCAGTCGTTTCTAAATTGTTACTGGGCTGTGGATACATGAAGCAGGCCGTGTTCTAATGCAGTGTTCACTGCAGCATGAGCAGCAAGCTAATATGAAATCACCCAGCCCTGAACAGCAAACCTCTCTCTAACGCTGACGCTCCATCTCTCCCTCTTTCTTTGTGTCCATCTCTGTCTCTCTGTCCCTGTCTGTCTCTTTCTCCCTGGTTATCTCTCAGTGATCATAGTGCTGTTTGCTGCACTGAAGAGGCAGAAGAAGAAGGAGCCTCTGATCATCTCTAAAGAGGACGTGCGAGACAACGTGGTCAGCTACAATGACGAGGGGGGCGGAGAGGAGGACACCCAGGCTTTCGACATCGGAGCTCTGCGTAACCCGGAGGCCATCGAGGAGAGCAAACAGAGGCGGGACATCATCCCTTCGGGCACTCTGTACCCCCCTATCAGACGGACAGCCATCCCGTCGCGGGACAACGCAGACGTCCGGGACTTCATAAACCAGCGGGTGCAGGATAACGACAGTAACCCCACTGCCCCCCCTTATGACTCTCTGGCCACATATGCCTATGAGGGAACCGGCTCAGTGGCTGAGTCTCTGAGCTCCTTGGGGTCAGCTTCCTCTGAAGGGGACCAGGACTACAACTACCTCAGTGACTGGGGGCCCCGCTTTAGGAAACTTGCTGACATGTACGGGGCTGAGGACAGCGACCTTGAATCCTAACACACCACCTGAACTGTTTGTGCGTGGGAGCTAGGAGGATGACCTATGAACTATGACTGACTGTAATCTGTCTTCTCAGAAAAGAGGATAAATGTTGCAGCCCAAGTTTTTTACAAAGTGCCCTTTTATTCCTTCCAACTCAGTAGGCCATAGTTCCTTCTGACGGCCAGACCAGACAGAGACTGTGCAGCTGTGTGGATTTTTTTTTACTGCAAGGCCGACCTTTGAAGAGAGGATGAACTTCAGTCCCTCAGTTGAAGTTAAGAACCGGAGTTCAGTGTAAAAAAAACTATAAAAAGATACATTTATTTTTCATTTCTGTTTACGTCTGTCACTCTATGCTGCATTGGAAGGAAATACAACACTGATTACACATTTCTCTGAAAACTTCTGTGTATTCTTAAGTGATATCTCCTTTAGTTCCTCTGTACTGTTACTGAAGTGCAATATGTTGTACTTGGTATATTTGTGTGTTTTAGTGAAATGGAACTTTGCTTTTCCAGGAACAAGGAACTGGAATTGAACATATCTTAAGATATTCTTCATACCTTTTTTTGAAAAGTCCAAATTCTTAAAAAGGAAGGAAAGCCCAGCACCAAAATAAAACATTGCTTCATGAATGTTTACGGAACTGAAGAATGGACAGCCACTCTGTACATATGCTCTATTCCTCTATCAAGCCTTCTGTTACACAGACAGTTCACTATCTAAGAGCAACTCTCTGAAAATGTGATTTGACACAAGAACTGTGTGTATCTATCTCTGTACATGATGATAACTGAAGAAATGGAGGGAAATGAGGAACGATGCACCAAGATTTACAGTGAATTTCAGCAACATCTGACAACATTAGCATAATCCATAATCAGTCAATCATCAACAATCAATCATTGTCATATTAGACGCGATTGTTCCAACAATATACACACACATGTGGTTTACTTACATCAAGTTAGCACAAAAGCCCTCAAGGTGAATGAACATGTCATTCATATTATCTTACATAATAGTACTTACCAAGGAAAACAATCATTCTTAAACATAATACCCGAGTCATGCATTTGATTAGCTAAAACAACATGTAGATTCAGCATTGGATTGGAAGTGCTGTCACAAAGTACAGGGAGTTTTGTCTGAAGGTGGGAAGAGATTACTTCATTTTATTATTAAATATGGATCTTAAAAAGCCATTGACGAGGTCATTTTGAAGCAACTGCAGAGAAGGAGATTGATTGACAATGAAAAACAGATAGTCTACCTTTCTGTGTTCATAATACAGTTTATACCTACAGAGAGCAAGCATTTACATTAAGAATGAACTAACACCTTTGAAATGAACCAAAACTATACATAGCATCTGAAGTAAATATTTCATTTAGCCATAATGTGTTGGCTAATTGTTCTGTTCTCTCTGTGCCAATATTGGATGGGAATGCTTTTCACTCTCTCAACTCATCACACTAAATAGCTAAGCGAACATAAGCAGTCACTCCAAAACAACTTCAAAATGAAAGAAGCAAAGACGGGATCCAAAGGATCAATTACAGCTGATCTGTGCTTCAACATTAAAAGTTTTGCGGATAATGATGTGTTTTCTTTGGAGTACATCATTCTGATTTGACATCAGGACTTTTCTCAGTAAAATTGTTTGACTAAATAATGGTAAATACTGTGGTTGAAACAGTGCTTTGTTGCAGTGATTTGGGAGCGTAGCGGATGTTCATGATGTATTACTTTGCTTTTTATATTGTGATTTTAAAAAATCTATATTTATAGGACACATGCTGAATTAATATTCTTGAAACACAAGCGTCCAGCCAATATCACTGTTTTGATGTCTTTTGGAGGTGTACAATTGTATGTTGATACTACGGCTACATTACATGTTATATTATGATGTATTAACAATTGTCCAATTTTATCATAATAAACTTTTCCAGTAAACTACAAAAGAAATGGTTTTATTTCATTATCACCTCTTAGCTGTAAAGTCCCCTGTTTAGGGGACCTGCGTGGTTCTGGTCTGGGTTTCCACCAATATTTTTGCTTATAAATTGATCTGTGGACACCGTAGATCAAAATAGATAGCCCTGCTTCCCATGGACACAGTAGTCTATTTGTTGTGCCTGTGTGATGTAGGATGGGAAATCTGTAACCATTTGAAGCTGTGATGTCCCTCCTACCATTTCAATCGCTCTTCCAACTGTCAATCAAATCCTGGCTGAACCCTACCTCACAGCCACTGACAAAGCACATGCCTGCAATCCTTACATCGTAGCGCAGCAGGGGAGAGTGGTTTCGTCACTGTAGTACAGAGATCGATTTATAGCCATTAATCTAAAATAATTCATTGATTTTAAACAAAAAGCACTGTTTCTGTTTGTCATAGCTGGACAAGATTAATATGATGGGGGCAGATGTTTTGATCAAGAGAGACCTTCATAAAATATGCACATTTTCTCTAACACTAAACATACAAATATGTATTTTACAGGTATAAGAATATTTAATATTTGTATTATATTTGTATTGTGTACTTGAGCTTGTCTCCTCGAAAGTGACTATACCTCAGTAACAATTTTTAACAGAAAGGTGAGATTTTGACCTTTCTTGTAGTATGCAGCATTACTAGTTATTGTTTATGGTCCTCTCATGATAAATAAAGACTTTTGTGGATTACGTAGATTACATTTTAGATTACATGTAGTTACATTTAAGAGGTAACCCAGCTACAATGCTATATATAGCCTGGTGGAACCAGCCTGATCGCTTTCACAATTCTGTTTTAGGGCTGAATTCAAATCAGTAGAGCCGGAGGTCAGTGTTATAGAGTGATTGAAATTTAAAGGTAATGTTTCCACGTTTGCATAGACTGCATTCATGGTAAACGCGGCATATGTCGGCTCAATCGAAAATGACTGTTACCTTTTAACCGTGCTGCAACGCAGATGTTCAGCACTATGGATTGAATCCAGCTCTTACTGCACATAAAATTAAACAGAATGATAAGCCCAGTGTAGAATGGTGTACGCAGCATCAGGCTGGTTCCACCATGCTAACAATACTACTGTATTATCACACAAGCTGCTCACTGACATCTTTCTCAGACTGGCTACATTTCAGTACCGATGGCCTATTCTACTGTACTTATGCCAAATGACTCACTCTGGCTCCCTCCCAGCATTACCTAGTTAGGACAATCTGTGATTGAGATCTGGAGATATCGCAGGACTGGAAACCTGATTTAGAGAGAAGGGATTCATTTCTAAATGGATCTAGGTTCAGCAGATCAGATGTGGTGCAGATGGTGACATTTAAGACAATGCCTTTGTTCATTGAATTGTACCAGCCATCTCTCTCCCACTCGGTAAATACTTGTGATAGCACCTCATCTGATGGTGTTTGCTAAATTTGCCTCATCCAATTGTAGATGAAAATCCAATGCTGAAAATGTTACAATTGGAAGTTAGTCTGCCAGTTCCATTGTTGGAAATAACACAATGGATAAAAGCATAATTTTAGTCAGCCGAGAACCATATGTTGTTCAAGTGCTGCTCATGTTTTAATTATTGTCGCTAGTTGTCATTCAGGAAGTGTGTTCAAGTTCAGACGTCTTAAAAGCAGAAGATTACGTGGCATGTCAATGGCATCAGCAACTCTACAAAGAAGCCAACCATAGTCATCATACATGTTGAGTGATGCATGAATAGAAATGTTTTAAACCCATTTCCCTACTGTCCATAGGAGCTCAAGGCATTTGCAACCTGCCAGTAACTAAAAGGAGAGAGAGACCCACATCAGTTTCCACCAGCTAAATATCATGCAACACAATGAGCTGGCCAAAAGCACATCAACTCTAGCCACCATATCACATTAGCACCAGCATTAGTGCTAAGAGATGTAACTTTGCATTAGTAAAAGAACAGTGCATTACCAGTCCAGTTTTATTAGGCCTAGCCATTTCTTCTCTGTTAATCTTTAACGGGACTGTCATGTGAGGATAAATGCTGAACGCTCCCTCTCTCTCTCATGTCTCTCTGATTTGTGACCTGAATGCATTTAATCTCAATGGCATTATAGCACTATACCTCTTTTTTATGTAAAGAATCACCTTGGATGTGTTTTTTTCCTGACAACTGGATATCTATATAGATGGAATCAATGCCATATACTTATTTGGGGGTGAAAGTATTAGAGGCTTTGGTGCAATAATGAATATATTTGTATATGGACAGCATAGAGTCAGGTTCATGTCTTTCTCTTTGGATAGGATGCTAGCGGGTGGGACCATGTGACTATGCCATCGCTGTACATGGCGGTACATGACATCTGAACTTATGAACAAGTGCCTGACCACTAGATTTTGCAAGTTCACTTTGCATAATTCTCATCAGAACTCTAGGTGGAGCCATCACCTTACACCAAATTGTTCATTTCAAATGGATTAACAAAGTAGTGAAGTGTTTAGGTGCTTGATTTCTTTATGCAGAAGTCCTCAGATCCTCACACACATACGGTCAATGGTTTGCCATCGAATTCTTTATTTTTTCTTGAATGAAAGGAGACTACTATTGAAGTGACTTCTGTGTGGTGGCAAACTATGGGATCCAACATTGTTTTCTATCAATCGCCAGTCTCAATAGGACTGGCAGAAGGTTTTGGTTCCAACGGGCCTTCTGAAACATAGAATATTAAACTAATACCGTACAGTGAGGTTTTACACAGTTGGAGGTTTATTTTGGGGGGTTTAAATAGTGATAAAGTGCTTTGACTGTTGGTAAAGTGCTTTTGTTTCTTTAAAAGGCTATTTAGAATGTATTTTAAGTGTGTTCAGCATGGTTGCCCTGCTCATATTTTGGCTTTGTTAGGGAGACTAAAACATTTAAAAAACTTAGATCTATTTTGCATTTATAACACATCTTGTTCACATTTAATTTTGACCAGAGAAAGCTGTATATGTTTTGGTGTTCACTCTCATCCGAGTGAGCCTCAGACTAAGCCGCCTGTGACTAGTTTAGCTTTTAAACAACTCACAATGAAATCCATTATGCATTGTATTGTCACAGCTGCAAAATAATGACGTGACTTTGCAAAGATAAATCGAAATAGGACTCAGGGAGAGGAGAGACGAGCATTTCAATTCTATGACTGACACAGTTATCACTCGCCAGGAGCTTATGGATGGAAGCTCATCCAGGGAGAGGGATTGTTAGGCACTGTCATGTTGGCTACATTTGATGGATTACTTTAATTAATATCGGTTATGCCTTTCTTTCTCTAAAACACCACTGTCTCAACAGTCTTTCTCCTCAATTTCACACAGCTTTTTATTTTACTCAGCTTTGAAATGAGATAAAATCAAATCTGTCTGTGCATTCTGATTAAATGAAACAAGTAAGGTTTGATAATTTCACCAAATTGAAGAGCGGGATGGCATGTCACATTTGATAGAATATTGGGTCTCCTAGGTGTTACTGAATCTGTCAAATCATTGAAAGTAGTTACAAAACAGCTTTTATTGGTATGAATTTCCATTGTGTTTTGGTAAACATAACATACTGATTGAGATCCAAATAGAGAGGTGTAGTAAAATCCAATTTTGTTGACCTTCAGACTTTCAAACTTTGACATAGAGTCAACCATCGGGAAGCTGGATTAGGGTTACTGGGACCCAAATCTATGTGGAATAAGATTATAAACTCCCAGGGTTGGACGCATGGCTTTAGGTTCTCAGAATCATGTCTGGCATCGGTTGTCGAGCACTTTGCAGTGTTTTTTTTCTTCCCATTTGTGTACATGTAGTGGCATGACAAGAATACTGTCAAGGCTTAGCACTTGTTTAGCGGAAGATGCAGCCACTGACTGCAGTGTGTTAACATCCAGGGAACACTGAGACATTGACTGTATTTGTCTACACCATTTTAAGAAGCAGCAAACACTCCATCTTGGGCTCCTTTTGAAGTTCATATGTGTGTGAGAGCAGGTTGGTGGCCATGTATTGTGTTGTGAATGTGTACCGGTGCAGACAATAAATGGGTAAAACGGGGACAAATCAATATAAACATAGTTTGGTGTGTGTGGACTAACCACTGCAGCGCTATTGGAGGTGCTTCTTCAACTTTTGAACTATTTCAAGATCACTGAGCAAACACAATTTTCTGTCTGAACAGATCAGGGTTCGCCATCAAACTAAACACATTAAATGTGCTAACATCTTTCTCCAATGGGTTGGAAGATGGACTTTCCACATAGACCAATCCTGAAAGAAATAATTGGCATGTTTGCCACGGACCATCTTTCACAAAGGTAACCTTGTTGGCCTCAGTACAAAGTCTGAGATTTTTACCATTTAGTCATAAATATTCATTCATTTGATGATACAGGAGAAACGTGTCTACAGCATTGATACATCTTTGTGTCTTTGTTTTTCTCTTCGTTTCCTTTAAGTCTGCATAGAACATTCTCTCTCTCTATAATAATACAGAGATATTGCCAAACAAAACCAGAATGTGGCACTGTAAAATGTATTTTTGGTCTTAACAGTCCTGTCAAAATAACACTAATGCTATTGGTATTTTAGCTCAGTACAGTAATGGCACAGATGACACACTAATACTCTATATGTATAATTCAATGAAGAGAAAGGGATGAGCACAGATCACAGGGTACTTAGAGGATTTCCGCCTTTTGTCTGTTCCATTTGCACAACAGCATGTGGATTTGTTGTCAATCGGTGTTGCTTCCTGGGCGGACAGTTTGATTTCGCAGAGGTGTGGTTGACTTGGAGTTGCATTGTGTTGTTTAGGTGTTCCCTTTATTTTTTTGAGCAGTGTATATATACTGTATGTAAATAGTATTGAAATATGATGTAACTACACTGAAATATGTAAGAAAGTGAAAAAGCTGTGAAAATCTCAATGCTATCCAATCTGTAAGTCGCTCTGGATAAGAGCGTCTGCTAAATGACTTAAATGTAAATGTAAATATGGAAGGGGTCACAGCCTCAAAAGGCATCCACACGAATAGCGAGCAGCCCACTCCATATTCCAGAGGGATATCTAAAAGCTGAGACTCCATCTCCATTAGTTATTTTTCAAGTTGGAAGCTGCTCTTTCCTTTTTATACTTATTCCTGACTACGTTTCATTGATAAAATCATGTTTATCAATTAGCAGATGAATGAAATTGCTAATCAATGAGTCAATATGTGGAAAGACACTTTTGATTTAATTACTTTTGTTCACGCTTAATGTGTAACTGGAAAACACAGCATCTTAAGTACATAAAGTTACATTTTACCCCCATTTACTGTAACAAAGTTATTTTGTAAATGGATTCTCAACCCTGAGAAAAGAGTTGAGAGAGAAAGTGTCACATTTTCTGCATGGTTGCACTAGCGGTTCTAGGGGGCGGGGGGGGGCAGTGCCCCTGTGACAACAATTTTGGACCCCCTTGTGGCCCCCCTAAATGTGGAGTATGAAATAGTTTGTACATAACACATTTTGGCTACCTTTCTTTTTTACATCCATTATTAGACAGTGGCAACGATGATGATTATGAACATGGTCTTTTGCCTGCTAATGCCTGCAACGCAGTGAAGAAAACGATGACAACAATAACGTCTAATGTAACTGGCCCCTCTAACAGTACAACTGGTCCCAGCTTGGCCCCCCCAGTTGAAATGGTCTACAACCGCCACTGCATGGTTGGTCTACAAATAGAACCGTCTCTCTCAATGGGAGAACAATTCAAGAAAACGTATTGAACGCCGGGTCCAAACAGGATTGCTAATCTTTTTCAGGAGACACAGCCCTTTTAAGTTAGAGCATGTGTGGCCATTAGGGCCACTTAACTGATCCTCATGACAAGAGCTTCATTGATTAAGCTGGAAGGGCCCTCTTTAACCTGCCTAGCAACCTATTTTATAATTTATCCTCCATTTGTTAAAGGAGGCAAATCTTAATGTAGCAATCCACTACAGCCATCTTTACTACAACCATCAACTATTGGCTGTAAGGGTAATATATCAACATTTAATTTGTTAAATTTGTTTATCATCTCGGCTTTTCTAGTGTTAAAACTTAATTTAGCCGGATTAGTTGTTGGGAACAGAATGTATTACACTTACTTGTGACCCAGTATGAATAGACTAGCGATCATACATTCCAACTGAAGGTCACTCACTCTCAACATAAATTTGACATGAGCTTTAATGTGAGATGGAAATTGATCATAATTGGCATACTGTGGTATGACCCTTTTTGCATTAAAACAACACCTGATTTAATGGTAAGCGACACTAGTCGCATAGCAATGTTTTTTTTTTTTGGCTTGGTTATAAATATTCAAACAAACCAAACTAGTATAATCTGGATGGGAAAAGATTCATTGGAGGATTAAAATTAACTTTGCAAAACGCCCACATGGTGGTAACATACATGCCAAGGCCCCAAGTCAGAGCACATTTCTCCCTCTCACTGCGTGCACTCTCTGAAAAAGCAGCAAACACCTATTGTTGAAAAAAGTCCCTCTTTGTCCGTCCTTTAAGAATTCTTCCAGGTACTTCAACCAAACCCCCATACCGAACATAGCTTTTCTCTGTCTCAAAACTCTGGAGAGCCGATGACCTCCTGGGCCTCTTCAGTCAGTGTCTTCCTTGAGGACCCTCAACGTGGAACGCTGAGGGCTTTATTCAGCTGCTTCTGAAGATGCTTGTGTTCTTACCTTTAAGGGCCGTCGAGAGTAGGCCATCAGGTACTTCCTGACCAGCGGCATTATGGGTAACTCTCAAGGACATAATCCTTTGGCCGCCTCTTCAACTGTGGACAAGATGGGGGATGTGATAGAATGTGATAGAAGGGCCTCAGAATCTAGACTTCTTTCTTTCTGGCTAATCCTGATGACGTGATGACTTTAGAATTCATATAACTTTTAATGTATCTCTACCCCTCTCTGTAAGTGTTGATTTAACATAGTTGGTTTGCCGCCATGACCAACAAGGAATTAAAACCTTTCATCAATATGACTGTCCCATATTCACTAATGAAATCTCGTTGAATAAGGCAGTATATTAGAATTTGCCCTCTCCAAAGACGAACAAGATCATTAGGAGGCATGTGATGCAACAGAGAGAATAATAGATTCAAAAACATAACATGAAAACTCCCCAGATGAAAGAGATATCATTAAAAATGTCAGCCCAAAATTGATGAATCTGAACATTCAAAAAGTAACCACATTTTTCTCTGAGATGTGGGGAGGTAGAGCAAAAAAAAAAATATATATATATATATATATATATATATATATATATATTGTCTGTTGTTTTTGGAGAAGGGTGCAAACGATAAACCCAATCTTTGGGATGAGGCAAGTTCCAGGTCCAGAAGGGAGTGTGGGTTGGGTTGGAAGGTTGTAATGGGAGAGAAGTGGAACTAAAGTCTTAATTCCTGACTGACTTTGAACTAGAATACCTCTCCTATCCCAGAGGATAGGAGAGGATAGAGGAGTCGTAGGAGTTATTGGATAGGTTCCATGTTATGATGCTTTCCAGCTGCAGGTCCCACATATGGGGAATTCTAAGATGTTGGACTGAAAATGTTTTGCCTGATTAAAAGCCCTTTTACCATGAAAAAGTCCTCTATATTCTCGTTTGCACATCTATTCAGTTTACTTTTAAGAGACAGGTGATTGATTAGCACAGAGTACCTGCTTGGAGAATAAAAGGTGAATAACCCTATTCAAAAATCTACAATACAGACATTCAATCAGGTCTTTCTAATGGATATTAAAAATAGAATGAGAGATGTGAGAGAGGTCTAACAACAGAATGATGAATGAAAAGAGACAAGTAGGCTTATTCATTTACAAAGGGGTAGTCATACTCTAGCTTGCTAATTAGGAATGTACAGTAAATACTATTGCTTTACATTGTTTCCACCAAGTAGGTAAACACAACTAAGCATAATTTACACTAAATGTGCTATTTAGATAATGTTGTCAATTAAATCATGTTGTTTCCTTGAATATCAAAACGCCAAATTCCTAGTTTCAGGCATTTTGTATAGCAACAAGCCAACTCATAGGAGTTGAAAATAAGATTAAATAGAATGTTGCGAAATGCACCTCTATTCTCAGAGGAGCCACTAATTCTCACCTATGGAGGCCGAGTGAAGATGAGTGGGCCGTTCCTCCTCCAGCACAACAAAGAATCATAAAGAATATGGATGTGAGGATATAGAGAGATCAACCTGAGGGGGAGCTGGAGCAGAATTCCAATTTATCACCACAACCTAGCCCTTTCTCACTTTTATCTGACTCTAGAGAGCGTTTACCATTCACCTCTGTTCTACTCCTGCTCTTTTCATTCCTCCCTCTATACTACTATACTGCATAGCTGGCTCAGTCTCTTCACTTCTCCCCCCTCTACCCTGGAAGGGATGCTGTCGTCTACAATTGTCTGTGCCGTTAACAGGGAATAGATCAAAGTTGTGGACGGAGTCTCAGGAGCAAGCAGATCAAAGTCAGGATATATTCTCATCTGGAATGATAGGCAGCCTGATCAAGGTTTCAGGAAGGGGGGTCTGCTCTTACAGAGGGACATTCAACCATCAAACACCAAGGGAGGGACATGAGGCATGGTGCCACAAACACATTCTAGTTCACAAAGTGGAACTCATCACACATTTTTTCGAGAATATAGAATAACAGTTGAATTCTGCTGTCTTGAACTGCATGCTGTTCATGATGTCCCAAACGTTCTACAGGCCAGTGTGATCTGCTGGTCTAAGAAGAAGTGCTGCAGAGCGGAGAAGAGATAAAGGACTGGGAGATCTAGAGAGAGGATGGTAATCTTGATTAACATTTCTATTTGTATGTATAATTCACAGTATACGATGTTGTTTCGAGCTCCCATAGGGCGGCAGACAATTTGACGCAGCGTCGTCCGTGTTAGGGGAGTGTTTGGCCGGGGTAGGCCGTCACTGTAAAAGAAGAATTTGTTCTAAACTGACTTGCCTAGTGAAATAAAGGTTGAATAAAATAAATAAACAAAATACTCCAGAGTTCCAAGATGGAACGTTCCGTCAACATAGTGCCTGTGCCTTTCATTATTAGTTTAGAGGGATTGGTCATATTTGTTGCATGCATTAATTTGCATATTTGTAATATAACATAACAATACATTTCTCATGTCTAGTGGCTTGGAATGGTAAAGCGTCCACTTAAGGGTCCCCTTTGACAAGAAATGTGCTTCAGTTAGATGCAAATGATGGATTTCTATGTGATGTGTGATGATGGGGTTGGTCGACTGCCTGGAAACTGTTCTGAATATGCTTTAGAATAGAAATGGTTGCAACATGAATTGCAATTTTATTTAATGGGTGAGTGCCAGCACTCAACACAGTCTCAGTAAGAGAGACAGGGTAGTGGGTGGCAGATTGGAGAGTTGAAGTGGAGTCTGGAGCGTTGAGGCAGTATGTATAGGTGTAGCACCTTAATTTGACCTATTTTCTCACAGCAAAATTATCCTGCAGCAACATGATTTGAATGGTCAGTCCATATTGTTGCTTGATCGGTGGTTAAGGAGATTTCTAGTCAGTTGCACAACTGAATGCATTCAACAGAAATGTGTCTTCCACATTTAACCCAAGCCCTCTGAATCAGAGAGGTGAAGGGGGCTGCCTTAAATGCCATTATCAGCACCCAGAGAATTGTTGGGGGTTAACAGCTTTGCTCAAGGGAAGAATGCCACATTTTTCCACTTTGCAGGCTCAGGGATTCGAACCAGCAACTTTCCCTTTACTGTCCCAACGCTCTTAACCGCTAGGCTATTAGCTGGCTAAAAGTCTGCTCCATGAAAAGTGAAATACTGTTAATATCCAGTAACTGTGTTTAAGCGTGAGTTTTTAGTGAATTTAGGTAAATAATGAAGCTCATCTGCATTTCCTGCCGTGCAGGAAAATTCTCAGCAACAAAAGAGTGATCAAATGATGATCGTACACCTGTATTATAGTCAAAAATGTGAACAACATGGGGTTGGGAACAACGAAATATAAGGGGACAAATCTATCTGTCTGGGAGCCAACATGGCACTGACAGAGAGAGAGGAGAAAGAGAGAGAGGGAGATGAAGAGAGAAAATTAAAAAGAAAGCGAAAGAGAGTCCACCAGATTAGGTAAGAGAGAGAGACCAAACAAAGATGACCTCCCAGCTGTTCCCGTGAAAGCCCTGCCCTGGTCTCCTGTGAGAGCCCTGCCCTGGTCTCCTGTGAGAGCCCTGCCCTGGTCTTTGAACACCTTAATCATGCTTCAGTTGAGGGGGATCTGATGGGTCAATACTGTAAGTGTAAATTATGCCCTGTGTGTTATGGATTGGATCTGTCACCCGAGCAGAGCATGGGGTGTATCTGCTCCAGCTGGCCAGCTAGGTATATATCAATCTTCAGTGAGTTGGGAGGGAGGTGGGTAGGGAGTGGGGCTGATAACAATGCATATTCACTCCAGTGTTTAATTGGTATGTTGTAATTACTTTGCCACCATGGCCTATTTATTGTCTTACCTCTCTTGTCTTACCTCATTTGCACTCACTGTATATAGACTTTTTCTACTGTGTTATTGACTATATGTTTGTTTATTCCATGTGTAACTCTGTGTTGTTGTTTGTGTCACACTGCTTTGCTTTATCTTGGCCAGGTCGCAGTTGTAAATGAGAACTTGTTCTCAACTAGCCTACCTGGTTAAATAAAGGTGAAATATAAATGAAATAAAATCTGTACAGTTCTGCTGTACACATCCAGTACATACACAAAGACTAAAAAAGACACAACAACACAGACACAGGAACACATACATACACACGCTACGTCCACTCCAATGTGGCATAAATCACAACCTGTCTAGGTGTGGCATTACGCTGTGCCACCCCATGTCCCTCAGGAACCAAACTGGCAGTTCTACATGCTCCACTGTTTTCATCTTTTTACAATCGATCATCCCATCAACCTAACGCACGGTATGAAAACAGCTGGCCTAGCTGCATGGACATGAGAGAAATTGTGGTCTGAACTTTCATGTTTAGTTGAGGGAGAGAAGGCTACAGCAAATCCCCGACACTATATGTATGAAAGGGCAACCATCTTGATATAAATGTCTTGTTCAAAGACATTATCACAGATACTGTATTAACTTGATATAAAAATTGGGGACAGTTGTGTAGCTGTATAAAAACATGATTGAATATGAATATTTCCTATAGATGTCTATATTGAGCACTGACCTAGAGAGATCACAAGAGAGCACTTGATCAATATAGGCCTAAACTATCTTGAACAGGAATGAATAAGAGCTCATATTATGAAAAAATATATATAGCCTGTCTAACACATCTTGTATAGTACCACTACCATCTAAAAACACTTACTATTCTTCCTGAGAATCTATTTGAAAATGAATAATGCAGCCTAGACTACTGCAAGAGCAGAATAGGAGAATTCAACAGTTTAGCTCTCTGCACATACAGAGAATATAAATAACTTCCACCATAGCAGATAGCCAAGGGTGATGTAGCCAGAGGCTAAACAGCTGTTTGCAAGGGTATGACGTCTCCAATCTTCCCCAAAGCATGACTTAAAGATGCTTTAAAGACAGGGCCGGACTACCCTGGGGCACTTACCCCTGGGGGTGACGTTATGTTGAGATTGCAGGTTCACCCATCCTCCGCACATATTGATACTGTGGTATGAAATAGGGATGCCATTGCTGTTGATGATACTGTGCACTACGATATGATACTGTGCACTACAGTGAAAGAAGCATCTTAAAGCACATTTTTCCTCTGAAATTATATTAAGCCATGACAGGTCAACTAGCAATGATTATTATTTTTTTTTCTATAATTATGTTAATCTCAGGGAAATATTGTGCCAAATACACACTTTTCTCATATATCCCACCATCACACTGCCTACTGTTGCTTTGACTAGGACTACCATTGAGGGGAGTTGGGTTGTAACAAATAGGTGTGTTCCTTTAAATTAAATTCCAAAACTCATAGTATTGAAGTGTCAATTTAACATGCAGCATGATGACAAAGTTGGGTGCATTGTGTTTGTGAGGGTTTATTAAACCAGTTGACAGGATGTGACCTCACCAAGAGTGTCCTTCAGCAGATAATGCAAATGTCCTGTGGTGGAGAGATTAGTGAATGTTCTGTGACGCTGTATCCTGTCAAAATTGCCCACCAATAATGACCCAAGTACAGTTCTATATGCTGCTATTTCTACAAGTGAGGCCAGGAGGATGCACATGACTGCACTGTAGAACTCAAGCCTTTTATCCACTCTGATAGTCCACCACAAATCCGATATATGAGCGCTGTTCACAGAACACTGAAAATAACATTCTTTGAATCAAATAATGCTTTTTCTGCTCTCTTTATTCAAGAATAACTTAGAATGGCACACAGAACACCACCATCTACTGCATGAGAGCGCATAGCACAGCATAATCCATACATCAACCGCATATGGAAATTAGGGACATAAAAAAGAAGCAAGAATTTACTTTTTCCCACTTTCATGTTCCAGACAGAAATGGAAATGAATTACTTAGCAGAGTACAATGTAGTGAATATGCTTTTGCGGAGAACAAAGGTCTATAAAAGGTTCAGTAGTTCAGACAAGTGTGGAGAAGAAAGCGTTCGGGCGAGGATAAGATGAAACGGACTGCCTAGAGAGAGCTCCTTAATGCCACGCGAAGTTGCCCAGCTAGCACATAGAGCTTGGTGAGAGCGTGGTTGTCCTAGTGTTCTTTTGCATACAACCTTCCAACAATGTTGTGGGAATGGTACAGGATACCAAGCTAGCACATAATATTCTGAGAACCATATGTTTCTTAGGTGAGGATTTCAGTACTTCAGCATAACTTTTCCTGCAGGTTTCTTCACGGTTCTATTTAAAGTCATGTTCTCAGAACTTTCAGAGAATATTAAGAAACAATGTTCTTCTGTGGGAATTTCAGTACAGAAGCATAACATTTTCTGCAGGTTTCCTCATGGCCCACTAATTGGCCACACCTGATCTTAATGAGTGCTTGTTTCCTTTGAAATGGAGTTTGTTTGAATAGACTAAAATGAACACCTTTGTATGAGTTAAAAAACCATGACATGCTAGCTCCATCCTGGTGGTGCAGTAGACTAATTTCATGGTTAGACAACAAAAGAGCATGCGTTCGAGACAGTGTGCCACAATAAAACAGAAATGTGTTTGCATGATTAATGCCTAAGAAATGTAATTTCCGTCTGTGCTTGGAATTCAAAACAGTTAAAGCTGCAATATATAACTTTTTGGGCGACTCGACCATATTCACATAGAAATGTGAGTTAAAGATCTGTCATTCTCATTGAAAGGAAGTCTAAGAAGTTGTAGATCTGTTTTATGTGTGCTATTTCTATGATTCCCGTTCTTAAGTGTTGTTTTTACGTCTTTTACTTTCAGTTTAATACACAACTTCAAACAGCTGAAAATACAACATTTTGGGAAATTGAAAACATATTTCACAGCGGTTTAAATAGTACAATGATTCTCTGCACTTGCTTATTTTGTCACATAAAGTGATTACATTTTAGGCGAACTGATTAGGTGATTAGGCGAACTATTCAAATTTTAGCAACCAGGAAATGGCAGAGGGATATCTGTATATTGTATCTTTCACCCAAACTAAGCTAGCAGTGTTATTAATAGTGTTATTGAAACATTCAGTGAAAGTTAAGAAACTTATTCAATAACTTCCAAATACCTATAATTTCTGTTCTCAGAACGTTAATAAAATCTCCCAGGAAAACTTTCAGGGAACCATCCTAAAACGTTCTCAGAACCTCCCTGCAATGTAAACAATAACGTTCCTAGAACAGGAAAAAATGTCACTTATGTTCTCAGAAAATTAAAAAATATACGTTTTACCGGTCAGGAAATGTATGGCTTTGTTCCCAGAACCAATGCGAAATGAAAAATGTACATTCCCACAACATCCAAGGAACCAAATGTGCTAGCTGGGTGACGAACACTGTCTCACATTTAGATTTGCCATTGAATTATTCCCTTCAGCAGGAATGGTACAGAGACAGTGTACTCTCATTAATGTTAGATGGTTCCTCACCCTGAAAGTAGTCTATGGGCTAGGAGAAAGTACATGTTCTTCTTAAAACAGCCACTACCAACTTCAGCTAACTTTAGCCAATGCTAGCTGAAATTGCAAGCTGCACTGCAAACAATAATTATAGCCCTACTGTTTCAGGAGTACAGTGCATTCGAAAAATATTCAGACCCCTTGACTTTTTCCAAATTTTGTTACTTTACAGCCGTATTCTAATATCGATTCAATTGTTTTTTCCCCCTCAATCTACACACCATGGCCCATAATAACAAAGTGAAAACAGGTACTTTTTGCTAATGTACTAATAATCAAAAAAATAAATACACATAAGTATTTAGAACCCTTTGCTATGAGACATGAAATTGAACTCAGGTGCATTCTGTTTCCATTGATCATCCTTGAGATGTTTCTACTACTTAATTGGAGTCCACCTGTGGTAAATTCAAGTGATTGGACAGGATTTGGAAAGGCACACACCTGTCTATATAAGGTCCCACTGTTGACAGTGCATGCCAGAGCAAAAACCAAGCCATGAGGTCGAAGGAATTGTCCGTAGAGCTCAGAGACAGGATTGTGTCGAGGCACAGATCTGGAGAAGGGTACGAAAAAACTTCTGGAGCATTTAAGGTCCCCACAGTGGCCTCCATCATTCTTAAATGGAAGAAGTTTGGAACCACTAAGAATCTTCCTAGAACTGGCCACCCGGCCAAACTGAGCAATCGGAGGAGAAGGGCCGATGGTCACACTGACAGAGCTCCAGTTCCTCTGTGGAGATGGTTGTCCATATGGAAGGTTCTCCCATCTCTGCAGCACTCCACCAATCAGGCCTTTATAGTAGAGTGGCCAGACGGAAGCCACTACTCAGTAAAGGCACATGACAGCCTGCTTGGAGTTTGCCAAAAGGCAGCTAAAGTACTTTCAGACCATGGGAAACAAGACTGCAGTGCTAGCCTCCCTACACTGGCTTCCCTTTAAGGCAAGGGCTGATTTCAAGGTTTTACTGCTAACCTACAAATGGGCTTGCTCCTACCTATCTTTCCGATTTGGTCCTGCCGTACATGCGTACATGTACGCTACGGTCACAAGACGCAGGCTTCCTAATTGTCCCTAGAATTTCTAAGCAAAGAGCTGGAGGCAGGGCTTTCCCCTATAGAGCTACATTTTTATGGAATGGTCTGCCTACCCATGTGAGAGATGCAGACTCGGTCTCAACCTTTTCTCTTCAGTAGGTCATATGATTGAGTGTAGTCTGGCCCAGGAGTGTGAAGGTGAACGGAAAGGCTCTGGAGCAACGAACCGCCCTTGCTGTCTCTGCCTGGCCTAGCCTGTTCCCTTCTCTCCACTGGGATTTTCTTCCTCTAACCCTATTACAGGTGCTAAGTCACTGGCTTACTGGTGCTCTTCCACGCCGTCCCTAGGAGGGGTGCGTCACTTGAGTGGGTTGAGTCGCTGACGTGGTCTTCCTGTCTGGGTTGGCGCTCCCCTTGGGTTGTGCCGTGGCGGAGATCTTTGTGGGCTATACTCGGAATTGCCTCAGGATGGTAAGTTGGTGGTTGAAGGTATCCCTCTAGTGGTGTGGGGGCTGTGTTTTGGCAAAGTGCGTGGGGTTGTATCCTGCCTGTTTGGCCCTTTCTGGGGATATCATCGGATGGGGCCACAGTGTCTCCTGACCCTTCCTGTCCCAGCCTCCAGTATTTATGTTGCAGTAGTTTGTGTCGGGGGGCTAGGGTCAGTCTGTTATATCTGGAGTATTTCTCCTGTCTTATCCGGTGTCCTGTGTGAATTTAAGTATGCTCTCTCTAATTCTCTCTTTCTCTCTCTCTTTCTTTCTTTCTTTCTTTGTTTCTTTCTTTCTTTCTTTCTTTCTTTCTCTCTCTCGGTGGACCTGAGCCCTAGGACCATGCCTCAGGACTACCTGGCATGATGACTCCTTGCTGTCCCCAGTCCACTTGGCCGTGCTGCTGCTCCAGTTTAAATTGTTCTGCCTGCGGCTATGGAACCCTGACCTGTTCACTGGACGTGATACCTGTCTCAGACCTACTGTTTTCAACTCTCTAGAGATAGCAGGAGCAGTAGAGATACGCTCAATGATCGGCAATGAAAAGCCAACTGACATTTACTCCTGAGGTGCTGACTTGTTGCACCCTCGACAAATACTGTGATTATTATTATTTGACCATGCTAGTCATTTATGAACATTTGAACATCTTGGCCATGTTCTGTTATAATCTCCACCCGGCACAGCCAGAAGAGGACTGGCCACCCCTCATAGCCTGGTTCCTCTCTAGGTTTCTACCTAGGTTCTGGCCTTTCTAGGGAGTTTTTCTTAGCCACAGTGCTTCTACACCTGCATTGCTTGCTGTTTGGGGTTTTAGGCTGGGTTTCTGTACAGCACTTTGATATATCAGCTGATGTAGTTTGAAATACATTTGATTTGATTTTCTGGTCTGATGAAACTAAGATTGAACTCTTTGGCATGAATGCCAAGTGTCACGTCTGAAGGAAACCTGGCATTATCCCTACGGTGAAGCATGGTGGTGGCCGCATCATGCTGTGGGGATGTTTTTCAGTGGCAGGACCTGGAAGACTACTCAGGATCGAGGGAAAGATGAACAGAGCAAAGTACAGAGAGATCCTTGATGAAAACCTGCTCCAGAGCGCTCAGGACCTCCGACTGGGGCATAGGTTCACCTTCCAACGACTCTAAGCACACAGCCAAGACAACGCAGGAGTAGCTTCGGGACAAGTCTCTGAATGTCCTTGAGTGGCCCAGCCAGAGTCTGGACTTGAACCCAATCGAACATCTCTGGAGATACCTGAAAATAGCTGTGCAGCGACGCTCCCCATCCAACCTGACAGAGCTTGAGAGGCTCTGCAGAGAAGAATGGAGAAACTCCCCAAATACAAGTGTGCCAAGCTTGTTGCATCATACTCAGGAAGACTTGAGGCTGTAACCAATGCCAAAGATGCTTCAACAACGTGTCTGAATACTTATGTAAATGTGACTCACCACCTGGATTCGTTCTTATGTAGCAAAAATACTTTGTATACAAGTAGAGACTTGGAGCTAGAAAATGGTATATCATACACTGCATTTGAGAAACAATGGGAAAGTTATTCTGCTTTGAAACTTGATAAACTTGTAAACTTACTTTGAGAAAATGGCCTTTGAATGCTTTGGTATCTTATGAAGAGCTCTTCTTTGTCTACACCCATTCAGCATCATTCACACCCTCTAAGCTTTAGCCCCACCCATCTCATTTCGCTCTCGGAGCATTCAGAGCGCACACTTGACGCTCTGGCCAATGATTTGTTTACCTCTAGATAACGAGATGGCAACAATTTCATTACAATTTTTTGCCTACCTTTACTGACAGCAGCCATATTCAACGTGTGTTGTACACTTTAGCTTAAGACATGTAGCTAGCTAGGTAAACAATGAACCCAGCTAGGTAAACATTGTGTAAGATCACACACGTCAAGTAACGTTAGCTAATGAGCCAGCCAGCTAACGTTAGCTAGTTAAACAACAATGAACAGAGTGCCAAATCATGTCATTACTACCCTGCATGAATCTACTGGGAGCAAACCAACGAGGTTCAATGTAAGCTAGCTAACATAACCTCCTACACGTAACGTTAGCTAGGGAGCCAGCCAGCTAACGGTAGCTAGCTAGCTAACAGTACACTTTAGCTTAAGACATGTAGCTAGGTAAACAATGAACCGAACTAGATAAACAATGTGTAAGATCACACACGTTACGTAACGTTAGCTAACAAGCCAGCCAGCTAACGTTAGCGAGTTAAACAACAATGAACATAGTGCCAAATCATGTTGCTACTACCCTGCATGAATCTGATGGGAGCCAACCAACCAGGTTAAATGTTAGCTAGCTAACATTAGGCTCGAACTAGCAAAGCAAATGGTTCTGGGATACGAATAATAATGTCATGCACATACAGAAAACTACAGCCTCGTTCCGGTCCTGAAAGGCACAAGAAAATTCCCAAACGTATCAGATTAAAAAATATTACTAAAAATATTTATAAACATGCAATCACAAGTGAAATATACCAAAACACAGCTTAGCTTGTTGTTAATCCACCTATCGTGTCTGCTTTCGTTGCAAAGCATATTTTCTAAATCTATCTAAGCTTTTCTGTGTGTATCAATCAATGCTAGAACAGTTAGCCTTATATCAGCTTGGTTAGCTTGGTCACGAAAGTCAGAAAAGCAATAAAATGAATCGCTTACCTTTGATAATCTTTGGATGTTTGCACTCATGAGACTCCCAGTTACACAAGAAATGTTATTTTTGTTCGATAAATATTACTTTTATAACAAAAAAACGCCATTTGGGTTGCGCGTTATGTTCAGAAAACCAAAGCCTCGTTCCGTTCAACGAAAATTCCAAAAAGTATCCGTAATGGTGGTAGAAACATGTCAAATGTTTTTTATATTCAATCCTCAGGTTGTTTTTAACAAACATAATCCATAATATTTCAACCGGACCGTAACCTATTCAATAAGAGAGAAAAAGAAAATGGAGAGCTACCCTCTCGTGTGCAGGAACTAATCAGAGGACACCTGACTACTTTTGAAAAATCTCGCTAATTTTTCAAAATAAAAGCCTGAAACTATGTTTAAAGCCTGGTCACAGCCTGAGGAAGCTATTGGAAAATGAATCTGGTTGATACCCCTTTAAATGGAAGAAAGATGGGCCAGGAAACACAGATTTAAAAAAAAAAATAATAATAACTTCCGGGTTAGATTTTCTCAGGTTTTCGCCTGCAGAATAAGTTTTGTTATACTCACAGACAATATTTTGACAGTTTTGGAAACTTTGGAGTGTTTTCTATCCTAATCTGTAAATTATATGCATATTCTACGATCTGGACCTGAGAAATAGTCTGTTTACCTTGGGAACGTTATTTAAAAAAATAATAATAATAATAATCTGACCCCTAGCGTCAAGAGGTTAACTTCTTGAGAATACAGGGGGTGCTATTTCGCATTAGCATAATTGCCTCTACAGACTAAACTGCCTCTTATTCAATTATTGCTGTTACTATATGCATATAACCATATTGCATTGGATAGAAAACAAGCTATGGTTTCTAAAACCGTTCCAATTGAGTCTCTGAGTCAAACACAGGTCATTTCACAGCACTTTCCCTGAGCCT
The DNA here is from genome assembly GCF_029448725.1 of Salvelinus fontinalis. NCBI lineage: Eukaryota > Metazoa > Chordata > Actinopteri > Salmoniformes > Salmonidae > Salvelinus > Salvelinus fontinalis. Next base: position 28,342,929 of record NC_074690.1, on the reverse strand, counting down.
GAAAAAGATTGCAAGATGTGTATGCTCGCTTCAAAGCTCTGCCTATATATGGTCACGCCACCTATGACCCGAATGACACTTCCTACTTCTTCCTATGGGTGTTTGGAAGACGTCAGAGGAGAAATTTTTTGTTTATCTTGTACTGACGTGAAATAAGACTTATTTCTTTAGCGTGACCGACAACTTCCGGTTTCTGAGATGCGCGTTTTCAGAGGTGGCATTGTCTTTTGTTATGCTGACGTTACGGATGAAAACTAGCTCCGTGTCGAAGTTTGTTTGCTACATGTGACCATATCACCGTAATGTATGTTTTTTCAATATAGTTTAATCAGATTATTAGAATTTTTTCGGGAGTTTTGCCGTGTTCCGTTCTTTGAGTTTTTTAACTTTGGGAATTGACCGTGCCAGTCGACCAGTACCAGGCTAAATGAAGAGGGGAGGTTGCCATTGTGAATGGATTGAACGACTCATCAGGACTAAGGACACCTTGATCAACATTCTGATGAAAGACCAGCAATAGTAAGACCCAATTTACGATGTTATTTCATATATCTGTCGTGCATGTGAACTGGTCGGGCGCGTCCAGCCGGTTCTGGCTGGCCTGGTTATGCTAATTAGCGATACATTTTGTTTTCGCTATAAAACATTTAAAAAATCTGAAATATTGTTTGGATTCACCAGATGTTGGGCTTTCAATGTCTGTACGCTGTGTATTTTTTCTGAAATGTTTTAAGACAAGTAATTAGTTAACACAGACTGACCAGCTCAAACAGACAGAAGCCTTCTATATGGCAAACAAATCCGAACTCCTCTATCGGCATGTCCAGGCCGCTCAACATATCTGCCAATCATGGCTAGTGGGAAGGTTGCTGACTTTTTCTGTGGCTTAACCAACAAGGTTCGTAATTATGGAGTATTGTGTGTAGATTGATGAAGAAAAAAAATGAATTTAATACATTTTAGAATGAGGCTATAACATAACAAAATGTGCAAAAAGTTAAAGAGTCTGAATAATTTCCGAAAGCACTGTATATACAGTATGTATGTTTGTATATATATACAGTACCAGTAAAGTTTGGACATACCTACTCATTCCAGGGTTTTTCTTTATTTTTACTATTTTCTACATTGTAGAATAATAGTGAAGACATCAAAACTATGAAATAACACATATTGAATCATATAGTAACCAAAAAACTGTTACACAGATTCTTTACAGTAGCCACCCTTTGTCTTAACCTGTCTAGGCTGAGGGTGCCGCTAGCGGCACTCCCCCCCCACCCCCACTGAAAAGGCAGAGCCGCGAAATTCAAAAAAAATATATTTTTTAAATATTTAACTTTCACACATTAAAGTCCAATACAGCTAATGAAAGACACAGATCTTGTGAATCCAGCCAACGTGTCCGATTTTTAAAATGTTTTACAGGGAAGACACAATATGTAAAGATGTACATCTATTACCTAAAAACACATTAGCATAATCCACCATCTTTTATTTGTCCACCAACACCAGTAGCCATCACCAATTCGGCTAAACTAAGATATTTATAGCCCCTAACCAAGAAAAAAACTCATCAGATGACAGTCTGATAACATATTTATGGTATGGGATAGGTTTTGTTAGAAAAATGTGCATATTTCAGGTAGATGGCATAGGTTACAATTGCACCCACCGTCACAAATGGACTAGAATAACTACATAGAGCAACGTGTTTACCTACTTACTAATCATCAAACATTTCTTAAAAATACACAGCATACACTAATCGAAAGACACAGATCCTGTGAATACAGACAATATTTCAGATTTTCTAAGTGTCTTACAGCGAAAACACAATAAATCGTTATATTAGCATAGCACAGGTGCAAACATTACCCCAGCATTAATTCTAGCCAAAGTGAGCGATAACGTCAACATCGCCAAAATATATTATTTTTTTCACTAACCTTCTCAGAATTCTTCAGATGACACCCCTGTAACATCACATTACAACATGCATATACAGTTTGTTCGAAAATGTGCATATTTAGCCACCAAAATCATGGTTAGACAATGGGGAAAGTAGCCCAGCTGGTGAGAAAATGTCCGTGCGCCATATTAGACAGTGATCTACTCTTATACATAAATACTCATAAACGTGACTAAAAAATATAGGGTGGACATCGATTGATAGACAATTTAATTCTTAATACAATCGCGGAATTACATTTTTTAAATTATCCTTACTTTTCAATACAGTTTGCGCCAAGCGAAGCTACGTCAAAAAACATGGCGTCCTAAGCCACTAACATTTTTCGACAGAAACACGATTTATCATAATAAAAATGTCCTACTTTGAGCTGTTCTTCCATCAGTATCTTGGGCAAAGGATCCTTTCTTGGGTCTAATCGTCTTTTGGTGGAAAGCTGTCCTCTTGCCATGTGGAAATGCCAACTGCGTTCGGGATGAACTGAAAGCGTGCCCACCTATTCACAGCGTTAAAGAAATAAATGTCCCAAAATCGCACTAAACGGATATAAATTGCTATAAAACGCTTTAAATTAACTACCTTATGATGTTTTTAACTCCTATAACGAATCTTAACATGACCGGAGAAAGATTACTCCCAACACTAATGCTTGGAACAGGTGTGGGTCGGTGTCCTCCACGCGCATAACGCAGCTCCAAAAGACTTACTAGCTACAGGGTTTTTTAATTTATAGTGCCTGTGAATGCGCAATCGACCCCATTCAAATCGTCATCACGTAAAGGCATCCAGGGGAAGACGTAAGCAGTGTCCGTATACTCATAGCAATAACAGTGGCCTTTTAACTGACTCCAGATCAGAGGCCAAAATTTCTGAAATCTGACTCCATGTCAGGGAAATTGCTGTAGAATGGGTTCTGTTCCACTTAGAGACAAAATTTCAACTCCTATAGAAACTATAGACTGTTTTCTATCCAATAATAATAATAATATGCATATTGTACGTTCAAGAGTTTTGTAGGAAGCCGTTTCAAAAATTACAAGATTACCATAAATAGTGACAACAGCGCCCCCAGCCTCAACAGGTTAATCACAGCTTTGAACTCTTGGCATTCTCTCAACCAGCTTCATGAGTTAGTGACTACCTGGAGGTGACTACCTGGAGTGATGTTTGCTGATAATGGGCCTCTGTATGCCTATGTAGATATTCCATTAAAATCAGCTGTTTCCAGCTACAGTCGTCATTTACAACATTAACAATGTCTACACTGTATTTCTGATCAATTTGATGTTATTTTAATGAATGAAAAATGTGCTTTTCTTTAAAAAACAAGGACATATCTCAGTGACCCCAAACCTTTGAACAATATGTAACCCTTACTTAACTAGGCAAGTCAGTTAAGAAAACATTTTTATTCACAATGATTGCCTACTCCGGCCAAACCCAGACGATGCTGGGCCAATTGTGCGCCACTCTATGGGACTCCAAATCACAGCCAGATGCAGCCTGGATTTGAACCCGGGACTGCAGTGACATCTCTTGCACTGAGTTGCAGTGTCTTAGACCGCAGCGCCACTTGTTACGCACGCCTCTGAGAAGAGGGAACGCAACTTAATGGGGGCTCATCCGGGATTCCATTAAACCCACCGGACCCTGCTGCACTGAGCTCTCTGTGGTTAGTGATTGAGGTGTGATGGTGGGTTGTGAGTTTGGATGACTTGTTTAGTTTGTGTGTTCAGTAAATTGCTGTGTACAAGATGGCTGCTTCAGCCATCTCCAAGTTCATTGATGCGCCCTCTATTGATTGTTTGGTGAGGTTTCGAAAAGTAGACCTTATAGCTATAGCTGACCATTATGGATTTGTTATCCCTGAGAAAGCCCTAAAGGCTGAGCTTTTGGTGCTAGTCAGGGAGGGATTAGTAAGAGAAAGAATTCTCTCATTGAAAGCAGAGGAGACGGGTAGACTTTCCGATGCCAAGTCGGAGGACAGGGCAGAGGAAGGGGTTGCTCGTACCCACTTTACATTGCCTCGATTCGATCCTTTATCTTCTGCTTCAGGTCGTTCAGACGGGACCGCTAGGCTAAAGGTGAGGCTGGCCCGGTTAGAAAAGGAGCAAAAAGATAAAGAGAGACAAATGCATTTCGATCTTGAAATTAGGAAAATAGAAGCCGACAAGGAGGTGAGGATCCGACAACTGGAGCTAGATGCTGGCTCCAGTACGACTCCAAAAGCTGCTCATCATCAAGCCCACTTTGATGTAAGTAAAAATATAGCTTTAGTCCCTCCATTCCGAGAGTCGGAAGTTGATTCCTATTTCTCTGCGTTTGAGCGTGTGGCCGCTGCGCTACATTGGCCACTCGAGGTTTGGCCGCTCCTGTTACAATGTAAATTGTCTGGGAAAGCCCAGGAAGTAGTAGCTGCTCTCTCGCTGGAAGACAGTTTACACTACGAAACAGTTAAAACTACCGTGTTGCGGGCTTATGAGTTGGTGCCTGAAGCCTATAGACAGCGCTTCAGGAACCACAAGAAACCCTCTCACCGTACTTTTGTTGAGTTTGCTAGGGACAAAGAGTCTCTGTTTAATCGATGGTGTTCAGCCAGCAAAGCTAACACCTTTGCTGATATTCGGGAGTTGATGCTGTTGGAGGATTTTAAAAACAACCTCCCTGATAGAATTGTAGTTCATTTAAATGAACAGAAAGTGGTGACATTGGCCCAGGCAGCAGTGTTGGCAGATGAGTACGCTTTGACACACAAGACTGACTTTGGTGCACCTCGTTTTGAAGGTAGACTGATTACGTCATCAGTGCCTCATTCAGGTCGCTTTTCCTCTGACAAGCCTTTTCATGAGATCCGTGAATGTTTTTACTGTCACCAAAAGGGTCACGTGATTGCGGACTGCCCAGTTTTGAAAAATAAACCGAAACAGTCCCAGTCACCGTCCCCAAAAAGGAAAAGTTTGGGTTTAGTCAAGTCTTTGGCTCGTCCGTTGGTCCGAGGTATTGATTCAGCATTTGAGAAACCGGATCCTGTTTATGCTCCGTTTATCTCTACCGGTTGTGTTTCCTTAACCTGTTGGGGATGGGGGCGCTGTTTAGACTATTTATGCTAATGTGGCTAATTTTTTAAACGGCTTCCCACAAAATCCTTGATCGTACAATATGCATATTATTATTATTATTGGATAGAAAACAGTCTATAGTTTCTATAGGAGTTGAAATTTTGTCTCTAAGTGGAACAGAGCCCATTCTACAGCAATTTCCCTGACATGGAGTCAGATTTGAGAAACGTTGGCCACTTTTCTGAAGTCATTTAAACGGGCACTGTCGTTGCTATGACTATACGGACACTTCTTACGTCTTCCCCTGGATGCCTTTACGTGATGACGATTCCAACGGGCTCGATTGCTCGTTCACAGGCCCTACAAATGAAAAAAACCTTTAGCTAGCAAGTCTTTTCTTGCTGCGTAACGCGCGTGGAAGACACCGACCCTCTCCTGTTCCAAGCGTTAGTTTAGCCTGTTATATTTCTCCGGTCATCTTTTCACTCGTTATAGGAGTTACAAACATCACAAAGTAGTTAATTTAAAGCGTTTTATAGCAATTTATATCCGTTTAGTGCGATTTTGGGACATTTATTTTTGCAACGATGTGAAAAGTTGGGCACGCTTTTCAGTTCATCCCGAACGTAGTTGACATTTCCACATGGCAAGAGGACAGCTTTCCACCAAAAGACGATTTCTCCCAAGAAAGGATCCTTTGCCCAAGATACTGATGGAAGAACAGCTCAAGGTAGGACATTTTTATTATGATAAATCGTGTTTCTGTCGAAACATTTTAGTGGCTTAGGACGCCATGTTTTTTGACGTAGCTTCGCTTGGCGCAAACTGTATTGAAAAGTAAGGATAAATTAAAAAATGTAATAACGCAATTGTATTAAGAATTAAATTGTCTATCAATCCCTGTCCACCCTATATTTTTTAGTCACGTTTATGAGTATTTATGTATAAGAGTAGATCACTGTCTAAGTGGCGCAAGGACGTTTTCTTTACCAGCTTGTCTACATTTCACATTGTCTAACCATGATTTTGGTGGCTAAATATAAACATTTTCGATCAAACTGTATATGCATGTTGTAATGTGATGTTACAGGAGTGTCATCGGAAGAATTCTGAGAAGGTTAGTGAAAAAATTAATATCTTTTGGCGATGTTGACTTTTATCGCTCACTTTGGCTAGAATCAATGCTGGGCTGCTAATTGCTATGTGCTAAGCTAATATAACGATTTATTGTGTTTTCGCTGTAAGACACTTAGAAAATCTGAAATATTGTCTGTATTCACAGGATCTGTGTCTTTCGATTCGTGTATGCTGTGTATTTTTACGAAATGTTTGATGATTAGTAGTTAGGTAAACACGTTGCTCATTGTAATTATTCTAGTCCATTTGTGATGGTGGGTGCAATTGTAAACTATGCCATATACCTGAAATATGCACTTTTTTCTAACAAAACCTATCCCATACCATAAATATGTTATCAGACTGTCATCTAATGAGTTTTTTTGTTGGTTAGGGGCTATAAATATCTTAGTTTAGCCGAATTGGTGATGGCTACTGGTGTTGGTGGACAAATAAAAGATGGTGGATTATGCTAATGTGTTTTTAGGTAATAGATGTACATCTTTACATATTGTGTCTTCCCTGTAAAACATTTTAAAAATCGGAAATGTTGACTGGATTCATAAGATCTGTGTCTTTCATTAGCTGTATTGGACTTTAATGTGTGAAAGTTAAATATTTTAAAAAAATATTTTTTTTGAATTTCGCGGCACTGGTTTTTCAGTGGGGGGGGGGGGGGGTGTGCCGCTAGCGCCACGCTGATCCTAGACAGGTTAACTGGAGAACAAGCTGATCAAAAGCCAATTAAAATCTTACGAGACACCGGGGCGGCGCAGTCAGTAATTATTACTGATGCTTTACCCTGGTCTCCTGAAACGTATTGTGCCTCACATGTTATATTACAGGGGATAGAGACAAAAACAGTACCTGTACCATTACACTGGGTCCACTTAGTGTCAGATTTGGTATCAGGACGTTTCCGTGTTGGTGTAGTGTCTACACTGCCAGTAAAAGGAGTCACATTGCTACTAGGGAATGATATTGCTGGTGGTAACGTTACTCCTGTGTTAGAGGTAGTAGACAACCCAGAAATCCGAACTACAGATGAGAAATTGGTTCAAGCATTTCCTCATGCTTTTCCTGCTTGTGTGTTAACGAGGGGACAATCTCGCAAGTTTGGCGACGTGGTGGATTTGGCTAGTTCCATTTTTGAGAATGTTGAAGTAGAAGACAATGCACCGAGTATTCCTTCTGCAAGTCCGACAGTTTTTACTCCTGTAAAAACTAAGGAAGGGGACTGCGAAATCGCGCCCCAATTACATGACATTCTTTTGTCTGTCACCCCTGAGAAGGTGATTGAATGTCAAAAAGGAGACACCAGTCTTCGTAAGTGTTTTGCTTCGGTAATTTCCATTGAGGAAGCTAAAACTAAAGAGACTGCCTACTTTATGGAAGCAGGAGTTTTGATGCGTAAATGGGCAGCTCATGACACCGTTAATGACTGGAGTGAAGTGTGTCAAGTGGTTGTTCCTACACCGTTCCGACAGCAGGTGCTGTCACTCGCCCATGACCAGGCGTGGTCTGGACATTTGGGGATCACAGACTTATAACCGGGTCCTTCGTCATTTTTTCTGGCCAGGTTTGAAGTCTGATGTGGTCCAATTTTGTAAAACATGTCACGTATGTCAACTCACTGGGAAAGCGAATCAAACAGTTCCTAGAGCACCGCTCTACCCGATTCCTGTGGTGGGGGAACCGTTTGAAAGAGTGATAGTTGATTGTGTATGTCCGTTGCCGAAAACCAGGTCAGGTAACCAGTTCCTATTAACCTGTCTAGGATCAGCGTGGCGCTAGCGGCACACCCCCCCCCCCCCCCACTGAAAAACCAGTGCCGCGAAATTCAAAAAAAATATTTTTTTTAAATATTTAACTTTCACACATTAAAGTCCAATACAGCTAATGAAAGACACAGATCTTGTGAATCCAGTCAACATTTCCGATTTTTAAAATGTTTTACAGGGAAGACACAATATGTAAAGATGTACATCTATTACCTAAAAACACATTAGCATAATCCACCATCTTTTATTTGTCCACCAACACCAGTAGCCATCACCAATTCGGCTAAACTAAGATATTTATAGCCCCTAACCAACAAAAAAACTCATTAGATGACAGTCTGATAACATATTTATGGTATGGGATAGGTTTTGTTAGAAAAAAGTGCATATTTCAGGTAGATGGCATAGGTTACAATTGCACCCACCGTCACAAATGGACTAGAAAAACTACTTAGAGCAACGTGTTTACCTACTTACTAATCATCAAACATTTCGTAAAAATACACAGCATACACGAATCGAAAGACACAGATCCTGTGAATACAGACAATATTTCAGATTTTCTAAGTGTCTTACAGCGAAAACACAATAAATCGTTATATTAGCTTAGCACATAGCAATTAGCAGCCCAGCATTGATTCTAGCCAAAGTGAGCGATAAAAGTCAACATCGCCAAAAGATATTAATTTTTTCACTAACCTTCTCAGAATTCTTCCGATGACACTCCTGTAACATCACATTACAACATGCATATACAGTTTGATCGAAAATGTTTATATTTAGCCACCAAAATCATGGTTAGACAATGTGAAATGTAACTCAGCTGGTCAGAATATGTCCTTGCGCCACTTAGACAGTGATCTACTCTTATACATAAATACTCATAAACGTGACTAAAAAATATAGGGTGGACAGGGATTGATAGACAATTTAATTCTTAATACAATTGCGGAATTACATTTTTTAATTTATCCTTACTTTTCAATACAATTTGCGCCAAGCGAAGCTACGTCAAAAAACATGGCGTCCTAAGCCACTAAAATGTTTCGACAGAAACACGATTTATCATAATAAAAATGTCCTACCTTGAGCTGTTCTTCCATCAGTATCTTGGGCAAAGGATCCTTTCTTGGGAGTAATCGTCTTTTGGTGGAAAGCTGTCCTCTTGCCATGTGGAAATGTCAACTGCGTTCGGGATGAACTGAAAAGCGTGCCCAACTTTTCACATCGTTGCAAAAATAAATGTCCCAAAATCGCACTAAACGGATATAAATTGCTATAAAACGCTTTAAATTAACTACCTTATGATGTTTTTAACTCCTATAACGAGTGAAAAGATGACCGGAGAAATATAACAGGCTAAACTAACGCTTGGAACAGGAGCGGGTCGGTGTCCAGCACGCGCGTTACGCAGCTCCAAAAGAATGACTAGCTTCAGGGTTTTTTCATTTGTAGGGCCTGTGAACGAGCAATCGACCCCGTTGGAATCGTCATCACGTAAAGGCATCCAGGGGAAGACGTAAGAAGTGTCCGTATAGTCATAGCAACGACAGTGCCCTTTTAAATGACTTCAGAAGAGTGGCCAACATTTCTCAAATCTGACTCCATGTCAGGGAAATTGCTGTAGAATGGGCTCTGTTCCACTTAGAGACAAAATTTCAACTCCTATAGAAACTATAGACTGTTTTCTATCCAATAATAATAATAATATGCATATTGTACGATCAAGGATTTTGTGGGAAGCCGTTTAAAAAATTAGCCAAATTAGCATAAATAGTCTAAACAGCGCCCCCATCCCCAACAGGTTAACCCTCAATTTGGCCAAGTGTGAGTTTGGGAAGGCTACGGTGACTTACTTAGGGAATCAAGTGGGACGAGGTCAAGTGCGCCCAGTATCTGGCAAGGTGGAGGCAATTGTTGCTTTTCCTGCTCCCACGACTCGACGCCAGTTGCACAGATTCCTAGGGATGGTAGGGTACTATCGTACATTCTGTAAGAATTTCTCGACGGTAGTAGCTCCCCTTTCGTCTCTGCTTAGTCCCAAGGTACCATTTAGGTGGTCCAAGGACTGTAACCATGCTTTTGAGTCCGCTAAAGCGCTACTTTGTAGTGCCCCAGTGCTTGCCGCCCCCAACTTTGACAAACCTTTTAAGTTGGAGGTTGACGCTAGTATAGTGGGGGTGGGTGCGGTTCTCTTACAGGAAGATGAAGATGGAGTGGATCGGCCCGTCAGTTTCTTTTCCCGTAAGTTCAACTCGTGTCAGTCAAGGTACTCCACAATTGAACAAGAGACACTAGCTTTATTGCTAGCCTTACAGTTCTTTGAAGTATATGCGGGATCCAGTGCCTTGCCTGTAATGGTCTTCACGAACCATAATCCTTTAGTGTTCTTAAAGCAAATGTACAATCATAACCGCCGCCTTATGCGGTGGGCTCTGATTGTACAAGGATATAATGTACAGATAGCCTATGTGAAGGGCTCAGCGAATGTGGTTGCTGACGCTCTATCACGGGTTTACTAACTGGGGAAGCGTTGGTTTTTGTTATTACAAACTGTATGTTTGCAATTTTTGTGGTGGGCGTGTTACGTTCCCCAGTTTCTGTGTTCTGTTTTGTATTTTAGTTTGTGTGTTTCAGGAGATGGCTTCCTGAAATACTCCCCAACCAGCTGATTGGTCGACCCCAGACTAATTGGTGATTGGAGCTGACCCCGCCCCCTCGTCAAGAAGCAGCTGACTAATCACCATTGCCACCTGAAGATAAAAGCCAGTGTTCTGCCCCAAGAGATAGAGGAGATGAGGAGAGAGAGAGTAAGAGATTTAGAGATTTAGAGATTTAGAGATTTAGAGATTTAGAGAGAGAGAGAGAGAGAGAGAGAGAGAGAGAGAGAGAGAGAGAGAGAGAGAGAGAGAGAGAGAGAGAGAGAGAGAGAGAGAGAGAGAGAGAGAGAGAGAGAGGAGAGAGAGAGAGAGAGGAGAGAGAGAGAGAGAGAGAGAGAGAGAGGAGAGGAGAGAGAGAGAGAGAGAGAGAGAGAGAGAGAGAGAGAGAGAGAGAGAGAGAGAGAGAGAGAAATAAATTAGATTGTGATATAGTGTTGGTTGTGTATCAGAAAGTGTGGTATGTACTGTTGTTGTTGGTAGCAGTTTTGCTATGTCCTGTGTTTGTGAGTGTTTGTGAAATCGTTAATAATTACTCTGTTTCATTTGTTCCCAGGGGGGAAGGAGAAGGCACTTTGGGAGTGCTTAGGCAAGAGGCCCGAGGGCATACATATACCCGTAGTATATTTACTGTCTAGGCACACTAGGTAAGACCTGGGCGGACCACCCCCTGTATTTTGGTTAGGGCACCAGGCGGTGCTAAGTTAGGTAAGTTAAGTGGGTAGGCAGGTTAGATAGGAGAGGGGGAACTTTGATATTTACTTTATTTGCTTTGGTTCCGTCCAGCCCCTTTTCCCCATATTACCGTGTAAGAAAATAAATCCTAGTAAACGGTAAATTCTGCTTTTGTGTTATCCTTAAACCATCACACTACCACCACCACCATGCTTGACTGCTGGTATAAGGTTCTTACTGTGGAATGCAGTGTTTTGGTTTTTGCCAGGCATAATGGAACCCATGTTTCCAAAAAGTTATACTTTTGACTCTGTCCATAGATCATTCTTCCAAGAGTCTTCATGCTCATCACTAAGCTAAGGATTCTGGGACTAAACACCTCCCTCTGCAACTGGATCCTAGACTTCCTGACGGGCCGGTTCGAGGTGGTGAGGGTAGGTAGCAACACATCTGCCACGCTGATCCTCAACACGGGGGCCCTTCAGGGGTGCATACTCAGTCCCCTCCTGTACTCCCTGTTCACCCACGACTGCATGGCCAGGCACGACTCCAACACCACCATTAAGTTTGCAGATGATACAACAGTGGTAGACCTGATCACTGACAATAATGAGACAGCCTACAGGGAGGAGGTCAGAGACCTGGCCGGGTGGTGCCAGAATAACAACCTCTCCCTCAACGTAACCAAGACTAAGGAGATGATTGTGGACTACAGGAAAAGGAGGACAGAGCACGCCTCCAATCTCATCGACGGGGCTGTAGTGGAGCAGGTTGAGATTTGGGTCAATTGGGCCGACCAACCAGTGCCTCCGCACATTGGCTAACCGGGCTATCTGCATTGTGTCCCGCCACCCGCCACCCGCCACCCACCACCCACCAACCCCTCTTTTATGCTACTGCTACTCTCTGTTTATAATATATGTATAGTCACTTTAACCATATCTACATGTACATACTACCTCAATCAGCCCGACTAACCGGTGCCTGTATATAGCCTCGCTACTGTTATAGCCTCGCTACTGTATATAGCCTCGCTACTGTTATTTTTCACTGTCTTTTTACTGTTGTTTTTATTTCTTTACTTACCTATTGTTCACCTAATACCTTTTTTACACTGTTGTTTAGAGCCTGTAAGTAAGCGTTTCACTGTTGTATTCGGCGCACGTGACAAACTTTGATTTGATTTGATCATCCAGGTGCTTCCAGGTGCTTTTTGGCAAACTTGAGAACTTTTTGAATGAGATGGGTCCCATTTATGTTTGGCGAAAATCAAGCACATTCCACAGCAAGAACCTCATACCAATGGTCAAGCATGGTGGTGGTAGTGTGATGGTTTGGGGATGCTTTGCTGCCTCAGGACCTGGAAGACATGCCATAATAGAAGGAACCAAGAATTCTTCTGAGAGTTCAGAGAGTTCTACAGGAGAATGTCAGGCCATCCGTCTGTGAGCTGAAGCTGAAGCAAAACATTTGAAATTTTGGACAGTCAAAGTCCAGACATAATCCTCATTGAGATGTTGTGGCAGGACTTGAAATGAGCAGTTCATGCTAGAAAACCCACAAATGTCGCCAAGCAGTTCTGCATGCAAGAGTGGACCAACATTCCTCCACAGTCATTGGAGTTAAAGGTGGCACAACCAGTTATTGAGTGTAAGGGGGCAAGTACTTTTTCAGACAGGGGAATTGGGTGTTGCATAACTTTGTTAATTACATAAATTAAATTAGAATCCATTTTTTTTTTTTTGTAAACTCAGGTTCCCTTTATCTAATATTAAGTTTTATGTTGAAGATCTGATAACATTCAGTATAAAAAAATATGCATAAGTTGAGAAAATCTGAAAGGGGGCAAATACTTTTTCACGGCACTCTATAACTTTACACGCACACACACACACACACACACACACACACACATACACACATACATACATACATACATACATACATACATACATACATACATACATACATAAATAAAACAAAGACATTTAAATGGTACATGCATTTGTTAGGGAATGGCACCACCACTCAGCGCTGCTGAAATGCAGCGGCGTTACCGAGCACGCCATGATGCAGACCCAGAGAGAAGACAAAAGTAGCTTGAGAAAGAGCGAGAGACAAAGAGACAGGGAAATAGAAGAGGATAGCAGATGTCAGTGAGAGAGAGAAGTGTGTTCTAAGGAAAAAATGGAGAGAGACGAAGAGAGAAGTAAAAGCCAGAGCAACAGCCGGGGCATCTTTTACCCATCCCCCATCACTCCCCCACTTCCTGAACATGACCCAAGGCCCTCAAGGTTAGAGCTTGAAGTAGGGCACTTTGATGCTTTATTAGTCAGGATCTATTTGAGTTGTGTTCACATTTTACCATATTTGTGCTCTATTCTGTATTACTAAACATACGCATGCTATTTGTTTGTTTGTTTGATTGGTTTATTGATTGATTAATTTAACTGACATATTGATTAACTGATTGGGTGATTGATTTATTGGGGCTCCCGAGTGGCAAAGCAAATAAAGGTTAATAAAATTGTAATAATAATAAAAATAAAAATAAGTTTTAGATTTGTTTACTGATAAAACTAATAATGCTTACTGTGTTTTAGGCAAGGACATCAAGGTCAAATAAAGACAATACAAAGAAAAGGCTCATGAAAGAAGTCAAGAAACGTCAAGCCGGCCTCCGGAGGGCGCAGCGGTCTAAGGCATTGCATCGCAGTGCTTGAGGCGTCACTACAGACCCAGGTTTGATCCCAGGCTGTCACAGCCTGCTGTTCCAGTTCTAGGACAGGCTCTTCGGATTCAGGCACTACCTTTTTAACATCAGATGACAGTATGCAGCATACAGAGAGCTGAGAGAGATTCTCAAACCCAATAAGTGTTTGATCCATGTGGACTTCAGTGAGAATTACTCCTGCAAATACTCCATTGAAGTCCAGTCGATTTGTTTTGGTGGATCGCATCAGCAGGTGACCCTCAACACTGGAGTATTATATGCAGGAGCACAGCCTTCACCAGCTTCCACGACATAAGATGAAATTTCTTTGAGGCCAGCCATGGCAAAGGGGCTCCAGGCGGTGTTGACGGGACCCTGAAGAAAATCAGCCAACAGGCTAGTGCGTCTATGAGAAGACATTCCAGAAGCGGAGGCACTGTTCAACAAGCTGAAGAGTCTGGAATCATCGGTAGAGCTCTACTTTGTCAGTGAGAACAGTGTCGACACAAAGGTGCAGGAAATGCTTGAGGTAGGTGTGCGACTACACACACACATAGAACTGCTTTTTTTGCATGTCAACTTTTAAACTGCGAGACTGAGCTCTTGTCTAGTGGCTGTGTGAGTAGGGGAATGTTTTCAACATTTTTTCATTTCAGTATATTGTCTCATCTGTTCTCAGGTAACCCATCTAACTGCAGTGAAAGGCACAATGAAGATGCATTAATTAGTGTGATTCCAGGTCACATCAAGTACAGAGACATATCCTGTCTGCCAAAGAGATGAGGGGGTCATGGACTGTCCCTGCTTTGAGTTAAAATAAGAAACTCTAGATGCTGCTGAGGCTCCAAGGTCTGTGTTCACCATTAAAACCCTGTGGCAACCAGAGGCCATTCACTCTCAGCATATTGGTCAGTGGTGTGTGGTGTCCTATGACAAAGAGCCATACCCAGGAATCATGAAAGAATTGGAGAAAGATAACCTGATGAGGATAGAGGGTGCTATTTACACTATGGGGGAAAAACGTGCCCAATTTCAACGGCCTCGTACTCTATTCTTGCTCTTACAATATGCATATTATTATTACTATTGGATAGAAAACACTCTCTAGTTTCTAAAACCGTTTGAATTTTGTCTGTGAGTAAAACAGAACTCATTTGGCAGCACACTTTCTGACCAGGAAGTGGAAAGTCTGAAAATTATGCTCTGTTCAAGGGCCTGCCTATAAATGGGCATGACACGTATGAGTATACATGCACGTCATACACCTTCCCCAGGATGTCAAGATGCAGTGAGAGAAGAAATGGAGTGATTATCTTGGTCTGAGATGGAATACGTCCTCTTGGAATGACGTGTCACCCATTTTACGTTTTCAGGAAGGCGCGAAGTTGGTCCTGGATTTGCCATCGGAATAGCTATCGTTATAGGCGATTACTATCTCCGGCTTTGATTTTATTTGATACATGTGACCATATCATCGTAAAGTATGTTTTTTCAATATAGTTTTATTAGATTTTTGAAATTTATTTGGGACGTTAGGCGTGTTGCGTTGTGTGCCTTTGTTCAGAGAGGAGAGCTTCGAGCCACTTGGCCAGTGTGCTTGCTAAATCAGGAGGGAAAACGATGTTCTAAATCCAAACAACGACTGTTCTGGACAAAGGACCCCTTGTCCAACATTCTGATGGAAGATCACCAAAAGTAGGACCCATTTTATGATGCTATTTCATATATCTGTCAAACTGTATACTAGTAGTTTTGCGGCCAGATTTTGGGCACTCTCTCGCTATAACGTAAGGTGGATGTCGTAATGAAGATATTTTTAGAATTCTAACACTGTGATTGCATTAAGAACTAGTGTTACTATCATTTCCTATACAACATGTATTTTTTTGTAATGTTTATGAATAGCTATTTGGTCAGAATAGGTGAGAGTCTAATAGAAATATCCGCACATTCTGGGAAAAAGAAGCTACATTAGCATAATGGATAACCACTGATTTCAGCTCTAAATATGCACATTTTCGAACAAAACATACGTGTATGTATAACCTGATGTTATAGGACTGTCATCTGAGGAAGGTTTATGAAGGTTAGTGAAAATTGATATCTTTTGCTGGTTTATTCGCTAACGCTAACGTGCCTATTGCTATCGCTAATGTGCCTTGATGAATGAATGTGGTAGTGTGTAGGCTATTGTAGTAAGCTAATATAATGCTATATTGTGTTTTCGCTGTAAAACACTTAAAAAATCAGAAATATTGGCTGGATTCACAAGATGCTTGTCTCTCATTTGCTGTACACGATGCATTTTTCAGAAATGTTTTATGATGAGTATTTAGGTATTCCACGTTGGTCTCTATAATTACTCTGGCTCCTTCGGTGCTATTTTTGACGGTAGCTGTGATGGTAGCTGCAATGTACAACTGATTTATACCTCAAATATGCACATTTTTCGAACAAAACATAGATTTATTGTTCAGCGAATGTGGTTGCTGACGCTCTATCACGGGTTTACTAACTGGGGAAGCGTTGGTTTTTGTTATTACAAACTGTATGTTTGCAATTTTTGTGGTGGGCGTGTTACGTTCCCCAGTTTCTGTGTTCTGTTTTGTATTTTAGTGTGTGTGTTTCAGGAGATGGCTTCCTGAAATACTCCCCAACCAGCTGATTGGTCAACCCCAGGCTAATTGGGGATTGGAGCTGACCCCGCCCCCTCGTCAAGAAGCAGCTGACACTAATCACCATTGCCACCTGAAGATAAAAGCCAGTGTTCTGCCCCAAAAAGAGAGGAGGAGAGAGGAGATTGATGAGATAAGGAGTAGAGATTTGGAGATTGAGAGAGAGAAAAATTAGATTGTGATATAGTGTGGGTTGTGTATCAGAAAGTGTGGTATGTACTGTTGTTGTTGGTAGCAGTTTTTCTATGTCCTGTGTTTGTGAGTGTTTGTGAAATCATTAATAATTACTCTGTTTCATTTGTTCCCAGGGGGGAAGGAGAAGGCACTTTGGGAGTGCTTAGGCAAGAGGCCCGCGGGCATACATATACCCGTAGTATATTTACTGTCTAGGCACACTAGGTAAGACCTGGGCGGACCACCCCCTGTATTTTGGTTAGGGCACCAGACGGTGCTAAGTTAGGTAAGTTAAGTGGGTAGGCAGGTTAGATAGGAGAGGGGGAACTTTGATATTTACTTTCTTTGCTTTGGTTCCGTCCAGCCCCTTTTCCCCATATTACCGTGTAAGAAAATAAATTCTAGTAAACGGTAAATTCTGCTTTTGGTGTCATCCTTACTCGCACCTACAGTCCATACCTCTTGCACTTCAGAGAGTTGAGTTGTAGCAGGGAGTTGCGTTCCCTCTTCTCAGAGGCGTGCGTAACAAACATGTTATAAGACTGTCATCTGATGAAGTTGTTTCTTGGTTAGTTTGGTTGGTTCTTGGTTAGTTAGGTTGGCTTTGTGCATGCTACCTGTGCTGTGAAAAATGTCTGTCCTTCTTTGTATTTGGTGGTGAGCTAACATAAATATACGTGCTGTTTTCGCTGTTAAACGTTTAAAAATTCGGATATGTTAACTGGATTCACAAGATGTGTATCTTTCATTTGCTGTATTGGACTTGTTAATGTGTGAAAGTTAAATATTTAGAAAAAATATTTTTGGAATTTGCGCTCTGCCTTTTCAGCGGAACGCCTCGGCCAGACAGGATAACATCCAGGTCAAGTGCACCGTAATATAAAGCCCACGTGATGACATCAGCTGGTACACTGATCACTAGGTTGTATGCCGGATCTCAAAAGCACAGGCACTTCATTAAAGGTCTGTACAAATGGAGAAAAAAAATCTGCTTGGAGGTGGAGTGAAGTGGAGTGGAGAGGAGGGGAAGGAGGAGTGGGAAGGGTGAGGGAAGGGAGTGAAGTGGAGAAGCGGCGAGGAGGTGGGAGGTTAATGTATTCTTATCCGCATGACATATTTAATAAATGCTGTTAAAAACTTTTTGAATAACCATTTTATTAAGCTTGAACCAGGAGCCGAGAATTGTTAGGAGCAAAATGAGTGGGGTTGTTTATCATAAAACGCTTGATTATTGTTATCAAACTTGAACTAATAGTGATCTTCCGATACAATCCAATTGTTTTACTTATAGCTATGTTGTTCTAATGCAATAATTGTGTTTTAATAATCCGTTATGTTGTTTTACGAATCAGGTTGACAATGTTTTTAAAACACCAAAAAGTTAATTGAAAATTACATAAATAGAAAGTGGTTATAGTTATAAATGTCATGTTTTTTTTTTACTATTTAACAGATTTCGAAGTTAATAAAATATTTTCCATTGTTTAAATATTTTGTTTATTACTGGTGTTAGTTCCACCCTGTTATTGCCTTCCACCCTGTTATTGCCTTCCACCCTGTTATTGCCTTCCACCCTGTTATTGCTTTCCACTCTGTTATTGCTTTCCACCCTGTTGTGCTTCATTCCACCCTGTTAGTTCGGTATTTTAAAATCATAATTTAACAATACCATAAAATGTTAGGCACGTCTTTTTGGTAACCTGTAGAGATAGAAGGATTCAACTACATGTCAAACATGTTAACAAAATTCACACTTATCAAAAGTTGACGTCCAAAAGGCACCACATAGTAGGAATGACCCTCCTATAGTTGCAGACTAGGGACTCCTTATCTTGTCCAAGAAGCTTGGCTCGTAGCACACCTTAAAGGTCAAAGGTCCTATTAACCTGAAACCCCATGAGTCTGATGTGTGTGGCTCTATGAGCCTTTTAGTGGGTGACTCTTGCCAAAGGTGAACCCGCCCAGACCCGAAAATGATAACATGTCCATCCCTTTTGTAAACAACGTACATTGCATGGCACTATCAAACACCCCAGCTGTTCACATTCAACGGTATCAATGCATGTCTATTTGGCCTACATTATCAAGCTCCCAGGTTGTGGGAGAGATGGAGAAATGGGTCACCAATAGTTTGTGGTTGGGGAGAGATTACAAACATGCCACACAGGGCTGGAATATCAGAACAGCCCATCTATTTCCACGTCATTGATCCAGAAAGCTCAGTGGGACTGGGCCCTGTGCGTCCGGAGGGAGCCCCATTTTGACCATGTACTTAAGCTAGCTCTAGTATTCTGTGTCTGTTTATTATTCATGAAACCTGAAGGCAGAGATAAGACGCATCAGAGCTTCTGCAGCGTCCTGCCTACGTGCCTGATTTGAGGGTTGGTTGGGGTGATGAAATGGCATCTGTGGAGCTGAATATGTAACAAAACATCCCATCACACTATGATGAAAAGGGTTCAACCATCCAACAAATGTAGTGGTGGAAAAATGACTGATCAGATGCAATGCTTCAGACAAGCACACAGTATTAAGCGTCAGGGACAACAAACACTAAAGTCATATTGAAATCTGAAATTATATCCATCTGATACATAATCCTAACAACACCTAACAATTTGTTGTACTGTAGGTTCATTGTCATATCGTACACATCAAAAACCATTAAAAATGATCAAGAAATAGATATTTTTGGTCCAAATGCTGTTTTGAAGTAAAGAAAATTGTACCTACATACTGAATAAGGCTATAAAGCCAAAATGTCTGTGTACGCTATCCCTGATGCAGTAAAAAAGTAAGCTTTATGCGACACTTTTGAGTGCGAACCCATTACACCTCTTTGTTGGTCTTGTTGGATGGACAGATGTTCTAAGTCTTGTTTCTGCTGTGACAAGGTAAGCTGTCGCAAGAATTACTACAGTACAGTGGAAAGGCCATGGCACACTTCATAATGAGAGACACAGAGCAAACCAGAGGAAGCAAAGCACCAATCATAATCCTGGCGTGAACGTGACTGGAATGAGGAACACACCCACACTTCACCATCCTAGCCATTGAGATGTTGGCTTGACCAGACTTAGTGTGTCATTTCTTGAAATAGTTGACAAACCAATCATACAAGCTTGAATTCATAATTTCAGTCCTGTGTTGCAATACCTTGCTCATGGGTACTCATTTCCTTGCATAAAAAGGGCTTATTTTATTAACATTGTGATATTTTATGATATATAGCTCCCTCTCCTGGTGTGTCAAGGAACAGGCTCACATTATTTAGGAAAGTCACAGTACTGTATAGACCTAAACAAGACACACTCGTGTATGTGTAAGTATGCACATATATGTTATAGCAGTTGGCAAGGAAATACATAATTTGTATCATTGGAATCATGGAAATGTTTTTCCTTTTGCAATATTGTTTACAGTAATTACACTAGTGTGCCTGTCTACAGAAATGATATTTGCTTGGGATAGGTGTCAGAAAAGCTTGTTCAGATAAACGGCTGAATTGTGTGATTCCCAAATACTTTGCTAGAAATAAAACCTCACACGCAAAGAACAGGGTAGCAAAGTTCAACAATCATTCTAAGAACTGTCAAAATCCGCAGAGAAATTCTTTCTATCTAAATAAGAAGATCATTTAAGCGCGCAAGAGTCTCAACCAGATATTCTTTCATAAGGATTTCCTGATGTCGACATTTTGACATCAGAACGAATATACACTGAACAAAAATATAAATGGAACATGGAACAATTTCAAAGATTTTACTGACTTACAGTTCATATAAGGTCAATTGAAATAAATAAATAAATTAGGCTCTAATCTATAGATTTCATATGACTGGGTATACAGCTATACATCTGTTGGTCACAGATACCTCTAAATAAACACTAGGGGTGTGGATGAAAAAAACAGTCAGTATCTGGTGTGACCACCATTTGACTCATGCAGTGTGACACATCTCCTTAGCATAGAGTTGATCGACATGGGGCTGTACATTATAATGCTGAAACATGAGGTGATGGTGGCGGATGAATGGCACGACAATGAGTCTCGGGATCTCATCACGGTATCTCTGTGTGCAATTGTGTTTGTTGTCGTTAGCTTATACCTGCCCATACCATAACCTCACCGCCACCATGGGGCACTCTGTTCACAACGTTGATATCAGCAAACCGCTCTCACACATGCTGTCTGCCATCTGCCCGGTACAGTTGAAACTGGGCTTCATCAGTGAAAAGCACACTTCTCCAGTGTGCCAGTGGCCATCAAAGGTGAGTATTTACCCGCTGAAGTCGGTTACAACGCCGAACTGCAGCCAGGTCAAGACCCTGGTGAGGACAAGAAGCACTCAGATGAACTTCCATGAGACGGTTTCTGACAGTTTGTGCAGAAATTCTTCTGAGCAAACCCACACTTTCATCTGCTGTCTGGGTGGCTGGTCTCAGACGATCCTGCAGGTGAAGATGCCGGATGTGAAGGTCCTGGGCTGGCGTGGTTACACATGGTTCTGCGGTTGTGAGGCCGGTTGGACATACTGCCAAATTCTCTAAAATGACACTTATGGTAAAGAAATTCATATTCAATTCTCTGGTGGACATTCCTGTAGTCAGCATGCCAATTGCACGCTCTCTCAAAACTTGAGAAATCTGTGGCATTGTGCTGTGCGAAGAAACTGCACATTTTAGAGTGTCCTTTTATTGTTCCCAGCACAAGGTGTGCCTGTGTAATGATCATGCGGTTTAATCAGCTTCTTGATATGCCACACCTGTCAGGTGGATGAATTATCTTGCAAATGAGAAATGCTCACTAACAAGTATGTAAACAAATTTGTGCACATTTGAGATAAATTAGCTTTTTGTGCTTATGGAACATTTCTGGGATGTTTTATTTCAGCTCATGAAACATGGGACCAATACTTTACACATTGTGTTTCTA
This sequence comes from Salvelinus fontinalis, assembly GCF_029448725.1. Classification (NCBI taxonomy): domain Eukaryota; kingdom Metazoa; phylum Chordata; class Actinopteri; order Salmoniformes; family Salmonidae; genus Salvelinus; species Salvelinus fontinalis. The sequence goes on along the minus strand of NC_074690.1, from coordinate 28,321,171 downwards.
TATTTGTTCAGTATATTTTAAAACGGTTCTGATTGAGCACTCACAGAGAATCATGGCAAACAAGAGAATAAATATAAAGGAAATCTTACAGGGCAGTCGACAAAAAATAATAAAGAAGAGAACCAGGAGGCACTGATCAGAGTGGAGAGAATTTCAGCCAAATCAAATCAGTCCTTCTTGTTAAGTTAGTCCACCCCACCACTTCCTCATTCTCAACATTAGAGAGAAGCAGGCAGCCTCCACTTACCCAGCCACCCACTCACTTTTGAAGCCATAACCAATCAGCCTGCCAAAAGGCCCAGGGCAGATGAACTGGCTGTGTGGGATGAGCCATATGAACCATACACATCACTGGCTGAGTAGAACGTTGAGAGAGAGAAAAAAACAAAAGGAGGGTGAGGATGAATGCATAACTGATTTGAGATGAGGCAGTAAGAACCATGGCTGGATTAAGAAATCACAATTGACCAGTCACATGTATTTATTTATTATGCAGTTAATGTTTCATTTTTTTATTAATCAGTTACCCAATCAAGCCATAGTAAAATGTTCTCAGAACCTCCCTGCAGCCTAAAAAGAACAGTCAACATTTTTTGGAAAAACAAATCGACATTCACTCTGCGCTCCATGGAATGAGTGCTAAAGGTTTCTGCTGTTCTAAAACCATGCTACTGGGCAAAAACTGGTTTAACTTCTTATGGCTGCAGGGGCAGTATTGAGTAGCTTGGATGAAAGGTGCACAGAGGTGCCCATAGTAAACTGCCTGCTCCTCAGTCCCAGTTGCTAATATATGCATATTATTATTCGTATTGGATAGAAAACACTCTGACGTTTCTAAAACTGTTTGAATTATGTCTGTGAGTATAACATAACTCATATGGCAGGCAAAAACCTGAGAAGTTCCACTTCCTGTTTGAATTGTTTCTGAGGTGGCAGGTTTTCAACCAAGTTCTCATTGAAATTACAGCGAAATGTTGATGAGTTTTCTTCCTACGGCTTCCACTAGATGTCAACAGTCAATAGAACTTTGTCTGATGACTCTAATGTGAAGGGGGGCCGAAGGAGACATGAATTAGTCATCACTGCCATGAGGTGACCACGCATTGAAGACGCCTTCACATGGGGAGGATCTCCGTTCCACCGCTATACTGAAGTCAATTGAATTCTCCTGGTGGGAACGTTATTCAAGATGTATGTTAACAACATTCTAAAGAGGGATTCAGTACATCGTTTGACATGTTTCTACTGACTGTTACGGAACTTTTGGACATTTCATCACGTTATACGTTATACGTTATACGTTATATTTTTTCATCACGTTACATCACGTGGATGTGCTTTGTGACTTTGGAATTGTTTACCGCTATCGCGCTAACCAAAGTAGATAATTGGACATAACGGACATTATCGAACAAATCAAGCATTTATTGTGGACCTGGGATTCCTAGGACTGCATTCTGATGAAGTTCATCAAAGGTAAGGAAACATTTATCATGTATTTTCTGGTTTCTGTTGACCCCAACATGGCAGCTAATTTGGCTATTGTTCTGAGCTCCGTCTCAGATTATTGCATGATTTGCTTTTTCCGTAAAGTTTTTTTGAAATCTGACACAGCGGTTGCATTAAAGAGAGGTATATCTATAATTCCATGTGTATAACTTGTATTATCATCTACATTTATGATGAGTATTTCTGTTGAAACGATGTGGCTATGCAAAATCACTTGATGTTTTTGGAACTAGTGAATGTAACGCGCCAATGTAAACTCAGATTTTTTGTTATAAATATGAACTTTATCAAACAAAACATGCATGTATTGTGTAACATGAAGTCCTATGAATGTCATCTGATGAAGATAATCAAAGGTTAGTGATTAATTTTATCTCTATTTCTGCTTTTTGTGAAAGCTATCTTTCGCTGGAAAAATGGCTGTGCTTATTGTGGTTTGGTGGTGACCTAACATAATCGTTTGTAGTGCTTTCGCTGAAAAGCATATTTGAAATTGGACACTTTGGTGGGATTAACAACAAGATTACCTTTAAAATGATAATAGACACATGTATGTTTGAGGAATTTTAATTATGAGATTTTTGTTGTTTGAATTTGGCGCCCTGCACTTTCACTGGCTGCTGTCATATCGATCCCGGTAGCGGGATGCAGCCATAAGAAGTTTTAATCAATGTTGTTTCCACATAATTTCAACCAAAAACATCTATGCAATGACGTTGAATCAACATTGAAAACTCACTGGATTAGCAAAAAGTAATCAACATAAGATTATTTGGTCTTTTTTTCACCCAACTTTAACCTAAATCCAATGACATGGTGACATTTTGTTGATTTTCACATTGGATTCACGTTGTTTGACAATTCAAAACTAGAAGTTGAACTGATGTTTGTGCCCATTGGGATTCTTATTGTCTTTTTAAAGTAAGTAATTGATAATGCAATATTGATCAGACCATAGGAGAACCCAGTTGTTTCAAAGTCAAGAGGAGTAAAGATCTGTGAAATTACAGCATTCTTTATCGAAATGTACGTGGGAATAGGTTTGAAGTGAAATCTTTGTTTTAGACTCAACTAAACAACAAGTCAATAATTCATCAAATATAAATTATTTTGCTTTGAACAGGCATCAAACCCAAAGTGGGCAGGACTGCTGTCTCTCTGATCTCTAAACATGATGCAGATAACGTTGTTTTGAGGATCTGCAGCAAATATTAATGTAGAGAATAGATCCAAACCTCACCAGTGCGAAACTAAAGTTGACCGTCACTTTTTGAGTAGAGTGCAGAATTGCACCAACAATATTTCAATCTTTCTGATCGTAGCCTACTAATACTGTAGGCTTACGCGTAGGGTCCTGCAACCCTTTTTAATTAGTTATAAGTCGAGAGTAAAATCTCAACTCTTTTTTTAATGCATGACATGTGGTCCAACTATTCGACCGTGTGTTTCCAGTCAGTATGAAAGAGATGGTGGACACAATCTCACCAATTACAAGCTGGCTTTCAAATACCATCCAATACAAAGTCAGACATATGGGTGTGCTACAGGGCGGTCGCACATGGTAGCATTTTTTGTTAGTGGGCCTAATTTTCCAGTGCGTGAAGCTGTCCCCGTAAGTGGCCGTATCAGTGGAGTACAGCAATTCTGCATCACCCACCCACTGACTGCTAATCTGCCTGCAAGGAACTTTACCAATGAAGCAGCCTACAAGGCAGAATTTATCAGCCTCTGAAGCTACTATTGAATATGATCAAGCTCTGAGGCTGAAATTCTATCTGATCATCTTGTCAGGAATTGAGCTCATCCACTCTGTATTAAATATTATCCATACAACTTTAAGTGTCCTATAGACTTATACACATATCAGTTGTGCAAGCTAAAGGACACAATGTTTTATGGATAATATTTACATTTACAGATTGGATGAGCTCCATTCCTGAGAGGCTGATCAGATTCAATAGCAGCCTCATAGGCTGACGTCAGGATGCTGCCTTGTAGGCTGTCTTCAAGGAGCTCTACATATGAGTCTGCTATTAAAACTGATCAGCCTGCCAGGAATAGAGCTCACCCCCCTGGATCGTATATGTATCTGCATATAAAGCACTTTGACAGCTAAGCTGCATGCAAGGAGCCTTACATATAAAAACAGTCTACAAGGCAGCATCATGACTCAGACCCGGTGGCAGGATAAAGTGCCTAAGGGGGCAGTTGAAATCTTTGAGGGGGAACAATTTAGGGGGGGTTCTAGCATTGGAATTATATTGAATTCTGCTTATATCACGCTATACCACAAACAAAGTTCAAATGCCGAGACTCCAGGACCTTTGAGTGCTTATGAAGTGACAGGCTACATATTTTGCACCAACCTATCTCCGCTGCTCTGTATCAGTGCAATGGACAGCGCCTTTCCCACTAAAACAAGGCCGTTTGGTAATGGGCTAAAATAAAGGCTAAAAGATGAATGGGGTAAATCACCTATTACAAACAGACTATGTGAATGGAGCCATACACACAGCTGTCTTACCAAAATAATGCAAATTAAATACTGAAAGTAGTAGCCCAGTTATTCATGCATGCAAACCAAAATGTTTGGCTTAGAATACCGACAACTGCAAATGCGAAAGAATGTGAACAGAACAAAACAGCGGTATCAAGTAGGCCTAGTAAACCAAATATCAGATCGATAAAGGTATGGGGTCAGTATCGCCAACGTCAATATCGTGTTCTATTATTAAGTTTGTAAGGGTATCAGAAAACAAACCTGGAAATCTGCAAATCAGACCAACCATCTCTTTCCGCCCATTAACAGGTAGATGAGCGAGAAGGCTATCTAAAATATCCAGTATCTTTGAATTTTTCAATCTACCCTGCAGTATGCAATCGTCGGGACCAGGAACATCTTCCTCCTCATGCATGGACCTAGCATGACAAGAACCCAGCGAAATAACGGTATTGGCCAAAAGAACAGGTTTACCGTCCTCTGTAGACTCCCACTGTACAACCTCAGAGGAACGTGCATAATAGGGTTTTAACAAACTTACATGGCACAGTTGGTGTGCTTTTCTCCGTTCTGGAGTGGCAACTAGATAGTTTAGCTCAGTGCACTGGCGCACAACCGTATATGGACCTTGAAACAGTAGTGACACTCTTCAAAGTGAGCTTTACCACAGGAGTCATGCTCAACCCTAATTGAATGAAACTCTGCCCGTGAACCAAAGTATATCGGTGAGCGAGGCCCAAATCCCTCCGAACACCCCCACTCACTCCGAATACGGGGCTCTGCAAAGACACTTGTGAGTCAAAACATACTCGTCCGCCAAAACCGCAGCTTCAGCGGTAGTCTTTACTTTTCGTTCGTTAATGTATGTGGCTATATGATATGGGATGGTGTCCTTAAATTGCTCTAGCATAACCAGATCACACAGCCCTTGGAAAGTCATACCTGCAGAGGCGGAACACCAGCGATTAAACTGTGAAGATAACAACCTCTAGGTAAATCTGGGTCACCTTCCCAGAGCAAACTCTCCCCTGAGAGCTTTCCTTCCCTAACCAGCTCTAGCCGCTCTTGTTGCAGCTTGATTTTAGCACGCTCCAAATCCTGTTTAAATTCCAATTCCTTTTCATACTTTACCTGATCAGCACGCTCCAAATCCTGTTTAAATTCCAATTCCTTTTCATACTTTACCTGATCAGCACGCTCCAAATCCTGTTTAAATTCCAATTCCTTTTCATACTTTACCTGATCAGCACGCTCCAAATCCTGTTTAAATTCCAATTCCTTTTCATACTTTACCCAATCAGCACGCTCCAAATCCTGTTTAAATTCCAATTCCTTTTCATACTTTACCCAATCAGCATGCTCCAAATCCTGTTTAAATTCCAATTCCTTTTCATACTTTACCCAATCAGCACGCTCCAAATCCTGTTTAAATGCCAATTATTTTTTATATTTTACACGGTCCTGCTCTAGCTTCTCACGATCATGCTCTAGCTGTAACAGAAGCAGTTCTTTCTGCTGTTCAAAAAGAAGACTACTAGGACTAACAAATGGAGCGGACCTTGTAACTTACGGGAAGATGGCGAGTCCTCAGCAGAGGCTGCATCAAGAATACCACTCTCCGTCAGATTGGCCTTCAATATCAACCTAATATAATTTTTTTGACGTTTATCACTCATTTCAACCTTGTAGTGTTCAGAAATCTTCAACAGCTGTTCTTTAGTACATCATTCTAACAGTTCCTCTGATGGAAAGCGAATGAACTTGTCTACATTAGACGCCATAGTCAGAAGTAAAAGAAAAAAATCTCACTCTTCTCCTCTGCTGAACACACCAGACCGTACCACAAGAGAAGTAACAATCACACTGGGCACCACAGAAGAAAGATGAGATACATATGGAGCTTCCCCAAAACCTACAGTAACTCAACCCTAGTTTTCGTGCAGATTTGCGGTGGGTAATTACGCACTGTAGCCCGCTGGCAAGGAAATAAACCACCCAGCACACTGGCAGATTCCCCCAAGCCACGGATGTGCCCCCGAGACAACTGCTCAGTCCACAGACCCCACACAAAAATAACAAACAAAATAACCATGCCCAACGTATTCCAAAATGAAACACATCGCTAAGCCTAACAGGGGGAAAAGGCTATAGCTCTGGGTAGCAAGTTTCACTATCCTATCCAAATCTCCCACTGAGGTACACAGCTGATTGTACTCACCTCCTCAGACCGATGTCCCAACAGCAAGTAGAGCAAGAGTTTCCAGGCTAGGCAGGGGCCTGGAAACTAACCAATGAACTCTCTCCAGCACACAACTAACTATACAACGCAGAGGCAAGTTTACCAAAAACAAACAAAGGCAACCAATACTGGGTCTACCAAACTCAAAAACTGTTACAGAAGATGCAAACAAAGCACCTATAGAATTTAACATTAACTCCACATTTTCTCCCAAACACAACACACATACTAGTAAGTCAAACGACACTAGTATTAGTCCTTCATAATGCAACAAAGTGCTATACGTCAAAATGTCTAGGAACAACCCTTATGATCCCGGATGAGCTCACACTTGTCACGAACCGGCTCGAAGTTCGTAACAAAAGGGAGACAACGTGGAGACAAGGAGTAACAAAATATATTTATTAAATAAAGTAAACTAAATACAACAATGGTGTGTGTAATCAGTAATGTAAGTGAGTGTTTTGCATGCATAAATGTGATAATGCGGGGTGTTGAAAGGTGCCAAAGCAAAGAACCAAAAGGCCACAAAAATACCACAACAAAATCTATAAAGGTGTCTGCATTTCTCTGACGACCCTCCCGGCTCCGCCCACCGACATCCTATTAAGGAAAACAAGAGCAAAGAGAAAGAATTCGGCAGACAGAGTGGGAGGGTTGTCCCACAAGTGTCAACCCCAGGAGGACTAGCAAAAGGAGAATAGCAAAATCAGGAGAACGGGAAAAAACGCTGGTTGACTTGAAACATACAAGATGAACTGCCACAGAGAGACAGGAAACACAGGGATAAATACACTCGGGAAAACAAGCGACACCTGGAGGGAGTGGAGACAATAACAAGGACAGGTGAAACAGATCAGGGTGTGACAGTACCCCCTCCCCTAGGGGAGCTACCTGGCATTCTACCTGGGCGCATATCTGGCTGTCTTAAGCAGGGACCCAGCACCTCTCCTCTGGGCCATGACCCTCCCAGTCAACCAGGTACTGGAAACCCCTGCCCCGTGGTCAAACCCTCAGGAGGCATCTCACCATATACGCTGTCTGGCCATCGATGACCCGGGGGGAGGGATGGGCCTTGAAACAGAAGACAAAGGACAATGAGACACAGGCTTGATCCTAGACACATGGAAGGTAGGGTGAATACGGAGGGTACGGGGTAACACAAGACGGACAGCAGTGGAACTCAGGACTCTGGAGGTCGGAAAAGGACCAATGAAATGGGGAGACAGCTTGCGGGACTCCATCCGAAGGGGCAGATCCCGAGTGGAAAGCCATAGCCTCTGCCCAATGCGGTAGCGGGGAGCTGGGGTCCGGCGACGGTCTGCTTGTTGACGATACATGGAGTTGGTCTTGAAGATAGCCGCCCTGGCTCTTCTCCAGATATGTCGACAGCGGCGGACAAACATCTGGGCCGAGGGTACGGTGACCTCCTGCTCTTGAAACCAACAGTGCAGTATCATCTGCATAGAGGAAAAGGTCACATGTACAGGCAGATTTCAGATCATTTATATCCACACTGTACAAATAAAATGTATTCCCCATTTGAATGTTTCTAATGTACAATCTACAGTACATCACTGTGAAATGCTAGTTACATCACTTTTTCAAAATAGCAAATTCCCTACTGTACCTGGCTAAGGATTCACATTACAGCTGGCTAACTGGGTTTCTCAACTCCACAATATGTATGTGAATGATGTAGCTACATCGGGGAGTTGAGAAACTCGGCTAGCCAGTTAGTAGCTATAGATTGTAAAACCAGATAATGTGATTTAACCAAAACATTTTGGCATCCATTATATTGTTTAGTGTAGCAAAAATAATTTTAGACCAACCTTAGCGATAGCGTCTTTGTCCTCAATTTGTCGAAAAGGGAGTGTCATCAAATGTCCGTGACAGGTTGCAAGGGGTCCTTTTGAATTTAGAAAATGCTAAGTTATTAAAATAAATAAACATTTTCTATTTCAAGTCTTCTCTCGTTGATTGAGACAGGTGTCTGTCATCATGACATGTGGCACTTTGGGGTGAACCCACTTGGCTCAATCAATGAGAGAAGACTTGAAATAAACAAGATGGCGGTGAACACATTGTTGAATGTGGAGCTAATGTTGTAAAACCGTGATTGACCACACACTCCAGCACACTAGGTGGCGGCATACACCTTTAATGTTTGTTTTTTCGGACTGCCATTATATCGAAGAAGAAGAAGAAGTAGTACACATTGTATTATTTCATATTTATTTTAATAACAGAGCATTTTCTAAATTCAAACGGAACCCCTGCAATTGAACACGGATATTTTTTGGGACTCCTGTTTCCACAAATGAAGGACGATTTGCTACACAAAACAGTACCTAACCTGTAGCTCCCTGTATAATGGATACCAAAATGTTTTGGTCAAATCCCATTATCTGGTGTTAAAATCTGTAGCTAGCCAGCTAGTTACTTTACTAAGGCTTCATGCATGCTTAATCTAACTATATATTGTGACTAGATCAGGCCTCTGTTCTGGTTCTGATCAACCAGGCTTTTGTTCCAGCCCAGCACCAACACGTCAGATTCAATACTTTGTTATCCAGACTGGAGATCATGATTTGAGTTAGTTTAGTGCTGGGGCTGGAACAAAAGCATTCACCCAGTACAGCAGCTCTCCAGGACCCTGAGCTATATATAGATGGGTAACACCCACCCTCCAGTCTTGCTGGACATAGACAACAAAATCAATACATTTTGAGAATGTAGGCTCATCTATTAGAGCTGGGCCATATGGACAAATATCCATATTGCCAGAACCCTGAATTGATGCAAGAAAAAGAGTTTATAACATTGTGCACCACAGTTTTTATTTTGATCATCCTTTAAACTAGTGCAATTAGTTTGATGGTTGTAGCCATCAAATGTCCCATTAACAATCACCCATATTAGCAAACAGATTTAATTTAAAACTTCACATTTCTCTAGTATAGGCTACGTATTGTAATGAACGATATCAGCAAAATGCCTGCAATAAGTGATCGGTATGGTTGGTGTCGATCCTTTTTGGTTTATTGTCCCAGCTCTAGTGTCTATATATTTTACATGTAGCATTGTGTATCCTATTTCTATTTCTATTTATCGGACTATAGCATCAAGGCATATGCCACTGAAGAACATCAAGATGGTCCATCTGTATCCCCACCCAGACCTCCCCATACCTGTCAATATGCCTGCAGACACTGTTTGACAAGGATGCCTTGCTCAGCTGGGGTTACTGATGAAAAGGGGGGGACTAGCCTATAGTTTACTGTACTTGCAAAAATGGGGACACGGACATGCCATCCTTCCACATTTTATCTATCCTTGCAGTAAATTACCTATTTAGGTATCCTAGAGCAGACTAAAATTCATTACATTTTATTGAATAAATAGAACATGACCAGTATTTGCAGAAGTGGAGGCTCCTCAGAGGAGGAAGGGGAGGGACATCCTTGTAACGTCCTGACCAGAGTTCTTATATGTTTTGCTTGTTTAGTGTTGGTCAGGACGTGAGCTGGGTGGGAATTCTATGTTGTGTGTCTAGTTTGTCTGTTTCTGTGTCCAGCCTAATATGGTTCTCAATCAGAGGCAGCTGTCAATCGTTGTCCCTGATTGAGAATCATATATAGGAGGCTTGTTTTGTGTTGGGATTTTGTGGGTGATTGTTTCCTGTCTCTGTGTTTTGTCTGCACCAGAAAGGGCTGTCTCGGTTTTCACATTTATTATTTTGTTACTTGTATGAGTGTTACCGTTTATTCGTCTAATTAAACATGTTGAACACTAGCCGCGCTGCATTTTGGTCCTCTCCTTCACCTATGGAAGAAAACCGTTACAATCCTCCTTAGTGAATTTCATAAAAAATCTAAATCGTGAAACATTAAAAAAGCTATCCTTTTTAGAATAAACTATACTAAATATATTCATATGTGCCAGTGTTGTGCCTTTAGATTTTGAGAAAATGAACAACTAAGGAAGACTTTTTCAGCTCTCTCATTGACTTCTCAAACCCCAAGCCTGGCCTACACTGCTTGGTCTGTTTCGCAGGTGCTCCAGGAAGTCTTGCGATGTTGCGCGTCTGGGTTTAAAAACTGTGACAAAGTAGCCAATCGCCGCTCAGATTCACACATCGAGGAAATAAAGGTTGATCAAATAGGAATGAAGGCGGGATCTGCATTGAATAGCAATCGGGACTGGGAATTAATTTCCTTATTCCGCATTGTTCCCCAAAAAATTCTGCTAGTCTGTGTGTGACAGTAGACTGTTCTAGATTGCGCAGATTGAAAACGCACCAGTTTGAATAAACATGATGCAATGTTCCAAGTTGTCAAATTAGGGTTTGTAAGGTCATGAAACTTCATGGAAATTAGTTGAATTATTTTTGTTAATGTAATTCACGAAGGCACCCTCTTAAATATCTACATACCAGCAATTATTACCAGCATGTCTGTGTGTGCTGGGTTTGTGCCAGTGTGAGTGGGCCGTTGCCCGAGGAGAGAGAGCAGGACATTTTGTCACGCCCTGACTTTAGTTATATTTGCTTTCTTTATTATTTGGTTAGGTCAGGGTGTGACAAGGTGTGGTTTGTTTAGTTTTTGTATTGTCTAGGGGTTTTTGACTTGTCTAGGGTTTTTTGTTATCTATGGGGATTTTGTATTGTCTAGGGGTTGTAGGTTTATGTTGGCCTGAGTGGGTTCCCAATCAGAGACAGCTGTTTATCGTTGTCTCTGATTGGGGAGCCTATTTAGGTTGCCATTTTCCATGTTGGTTTGGTGGGTAGTTGTCCATGTTTAGTTGCCTGTGAGCACTATGTTGGCTTCACGTGGTTGTTGTTGTGGTGGTGAATTCTTATATTAAACAAGTATGTACGCTCTAAACGCTGCGCCTTGGTCCACTCCTTTAAACGGCCGTGACACATTTGAGCAGCAGGTATAACATAATGGCAGACAACAGACAAACTAGTAGCAGTTATCTCGCTAGTTAACTCTAGCTAAGCATTAATGTCATTGTCGCTTTTCCACCTGCACTGTAGACTCTAAATTAATCTGCACCGTTGGAATACTGGGATTCCCCTCTATTAAACAGTAGCCATGTAATTGCAACAACACAAAAAAATATTCTAATAATAGTCTAAATGACAAATAACTTGCTGTGCATAGATCTCCGCTGAAACATAAATATTTTAGCCTTATACACTGAACAAAAATATAAATGCAACATGTTAAAGTGTTGGTCCCATGTTTCATGAGCTGAAATAAAAGATCTCAGAAATGTTCCATAAACAATAAAAACATATTTATCAAAACTTTTGTGCACAAATTTATTTCCATTCCTGTTCAATCTAATTTATTTATAAAGCCCTTCTTACATCAGCTGATATCTCAAAGTGCTGTACAGAAACCCAGCCTAAAACCCCAAACAGCAAGCAATGCAGGTGTAGAAGCATGGTGGCTAGGTGGCTAGGAAAAGCATGGTGGCTAGGAAAAACTCACTAGTAAGGCCAGAACCTAGGAAGAAACCTAGAGAGGAACCATGCTATGAGGGGTGGCCAGTCCTCTTCTGGCTGTGCTGGGTGGAGATTATAACAGAACATGGCCAAGATGTTCATAGATGACTAGCAGGGTTAAATAATAATAATCACAGTGGTTGTCGAGGGTGCAACAGGTCAGCACCTCAGGAGTAAATGACAGTTGGCTTTTCATAGCCGATCATTCAGAGTATCTCTACCGCTCCTGCTGTCTCTAGAGAATTGAAAACAGCAGGTCTGGGACAGGTAGCACGTATGGTGAACAGGTCAGGGTTCCATAGCAGAACAGTTGAAACTGGAGCAGCAGCACGGCCAGGTGGACTGGGGACAGCAAGGAGTCATCAGGCCAGGTAGTCCTGAGGCATGGTCCTAGGGCTTAGGTCCTCCGAGAGAAAGAAAGAGAGAGAGAGAATTAGAGAGAGCATACTTAAATTCACACAGAACACCGGATAAGACAGGAGAAATACTCCAGATATAACAGACTGACTCTAGCCCCCCGACACATAAACTACTGCAGCATAAATACTTGAGGCTGAGACAGGAGGGGTCGGGAGACACTGTGGCCCCATCTGACGATACCCCCGGACAGGGCCAAACAGGCAGGATACAAACCCACCCACTTTGCCAAAGCACAGCCCCCACACCACTAGAGGGATATCTTCAACCACCAACCTACCATCCTGAGACAAGGCTGAGTATAGCCCACAAAGATCTCTGCCACGGACAGATCCACAAAGATCTCTGCTCCCAAGGGGGAGCACCAACCCTGGACAGGAAGATCACGTCAGTGACTCAACCCACTCAAGTGACGCACCCCTCCTAGGGACGGCATGGAAGAGCACCAGTAAGCCAGTGACTCAGCCCCTGTAATAGGGTTAGAGGCAGAGAATCCCAGTGGAGAGAGGGGAACCAGCCAGGCAGAGACAGCAAGGGCGGTTCGTTGCTCCAGTGCCTGTCCGTTCACCTTCACACTCCTGGGCCAGACTACACTCAATCATAGGACCTACTGAAGAGTCTTCAAAAAGACTTAAAGTTTGAGACTGAGTCTGCGTCTCTCACATGGGTAGGCAGATCATTCCATAAAAATGGAGCTCTATAGGAGAATACCCTGTCTCCAGCTGTTTGCTTAGAAATTCTAGCGACGGTAAGGAGGCCTGTGTCTTGTGACCGTAGCGTACGTGTAGGTATGTACGGCAGGACCAAATCAGAAAGATAGGTAGGAGCAAGCCCATGTAATGCTTTGTAGGTTAGCAGTAAAACCTTGAAATCAGTCCTTGCCTTAACAGGAAGCCAGTGTAGAGAGGCTAGCACTGGAGTAATATGATCACATTTTGGGGTTCTTGTCAAGATTCTAGCAGTCGTGTTTAGCACTAACTGAAGTTTATTTAGTGCTTTATCCGGGTAGCCGGAAAGTAGAGCATTGCAGTAGTCTAACCTAGAAGTGACAAAAGCATGGATTCATTTTTCTGCATCATTTTTGGACAAAGTTTCTGAATTTTGCAATGTTACGTAGATGGAAAAAAGCTGTCCTTGAAACAATGTTGATATGTTCGTCAAAAGAGAGATTAGGGTCCAGAGTAATGCCGAGGTCCTTCACAGTTTTATTTGAGACGACTGTATAACCATCAAGATTAATTGTCAGATTTAACAAAAGATCTCTTTGTTTCTTGGGACCTAGAACAAGCATCTCTGCTTTGTCCGAGTTTAAAGGTAGAACATTTGCAGCCATCCACTTCCTTATGTCTGAAACACAGGCTTCCAGGGAGGGCAATTTTGGGGCTTCACCATGTTTCATCAAAATGTACAGCTGTGTGTCATCCGCATAGCAGTGAAAGTTAACATTATGTTTTCGAATGACATCACCAAGAGGTAAAATATATAGTGAAAACAATAGTGGTCCTAAAACGTAACCTTTTACATTTACAGTTGATTTGTCAGAGGTCAAACCATACACAGAGACAAACTGATATCTTTCCGACAGATAAGATCTAAACCAGGCCAGAACTTGTCCGTGTAGACCAATTTGGGTTTCCAATCTCTCCAAAATAATGTGGTGATCGATGGTATCAAAAGCAGCACTAAGGTCTAGGAGCACGAGGATAGATGCAGAGCCTCGGGTCGAACGCCATTAAAAGGTAATTTACCACCTTCACAAGTGGAGTCTCAGTGCTATGATGGGGTCTAAAACCAGACGGAAGCATTTCGTATACATTGTTTGTCTTCAGGAAGGCAGTGAGTTGCTGCGCAACAGCTTTTTCAAAACATTTTGAGAGGAATGGAAGATTCGATATATGCCGATAGTTTTTTATATTTTCTGGGTCAAGGTTTTGCTTTTTCAAGAGAGGATTTATTACTACCACTTAGTGAGTTTGGTACACATCCGGTGGATAGAGAGCCGTTTATTATGTTCAAAATAGGAGGGCCAAGCACAGGAAGCAGCTCTTTCAGTAGTTTAGTTGGAATAGGGTCCAGTATGCAGCTTGAAGGATTAGAAGCCTTGATTATTTTCATCATTGTGTCAAGAGATATAGTACTAAAACACTTGAGTGTCTCCCTTGATCCTAGGTCCTGGCAGAGTTGTGCAGACTCAGGACAACTGAGCTTTGGAGGAATACGCAGATTTAAAGAGGAATCCGTAATATGCTTTCTAATGATCATGATCTTTTCCTCAAAGAAGTTAATGAATTTATCACTGCTGAAGTGAAAGCCATCCTCACTTGGGGAATGCTGCTTTTTAGTTAGCTTTGCCACAGTATCAAAAATACATTTTGGATTGTTCTTATTTTCCTCAATTAAGTTGGAAAAATAGGATGATCGGGCAGCAGTGAGGGCTCTTCGATACTGCACGGTACTCTTTCCAAGCTAGTCGGAAGACTTTCAGTTTGGTGTGGCGCCATTTCCGTTCCAATTTTCTGGAAGCTTGCTTCAGAGCTCGAGTATTTTCTGTACACCAGGGAGCTAGTTTCTTATGACAAATGTTTTTGTTTTTAGGGATGCAACTGCATCTTGGGTATTGCTCAAGGTTAAATTGAGTTCCTCAGTTAGGTGGTTGACTGATTTTTGTACTCTGACGTCCTTGGTTAGGCGAAAGGAGTCTGGAAGGGCATCTTGGAAATCTTTGGTTTGTCTGAGAATTTATAGCACGACTTTTGATGATCCTTGGTTGGGGTCTGAGCAGATTATTTGTTGCAATTGCAAACATAATAAAATGGTGGTCCGATAGTCCAGGATTATGAGGAAAAACATTAAGATCCACAACATTTATTCCACGGGACAAAACTAGGTCCAGAGTATGACTGTGGCAGTGAGTAGGTCCGGAGACATGTTGGACAAAACCTGTTAGTGAGCATTTCTTCTTTGCCCATAATACATACACCTGACAGGTGTGGCATTTCAAGAAGCTAAGTAAAAAGCATGATCATTACACAGGTGCACCTTGTGCTGGGGAAAATAAAAGGCTACTCTAAAATGTATAGTTTTGTCACACACACAATGCCACAGATGTCTCAAGTTTTGAGGGAGTATGCAATTAGCATGCTAACTGCAGGAATGTCCAAGAGAGCTGTTGCCAGAGAATTGATTGTTAATTTCTCTACCATAAGCCACCTCCAACGTTGTTTTAGAGAATTTGGCAGTACGTCCAACCGGCCTCACAACCGCAGACCATTAGTGTGAAGTTATGTGAGCGAAGGGTTTGCTGATGTCAACGTAGTGGTGGTGGGGTTATGGTATGGGCAGGCATACGCTACGGACAACGAACACAATTGTGACAAAATTGACAAAAAGGCCCATTGTGAGGCCCATATTTTTAAGGTATCTATGACCAACAGATGCATATCTGTATTCCCAGTCATGTGAAATCCATAGATTAGGGCCTGATTAATTAATTTACATTTACTGATTTCCTCATATAAACTGTAAATCAGTAACATTTTTAAAATTGTTGCATGCTGCGTTTATATTTTTGTTCAGTAGATATAAACATGTCTAGTTAGATACTGTACTTTGCTTTGAAGTGTTGTGGGAGAATCAGAATTAGCTAAGTAACATAGATAATTAAGATGTCTTATCTGCAGAATATGTTTATATGATTGAACTGCTGAATTCTTGTTATTAGAATGTCTCCCTTCAGACTCTGGTGTTGGCGATTGCACTTCCTCCCTCATATGGGCCTCAGTCACCTGGGGCCCATATGAGGGGAGAAGTCAGGCTTGTCTATCACATGTCCCTGTTGCTATGCAGAATATGAGAAAGAGATTAGGGCAAAGGAGGTGAGAAGGGAACATTGTGGAGACAAGTGATTGGTTCCCCATTACTGACACCATCCCTTCACATGGTTCATATTAGATACACATTCACCTATGGAAACAATGTCTGTGCGTCAGTCACCCCCTCTTTGGGTCTTGGGGGAGATTGTCCTCTCCCCTGGTTTCCTTTTTAGCAAGATGGAGAATAAGTAACGAAAGATGTCATTTTGTGTTCTTGGTACTGAACAAAACAACAAGTTCTTTGTACTGGAGGCAGAGTGCTGGCACAGGATGTGTGGGGTTGGTGTTTGGAACCATTGTACGTCATCTCTGAGGTTGCACCTATCTTGCGATGGTATATAACCAAGAGACTCACTCCACTCAGTGGGCCTTCACTCTATTCCCTTTTGTGGAGGTATTGTGACCATCTCCCTTATCGATAAGTTATTTTGATAAAGTTTATATCCTGATTGGTGATTGACCTTGTCTCTCCTCATTATTGATTAAAATATTTACCCCAGAAGTAGCTTACCTTACCCATTTGATCCCTGATTCATTGAATGAGGGAATCATTTAATAAAGACAAAAGAATTTGGTTGTAATGTTACAATATTTTATATCAAGGGGGGCAACCATCCTCCAGGATAGCTACTGCATGGGTTTGCAGGCTTTTGTTCAAGCCCTGGTCTAACCACAATGTAGCCTAAACATCAGCTGCTCAGCAGGGCCATGATAAGATGGCACCGACAGACATGGCAGCTCTGCTTCTTGCTCCTAAGCAACTTTGCAGTGTTTTGTTTTTTTGTGTGTTATTTCTTACATCATTAGCCCAGAAGGTTTTTTGTGTTATTACATACAGCCGGAAAGAACTTTTGGATATCAGAGCAGCGGTAACTCACCAGCATTATGACCAGGAATACGACTTTCCCGAATTGGAGCCTTTGTTCTTAACCCCAGGGCAATTTATCTTATCCCAGAGGCTGCTTCAAGACGCCACCGTCGGAGAAGCGGTATACGGAGTGGCCTTCTAGTCCAACTCAGGACGCATGCACACCATCCACTGCTTCCGAGTATATTACTTGTTAATGTTCATTCTCTGTACAATAAAGTAGACAAGCTCAGGGTGAGGATCTCCTTCCAGAGAGACATCACGGACTGTAACATACTCTGTTTCACGGAATCATGGCTCTCTCCGGATATACTGTCCCGTCCATACAGCCATCTGGGTTCTCAGTACATTGCACAGACAGGAATAAAGAATTCTCCGGGAAGAAGAAAGGCGTGGTGTATGTTTCATGATTAACTACTCATGGTGTGATTGTGATAACATACAGAAACTCAAGTCCTTTTGTTCACCTGACCTAGAATACCTCACAATCAAATGCCGACCGTATTACCTCCCAAGAGAATTATCTTCGGTTAAAGTTACAGCCATGCATATTCTCCCTCAAGCCAATACCACGATGGCCCTCAAGGAACTACACTGGACTTTGTGCAAACTGTAAACCACATATCCTGAGGCCGCATTTATTGTAGCTGGGGATTTTATCAAAGCAAATTTGAGGAAAATACTACCGAAGTTCTATCAACACATTGACTGTAGGACTCACGCTGCTAAAACGCTCAACCACTGTGACTATCCCTTCTAGGATGCCTACAAGGCCCACCCCCACCCTCCCTTCGGCAAATCAGATCATGACTCCATTTTGCTCCTCCCTTTTTATAGGCAGAAACTCAAACAGAAAGTACCTGTGCTAAGGTCTATTCAACGCTGGTCTGACCAATCTGAATCCATGCTTCAAAATTGTTTTGGTCAAGCGGACTGGAAATATGTTCCAAGTAGCCTCTGAGAATAACATTGACGTATACACGGACACATTGACCGAGTTCATCAGGAAGTGTATAGGGGATGTTGTTCCCACTGTGACTATTAAAACCTACCCAAACCAGAAATCGTTGATAGATGGCAGCATTTGTGCAAAACTGAAAGCACGAACCACCGCATTTAACCAATGCAAGGTGACTGGGAATATGGTTGAATACAAACAGTGTAGTTATTCCCTCCAGAAGGCAACCAAACAGGCAAAACGTCAGTACAGACACAAAGTGGAGTCGCAATTCAATGGCTCAGACATGAGACGGATATGTGACAGGGTCAACAGACAATCACGAATTACAAAGAGAAAACCAGCCACGTCGCGGACACAGACGTCTTGCTGCCGGACAAGCTACACACCTTCTTCACCCGCTTTGAGGATAACCCAGTGCCACTGACGCGGCCCGCTCCCAAGGACTGTGGGCTCTCCTTCTCAGTGGCTGACGTGAGTAAGACATTTAAGCGGGTTAACCCTCGCAAGGCTGCCGGCCCTGACAGCATCCCTAGCCGCGTCATCAGAGCATGCGCAGACCAGCTGGCTGGAGTGTTTACGGACATATTCAATCTCTCTCTATCCCAGTCTGCTGTCCCCACTTGCTTCAAGATGTCCACCTTTGTTCCTAAATTCTATCACCCCGTAGCACTCACTTCTGTCATCATTAAGTGCTTTGAGAGGTTAAGGAACATATCACCTCTACCTTACTTGACAGCTCATCATTAAGCTCAGGGCACTGGGTCTGAACCCTACCCTGTGCAACTGGGTCCTGGACTTCCTGACAGGACGCCCCCAGGTGGTGAAGGTAGGAAACAACACCTCCACTTTGCTGATCCTCAACACAGAGGCCCCACAAGGGTGCATGCTCAGCCCCCACCTGTACTCCCTGTTCACCCATGACTGCGTGGCCAGGCACGCCTCCAACTCAATCATCAAGTTTGCAGACGACACAACAGTAGTAGGCCTAATTACCAACAATGACGAGACAGCCTAAAGGGCGGAGGTGAGGGCCCTGGTGGAGTGGTGCCAGGAAAATAACCTGATTGTCGACTTCAGGAAACAGCAGAGGGAGCACGCCCCTATCCACATTGACGTGACCGCAATGGAGATAGTGGAAAGCTTCAAGTTCCTCGGTGCACACATCACTGACAATCTGAAATGGTCCAAGCACACAGACGGTGTGGTAATGAAGGCGCAACAGCGCCTCTTCAACCTCAGGAGGCTGAAGACATTTGGCTTGGCCCCTAAGACCCTCACAAACTTTTACAGATGCACAATTGAGAGCATCCTGTCGGGCTGTATCACCGCCTGCTACGGCAACTGCACCACCCGCAACCGCAGGGCTCTCCAGAGGGTGGTACAGTCTGCCCAACGCATCACCGGGGGCACACTGCCTGCCCTCCAGGACACCTACTGCACCCGATGTCACAGGAAGGCCAAAAAGATAATCACGGACATCAACCACCCGAGCCACGTCCTGTTCAACCCGCTACCATGCAGAAGGTGAAGTCAGTACAGGTGCATCAAAGCTGAGACCGAGACTGAAAAAACAGCTTTTATCTCAAGGCCATCAGACTGTTAAATAGCCATCACTAGCCGGCTACCACCCGGTTACTCAACCCTGCACCCTAGAGGCTGCTGCCCTATATCCTGTACATAGACATGGGATCACTTTAATAATGGAACACTAGTCACTTTAATAATGTTTACATAATGCTTTACTCATTTCATATGCATATATTGTGTTCTATTCTACTGTATTTTAGTCAATGCCACCCCAACATTGCTCGTCCTAATATTTGAATATTTAATAATTCCATTCTTTTACTTTTAGATTTGTGTGTATTGTTGGCAATTGTTAGATACTACTGCACTGTTAAAGTAGGAACACAAGCATTTCACTACACCTGCAATAACATCTGCTAAATATGTGTATGTGACCAATAAAATGTGATTTGATTTGATAAGCAGACTTGGGTGTTTCAGGGCTGGATCAAAAGCCAAGCCTGCACTACCAGGAGCTCTCCAGATGGAGGGTTGACCACATTTTAACAACATGTGACTAACAGTGCAGTTCTACTTTGTGGGGGTTTGATCAAGGGCACAACGGCAAGAGAGAGAGAGAGAGCTAGCTAGCTAGTTATATTTGGTTGTATTTATTTTTGTTATTTTTATATTATATTTATTTATTACTTTCACTTAACTAGCAAATGCAGCTAGCTAGTTAAGCCTACTCAAACAGAGAGGTATGCTATGTTAGCTAGCTGGCTATGGCTATCCAACACTGGAACTATTCCAAGTCAAGTTAAGCTTTTTAACTGCTAAACTGCTTTATGACTGTACACTATACTGCATGATTGTAGCGGGTTTACTAACGTGTTAGTTCTAGTAGTTCTAGTTGACTATAACATGACAACGATGTAAGCTATGTGTAGGGGTCATGGTATGAAGGTTTGGCTTGGAAAGGTTTTTCACCTGGTGACAGACATCTGATGTGTTGTGCACTGAAGTCCACAAGCGAAGAGAAAAGGTGAGAGGAGGAGAGCGTGTAGATAGTTGCGAGAAGGAATTATATATGTACAACGAGCAAAGTGATCATGCTCAACCTGTGTACCTACATTGTAAACTTTCATTCATAGGCTAGGTTGTAGCAACCTCATGATGGTACAGGGAAAATTTGAGTAGCATGTAGTAGCTTGAACCTATCGATGTTACATTAAGCTGGATGAATGGAATATTAATGAAAAAAATAATCATCCTCCGCATCTTAAACGGCACCGATCACTACTGATTTACATTACATACATTCACTCACTGATCATGTATTGTTCTCTGTTTGCAGTGAGCTGAGCATTAAGAATTGGATCATGTCCATGTTATATGCTGGGCATGAGTCTCACAGCTCCATCCCTACTGTGCACAGGAGAAGACATTAACCCACCTGACTCGACCCTGGTTTTCTTTGCAAGCCGCTTCCTGTCTTTCTGGGTGCCTTATACAGAAAGGTGTGGTTTGACCCAAAGACGTTTCTTATTCTCCTTTCTTTTGTTTTGTTTCAGAGTTACAAGTAAGGACGATAACTTTTTAAGTGTCGGCCTGGCCTATATGTTCATCAGGATCAGCTGGCAAATCCTAAACCTCTGGGACTGAGTATTATCTGAGTGAACCATGTGGAGTGTTGCCAGAGGAAAGACAGGGAGTGTAACATTGGGAAAAGACCCAGGACAGAGAACAAGGGAGCTTTGGATGTGAATGATGCTCAACCTTCCTCTGCTTCAGCTTCCAAGCCTGAGAGCAGATCTAGTAGCTGTACTGACCGATTTTAGCCACCAGGTGGGAGTAGAACCTCAGGGAGCAGCTGCAGCAGGAATGGCAACGACAAATAATTTTACCATCATTTAAATAGGCAAGTCAGTTATGAACAAATTCTTATTTACAATGACAGCCTAGGAACAGTGGGCTAACTGCCTTGCTCAGAATGACAGTTCTTTACCTTGTCAACTCCGGGATTCAATCTAGCAACCTTTCGGTTACTGGCCCAACTCTCTAAATGCTAGGCTACCTTCCTCCCCTGGTAGAGGATAAGGAGCCATGCAAACAGGCTTGTTCAAAGACTGACATTGATGTCTCAACGACCTACACTGTGCACAGCCTTCTCTCAGCAAACTGATCCATACATACTTGACATCGACCTTGATTTTTGTCTCTTGTAAGAATCCCTTCAAGGAGATGTCCACACACAGGTAAAGGCAATGATCTGTAACTGTTGGAAACGAGAGGCTTAGCCTTCTCAAGGAAACATATGCTGCTGAGATGAAGCAGATTTCTTACTTAGTATCAGCAAAAGTGTTGTAAGATGTTTAGATGTGTTGCTTTTCTTTGGAAATCATGTCATGATTTGACGCCATCAGTTTTACTCCCCCTCCTCTTTTACTCCCCCTCCTACCATAGGAGCAGTACACTATTCTACAGGTGCTATGTATACAGCTTTATTAAACCTAGTGAAGACCCAGATGAGATAAGAGAAAATACTGTGTCTTTTCCAAAAGTGTTATGTGTTTCAGAAGGTGTCTTTGTATCAGAAGTATGTGGTGTTTCTCTTCTACTGTACACTACAACTGTGTTGTGTTGTGTTCAGGAAGAATTGACAGAGTGTGTGAAGAGACATATCCAGCAGCTGGAGGATCTGGAGACAGCATTTGAAGACCTGGTGGAGGATGATAGTAAGGAGATTGTCAGGTGCTGGGCTGCCAACCCTGGGTAGGGTAAATTTCTACCTGCCTTACAGTAACTCTGTTGCCAACCCGGATAAATCTGCTCTAGCTGCCAGGCAGAAACTGCTGCATCACCCCAACTAGGCCTAATCTTCAGTCGGAAACCTTTTTTCTTAAGAACCCTTCTCTCAGCACTGTTCAGTCATATAATACCAGCACAATATCAGAACTGGGGAGAGGTTAGATTGAGATCTACGTCTGGTGATTTTTCCCTCATACATCAATATCTATGCTATTCCTCCCATGAACAGATATAATATATTTTGTGTGTAATCAAGTTTTTCTTGGGGGTTGATCACCTCTCTGTTGTCTGCCTCCTCGTTGATACCAGTTGTCATAGTCTCATGTCAGAATTAGACGTTCATCCATGTTTAAGGTTAAGTTCAGGCATTATCTCCAAATTATTACGGTAAGGGTTAAGGTTTGGGAAAGGCTTAAAACAAAAAATATACATAACTACTTTCTATAGCTGAACAACCTTTCGAATCAGAGGCAAGAGGCAGATACTTATGCCCATCAGCCATCTCCGTCCACAACTCCCTAGCAAACCCGAAACCAACTTGAAGGTAACAGAGCTCACTGTTGCCCCGAGTGGCCGGTTTCCACGTCATCTTCTGACGTCCTCAGACACGGATGGACATCGAGTACTGACCTGTATCATGGGTAACCTGGCTGCTCACTGTCTGAATTAGATTTGGATGTCATAAGGCTATCATTGTAGCTTAAACGATACATGCATGGTACTGTAGGGTGTCTCCTGGTTGGGGAGGTGATGTTCATGTTGGAAACATATCTCATATTTGTTTTCTAATCAAATATTTGCACAATCATAACGTGGCCTGGGACTACGAACTTGTAAAATTACTGCTTTTTCACCGATATGGTCATCACCATTGGTGTATTTTTCTTGCTACATTGCTAATTCAATATATTTCCAGGGAAGAGAAATGGAATGAGGAAGAACATAATGTAGCACTAATGACAAAGGTCAATCTCTAAATTTAGCCTGTCATTTACAATCAATCTCTAAATGTAGCCTGTCATTTACAATCAATCTCTAAATGTAGCCTGTCATTTACAATCAATCTCTAAATGTAGCCTGTCATTTACAATCAATCTCTAAATGTAGCCTGTCATTTACAATCAATCTCTAAATGTAGCCTGTCATTAACAATCAATCTCTAAATGTAGCCTGTCATTTACAATCAATCTCTAAATGTAGCCGTCATTTACAATCAATCTCTAAATTTAGCCTGTCATTTACAATCAATCTCTAAATGTAGCCTGTCATTTACAATCAATCTCTAAATGTAGCCGTCATTTACAATCAATCTCTAAATTTAGCCTGTCATTTACAATCAATCTCTAAATGTAGCCTGTCATTTACAATCAATCTCTAAATGTAGCCGTCATTTACAATCAATCTCTAAATTTAGCCTGTCATTTACAATCAATCTCTAAATGTAGCCTGTCATTTACAATCAATCTCTAAATGTAGCCTGTCATTTACAATCAATCTCTAAATGTAGCCTGTCATTTACAATCAATCTCTAAATGTACCCTGTCATTTACAATCAATCTCTAAATGTACCCTGTCATTTACAATCAATCTCTAAATGTAGCCTGTCATTTACAGCTAAAAGGGTTTTACTTTGCGGCTTCTTTTCAATCTTTTACTCTTAAAGGCACAATGCTGATAAAACGATGGCTTTCATTATGTGGATGGCTCATACTATTCTATCCCTTCCTGGTGCTTCTCCCTCTCTAATAGGGGTGATGATGAGGATGTTGTTGATGATGATGATGATGAATGTGCAACAGCAACCTGTGATTGTGTCTCCCTCTGTGATGGTGGTGGTGATGATGAATGTGCAACAGCAGGGTTTGACCTGTGACTACTTGGAGCTACCCCACCACATTAGCGGTGAGGATGAGACTGAGAGACTGGTCCTGGCGGCAGAGCTCATTCTGGAGGCGCTGACCCAGCCCACCCTTATCACCGTCTCCAAGAATGTCAGTGCCAGTTGTGTAACAATACTTTAACGTACCTCTTAAGTTGTTCTTAGGGGTATCAGTACTTTACTTTTTATATTTTCAAGAACTTTTACTTAACTGCATTCCTAAAGAAAATAACATTTTCTCTGACACCCAAAATGGTCCAATTCGTGCACTTATCAAGAGAACATCTCCGGTCATCCCTACTGCCTCTGATCTGGCGGACTCACTAAACACACATGCTTCATATGTAAATTATGTCTGAGTATTGGATTGTGCCCTAGGCTATCCGTAAACAAAACAAAAACAAGAAAATAGTGACATCTGGCTTGCTAAATTTAAGGAATTTGAAATTATTTACACTTTGACTTTTGATACTTAAGTGTATTTTAGCAATTACATTAATTTTGATACTTAAGTATATGTAAAACCAAAGACTTTTACTCAAGCAGTATTTTACTGGGTGACTTTTACTCAAGTATGACATTTGGATACTTTTTCAACCACTGGTCAGCGCCACTCATCCTCCCTGGAAAACAGACATCTTACTTAACTGAAGAACATGGGACACGTTGTAGCACTGGACATGTAGCAAACATTTTTTGTGGTTGTTGATAGCCGTCAATTTGCTTTTTGTCAAATGTAGAGAGCAAGACAGAAGCTTTAGGCATATGTCAAAGATGTGACTGTGAAAAGAATTGTCTTGACACCTATAGACACAGTTTGTTCTAGCACAAGAGACCATGTGCTCTGCTATTGTCACGCCCTGGCCTTAGTATTCTTTGTTTTCTTTATTATTTTAGTTAGGTCAGGGTGTGACATGGGGAATGTTTGTGTTTTGTTGGTTTTGGGTGTTTTTTATGGTAAAGGGGTTGTTGGGTATAGGATATGGGTTTGTGTGGAGTACATGTGTCTAGTGTTGTCTATGTATGTTTAGTTGTCTAGGAGAGTCTATGGTTACCTGAAAGAGTTCCCAATTAGAGACAGCTGATTTCGGTTGTCTCTGATTGGGAGCCTTATTTAGGGTAGCCATAGGCTCTCATTGGTTGTGAGTAATTGTCTATGTCAGAACGTTTGTAGCCTGTGTGTGTAAGTGCACAACGTTATTTAGCTTCACGGTCGTTTGTTGTTTTGTTCGTTTTGTTAAAGTGTTTCGTGTCGTGTTTATTTTTCGTCATCTTTAAAAATAAAAGAAGATGGCTTACTTTCCAAAAGCTGCGTTTTGGTCCATCAATCCGCCACACGATCGTGACAGAATTACTCACCATTATAGGACCAAGCGACATGGAAAGCGGCAACAGGACCTACCTACACAGGATTCATGGACATGGGAGGAGATACTGGATGGTAAGGGGCCGTGGGCTCAACCGGGAGAATATCGCCTTCCTCGTGAAGAGCTGGAGGCAGCTAAAGCCGAGAGGAGGCGATATGAGGAGGCAGCACGGAGACAAGGCTGGAAACCCGTGAGTACAACCCAAAAATTTCTTGGGGGGGGCCTTAAAGGGAGTGTGGCGAAGTCAGGTAGGAAACCTGCGCCTACTCCCTGTACTTACTGTGGAGAGCGAGAGTACGGGCAGACACCGTGTTACGCAGTAGAGCGCACGGTGTCTCCTGTACGCGTGCATAGCCCGGTTCGGTACATTTGAGCTCCACGTATCGGCCGGGCTAGACTGAGCGTTGAGCCGTATGTCATGAAGCCGGCCCAACGCATCTGGTCACCAGTGCGTCTCCTCGGGCCGGCGTACATGGCACCAGCCTTACGCATGGTGTCCCCGGTTCGCCTACATAGGCCGATGCGGGTTATTCCACCTCCCCGCACTGGTCAGGCGACGGGGAGCATACAACCAGGTAATGTTGGGCAGGCTCGGCGTTCAAGGGAGCCAGTACGCCTGCACGGTTCGGTATTTCCGGCGCCACCTCCCCGCCCCAACCCAGTACCACCAGTGCCTCCTCCACGCACTAGCTATATGGTGCGTGTCTCCAGCCCTTTACCACCAGTGTCTAAACCACGCACCAAGCCTCCTGTGTGTCTCCAGAGTCCTGTGCGTCCTGTTGCTGCTCCCCGCACTAGCCCTGAGAGGCGTGTCCCCAGCCCGGTGCCACCAGTCCCGGCACCACGCACCAGGCCTACAGTGCGCCTCAGCCGGCAGGAGTCTGCCGTCTGCACAGCGATGACTGAACTGCCCGTCTGCCAAGCGCCATCTGAGCCATCCGTCTCCCCAGCGCCATCTGAGCCATCCGTCTCCCCAGCGCCATCTGAGCCATCCGTCTCCCCAGCGCCATCTGAGCCATCCGTCTGCAATGAGCCTGCAAAGCCGCCCGTCTGCCATGAGCCTGCAAAGCCGCCCGTCTGCCATGAGCCCACTGAGCCGTCCGCCAGACAGGAGCCGCTAGAGCCGCCAACCAGACAGGATCTGCCAGAGCCGCCAACCAGACAGGATCTGCCAGAGCCGCCAACCAGACAGGATCTGCCAGAGCCGCCAACCAGACAGGATCTGCCAGAGCCGCCAACCAGACAGGATCTGCCAGAGCCGCCAACCAGACAGGAGCAGCCAGATCCGCCAGCTAGCCATGAGCAGCCAGATCCGCCAGCTAGCCATGAGCAGCCAGATCCGTCAGCTAGCCATGAGCAGCCAGATCCGTCAGCTAGCCATGAGCAGCCAGATCCGTCAGCTAGCCATGAGCAGCCAGATCCGTCAGCTAGCCATGAGCAGCCAGATCCGTCAGCTAGCCATGAGCAGCCAGATCCGTCAGCTAGCCATGAGCAGCCAGATCCGTCAGCTAGCCATGAGCAGCCAGATCCGTCAGCTAGCCATGAGCAGCCAGATCCGTCAGCTAGCCATGAGCAGCCAGATCCGTCAGCTAGCCATGAGCAGCCAGATCCGTCAGCTAGCCATGAGCAGCCAGATCCGTCAGCTAGCCATGAGCAGCCAGATCCGTCAGCTAGCCATGAGCAGCCAGATCCGTCAGCTAGCCATGAGCAGCCAGATCCGTCAGCTAGCCATGAGCAGCCAGATCCGTCAGCTAGCCATGAGCAGTCAGATCCGTCAGCCAGCCATGAGCAGCCAGATCCGTCAGCCAGCCATGAGCAGCCAGATCCGTTAGCCAGCCATGAGCAGCCAGATCTGTCAGCCAGCCATGGGCCGTCCCTCAGTCCGGAGCTGCAGTCCCTCAGTCCGGAGCTGCAGTCCCTCAGTCCGGAGCTGCAGTCCCTCAGTCCGGAGCTGCCATTCCTCAGTCCGGAGCTGCCATTCCTCAGTCCGGAGCTGCCATTCCTCAGTCCGGAGCTGCCCCTTACCCTGGTGCTGCCCCTTACCCTGGTGCTGCCCCTTACCCTGGTGCTGCCCCTTACCCTGGTGCTGCCCCTTACCCTGGTTCTGCCCCTGACCCTGGTACTGCCCCTGACCCTGGTACTGCCCCTTACCCTGGTACTGGCCCTTAGTCCGGAGCTGTCCCTTAGTCCGGAACTGCCCCTTAATGCAATGGGGTTAATGTGGAGAGGGGTCATTTTGAAGAAGCTAAGGAGGTGGTTAGGGACTGTGGTGACGTGGGGACCACGACCAGAGCCGGAGCCGCCACCGTGGATGGAAGCCCACCCAGACCCTCCCCTAGACTGTGTAATGGTGCGCCCGGAGTTCGCACCTTAAGGGGGGGGTTATGTCACGCCCTGGCCTTAGTATTCTTTGTTTTCTTTATTATTTTAGTTAGGTCAGGGTGTGACATGGGGAATGTTTGTGTTTTGTTGGTTCTGGGTGTTTTTTATGGTAAAGGGGTTGTTGGGTATAGGATATGGGTTTGTGTGGAGTACATGTGTCTAGTGTTGTCTATGTATGTTTAGTTGTCTAGGAGAGTCTATGGTTACCTGAATGAGTTCCCAATTAGAGACAGCTGATTTCGGTTGTCTCTGATTGGGAGCCTTATTTAGGGTAGCCATAGGCTCTCATTGGTTGTGAGTAATTGTCTATGTCAGAACGTTTGTAGCCTGTGTGTGTAAGTGCACAACGTTATTTAGCTTCACGGTCGTTTGTTGTTTTGTTCGTTTTGTTAAAGTGTTTCGTGTCGTGTTTATTTTTCGTCATCTTTAAAAATAAAAGAAGATGGCTTACTTTCCAAAAGCTGCGTTTTGGTCCATCAATCCGCCACACGATCGTGACAGCTATTATTAAGGGGGTATGTGAGGGTATTGTGGCTTTTGTTAAAGAAAATGGCTAAAAGCATAGGCCTACCCCTTGCTAGCTTAAGAATTATTTTATTTTTATGGACCTGATTATATAAACATACCCTTGTAAAACTGACCATCCTACCAATCCTCGACTTCGGTGATGTCATTTACAAAATAGCCTCCAAAACCCTACTCAATAAATTGGATGCAGTCTATCACAGTGCCATCCGTTTTGTCACCAAAGCCCCATATACTACCCACCACTGCGACCTGTACACTCTCGTTGGCTGGCCCTCGCTTCATACTTGTCGCCAAACCCACTGGTTCCAGGTCATCTACAAGACCCTGCTAGGTAAAGTCCCCCCTTATCTCAGCTCGCTGGTCACCATAGCAGCACCTACCTGTAGCACGCGCTCCAGCAGGTATATCTCTCTAGTCACCCCCAAAACCAATTCTTCCTTTGGACGCCTCTCCTTCCAGTTCTCTGCTGCCAATGACTGGAACGAACTACAAAAATCTCTGAAACTGGAAACACCTATCTCCCTCACTAGCTTTAAGCACCAGCTGTCAGAGCAGCTCATAGATTACTGCACCTGTACATAACCCATCTACAATTTAGCCCAAACAACTACCTCTTTACCTACTGTATTTATTTATTAATTTATTTTGCTCCTTTGCACCCCATTATTTCTGTCTCTACTTTGCACTTTCTTCCAATGCAAACCAACCATTCCAGTGTTTTTTTATTTTTTTTATTTTACTTGCTGTGTTGTACTCACTTCGCCTCCATGGCCTTTTTATATTTTTATTTATTTATACATATCTGTTTGCCTTCACCTCCCTTATCTCACCTCACTTGCTCACATTGTATATAGACTTATTTTTTTTCACTGTATTATTGACTATATGTTTGTTTTTACTCCATGTGTAACCATGTGTTGTTGTATGTGTCGAACTGCTTTGCTTTATCTTGGCCAGGTCGCAATTGTAAATGAGAACGTGTTCTCAATTTGCCTACCTGGTTAAATAAAGGTTAAATTAAAAAAAAAAAATATATATATATATATATATAAAGCGATCTATAACAACGCTTTAGTCCACAATGCTTTATGCTAGTTTGCAAGCTGTAAAAAGCAGGAGAAAGATGTGACTCTGGGATGTCTTTGGTTTGTCTCTATGACATTCAGAGGCTGCGCAACCTTCTATAACCATGGAGACAAAAAATGTATTTTGCTTGGGAAGTAATGTGTGATTCTGTCAATATCAATTGACGTAAGACATTTCAACAGGCTATTCAACAACATACGAACTCTAAATCAGTCAGGAACAAGCCAGGTAGCCTAAGAAGGAACGAAAAGGAAGTATTTAGGCTATATTATTATTTCAAGGCTATAGCCTGCCATTTAAGAAATCAATTGTGAAGCATTGGTGACACGCTGGCATGAGCGCTCAGTAACACATCAACAACAGCACCTCAACAACATGCCTACACATTTCGCATTTAGGCTGTATAAAATGAAATAAAAAATATATAATTATTTAGAATGAAATAATAATGGGAAAAAATGCCTTATTAGGCTATTGTGCCTTCAGAAAGTATTCATACCCCTGGACTTGTTCAACATTTTGTTGTTACAGCCTATATTCAAAATTAATTCAATCTTTTTTTTTCCCCCTCACCCATCTACACGCAAAAGCCCATAATGAGAAAGTGAAAATGTGCTTTTAGAAATGTTTGCGAATTTATTGAAAATGAAATATAGAAATATCTAATTTACATAAGTATTCACACACCAGAGTCAATACTTTGTAGAAGCACCTTTGGCAACAATTACAGCTGTGAGTCTTTATGGGTAAGTCTCTAAGTGCTTTCCACTTTTGGATTGTGCAACATTTGCCCATTATTATTTTCTAATTCTTCAAGCTCTGTCAAATTGCCATAGATTCTCAAGTAGATTTAAGTCAAAACTGTAATTTGGCCACTCAGGAATATTCACTTTCTTCTTGGTAAGCAACTTCAGTGTAGATTTGGCCATTTGTTTTAAGTTATTGTCCTGCTGAAAGGTGAATTAATCTCCCAGTGTCTGGTGGAAAGCAGACTGAACCATGTTTTCCTCTAGGATTTTGTCTGTGCTTAGCTCCATTCAGTTTATTTTTTATCTTGAAAAACTCCCAGTCCTTAACGATTACAAGCATACCCATAACATGATGCAGACACCACTATACTTGAAAATATGGAGATTGGTACTCAGGAATATGTTGTATTGGATTTGCCCCAAACATAACACTTTGTATTCACATTGTATTCACATTTTTTGCAGTATTACTTGAGTGCCTTGTTGCAAACAGGATGCATGCTTAGGAATATGTTGTATTATGTACAGGCTTCTTTCTTTTCACTCTGTCAATTAGGTTAATATTGTGGAGTTACTACAATGTCATTGATACATGCTCAGTTTTCTCCTATCACGGCAATTAAACTCTGTAACTGTTTTAAAGTCACCATTGGCCAAATTGTGAAATCCCTGAGCAGTATCCTTCCTCTCCAGCAACTGAGTCAAGAAGGATGCCTGTGTCTTTGTAGTGACTGGGTGTATTGATACACCATCCAAAGTGTAATTCATAATTTCACCATGCTCAAAGGGATATTCAATGTCTGCTTTTTTTATTTGATTTACCCATCTACCAATAGGTGACCTTCTTTGTGAGGCATTGAAAAACCTCCCTGGTCTTTGTGGTTGAATCTGTGTTCGAAATCCACTGATCGATTGAGGAACTTTACAGATAATTGTATGTGTGGCGTACAGAGATGAGGAAGTCATTATAAAACAATGTTGAATACCATTTTTGCACACAGAGGCCATGCAACTTATTATATGACTTCTTAACTTCTACTTGCACACAATCCCAGATCCGGGAGCACCCCCATCAGTAAAAAAGCTGACTAGCATAGCCTAGCATAGCGTCACAAGTAAATACTAGCATCTAAATATCATTAAATCACAAGTCCAAGACACCAGATGAAAGATACACATCTTGTGAACCCAGCCATAATTTCTGATTTTTAAAATGTTTTACAGGGAAGACACAATATGTATTTCATTTAGCTAACCACGATAGCAAAAGACAACTTTTTTTCCCCACCATTTTTTTCCTGCATAGGTAGCTATCACAATTTCGACCAAATAAAGATATAAATAGTCAGTAACCAAGAAACAAATTCATCAGATGACAGTCTGATAACATATTTATTGTATAGCATATGTTTTGTTAGAAAAATGTTCATTTTTCAGGTATAAATCATAGTTTTACATTGCAGCCACCATCACAACTCTCACCAGAGCAACTAGAATAACTACAGAGACCAACGTGAATTACCTAAATACTCATCATAAAACATTTATGAAAAAGACACAGCGTAAAGCAAATGAAAGACAAAGATCTTGTGAATCCAGCCAATATTTCAGATTTTTTGAGTGTTTTACAGCGAAAACACAATATAGCATTATATTAGCTTACTACAATAGCCAACCACACAACAGCATTGATTCAAGCCAACAATAGCGATAACGAATAAACCAGCAAAAGATATTACATTTTTCACTAACTCAAACTTCTTCAGATGACAGTCCTATAACATCATGTTACACAATACATATAGTTTGTTCGAAAAAGTGCATATTTAGCGGCACAAATCGTGGTTATACAATGAGAATAGTAGCCAAGCTGCTAACAAAATGTCGGGAGAAATCTTGGGAGAGGCACCTAATCTAATCAGTAACTAATCATAAACTTGACTAAAAAATACAGGTTGGACAGCAAATGAAAGATACATTAGTTCTTAATGAAACCGCTGTGTTAGATTTTTTAAATTAACCTTACTACGACATTAAAGCGAGACCGCACCGAAATTAATGGCGGAATAGTAGTTTGACATTTTTCAACAGAACAACGAATTAACATCATAAATACTTCTTACTTTTTGATGAGCTCCCATCAGAATCTTGGGCAAGTTGTCCTTTGTCCAGAAAAATCGTTGCTCGGTTGTAGATTGTCGCCTTCAACTTTGGAATTAGCAGTAAACATTAGCCATGCGGTGAAGACGTGCCCAACTCACTATAACGCAGCACAAAGAAATATCCGAAAATCGCAATATACTGATATAAACTGATATAACTCGGTTTAAAATAACAACATTATGATGTCTTTAACACCTATATCGAATAAAATCAGAGCCGGATATATCTAAGGCCTATAATGGGAGCTTTCCAGAACGCCATCCTGAGGTCTGTCTTGCGTCATGGCGAATGTTGAAAAGACTGCACCTCACGTTCCAAGACCCTTTATATGGCCACAGATCTGCCTAGCAACTCCATTCCAATTCTCACTATTTGCTGACATCTAGGGGAAGGCGTATGCAGTGCATCTCGACCAATAGAAGACATGCAAATTAATAAACTGACCCCAGAACAGCCTGCCTGATTTCAGATTTCTCACTTCCTCACAGGAAGTTTGCTCCAACTTGAGTTCTGTTTTACTCACAGATATAATCCAAACGGTTTTAGAAACTAGAGAGTGTTTTCTATCCAATAGTAATAATAATATGCATATTGTACGAGCAAGAATTGAGTACGAGGCAGTTTAATTTGGGAACGAAATTTTTACAAAGTGAAAACAGCACCCCCTATTGAGAAAAGGTTTTAAGCAGATTTTTACTGCTGAACCTATTTAGGCTTGCCATAACAAAATGGTTGTTTACTTATTGACCCAAGAGATTTCAGCTTTTAATATTTTATTAATTTGTAAAAATGTCTTAAACATTATTCCACTTTGACATTATGTTGTATTGTGTTTAGGCCAGTGATAAAAAAAAAAAGCTCAATTTGAAATTCAGGCTGTAACACAAGAAAATGTGGAAAAAGTCAAGGTGTGTGAATACTTTCTGAAGGCACTGTATAAAGTCATTCTACAGTGCTTTTGAATTTCCTTTTAGAAACACGTGTTTGGCCAGTCCTTGGTTTGAGGATCATGCAGTGAGCTATGCATGCCTTAATTTTGCTTAGCAAATGGTCTTATATTCCCATGCCCTAATCAGAGTCAACACAAATCTATTTTGTAACAACAATATCATGGATTAAAATATAATAAATAAAAAAATGCTAGTTTCTCAAATGAAAAAAAGTTACAAGGGCATAAAGGCCTACCTGATATGATATGCGGCTGCTCGAATTCATTGACGATCAGATACTTCAGTTGGAACTGGTTCTGTTACACTACATTTTTACAGTTGATAGACAACATTAGCACTGTTCCAAACTTAGACTGTCTTCTTTTTTAACCATATCCTGTATAGAGATCAAAACGTCTCTGGTGCTGCAGCATGCCCTCATTCGTTGTCATGCTCTGTTGAGGTATTTAAAAAAGATCCTGCTTGTCTCCAGTCATGTAAAACGACGTTGAAATGCATGAACTGACCGCAAATAAGATGATAGATTAATGCAGTGCTGCTATTATAATAGATATCTTTTCACGCCTACCCTTGTCCACGGTGGTCTGCGAATCCACAACTTTGTGTCTACTTTGCCATGTAATGCTTACAAAAACGGCATATCTAAGGCTCTGGTCTGTCCTAGGATTGAAGGTAAATGGTAGGCATGTTCTCTGCTATCCACTTTGTTTTAATTATTATTTCGGGTATTGGCGGAGGGTCGGGTAAAAATATGTTTTACTGAAGGCGAGGACCATCAATTTTCATT
This sequence comes from Salvelinus fontinalis, assembly GCF_029448725.1. Taxonomy (NCBI): domain Eukaryota; kingdom Metazoa; phylum Chordata; class Actinopteri; order Salmoniformes; family Salmonidae; genus Salvelinus; species Salvelinus fontinalis. Next base: position 28,287,079 of record NC_074690.1, on the reverse strand, counting down.
TCAGAGAGGTCCGGTTTTCTCCAGGTATCCCTCATTATAAATAACATACATGAAACCAAACCAGAGGACAATCTGCCCAAGACATCATGATACAAATCACTGTGATGACAGGACACATCGTAATTTGAGATGTATCTGTCGTGTAACTCTGACTTAGACCCATAAATCATCCACTGGTGTCAGGGGATTCAGCCTGAAGATGGTATTTCTTATTTGCAAATGTACCTGTGGTGACATGCAGGTACTAGGTTATTTGAAAGGCTTTAAAGTATGAGTTGAATGGTTGGAAATCAAGATAGCATGTCTACCTGCTCCAATGTCTAAGTTTTACTCAGGTAAGCAGGTATCGAAAATATATGTTTACCTGACATTATTATTGTCTAATCAGATACTGTACTGTACTAATGAGGACTTAATTTTTTGTCAGTTTTCATCATTTGTGTATAATTGATTGTTTGCCAATTTCTTGCCCAGTCCTGACAATATTGGACGCAGGCAGAATTCACTAAGTGACATTTCTAGGCCAAATGCAGTGATGGCACTGACAAATGCTCAACTGTAGGAATTATTCATGAAAAAATATGTTTTTTGTGCCCATAACAATCTCCTTTTGCTCATTACTCACAAATCCTTTCCCTAATATAATGTATCACTTTAATCAAATCTGAGGACGCACTTATGACCTTAGCTGACCACTTTTAATATTTGTATTAGGTTTTTGTACTTCAAATCAGAAAATTATTGTGATTAGACCCTATCCTACCACACCTACTCCAGTTTGTTTGCTCCCATGGCCAGTTCGTTAGCAACTCTGTGATATGCTTTGACATCTTCATCTCAATGTTTTTAAAACTTAATGAATAGATTTGTCTCTAAGTCAGTCAAAGCTATTGCATGTTATGCCACAACTTCAATGCCTTGGTTGTCAATGCAGAGTACAATTTGTCCCAAATACTGCACTGTCATTTTGAGTATACAAGCATACCTATTCATGCTTGTACATGAACATATGATACTTCATTGTAATGTTATTCTTATGCAATTCTTACAGATGCTCTCCATGATTTTGTTCCAATTTTGAACATCTTCCAAGGAAAGATGGGATGCCCTTTAGAGTAGGCTATAGCTGCTGTCAGGAAATCTATTACATTTTCCGTGGGTATAATAGACTCCCAGTGGGGTTGCTTTGTCTCCTGTTTTGATTATTCACCATGTTCTTTTGAACAAAACAGATGCATTTTTGTTTACACCCATGACACATTGTCCAATTAGAATCTTCATGGCGTTGCATACAATATCTTCATGCATACGATATCTCCAATTAAGCGGACATTGATGCTCCTCAAAACATAATGATGATTGTTTTGATTGCAGCTCACCATTTAAATATTAATGTATACCACAGCATGATGTAGCCTATTCCAAACATCAATAACATTCAGTACACAATATATGCTATATGATGACTCAATGTGAATTAAGGAACAGGTTTGTACCATAGACTTATAGACACAACTTAGTTGTATGAAAGACGCTATACCATGGTCAGAGCTGTATATACTCTATATGATTCTGACCATGGTATTCTTTGTGTGCAGTCTTATTCAAGACCACTTCAACAACTTTATTCATTGCAATGAACCTACACACCGAGGGAATCATTCTCATTCCCCACCATTTCAATCCTAATCCTTCCTTCCTGTGTCCACCACAGACAACCTTGATTCCTCCTTCCACAGGACTCAGACCTGTATTCTGTATGCCAAGCTGTATCCCAGGTCCTTCCTGTGCATTGTAAATGATGGTGTTGGACCGAGCATTGAGATGGACCTGTGTGCTCAGATTACTGATGCCCCAACCAAGGCTGTTGGATCCTGACACCTTCCCTTCCCACTGACCTGCATGTCTTAGCTGCCATGGACGGGATCAGGAAGGCTTCGCCATCCACATTACATTTGGATGAGCATGAATGACCAACCCCGTGGACACGCTCTAGTGATGCCTGCAAAAAAGTCCCTAGTCAAAAAATCCTATAGGATAAAAAATTATAATAATCTAATAGAATCATATAGGAGTCCAATAGGACTGGTTCCATTGGATTCTTGCACTGGAATCCTATAGGATCTTATAGTATAAAATCCTATAAGGTAGAATCCCATATGAGTCCAATAGGACTGGTTACAAAATCTGATAGGATTTTTCTATTGGGTTCTTGTATTGGATTCCTATAGGATAAAATCCTATATGATAGAATCCTATAGGACTCCAATAGGACTGGTTCTAAAATCTGACAGGATTTTTCTATTGGTCATACTGGAAATTGCAGCCCTGAATCACTCCCATATTGTGATGGTGTGTTGAAGAGGTTAAGAACCTCAGGGAATTATCACTGGTGTGAGTAGGCAAAGATACATTGTAGAATAATAGTGAAGACATCAAAACTATGAAATAACACATATGGAATCATTTTAGTAACCAAAATATTGTTAAACAAATCTAAACATATTTTACAATCTTCAAAGTAGCCACCCTTTGCCTTGATGACAGCTTTGCATTCTTGGCATTCTCTCCACCAGCTTCATGAGGTAGTCACCTGGAATGCTTTTCCAACAGTCTTGAAGGAGCACTTGTTGGCTACTCATCCCAAACCATCTCAACTGGGTTGCGGTTGAGTGATTGTGAAGGCCAGGTCATCTGATGCAGCACTCCATCACTCATCTTCTTGGTCAAATAGCCTTACACAGCCTGGATGTGTGTTTTGGGTCATTGTCCTGTTGAAAAACAAATTATAGTCCCACTAAACACAAACCAGATGGGATGGTGTATCGCTGCAGAATGCTGTGATAGACATGCTGGTTAAGTGTGCCTTGAATTCTAAATAAACACTGACAGTGTCACCGGCAAAGCACCCACACACCATCACACCTCCTCCATGCTTCACGGTGGGAACCACGCATGCAGAGATCATCCGGTCACCTACAGTACTCTGCGTCTCACAAAGACACAGCGGTTGGAACCGAGTAGCGTTTGTGAGTTTATCAATCACTAGACAAAACAGTACGAACAACTAGCCTCAAATGTGCTTGGTCACGAAAGTCAGAAAAGCAATAAAATGAATCGCTTACCTTTGATAATCTTCGGATGTTTGCACTCACGAGACTCCCAGTTACACAATAAATGTTATTTTTGTTCGATAAAGATTAGTTTTATAACCAAAAACCGCCATTTGGTTTGCGCATTATGTTCAGAAAACCACATGCTCGTTCCGGTCCTGAAAGGCAGACGAAAATTCCAAAAAGTATCCGTAATGTTCGTAGAAACATGTCAAACGTTTTTTATAATCAATCCTCAGGTTGTTTTTAACATACATAATCAATAATATTTCAACCGGACGGTAACCTATTCAATACTACAGAGAAAGAAAATGTCGAGCTACATCTCTCGCGCGCAGGAACTAATTAAAGGACACCTGATGCGTTTTGAAAAATCTCGCAAATTTTTCAAAATAAAAGCTTGAAACTATGTCTAAAGCCTGGTCACAGCCTGAGGAAGCCATTGGAAAAGGATTCTGGTTACCCCTTTAAATGGAGGAGGAGCAGGCAACGGAACAGGGATTTTTCCAAATAAAAGGCACTTCCGGGTTGGATTTCCTCAGGTTTTTGCATGCAAAATCAGTTCTGTTATACTCACAGACAATAGTTTGACAGTTTTGGAAACTTTAGAGTGTTTTCTATCCTAATCTGTCAATTATATGCATATTCTAGCATCTGGACCTGAAAAATAGTCTGTTTACCTTGGGAATGTTATTTTTCCAAACATAAAAATTCTGCCCCCTAGCTGAAAGAAGTTAACTAATTTTAATTGAACCTTTATTTAACTAGGCAAGTCAGTTAAGAACAAATAAAAAAATTCAATGACGGCCTAGAAACAGTGGGTTAACTGCCTGTTCAGGGGCAGAACGACAGATTTGTACCTTGTCAGCTGGGGGATTTGAACTTGCAACATTTACAGTTACTAGTCCAATGCTCTAACCACTAGGCTACCCTGCCACCCCAGACTGTTATTTCTCTTTCCTTATTTGAGTTGTTCTTGCCATAGTACGTACTTGGTCTTTTACCAAGTAGGGCTATCTTCTGTATACCACCCCTACCTTGTAACAACACAACTGATTGGCTCAAATGCATTAAGAAGGAAAGAAAATCCACAAATGTACTTTTAACAAGCCACACCTGTTAATTGAAATAGATTCCAGGTGACTACCTCATGAAGCTGGTTAAGAAAATGCCAAGAGTGTGCAAAACTGTCATCAAGGCAAAGGGTGGCTACTTTGAAGAATCTGAAATATAAAATATATTTTGATTTGTTTAACACTTTTCTGGTTACTACATGATTACATGTGTTATTTCATATGTTGATGTCTTTACTATTATTCTACAATGTAGAAAATCCCTTGAATGAGTAGGTGTGTCCAAACTTTTGACTGTGTATGTAGTAATTTTTATGTTTAGCGTTTCAATATATCACAAACTGTTTACTGATTATGGATTTTGAGTTTTCAAAACTGTGTTTTGACATTGGGATATTTATCAAAAGTTTTTGTGAATGGAAAGCAGCAACCTCATCATTTTCAACTAACAGTATGTTTTAGGAATATAAATGGAACTTTCAACATTAATTTCCAATCGTATTATTTTAATTTTATTTTGTACAACAAAAAATGTAACCTTTTATTTAACTAGGCAAGTCAGTTAAGAACAAATTCTTATTTACAATGACGGCCTACCCCAACCAAACCTGGATGATGCTGGGCCAATTGTGCGCCGCCCTATGGGAGTCCGGATGTGATACAGCCTAGATCTACTTAACTGGTAAAAAAACTGATGGGCCTCCTGAGTGGCGCTGAAGTCTAAGGCACTGCATCGCAGTGCTAGAGGTGTTACTACAGGCCCGGGTACATCCCCGGGCTGTACCACTACCGGCTGTGGCCGGGAGTCCCATAGGACGGCGCACAATTGGCCCAGCATCATCCGGGTAAGGGGAGGGTTTGGCCGGGGGGCTTTACTTGGCTCATCTCACTCTAGCGACTCATTGTGGCGGCCCGGGTGCCTCCAGGCTGACCCCGGTTGCCAGTTAAACAGTGTTTCCTCCGACACATTGGTGTGGTTGGCTTCCAGGTTAAAGCTGGCGGGTGTTACGGAGCACTGTTAGGCGGGTCATGTTTCGGAGGAAGCATGACTCCACCTTTGCCTCTCCCAAGCCCGTTGAGAAGTTGCAGCAATGAGACAAGATCGAAATTGGGGAGAAAAATGGGGGTACAATAAAATTACAAAAAAATGTGATGTGATTTATTTATTTTGATGATCTACCAGAAATCATGGAAACAGGTTTGACTTGCATATAATAAGGTGACAGCGACTCAAAAATGACTTACAAATGGCTAAAACTTCAGATGACAGGCAAAATGTGTCTAACAGCAGTTACTTAGTTAGCATAAAAACGAGTGCATAAAATACTGTACAATTATGAAAACATTGACAACTGTCAGGAAACATAGGGAAACAAATACTCTATTCACAGTTCTTGCCTTCACGCACAGTAAAGGATAAACCAGTGAGAATAATAATGTGTCAACCAGAATCCATGTGGTTTCCAGGTGGTTTTGGAGTTTTGCTAGTTTCAACAGTGCATACAACCTGATTTCCCCCTCATCAATGAGTGATTAATTGCCACTTGTCAAAACAACAGAGTTTTTGGTGCAAATGCAGTTTATAAGGTGCTAATTTAAAAAAATACAAGTCATATGATTACTATTGTTTCACATGTATGTGTAGGTACACATGTTATATTTAGGTTTTCAATATATCACAAACCGTTTATTGATTACTGATTTGGACACTTCAAAACAGTGTTTTGAAATGGGCTATTTATCAAAAGTTCTTGTCAACAGGAAGCAGCGACAGCGTCATTTTCAACTTAAGTTTTAGGAACAGAAGTGGAACTTTCAACAGGATTGGACGCTTATTTTTCAATTTTCGCCAAAAATGACATACCCAAATCTAACTGCCTTTAGCTCAGGACCTGAAGATAGGATATGCATATTCTTGATACCATTTGAAGGGAAAGACTTTGAAGATTGTGGAAATGTCAAATTAATGTAGGAGAATTTAACACATTAGATCTGGTAAAAGATAATACCAGATGGGTTTTTTTCCATCATCTTTGAAATGCAAGAGAAAGGCCAATATATGACTTAGGAATCTAGGCGCAATTTAGAGTTTGGCCACTAGATGGCAGCAGTGCATGTGCAAAGTTTTAGACTGATCCAATGAACCATTGCATTTCTGTTCAAAATGTTGTTTCAAGACTGCCCAAATGTGCCTAATTGGTTTATTAATGCATTTTCAAGTTCATAACTGTTCACTCTCCCCAACAATAGCATGCTATTATTTCACTGTAATAGCTACTGTAAATTGGACAGTGCAGTTAGATAAAAAATTATTTAAGATTTCTGCCAATATCAGATATGTCTATGTCCTGGGAAATTTTATTTTTACTTACAACCTCATGCTAATCACATTAGCCTATGTTAGCTCAACAGTCCCATGGGAGGGACACCGCTCCTGTAGAGGTTTTAATTTCCATAGGTATTCAACTTAATTAGGTAAAAACTGCTGAATGAGTCCAAAAACATGATGACGTGATTTATTTATTTTGATGATCTACCAGAAATCATGGAAACGGGTTTGACTTGCCTATAATAAGGCACATGCAGTATATTTAGTAATAACAACCAATCTAAACATTTCTCATCTGCTATAACAATACAGTGACAAAAAAAGAGATAAATGGCTACAACTTAACATAAACTCACCCCATTCCGTACAAATGTGCGCAACCGCGACAGTCAAACGAGGCTGCAAAGAAAACGAATGGGACTGTAGGGACTGTGTTGACTTCAAAATCTGGGATATGAACTACGTTTCTATTCAAGCGTTGATCGACATGGTAATGGCTCTATAGTATTGGAGAAAAGTTGAAAAAACGGACCCTCCTTTACATCGTGACGTGTCATTCCGTAACGTACCACACGCATAAAGCAACTATTTCTGTCTTACAATCTCTCTCCACCAGGTGTAGCACTTCTCTCATCGTTTAAAAACATGAAATGGACAGTGACGGGGTAAGGGGGGATACCTAGTCATATTTTGCGTCGTCACTGCAAGCGATCACGACTCTCAAAAAAACTGTTTACTTCTGAAGATCACTTTAGCACCGTTCTAAAAACCTGATTCAAATTCGACACAAACCTTCAAATAGGTATGTAATGACACATTATATAAACTCTTTAGAGTGTTTTATTTACATTTTAGAGGCGATAAGGTGATAAGTTGGACAGATCGAGTGAACAAAAGCAATTTTCCCACTCTCCTTCTCACTATCACGCATTAGTTTCGCTTCCCCACCCGACATTTTTAAAAAGACCCGACGGGGCTCATTGCCTTCTTTTCATGCAGAAACGGGCAGCGTTTAGGTCATGTCATTTATTTTGTTGGCAAGGGGAGAAAGTGTGCTTTACAATGGTATTGACATTACAGTTGATCTGGAAGTATTACGTTGTTGGGGCGCTAAAATACGGTCAATTGTACGGACCAAGGCGATGTACAAAAGTGAGTGAGTTTACGTTAGCTAGCTAGTCAGTTAACAGCAAAATGTGGCTAATAGTAGTTTCTTAGCTAGCATGAAAACAAGTGCATAAAATGCTGCAACATGACAAAAATATGACTAAAACATAAGGAAACAAATACTGTACCCACAGTTCTTGCATTCACAGTGAATGATAAAACAGTTAGAGGTGTTGAGCTGAACTTGGGAGTTCGTGCTAGATGTGATGTCATCAGTCACTCTTAAAGGGACAGGCTTTCTTACAGGTGAATAAAACAGAAATTAATATAGAACTGTTGTTTCCAATCAACAAAAATGTTGTAATTAATGTTATTGTATTGTACTGGAACTTATGACAAAAACTATAATTTATTGGGTTAAATAAAGAAAAAAAGTTTGAATAAGTTTCTGATTGGGGTGACAAAATCCTACAAGATTTATCTAAAACCTACAGGACTGTGAGAATCTTGGTCCAATAGGATTAATTGTGATTCCCAATAGGAAAAATGTAGTCCAATATAATTCCAATATGATTCTGATACAGGTGACACAAAATCCTATAGGATTGTGAGAATCCTATATTCTATTGGGGAAAAAATGTACTGTCTGGAGAGCGGAGTCAGTGAAACATGAAAACTTGTTAAAGGGGAAATCTGCAATTGCTACATACGTTTTTGGACTATACACTGAGTGTACAAAACATTATGAATGTCTGCTCTTTCCATGACATAGACTGACCAGGTAAATCCAGTTGAAAGCTATGATCCCTTATTGATGTCACTTGTTAAATCCACTTCAAATCAGTGTAGATGAAGGGGAGGGAACTTTGTGTACGGAACTGCAACGCTGCTGGGTTTTTCCACATTAAACAGTTTCCCGTGTGTATCAAGAATGGTCCACCATGCAAAGGACATCCAGCCAACTTGACACAACTGTGGGAAGCAATGCAGTCAACATGGGCCAGCATCCTTGTGGAACGCTTTCGACACCTTGTAGAGTCCATGCCCCAATAAATTGAGGTTGTTCTGAGGACAAAAGGGGAGAGGGGTTGGATCTCAATATTAGAAAGGTGTTCTTAATGTTTTGTACACAGTGTACAAAACATTAAGAACCCATTGATTCTTGAGGAATATAACTTAGAATGACTCATAAGCTTAGTTTCACTGTTGCAACCCATCAGAACCCAAAATCCATTGTTTGTAATCAATGTAATAAAAAAAAAACATATAGCCTCAAAAACATGGTTAAAACTATACACTCATGGATGATCAGTCCTTACGTCCATAGTGCTGTCTATGAATTTGAGAGTGGTTCCATTTCTCCAGCCCCATCCCATAGCTGTTTACCAAAATCGTGGCAGGTGATGGCTTTGTTGTTGTTTGAACTGCAGATTGCCTCTTTAAGTGCAAACATGGATTGTTAGATCCAAGGTGAGCTAGTAATTGTAAATGTGGAAGTAGGCACTGTGACAACCTTCAGAGATGAGTCAGCGACCTTCAAGCATTAGAGTTATGTAACTGTTTCTAATAAACCTGAAGGCTGCTGGGTATAGTAGGTGACATCAAAGAGAGAGAGCATCATTATTGTTCTCTGCCTTGGAAAACATTTCTTACTGACACCCACCTTCTCCCATTTTCTCATTTTATGTTTTGCAGTCTGGCAGCTGTTGTTAAAACTGAAAATAAAACTGAGGTGGCGTCACACTAGTGCACTAATAGAAGCCTAATTATAGCCAAGGTCACTTTCTTTGTTTTGCTTATTTCAGACTCAGATATTTGTATATGGGGGTGACACATTTAATAAAATACTGCATAATAATTTAATTAAAACAGGCTAATAGATTGATGGAAAATCCTATCATATACTCTTCTGTTAATAAGAGACAGATGGGCAACTTTGTCTTCCAGTGCTTAACTCCACATCATCATTAGACACTGTAACTTTCAGCTCCTGCTCCAAAGAGAATTGTGTCAAGATCCACCTGTTCTAGAACGCTGTGAATGCTGCCTGGCTCCCTAGTAGCTTTCAGTGAAGTATGCTATTGTCAATACAAGGAACCAACTAAACAACCAAAATCAATAAGAACAGATCAGCATGTAATTTTGTATCCCTTGCTGTCTCATTCCCAGTAGAGCTAACTGTTGTTTGACATTAGGAACTAGCCTACTAGAACGATGCTCTGCAGTTCCACTTTAAATCCATTCCATTAAGCAAAATGAAATATACAAAAATATTGGGAATTGTATGTTTCTATCAAGTGTTAGTTTCCCTGGCAACCATGCTATGCCACTAGCAAGCAACTTAAAACTGGGGAACAAGTAGAAATCTTGGTTAGATTTCACTTGCAACCTCAAAACGTTCAGAAGATTTCAATTGCAACCTAAAAACATTCAAAACCTCAAAACACATAATTTAATTTCACACTAAAATAGGAAGAAAAAAATGATACGTAATCACATCCACTGGCAGCGTTTAGTCATGTTTGGCACTCAGCCTAGAGTCATAGTAAACATTGAAGGCAGAATGTTCCACAAGGAATGAATAGGCTAATCATCATCACCAAAATAAATCCACAGAAGATGCCTCATGAATAAGTTAAATCACATATCTACATAATACTCCAGTCACATCATAAAAACAAGGAAACCACATCTGGAAATGAAATATCTGGAAAATGTTTATCCGGAATAATGCAAAGTCTACTTAATTGAAAGCACACATGCATTTTACTTGCACATGTCACTGAAACAATATTGTATAGGTTTCCTCTTGTCTTGTAGCAGATTTCCTACAGCCAAGTAATACATTTTTTCATTCACTTCCTTGGCTCTGTATAGCAGTAGGATTAGTTCCTTTTTTCATCACATATACAGTCAGGTCCAAAATGATTGTCACCCTTGATAAAGATGAGCAAAAAATAACTGTATTGTATGCCCAATTATTTTGAAAATTATGTGCTTTTATGCTAGGCAACCTGACAAAATTCACATAGAAATTTGAGCTTTAGATCTCTCATATCTCATTGAAAGCAAATCTAAGAATCTGTTCTATGTAGGTTATTTCTATGCTTCCCATTTTTAAGTTTTGTTTTTGCTTCTTTTACTTTCGGTCTTGTACACAAATCAAACAGCTGAAAATACAATATGTTTGGTTATGGATAATATATTTCACAGCGGTTTAGATGCTACAATGATTCTCTACATTATACTTGCTTGTTTTTTCACAAACTGAAATTAGGTGAACTATTCACATTTTAACAACTGGGAAATGGCGGAGCGATTTTTGCATAGTACATATTTAACAAGTAATACATGTTTTTCTGAAAAAGATAAGAATACAAATTATTGGCACCCTTGATAAAGACAAGCAAAACAGACTGTTTAAATTAAATAATAGAAATACTGAGCTATATTGTATGCAAAACAAAACTGAAAATTATATATTTTTAAACTAAAACAATGAAAAAAAATGTTTTTTTCAAAAAGATAGTCAAAATAGGCCCATAACATCAAAGATCCACCACCATATTTTACAGTAGGTATGGGGTTCTTTTCTATATATGATTCCTCTTTTTTACGCCAAACCCGCCAGTAGTGTGGCCAAAGAGCTCTATTTTCCTGTCATCTGACCATAGCCCTGGTTCCAATCAAAGCGTCAATGCCAGTTAGCAAACTCCAGGACTTTACATTTGTTGAATGACATGAAAATAGAGCTCTTTGACCACACACATCAGTGGTGGGGTTGGCATCGAAATTAGGAATCATATGCAGAAAATAACCCCATACCTATTCTAAAATGTTGTGGTGGTGGATCTTTGATGTTATGGGGTTGTTTTGCTTCTACTGGTTGTGGGGCCCTTGCTGAGGTCAAGAGCATCATGACCTTTACCCAGTACCAGAAAATGTTATCCAAATACCTGGTTGCATCTGCCAGGAGGCTAAAATTTGGCTATAAGTGGATCTTCCAGCAAGACAATGACCCTGCGGTTTGAACTGAAGAGGGCACAGGCGAAGGATATCAATGATCTGAAAGGATTCTTTATGGAGGAATGGTCTAATATCCTCCCAATGCATTCTCTAATCTCATAAAGCAGTATAGAAAAAGGCTCAGTTCCATTATCCTCGTAAGGTGAGGTATTGAAAGGTATTGAAAACATGGGTGCCAATGATTTTGACCCCTATCATTTTGAGAAAAACATTTATTACTTGTTAAACAAAATCTCTTATTTTTTTTCATTGTTTTAGTGTAAAAATATATAATTTTCAGGTTTTTTTTGCATACAATATAGCTTACTATTTAAACTCAGCAAAAAAAGAAACGTCCCTTTTTCAGGACCCTGTCTTTGAAAGATAATTTGTAAAAATCCAAATAACTTCACAGATCATCATTGTAAAGGGTTTAAACACTGTTTCCCATGCTTGTTCAATGAAGCATTAACAATTAATGAATATGCACCTGTGGAACGGTTGTTAAGACAACAGCTTAAAGACGGTAGGCAATTAAGGTCACAGTTATGAAAATTTAGGACACTAAAGAGGCCTTTCTACTGACTCTGAAAAACACCAAAAGAAAGATGCCCAGGGTCATTGCTCATCTGCGTGAACGTGCCTTGGGCATGCTGCAAGGAGGCATGAGGACTGCAGATGTGGCAAAGGCAATAAATTATAATGTCCGTACTGTGAGACGCCTAAGACAGCGCTACAGGGAGACAGGACGGACAGCTGATCGTCCTCGCAGTGGCAGACCACGTGTAACAATACCTGCACAGGATCGGTACATCCGAACATCACACCTGCAGGACGGGTAGAGGATGGCAACAGCAACTGCCCGAGTTACACCAGAAACACACAATTCCTCCATCAGTGCTCAGACTGTCCACAATAGGCTGAGAGAGGCTGGACTGAGGGCTTGTAGGCCTGTTGTAAGGCAGGTCCTCACCTATGGGCACAAACCCACCGTCGCTGGACCAGACAGGACTGGCAAAAAGTGCTCTTCTCTGATGAGCCGCGGTTTTGTCTCACCAGGGGTGATAGTCGGATTCGCATTTACCGTGGAAGGAATGAACATTACACCGAGGCCTGTACTCCGGAATGGGATCAATTTGGAGATGGAGGGTCCGTCATAGTCTGGGGCGGTGTGTCACAGGATCATCGGACTGAGCTTGTTGTAATTGCAGGCAATCTCAACGCTGTGCGTTACAGGGAAGACATCCTCCTCCCTCATGTGGTACCCTTCCTGCAGGCTCCTCCTGACATGACCGTCCAGCATGACAATGCCACCAGCCATACTGCTCGTTCTGTGCGTGATTTCCTGCAAGACAGGAATGTCAGTGTTCTGCTATGGCCAGAGAAGAGCCCGAATCTCAATCCTATTGAGCACATCTGGGACCTGTTGGATCCGAGGGTGAGGGCCATTCCCCCCAGAAATGTCCAGGAACTTGCAGGTGCCTTTGTGGAAGAGTGGGGTAACATCTCACAACAAGAACTGGCAAATCTGGTGCAGTCCATGTTGAGGAGATGCACTGCAGTACTTAATGCAGCTGGTGGCCACACCAGATACTGATTGTTACTTTTGATTTTGCCACCCCCCCCCCCCTTTGTTCAGGGACACATTACACCATTTATGTTGGTCACATGTCTGTGGAACTTGTTCAGTCTATGTCTCAGTTGTTGAATCTTATGTTCATCCAAATATTTACACGTTAAGTTTGCTGAAAATAAACGCAGTTGACGTTGAGAAGAGGTTTGTTTTTTGCTGAGTTTATATTATTTTTCATGTATTTATTTTTTGCTCATCTTTATCAATATTGAAGAAAAAAAATCTTTAACAAGTAATAAATGTTTTTCTCAAAAAGATAGGAATCCAAATGATTGGAATCCTTGATAAAGACAAGCAAAAACTATTCACAAACCTCTCTATGTAATGATAGCCATTACATGTGTTGACTCAATAGTTTGTGTGGTAGTGAGATAAATATATCAACATGTCGTTACATTAAGTCATGTTCAACTATTTTGCAATTGTTATTTGGCTCATAAGGCAAAAATGAAAAGTTGTCCTTATTTACAGATATTATAATACTGTTTCTTTGAAACTGTCCCTGAACAGTTCACATACAGTATCTCCATAAGGTTCAGTGTCTGCTGGGAATTTCACACAGAGACACACAGAGAGGTAATATCATACCAGCAGCAGAAGATCTCCTTGAAGGTCTTCCTCATCTCCTGGCTCCTGAAGGCGTAGATCAGCGGGTCGATGACAGAGTTACACATGATGAGAATGAGGTACATGTTGAAGTGAGACATGAAGCACATACAGTAGGGGTTTCTGGGGCAGGAGATCATGAGGATGAGATGGAGGAAGAAGGGCGCCCAGCAAACTATGAACACCCCCAGGAGGATGGTGAGGGTGATGGCCCCCTTCATATTGGCTGCCTGCCAGATGGGGCCGTTGCCCGGCAGAGCGGCAATCCTCTTCATGTGCAGACGCGCCAGCATGAACATGTGGACATAGAGCGAGGCCATGAGCACCAGCATGCTGAAGAACATGATGATGAGGCAGATGAGGACGGTAGTGCTCTCCGAGTAGACGATGAAGAGAACGCCTGACACAGTGCAGAAGGTCCAGATGCTGGTGATGATGGCGGCAGCCCGGCGTACGGTCATAATGTTGTGGTAGCGTAGCGCGTAGAAGATTGTCACGTAACGGTCAACAGCGATGGCCAGCAGGCTCCAGATAGACGCCAGCAGGGAACTACAGATCATGGAGTCAAACACGTTGTCCATGCTCTTGATCATGCCACCGCCAATCCCCAAGTTGCCATCAGTGATCATCGCCATGACAATGGTCTCAGTGGCGTTGGAGACGCTGACCAGCATGTCAGCAACGGCCAGAGAACAGATGAAGAAGTACATGGGAGAGTGAAGATTCTTGTTCTTGATGATGGCGGCAATAACCAGGATGTTCTCCAGCAGGCTGACGATGCCCAGCGTGAGGAAAACCTCAGTGGAGATGAGCAGCTGCTCGTAACACCCAGGCAAACCACGTATTCTCTCCACCATAGCCTGGGGCTGCTGATTGCTGAAAGGCAGAGCTCCAGAGCTGTGGTTCCGTAGGTGGAATGATCCATGGTGATGCTGGTGCGTGGCATTCATTGTTTTTGTAGGGTCTCTTCAGTCAGTACTCTTCAGCACCATTCTTCATTATTCCCTTAATATGTCCAAAGACTTTCTGTGCCTAACGAGGAGCTGCTACCTTAAAGCGCTTCAGCTTCGAGTGCCAGGCAGAGACTGGGCAGTGAAGTATAGTCTGAGACATTGGGAGGCAGTCCGATCCGTGACCGCAGGTGGTCGTTTGCATCTACCTCAGACTCCACTGGCAGGAAAGCCTCATCATCCTCTGGACTCACGCTGCCATCTATTTACCACAGCTTCAGCCAGAGAGGTATCTGAGAAAGAGAGAGAGGAGAAGAGAAGAGAGCAGGGTAGAGAAAGAGAGAGAGAGGGAGAGGGGTAAGTGAGAGCGAGAGAATGGAGAGAAGGAGAAAGGGAGAGAGAGAGAGAGGGAGGCAGAGTTTGAGAGATACATGGAAAGAGTGTGTGTGTCTGTGAGTGAGTGAGTGGCTGAGTCCAGAGAGTTTGAGACACTAACTGAAAGAATATGTATTAAAGCACACACAGACAGCCAGATTTTCACTTGGCAGAATCATTCTCACTTTTCCTCCAGACACCCCTCAGCAATCTCATCCCTAACTCTTCCCTGTCTCTCAGCCAATGAGGGGGTGTTTACAAGGATGGGCATAATATCTGGAGGATGTTCTTAGTCTGACATGGAGATAGGTACGACTAACTATGCCCTGCTGTACCGCACCTCACAGCACATACAGGTTGTCCTTGTCGCATGTGTAAATTTAATCAATCTAATTGATGGTTTAATCAATGTCAGCAATGTGAGTCTGGATTTTAAGGTGTTTAAAAAAAACTTCACAGTGGTGATTTAAATGTATCAATAACATTTAGGAACTGTATTCTAACTGCCACTATGTTTCAAGCAATCAGCTTTACTGGAAATGCTCTTGTAACCTACTCATTAATCCCCAGTTGTTGAATATATCACATTGTTATGCAGCCTCCCCATCTGTCCTAAGATGAATCCCACCTCTGACTCAGTCAGTGCCTTCCAGCGCTTTAGGCTGGCTCTCGGGGCTATCAATTACACCCCTTGATGTCTGACACATACACAGGCATGGAGACACGCACACATGCATACGCACAGGTGTGGCAAAAGTTAGGAGATAAAGTATCTAATTAATGGAAGATAGAATAAAAATTACGGAATTAAGTTAAAGGAGAAGAATAGGCTACAACAACCAAGACATTGGTTGCTGTCTCTTCGTCCCTGCTCCCCGTGTCATTCGCTCACAGTATGGCCCCTCCCCGCCTTCTAGAGCGGCACCACTCTCTCCATCTCGCGCTTTATCAGCTCTGGTTAAAAAGTAGCTTACAAAAGTACTTTTCTGCTGCTTCCCTCACTCTGATCGGACCGGGTCTGGATCCAACCAGGTCTATGCGGAACGGCTCTAGTTGTCCTCGCGTCCGATTGGAAAGGGACCAACTTTTTAGACCTGTGAAGACCTCTAGAAGGAAAGTCTCTCAACAGGCAAAGTCACTTGCTAACAAGGCTCAATTAGCTTATGTCCACATTTTCAACAGTAGGCATCTATAGAGATCAAATGACTGAGCAAATAATTGAATACCCAAGTGGTCATGTGATCAGGGATATAAGAATATACAATATACTGATCTAGTGGGTTAGATGATTATTGAGTCATTGTTACAGGCTATTATTGACGTCAAAGCATTGTCTGGAACGTGAATTGAAAAACTGAGCCGAGCCACAAATGGATCACTTTGGCTAATAATGTGTGTTCGTTAAAGCCTTTTGAATGAATCTGGCACTGTTTCACACTGGCATTGTTTGAATGATTAGCCAGTAGTCTGTATAGACAGAGATGGCCAAAGTCCCTCATCAGTCCCTCATCAGTCCCCATCAGGCCACACTATTGGAGGATAGATCTGCACCAAATGTCAGTGAGCCAATCAATGAGTCAGCTTGAAAGCTACTGTTTGTAAATGAGCCAATGAAGCTGCAGGTGTTCCAAAAGCGTGTCAGAGAACTGGTATGAGCCAACTATTTGATTTGTACTAATTGAAAGAACAGGTGTCATCTTTTCTAGTTTAAAAAAAATATATATACATATAAAAGTTTGAACACACCTACTCATTCAAGGGTTTTTCTTTATTTTTACTATTTTCTACACTGTAGAATAATAGTAAAAATGGAATCATGTATAAATCAAAAAAGTGTTAAACAAATCAAAATATATTTTAGATTCTTCAAAGTAGCCACCCTTTGCCTTGATGACAGCTTTGCACACTCTTGACATTCTCTCAACCAGCTACACTTGGAATGCTTTTCCAACAGTCTTGAAAGATTTCCCACATATGCTGAGCACTTGTTGGCTGCTTTTCCTTCACTCTGCAGTCCAACTCATCCCAAACCATATCAATTTGGTTGAGGTCGGGTGATTGTGGGGGCCAGGTCATCTGATGCAGCACTCCATCACTCTCCTTCTTGGTCAAATAGCCCTTACACAGCCTGGAGGTGTGTTGTGTCATTGTCCTGTTGAAAAATGAATGAGAGTCCCACTAAGTGCAAACCAGATGGGATGGCGTATCGCTGCAGAATGCTGTGGTAGCCAGGCTGGTTTACTGTCCTGTGAATTCTAAATAAATCACTGACAGTGTCACCAGCAATGCACCCCCACACCATCACACCTCCTCCTCTATGCTTCACGGTGGGAACCACACATGCGGAGATCATCCGTTCACCTACTCTGTGTCTCACAATGACATGGTAGTTGGAACCAAAAACCTTAAATTTGGACTCATCAGACCAAAGGGCAGATTTCCAACAGTCTAATGTCCATTGCTCGTGTTTCTTGGCCCAAGCCAACTCTCTTCTTCTTATTCTTATTGGTGTCCTTTAGTAGCGGTTTCTTTGCAGCAATTCGACCATGAAGGCCAGATTCACGCAGTCTCCTCTGAACAGTTGATGTTGAGATGTGTCTGTTACTTGAACTCTGTGAAGCCTTTCTTTGGGCTGCAATTTCTGTTGCTGGTAACTCTAACGAACTTATCCTCTGCAGCAGAGGTAACTCTGGGTCTTCCATTCCAGTGGAAGGTCCTCATGAGAGCCAGTTCCATCATAGCGATTGATGGTTTTGCGACTGCACTTGAGAAAATTTCTAAGCTCCTGAAAATGTCCAGATTGACAAAGCTTCATGTCTTAAAGTAATGATGGACTCTCGTTTCTCTTTGCTTATTTGAGCTGTTCTTGCCATAATATGGACTTGGTCTTTTACCAAATAGGGCTATCTTCTGTATACCACCACTACCTTGTCACAACAGAACTGATTGGCATTAAGAAGGAAAGAGAATGATTGGCAACTGATTGCCATTAAGAAGGACAGAGAATGCCAAGCTGGTTTAGAGAATGCCAAGAGTGTACAAAGCTGTCATCAAGGCAAAGGGTGGCGGCTTTGAAGAATTTCAAATATAAAATATATTTGATTTGTTTAACACTTTTAAAGATAATATGTGTTATTTTATAGTTTTGATGTCTTCACTACTATTCTACAATTTTTGAAAAATTGCTTATTTGAGTTCTTGCCATAATATGGACTTGGTCTTTTACCAAATAGGGCTATCTTCTGCATACCACCCCTACCTTGTCACAACACAACTGATTGGCTCTAACACATTAAGAAGGAAAGAAATTCCACAAATGAATTTTTAACAAAGGACACCTGTTGATTGAAATGCATTACAGGTGACTACCTCATGAAGCTGGTGGAGAGAATGCCAAGAGTGTGCAAAGCTGTCATCAATGCAAAGGGTGGCTACTTTGAAGAACCTCAAATATAAATATATTTTGATTTGTTGAACACTTTTTTGGTTACTACATGATTCCATATGTGTTATTTCATAGTTTTGATGTCTTCACTATTATTCTACAATGTAGAAAATAGTAAAAATAAAGAAAAACCCTTGATTGAGTAGGTGTGTCCAAACTTATGACTGTTTAAGTATGTTCTGTTAATTATATGTTCTGGCTAGCTAGATAGCTAGCTAACAAGCTAGCAACAAACCAAAGCAGAGGGCCATACACCACTCTAAACCCCAATGTTCCCATCTTGAGACTCTATTTGGATGATAAAGACCTAAAGCCGCATTTTTGGATGAACCGACCTTCATTTGACAGTCTAGTGGGAGGGTTACACCCAGAAGAAGGGTACAATGGATGGGGCAAGATCTTGGAGATCCTAGTGTTTGTCTACTGGCTGGCCAATGCCACATCATACCGCATTGTTTCTGATGTCTTTGGAATCTGTTCATTACCATATATTAATTGCTGCGATGCCATGCAGACTGACATTTTTGTGATTATACCTTTTCATAACAGCAAGGACAAGTTTGATGTCGGACAACAATAGAATATTCATGATTTAATGCGTGCCAAAGCCGGTAAGAGGAAAGGGGACATTTTATACTGAAGCATTGATGGGAATTTGAAACATAATACTGCATTGATGACTACCTCAGCTGTCAAAAATAAAAGTACATGCTTGTTACCTGCAATACCTCGCAACATAAAAAGGCGGTAAAAAAGAAGACTGCATGCTACTGTAAAGATGGCTGGTTTTCATCTGGGTATGAATGGAATAAGACAGTATGTCATTCTTGAAATTCAGGAAGCTCAAGGTTAGATAACATATAATCTTCTTTCAATCCTGCATTCATTGTTTGCTGACAGCTTTGTAACATCTTTCGATCCCATTCGAGGTATTCTGATGTGAGGCAGGTATATTACTATCATAAGAAGGATTGTAATCACCTCAAATTATCTTGAATGTATGGAAATGGGAAAAGAGACGAGTCACATTCAACAAGGCCTAAACACTGCTAGACACAAAAGTATAGTATTTTTTTTACCATAAATCAGATTTACTCTGTTTATGCAAATTGTTGTAGAGGTCAGGTTGGTTTGCAGAATTACCTAACTGTAACAGTATGTACTAGGCGTCATCCAAGGCCACCTTAAGTGGGTTTCTAATAGAGAGGATGGCTTCACGTACATAAAGCATCACTCCATATCACTCAGCAACAAATGTACGTATTTTGGAAAAAGTATTTATTTTTCAGGGATAGCTTTAGTTAAACCAAAAAAGTAAATATTTCTGTAACTGTCTTTTCTTGATTTCACCTTAAAATCCTACTACTTGCAACTCAAAGATCCCTACCAAGCGGCTGAGAAGTCAAGAGGGTCATACCAGCAATTCCATGTTAGAAGGGTCATTTGAATAGCATTTGTACTCATCTCAATATTGCATAAATTACTATAGTTATGCTTTAATGGACTTTATAGGAGGGTCAGCATTGTTAAATGAAGGCAGATTTGAAATTAGAACAAATAATGGTAATTTGGTGTGTCCTAACATGAATATTCGTGTATAGTACAATGTCCCCAAAACAGTTCTCTTAAATTTGAAATCATCAAGGTTTTTTCACCATATTTCACACATATTCAGACTACCTTTTGAGATATATTCAGACTACATTTTTTTATTACTATTATAGGAATCATTTTTTAATTCAGTCATGAAATGCTGTCTATCCAATTTGTTGCATAATACTGTTGTCAACCACTCAATCATATTTTTCACCAAAGAGATTTTAATGACAATGTTTTTTTTAATGACAGTTAGTACCTTATATTGACTAATCAACCACCTGATTCAGCATGTCCAGAATTCATACCTTTTGGCCTTTTTACAAATGTTGAACTATTTATTTACACATTCCTACTCTTCAAGGTCTCTACTAACAGGAATGGTGCAATATTTACCCCTCACCAACTGAATTCCTGTTTTTTATCCCATATCATTGGTGACTGATTTTGAGTTTCCATACAGCCCTCTGAGCGGGCAAAGTTAGATTGCCACAACACTCAATCCAAAAGGTACAAATTATGTAAATTGATGCAGGAGGGCTGGGGGAGTTGAACAATCAATTTCAGGTGATGTTTGTTTCATATCCACTGTCAAAACATGCTCTACCAGCCGGATTAGAAAACAGTTAAAGGGTTAACACGGAAACCCTCCATCGTTCCAGTCAGTTGCCATGGCTGCAGGGCGATGTGGGCACTTTCCAAGAATCTGCTAAACCATCCACAGGTTGATCATTTCAGGGGACTCATATATTTCATCAGCAGCACCCATCCCTTCATGTACTGTACATAGAAATATCCCTATTTTTAGAATCCTTAGAATCATTCCGTTTTTCCTCTGATATTTTACTAATTCATGCTTTGTCAGTGACTCTCTGCTTTGTTTTGATACAAGGGTGGAGTTAGTTTCTATGTTCTGGGCTGGGACAAGTTGGTGAAAGAAAGGCACTGTCCTTTCTCTTTTGTGTGCTCATGAACAAGGCAAACTTCAATCCATATTTCAGAAGTTCAGCACTGAAGCCCAATTGAAATTTATTCCCAATGTTCAAGAGGCCGAGATTCCATTCACGGTAAACGCTGCATACGTCGGCTGAATCGGCTTCAGCGATACAGATTTAATAGAGCCCTTAGAAGCTGTACATGGCTGCAACATCAATGGTAATAAATCACAAAAGCAATGGTGGAAGAATAGCTTTTTCAAAGAGTTTATCGGTCTTACATTTATTACTACATGGAGATAATTTGAGGTTTTCAATCTCCTTTTCTGAGAGACCTGATAAGACTCTTATATGTATTCGGTGGAGAAAACATACAGAGCCTCCAGAGTCATATACTGTATTTAGATATTACAGTATATTATTTTTCTAAATGTCTCTTCCTCTAAGCAAGTTGAGTAGCACACACAAACATATTTTGAGCCAAATCATTACACACAAAAGGACAACAAAGGACCAAATCGGCGATAATTAATTGATGGGGTGGCTAGTGATTGAAAACCCTTGTGTCATTATACGGCCGCCATCATGCCTACTGTAGTTCCTCCAGGGGGTTATATAATCAACAGAACCATGCCAGGTGCATCTCATGGATGTGCAGATACAGGACAAACATAGCTCCCAGAACTCAATCATATGTGGGCTCATTATGGATTATTTGCAGCTGCCAGGTAAGAGTCAAATGAGCATGAAATCCATTATTGAGATGTATCTGTATGGAGTTATGCCAATTGTGTCATAATTACATATTTTGTATACTATATATGCATATGTAATAAAACATTTTTTTTCGGGTTTCTCATTTATGATATCGATGAGCAAGACAACTTATTTGTAGCATATCTATCTATTTGCACAACATTTTGGACTCACATGGTACACATGGTAAGTAAATGCAAATCCAAAATGATCTGTTTGGGAACTCTACTTCTTAGTTGGTTTAATGTGTACCAATTACTTTGCAGTTATACTTTTTTTTGTATAACTGCACACACACAAACGTCCCTCCAGGCCGGTCTCACCATCTCTTTGCAGTCTGCTTATTTCTCTGACCTGGACCTTGGTTACATTATGATCCTTCAAATGGGCAGACTGGATAACACAAAAAACTTTGCTCCTGAATACATGGCCTGAGTCTACTGCTGCTTACATGGTTTCAATATATGAATATATGGGTAACAATTAGATTCTTATGCAGATTACAATAAATTACTATTATGCTTCTTCTCACCCTGCCCTCACGCCCCACTTCCCACTTGACTACTACACTTTCCTTCAATCTTCAGTCTCAATCTTTACTTTACAGGCCTTTGCATGAATTTAAACGTAAAAATTCTAAGAACTCCTCACGACAATATAGACATGTCAATGTTGGTATTGGATCATCATGTACACTGGGTTTATTTGTTCCAGAAATCATCATAGCAAATTCTAAACCAGGTGTGCAGGTTTTGGCAGAGAGTAAACAGAGAAGCTCCTCTGGCAATATCAATGCTCCAGACAAGTGATAACACCTATAGTGCCTTCAGAAAGTATTTCTACCCCTTGACTTATTCCACGTTAAGTTGTGTTACAGCCTGAATTCAAAATGTATTAAATATATGTTTTTTCTCACCCATCTACACACAATACCCCATAATGACAAAGTGAAACCATGTTTTTAGAAATGTTAGCAAATTCATTGAAAATTAAATAGATAAATATCCAATTTACATAAGTATTCACACACCAATACATGTTAGAAATACCTTTTGCAGCGAGTCTTTCTTGGTAAGTCTCTAAGAGCTTTGCATAGCTAGATTGTACAATGATAGGACATTATTTAATTATTTAAATTCTTTAAGCTCTGTCAAGTTGGTTGTTGATCATTGATAGACAACTATTTTTAAGTCTGCCATAGATTTTCAAGCCGATTTAAGTCAAAACTGTAACTAGGCCAGTGGAGGATCCTCAGAGGACCATCCTCAGTGAATTTTAATTATTTATTGTAAAACATTGAAAGAGTGATCCTTTTAGTAGAACTATACTTAATATAATCACGTCAGCAAATAATTGATTAAAACACACTATTTTGCAAAGAAGGTCTACAGTAGCCTCAACAGCACTCTGTAGGGTAGCCCCATGGTGTAGCCAGAGGACAGCTAGCTTCCATCCTCCGGTGAGTACATTGACTTCAATACAAAACCTAGGAGGCTCATGGTTCTCACCCCTTCCATAGACTTACACAGTAATTATGACAACTTCCGGAGGACGTCCTCCAGTCTTTAAAGGCATTTGCAGCATGAACTGTCATGTTGTCCACTCAATCAAAGGATCAGATAATTAATCTAGTACTGGAAGCATAAGCTACAGCTTGCTACCACTGCAGTGTATAAAATGAAGGATGAAGCAAGAGAGAAATAGAAAAAAAGATTGTAATTTTGTTCAGTTTCACTTACTTAGCTAGCAAATGCAGCTAGCTAGTTTAGCCTACTGAAACACCCTGCTCAGACAGAGGGATGCTATATTAGCTAGAGGGCTATGATTTTCCAACACAACACTGGAACTCTTCCAAGTCAAGGTAAGCTTTTGGTATTACTAATTTATTGCCACCGGGGCCCGCCGGTGTAACTGCTTACTGACTGTGCACTGTAACGTTACTGCATGATTGTAGCGGGTATACTAACACGTTAGTTCGATTAGCTATGGCAACTATGATGTTACTTTAGCTAATATGGTGACACACTCATGTAAGCTGTCTGTAGCGGGATGGCTTGGAAAGGTTTTTTCATCTGGTCACAAGTGTCAGGGAAGAGGTGAGAGGAGGAGAGTGCATAGATGCGAGAAGGAATACAACGTGGCTGCTATGAAAGTAAAGTGTTTACGCGTGATCAGGGGTGTATTCATTCTGCCGATTCTGTTGAAAAACTTTCTTAAACGGAAGCAAACGGAACAAAACAGGGATAAACATACCTGAATTTGTACGATATAAAGTCTATCGCAGTTACATTGAACTGGGTGAATAGAATATGAATGAGAGTCATCCAATATGCTGTAATAGAAATAAGGCCATGCTCATGAAAAATAATTGTCCTCCCTTGACTTAAACATCACTGACCACCAATGAACAAGGCCACTCAGGAAAATTCAATGTTGTCTTGGTAAGCAACTCCAGTATGTATTTGGCCTTGTGTTTTAGGTTATTGTCCTGCTGAAAGATGTATTTGTCTCCCAGTGTCTGTTGGAAAGCAGACTGAACCAAGTTTTCCTACTGTAGGCATGTTATGGGTATGCTTAGCTCTATTTTTTTTCTTTGAATCCTAAAAAAATCTCTAGTCTTTGCCAATGACAAGCATATCCATAACATGATGCAGTCACCACCATGCTTGAAAATATGAAGAGTTGTACTCAGTGATGTGTTGTGTTGGATTTTCCCCAAACACTTTGTATTCAGGACATAACATTTTGTTTTAGTACCGAATTGCAAACAGGATGTACAGGCTTCATTCTTCTCACTCTGTCATTTAGGTTAGTATTTTGGAGTAACTACAATGTTGTTGATCCATCCTCGGGTTTCTCCTATCACAGCCATTAAACTCTGTCATGGTTTAAAGTCACCAATAGTCTCATGGTGAAATCCCTAAGTGGTTTCCTTGCTCTCCGGCAACTGAGTTATGAAGGACGCCTGTATCTTTGTATTGACTGGGTGTAGTGATAGATCTACCAAAGTGTAATTAATAACTTAATCATACTCAAAGGGATATTCAGTGTCTGCTTTCTTTATTTTTACCCATCTACCCAAACTGATCTCAGAGCATTTCATATTATTCTGTAGGTTATTCCGAAACACTCCATTTTGATTTGTTACATTTTGTATGGTACGTATTAATTTGTGGATGTCCATCACCCATTAAGTATTATATATTATGGCTTACAATTCGTATTATATGTTACTAAATGTGACCCGTTTCAGGAAACTAGGCATAAGTCGCGGGTCACTACTTCACAGGAGAGCCGTTTGTAAGTAAACTTTTTTTAAATCAAAATTCGTTTTTTGCCAAAAATGCCTTCTCGGACATGTGAACTTTTATGTGCCTTAATAACAAACTTGTATGCCATCTGTAAATGCAAATAAAATTGTTAAATTACGAGCCTAGTTGGTTTAGCCACAGAAAAAGTGAGCAATCTTCCCGCTGGCCATGATTGGCTGAGATAATGAGTGGGCTGGACATGCCGAGAGAAGAGCTTGGATTGGTCTGCCATATAGCATGCTTGTCTAACACAGCTTTTTTATGTATTTTTTTTTAAGACTGCATAAGTGTTGCTCTTCACTTTCTGGAGGACTGAGTTTTGAAATCAGTGGAATTCGAGTATGATAGCTAAGGAGATGGAGAAAATATCTTCAAACTAAGGGCAACCATGGCATCAGACCAGAGACACGTCCATCCATGAATGATGTATACGGTAAGATAGTCTAGCTAGCTATTTTAACAGAAGTAGCCATTTGCTTGGCTAGCTATAGCCTAATGTTAGCTAGGCTAGGGGTTAGGATTAAGGTTAGGGTTGAGTTTAGGAGTTAGGTTACAGGGTTAAGATTAGGTTTAGGGGAAGGGTTAGCTTAAAGGGTTACGGTTAGTGTTAGGGGAAGGGTTGGCTAAAATAGTTAATGTTAGGGTTAGGTGAAGGGATAGTTAACATACTAAGTAGTTGCAAAGTAAATAAAAAGTAGTAAGAAGTTGAAAAGTTGCTAATTAACTAAAATGCCAAAGTTGTTCGTCATGAGATTCAAAGTTGAAACCTTTGAGTTTCTAGACGTTTGCGTTATATGCCCACCCATCCACCCTACTTTCATTTTTGTCTTAAGTAACCATCTGTCTTATGTAACCATACCAAACATAACATACTAATTTTAGTGGCTCGGATTTACATTTACTATGTTATGTGTAGTCTATGAGACCAGATTGATCTACCAATAGGTGCCCTTCTTTGCAAGGCATTGGAAAACCTCCCTGGTCTTTGTGGTTGAATCTGTGTTTGAAATTCACTGCTTGACTGCGGGACCTTACAGATAATTGGATATGTGGGGTACAGAGATAAGGTAGTCAATCAACGATCATGTTAAACACTATTATTGCACACAGAGTGAGTCCATGCAACTTATTATGTGACTTGTTAAGCACATTTTTACTCATTAACTTATTTAGTCTTTCCATAAAAAATCGGTGGAACACTTAGACTTTTTTCAAATTAAGAATTTTTTTACATGTGTGTGTAGACCAGTGACACAAAATCTCAAGATAAGCTGTTAAATACAGGCTGTAATGCAACAATACGTGGAAAAAGTCACAAGGGTTGTGAATATTTTCTGAAGGCACTGTATACTGAATGTTGACAATATCATCAGAGCTTGATGAGTGATGTGGTTTTCTTTTTATTCAATGGGAAAGATGATCCCTGCAGAATTGGAGTCCAGTATCATAACTGTTAAAATGGTTGAATGAATCTGCTCTTGCCAAACTGAGGGATAGAGGGCTTTGTGAAAGAAATTAGCATATATTTTCAGCCAGGGAAGGATTTAGTCAAATAAGTCACTGACATTGTCAGGTGCATTAAATGAGATACTAGAGCTCCAGTGCATTGGCAGGGACTATTTGACAGGAAAAGGTCAACACACTCATCATAATTCCTGTCATCTCTCTCTCTCTTCAGGGTTGTGTCCAATTCTACTTCAATGCCACAGCAGGCACCACTGTGTACATACTGAGACTTTGATCCTTTCAATGCCATCGTAGACATCTGTAAGAGCCATGGACTCTGGCTGCATGTTGTTGTAGTTAACTTACAGCATCTATCTAGAAATCATTGTTTACTGGACACAGATTAAGCCTTATCCTGGACTAAAAATATATTTCAATTAGGCATCCTTTTTAGTCCAGTACTGGACATAATTTGTGTCTAGTACTGGATTAAAGTGTACTGGAGATTTGTTGGCTGAATAATTATAGAATACGGACCTAAAAAGCCTGAGTTTATTCAGTAGGCTCATTGTGTTATGATCAGTCGTAGATTTATGGTATAGTGTAAGCCCCGGAAGGTAAACCCGAACAGGCTGATACCTGTAGAGGGTAACAGGCTGACTACACCGCTCGCATCGCGTGCGTTGAAAAATAAATTCAGAAATATATGTTATTCAATTATTGCACCCACACTGCTCGCGCACGCCAACGAGTGTCTGCGTTGCCAAGGGCTAAAATAGAAGTCAGTTCTATTTCTGACGCAGATCGCGCTGCAAGACCTCCCATCTCCTCATTGGTTTATTGAAGCAGGTACCCACGTGCCATCTCCTCATTGGTTATACCCACGTGGGTGACTGAAAGACGAATGAGGTAAGTGGCGGTCAGTGGCGGCACCTAATTTATGAAGGTTTTCAATCGCATTATAAAGTCAAGAGAAGAAAAATCATGGAAGGAGGAGAGATGACTAGAAACGATTCGGTTGACCGTTTTATGTGTGGATTATTTGTCGGAGTAGAGGACCTTGTGCATTTCAGATAAAATAACAACTCAATGTTTAGATCCCAGGACAAATTAGCTAGCAACAGCAAGCTAGCTATATGGGACAAATTAGCTAGCAAGTGGAAGCTAGCTAGCTAAATTGCCATACATGTTTGATGCTTTTCAACCTGTCCCCAAATTAATATAATTGGTTCAGTTGAAAAAATATATTTTAACCTGCGT
This sequence comes from Salvelinus fontinalis, assembly GCF_029448725.1. NCBI lineage: Eukaryota > Metazoa > Chordata > Actinopteri > Salmoniformes > Salmonidae > Salvelinus > Salvelinus fontinalis. The sequence goes on along the minus strand of NC_074690.1, from coordinate 28,259,139 downwards.
GTCGTGATCGCATTTGGTGTGGGGGGGAAAAATACATTTATGCACGATGGAGTACACACGCGGCCGGTTTGTGTTCCGTGTAAGTCCTAGGGGGTAAATCCTGAGTAGGTTGGTTACTTCTAGTACTATAAAGTATAGGGTAAGTCCCGGAAAGTAAGCTCGAGCAGGCTAGTACCTGTAGGGTAAGTCCTAGGGTGTCAAGCCCTGACCATAGAGAGACTTTGTTTCTCTATGGTGTAGTAGGTCAGGGCGTGACTAGGGGATATTCTAGTTTATAACTTCTATGCTGTGTTCTAGTTTATATTTTTTATGTTGGTGTTTTGTATGATTCCCAATTAGAGGAAGCTGGTAATCGTTGTCTCTAATTGGGGATCATATTTAAGTAGCTATTTTTCCCACCTGTGTTTGTGGGATATTGTTTTGTGTTTGTGCATGTGCACCCCGTAGTCAGGTTTGGTTATTCATTTATTGATATATTTTGTTTTGTTTAAGTTTCTCTTTGAATTAAATATGTGGAACTCAACATCCGCTGCGCCTTGGTCCCGTTCTTACGACAGCCATGACATAGGGGGTAAATTTCAAGTAGGCTAGGTCATGTGACTACTATAAGAATTGAGTGAGTCCCGGAATGTAAGCCCGAGCAGGCTGGTATCTGCAAAGGGTAAGTCCTATTGGGTAAGACCTGGTTCCCTGTTGTGTACTAGGATAAAAAGTTGCCATTCGGGGTTAAAAGAAAAGCAATAAGATATTTTAACGCTGTTGGATTTGGGTATATTAGCAGTAGCAATAAAGAGAGGTTGGTTGTATGCCCTGTTGGGGTGGTGAACCGTGACAGATTATGCGGAAATAGGAAGGATGACAAGTGTGTATATTTTGGTAATGTGTGTTATCAACAACAGTGATATTTGAGGCGCAATACTGGAATAAGACATTAGGTCATCCGTATTCTCGAGTAATAAAGTTGCAGACGCTATAGTATTGGTTCTAATACAAGGTATTAATAATGATGCCAAAGACATGACAGGAGGGACTGATGTATTGATTTGAGAATGTTTTAGTACGTTTATAACTGTAGGAGTGCATTAGGATTAGCGACTATTGTGTTATGGGTCAGATGGAATGATATATGTGCAAATGTATCTGTAGCAGGAGGCGAGGTACACATGAGGTCTGTGTTTGAGACAGAATGTTTACATAGGGCTGTTAAGTGGGATGGAATGTGACTGGGGTGGAGATCTGTGGTGGATTATAAATTAAGGTTGTTGTGGTAGAGTGGAATCATTCCCAGAGACTATGTATATTGTTACAGGAGATAGCTCTCCTCCGAGCTAACTGCACAATATAGTGACTATTATGAAGTTAAATTGAACGTTACACATACCCAGATCATGGTGAGAGTAGAAGAGATAGTGGTTGCATTTCAGACCATGGTAAACTTTCAAGAAACCTGTGACTCAAGAGTTTTGTTAGGTTGGATATTCTTCCAACTTCATTCATCTCTTTCCCAATTTCTAACAGCCAGTGAACACTTGACAGATTCCATGAAGTAGATACTCACGGCAGTCGCTGTTGGGACAGTAATTAAAGGAGGCTATAGTAACAGCATGTAATTGGACTATGGCGCAAATGATGGAGTTTGAGGTATGCGTCATGGGCAGTGTCAGTAGTAGCAGGGCTTACTTTAGTAGCATTGTTGGGATATCAGTTGAGGACTCATGCCACATGGCTTGGTAGCTGGTAACTGGGAGACCGATTACCGGAGGCTGTTATTCAAATGTCACAAATTATTGATTTGGCTATAAAGAAGGAGTCTATGTTGTCAGGAAATGACCCATGCGTTGCAGTGTGTATATCCTCAGGTGAAAGCAGCACATGAGGAGCAGGAGATAACCGAGGCACGGGCTGAATTCTGGAGATTGACTGTACATCAAGATACACCAGGCAGGGATGTTGGGACAGCATTGGTCTGGTCCACACACAGTACTCCTTACAGCACCTGCAGCGGTAAAGATCATCATGTCTCTCCTCGGTGGGCTCACAGTTCTCACGTGAAGTGAGGTCCAGCTGCATAATGGGTGAGCGTAAATTACGTTAACACCATCTGAAATATAACTGATGCACGCCACTACACTGTAGAGATGTTGAGGAGCAAGCGGTGGCTGTGCACTCGTGGTGCTGTGCCACTGCTCACTCTGTTTGCTACAAATATGTGTTATAACTTGTCACTCTGACCTTAAAGGGATAGTACAAGATTTTCTACTGTCCCAGAATCAGATGAACTCATGGATACAATTTATACAGTATGTCTCTATGAGCAGTTGTCTCTATGAGCAAGGAAGTTGAAGATAGTTTTGCTAGACATTGCTAACTAGCATTAGCGCAATGACTGGAAGTCTACAGGAACATCTAGTATGACTAACATTAGTTAGAATTGGCGCTAACGCTAGTTCGAAAATGTGCTAATGCTAGCTATCAACTTCCTTCAAACTGCATGCAGAGACATAAAAATGCTATCCAATAGTTTATCTGACTCTGGGTACTTAGAAAAGGGCTTAAATTGCCAAAATCTCACACGTTCACTTTAAAAGTGCGGTGCACTGTTGCTAAATAAACATAGGGAAACACTAAGTGATATATTAGATGTGTCTTAATTCATCCTTAGTGGTCCTTTATCCATTAGATACTGCATCTGTACTCATAACTAGCGGCAACACATCATGACTTCAGTTCATACTCTATAAAGCTATAGCTAAATAACTATGGCTCTGTCGCAGCCGGCCGCAACCGGGAGGTCCGTGGGGCGACGCACAATTGGCATAGCGTCGTCCGGGTTAGGGAGGGTTTGGCCGGTAGGGATATCCTTGTCTCAGTATGTAAAAATGTAATTAAATGTATGCACTCTACTGTAAGTCGCTCTGGATAAGAGCGTCTGCTAAATGACTAAAATGTAAAAATGTAAATGTAACTGTCAAGTTTCTAAGGTGGCACCAAAAATCAAAGCCAATATGGAGCAGGGGGTTTGCTTCTTCCGATGTCTTCTCCATCCAGCAACTCAGACAGAGGATGTGGACTACCTGTTGGAGGAGATTGGTCGTGTTGGTCATGATATATGCATCAGGATTGAGACCAATTTATGAATCAGGGATTGGTGAATAAGGTTGAGACCACTTTATGAATCAGATTGTGTCTCAGATCAACTGTAAACATTTAGAGGAAAAAAGGTAATAACTATCAGAAACCAAAATATACTATCTCTAGACACACTAATTGTTATCAAATTTTGTATTGTGTAAATACAGTCCTTTCTATAAATATATATACATATTATTTGTATTCCAGTGCATCAGGAAAGCGTTATACTGTAGCCAGTTTATTTCTACATTAATTTTATTAGTGTACAACATGAACGTAGCCTATCTAAGAGGACAATGAGCATTGTTCATTTTTTTTCTATATAATTTCTGAAATGTCATAGTTTCATGCATTTCAAAATAGAACTGTTAAAAGTAGGCAACCTTTGATGCTGTAGTTTGGTAATTGTATCAACTGAAGGGTTATTAAAGTGCTTACAGTTTTTCTCAATTGCGGGCAAATATATATTTTTTTACAATGTTGTCCATAAGTGTCACGATCGTCGTCTGGGAAATGACCGGACCAAGGTGCAGCGTGGTGAGCGTACATTTCTTTTTTATTATGAATGTTGCCAGCAAAAATAGGAAACAACAAAAACAAACGTGAAGCTGACTAGGGCTATACAGGCCACGAACAGAGACAACTACCCACAACTAAGGTGGAAAAACAGGCTGCCTAAGTATGATTCCTAATCAGAGACAACGATAGACAGCTGTCCCTGATTGAGAACCATACCCAGCCAAAACATAGAAACAGAAAACATAGAAATAAAGAAACTAGAATGCCCACCCTAGTCACACTCTGGCCTAATCAAAATAGAGAATAAAAGCCTCTCTAAGGCCAGGGCGTGACAGTCGTTGGGGGCTCCGGACCGGAGAACGTCGCTGCGGGCTCCGGACCGGAGAACGTCGCTGCAGGCTCCGGACCGGAGAACGTCGCTGCAGGCTCCGGACCGGAGAACGTCGCTGCAGGCTCCGGACCGCGGATCAATACTGGGGGCTTCGTGCCATGGATCCTCATTGCAGGCTCCGGGCCATGGACCATCACTGGATGCTTCGTGTCATAGATCATCACTGGAGGCTTCGTGCCATGGATCATCACTGGAGGCTTCGTGCCATGGATCATCACTGGAGGCTTCGTGCCATGGATCATCACTGGAGGCTTCGTGCCATGGATCATCACTGGAGGCTTCGTGCCATGGATCATCACTGGAGGCTTCGTGCTATGGATCATCACTGGAGTGAGGAAACGTATGGACAGCCTGGTGCGTGGAGCTGCCACAGGGCTTACCAGGCTGGGGAGACATACATGAGGCCTGGTTCTGGGAGCAAGCATAGGACTCACCAGGCTGGGGAGGCATACAGGAGGCCTGGTTCTGGGAGCAGGCACAGGACTCACCAGGCTGGGATGACATACTGGAGGCCTGGTTCTTGCAGCAGGCACCGGATACACTGGGCCGTGGAGGCGCACTGGAGGTTTCGAGCGTAGAGCCTGCACAACCCGTCCTGGCTGGATGGTTACCTTCGCCCGGCAAAGGCAGGGCGCTGGCACAGGACGCACTGGGCTGTGCAGACGCACCGGAGACACAGTGCGCAGAGCCGGCGCAGGATATCCTGGGCCGCAGAGACGCACTGGCGGCCAGATGCGCTGAGCCGGCACTACCCGTCCTGGCTGGATGCCCACTCTAGCCCGGTCGATGCGGGGAGCTGGAATGTAGCGCACCGGGCTGTGAACGCGCACTGGAGACACCGTGCGCTTCACCGCATAACACGGTGCCTGACCAGTACCACGTTCCCTACGGTAAGCACGAGGAGTTGGCTCAGGTCTCCAACCTGACTCAGCCAATCTTCTCATGTGCCTCCTCATTTTTGGGAGGAGTGGCCTCCCGGTCTTTTGTGCCATCCGTGACCTGTGTAATCCTGGGCCCTTTTATTCGCTGCCTCCGCCTTCCTCGCTGCTTCTACCTGCTCCCACGGCAGGCGATCCTTTCCCACCAGGATCTCCTCCCATGTCCAGGATCCTTTCCCATTCAGGATGTCCTCCCATGTCCAGTCCTCCTTACCACGCTGCTTGGTCCGTTTGTGGTGGGTAGTTCTGTCACGATCGTCGTCACGGAAATGACCGGACCAAGGTGCAGCGTGGTGAGTGTACATTTCTTTTTTATTATGAATGTCGCCAACAAAAACAGGAAACAACAAAAATGAACGTGAAGCTGACTAGGGCTATACAGGCCACTAACACAGACAACTACCCACAACTAAGGTGGAAAAACAGGCTGCCTAAGTATGATTCCCAATCAGAGACAACAATAGACAGCTGTCCCTGATTGAGAACCATACCCGGCCAAAACATAGAAACAGAAAACATAGAAATAAAGAAACTAGAATGCCCACCCTAGTCACACCCTGGCCTAAACCAAAATAGAGAATAAAAGCCTCTATGGACAGAGCGTGACAATAAGACACAGAACTCACTGGCTTTTTGCAAAACAGTTGTGTTTTCAAAATGTAGTTGCTTTCTCCAAACTTAAATACATTCATCAAAACTACATTATACCATTAAAATTGAAAACTTTTCCTGAGAAAAAATGGAATGAAAAATAACCACATTGTATGCAGGATTAATTCATCTGTATCATCACAATCCAATTGCAAGCATTCAATACAAAGGTTGGTTTGCTCATAGTTTTGTAGACTTTCTATTGGGGCACAGAAACACAATCCACAATAGAAATAAAGAAAGGAGAATACAATGTAAGAACACAACATATATGAATGTATAGGCATACATCCACACCAAAGGAAAGCTCTATAATAGAAGGTCACAATGTTGAAAAGGATGATTTGGGAGTAACCTAAAGTTACGTTGAAGTAATCCAACTTAATTCTCTGCATGTCCGCAATATTGTAAAAAAAAATCAAACAAATAGACAGTCCCCATTGCCTTCATCTTTCCATTAAGATGAGCAAAACATTTTTTTAATAAGTAATAGAAATTTCTGAGCTATATGGTATGATAATTTAAAAAAATATATATAAATAGGTGTCAAAATAACTGGCCCCACTAATGATTCTTAGAAATAACAGTTATTGTATCTGCATTAACATTGTACTTTTTTTTGTTAAATTCATCTCAGCTTAAGGAACTGTATTGTGGCCTTTGGTTTCCAGAAAATAGCCATTGATGAGAGCAACCAACAAATGTAAACGCCTGAAGTTTGCTAAACGGCATTGGCACTTGGATTGGAAACAGGTGCTATGGTCAGAGGATGGATATGCAGAAAATAACCTCATACCTACTGTAAAATACGGTGGTTAAGTTTATTAATTCAACCATTTTAAAAAATAAGCACACAAAACTTAAAAGCCATACATGCACATGAATAAAATCATGGAGGATAACACACAATAAAGTCTGGGACTTATTTCCATTGTGGTCCTCTTGAGACAAGATGGCTAGACAAGATCGAACAGAGTATGGCAGTGAAATAATAAAACAAAAACATAAAAGAAGAACATCTATCTCATCATTCCAGTTACATCATAGGGGTTATTCATATGGGCACAGAGGACATCAAACATATTTTTACTTTATTTTTAAAGCTGTCCAGAGAGGATGTTGTTTTTATAGGCAGATGCAACTCATTCCATTCTGAGGCTCCAGTATACAAGAAAGTACCTTTCCCAGCATTACTCCTGAACCTGTATAAGCACACATCAGCAACACCTGATCTGGTGCTGTGATTTTGTGCATCCCTATCACGAGGAAAGTAATCACTTAAATATCTGGGCGCAGGACCATAAATACTCCTGTAAACCAAACCTAGTCTAATCTGGGACACCCTAGCCTCAACAGGCAGCCAGTTTAGTTCCTGAAAGCAGCTCCTGCCTATGTGAGTACATGGACTCACCTTCAAAACTACCCTGATCAACTTATGCTGGGCTATCTGGAGCTTCCGCTTCATCAGTTTAGATAAGCCCACAAACCAGGAAGTACTAGCGTAGTCAAAATGGCATTGAATGAGGGCAGTAGCTATCACTTTCATGGAGTCCTTACCAAGCAGCTTGGACTTTCTAGCCAAAAACTTAATCCTGGCATTAACCTTCCCTAGCACCTTATTGGCCATGCTCACACCTCCCAAGCTTCCATCAAGGATACATCCCAAGTAGCTAACAGAGGTTTTAGTAGTCAGCACCTCACCCCCTAACTCCACTCTGATTTCAGACAACCTACAATATTTAGGTCTGGATCCAAAAATAATTGCTTCAGTTTTCCCTAAGTGCAGAGAACTTATTATCTCCAAGCCATTTGCTAATGTTAGTAAGCTCTGTGTTAAGTATGCTCTCCAACATAGTTTTACTTTTGTGAGACACCAGAAGTGTAGAGTCATCCGCATAAAGAAAAAGACGGCAAGAACAAGCATCTTTCATATCATTAATATACAATAAAAACAGAGGCCCAAGCACGCTTCCCTGTGGAACGCCACAACTCATTGTTTTTGCCTGAGACAGTGAACCATTAACCTCTACTACTTGCTCCCTTCCTGATAAATATGACTTTACCCAGCCTAGAGGGATACTGCTTAACCCCAGTGGCTCAAGTTTGGAGACAGTGGTTAACTGTATCAAAGGCCTTCTGTAGGGCAAGTGGTACCATTCCACACAGATTTCCATCATCAATCTCTTTCCTGATGAAGTCAGTCAAGTAACGTAGACATGAATCAGTGGAGTATGTTTTTCTAAAACACGACATTAGACCCTGTTTGTTAACATATTCATACATTTGCTCATGTACAATTCTCTCCAGGATCTTTGATGTTACACAGAGGATAGATACAGGCCTATAATTCCCAGGGTCAGACTTTATCCCCTTCTTATAACTTTAGCTTGTTTCATGTCCCTGGGAAAGGTGCCTTGTTCAAGAGAGAGATTAACAATATGAGTAATACAAGGGCCAATTTGCTCAGCAGAATCTGGTGGATCTTTGATGTTACGGGGCTGTTTTGCTTCCAATAGTCCTTGGGTCTTTGATAAGGTCAACGGCACCATGAACTCTACCAAGTACAAGGACATTTTAGCCAAAAACCTGGTTGCCTTTGCCAGGAGTCAGAAACTGGATGTTCCAACAAGACAATGACCTCAAACACACATCAAAATAAGTAATTTACCCAAAAAATCTACATTTTGTCGCCAGACTTGAACCCCATTGAAAACCTATGGTCCATAAACACAGTCCATAAACACAAATGAAAGGATATCAAGAATCTGGAAATATTCTCTATAAAGGGCTTGCTGTTGCGTCACAAATCACCTAGCAACCGCACCATGTGCCATGTTGGAAGCCCAGAGTCAGTTTGTTGGATGCCTCCAATCATCCACATTGCTGGCTGCATTCTGCTACCACCGGAAGATTGCTCATCATTCATTTTTTCTAAGGAGCCAGAAAACTGAGGCAGTGGGAGAAATCAAATCAAATTATATTGGTCACATACACATGGTTAGCAGATGTTAATGCGAGTACAGCGAAATGCTTGTGCTTCTAGTTCCGACAGTCCAGTAATACCTAACAAGTAATCTAACAAATTCACAATGACTACCTATTACACACAATATAAGGGGATGGAATAAGAATATGTATTATAAATATATGGATGCGCGATGGCAGTGTGGCATAGTCAAGATGCAATAGATGGCATAAAATACAGTATATACATATGAGATGAGTAATGCAGGATATGTAAACATTAATAAAGTGGCATTATTCAAAGTGACTAGTGATACCATTAATAAATCTCTTTATTAAAGTGGCCAGTGATTCGAGTCTGTATGTTGGCAGCAGCCTCTCTATGTTAGTGATGGCTGTTTAACCTCTTGACGCTAGGGGTCATATATTTTTTAAATAACGATCCCAAGGTAAACGGACTATTTCTCAGATCCAGATCGTAGAATATGCATATAATTTACAGATTATGATAGTTTCGGAAACTTTGGAGTGTCTGTCAAAATATTGTCTGTGAGGCCCACCTGAGTCAACTCAGGGGGCCTGATGATTAGTTGACAAGTTAAATCAAGTGTGTTTGTCCGGGGCTACAATAAAACTGTACTGTTGGGTGTACTAGGGGACCGGAGTTGGGAACCACTGCCCTACAGTTTGATAGCATTAACCTTATGGGAATTTGCAATGCACCCCTTGACTTTGTGCATCTGAAGTAGAGAATAGCTTAACTCGCACATTGTTTAGCTATATGTTCTCAATTTAAAACCAATACTAGTAAACAATGTATGAGGCTAATCATTATACTAGATTTGGTATATGCCTTGTGCTGACATGAAATTGTTTAGTGCAAATCCAACCCTTGTAATCTAGGTGGTGAAACGTCTGGAAGTAGGAGATGGGATCCTTCTCTTCAAACATACAACTACTACCACCAAATTCAATGCCAGATACTTTTATACAAGAAGGTCTGAGTGGCACTTGGATGGGCTACTGTGATAATGAAGATGTTTTGCCTAAGACTTCCACAACAATTACATTGTCTACGCCAAATGTGTTTAAATTGTACATTTGCATACAAATGCACATTTGTGGCCTGCTGGAGGTCATCTCCCTGGATGGGAGACCAGATGCTGCTGGAAGTGGTATTGGAGGACCAGTAGGAGGCACTCTTTCCTCTGGTCTAATAAAATATCCCAATGCCCCAGGGCAGTGATTGGGGACACTGCCCTGTGTAGGGTGCCGTCTTTCGGATGGGACGTTAAACGGGTGTCCTGACTCTCTGAGGTCATTAAAGATCCCATGGCACTTATCGTAAGAGTAGGGGTGTTAACCCCGGTGTCCTGGCTAAATTCCCAATCTGGCCCTCAAACCATCATGGTCACCTAATAATCCCCAGTTTACAATTGGCTCATTCATCCCCCTCCTCTCCCCTGTAACTATTCCCCAGGTCGTTGCTGCAAATGAGAACGTGTTCTCAGTCAACTTACCTGTTAAAATAACGGTAAAATAAAAAAATATATATATATTTTTTGCAGGGCTCTGGCAGTGCTCCTCCTGCTCAAAGGCGGAGGCAGCGGTCCTGCTGCTGGGTTGTTGCCCTCCTACGGCCTCCTCCACGTCTCCTGATGTACTGGCCTGTCTCCTGGTAGCGCCTCCATGCTCTGGACACTACGCTGACAGACACAGCAAACCTTCTTGCCACAGCTCGCATTGATGTGCCATCCTGGATGAGTTGCACTACCTGAGACACTTGTCTGGGTTGTAGACGCCGTCTCATGCTACCACTAGAGTGAGAGCACCGCCAGCATTCAAAAGTGACCAAAACATCAGCCAGGAAGCATAGGAACTGAGAAGTGCTCTGTGGTCACCACCTGCAGAATCACTCCTTTATTGGGGGTGTCTTGCTAATTGCATATAATTTCCACATTTTGTCTATTCCATTCATATTGCACAACAGCATGTGAAATTTGTCAATCAGTGTTGCTTCCTAAGTGGACAGTTTGATTTCACAGAAGTGTGATTGACTTGGAGTTACATTGTGTTGTTTAAGTGTTCCCTTTATTTTTTTGAGCAGTGTATTAGACTACAAAGGGAAGCACAGCCTCGAGCTGCGCAGTGACACGAGCCTATCAGGCGAGCGAAATAGCTTCTATGCTCGCTTCGAGGCAAGCAACACTGAAGCATGCATGAGAGCATCAGCTGTTCTGGATGACTGTGATCACGCTCTCTGTAGCCGATGTGAGTAAGACCTGTTTTAAAGGTCAACATTCACAAGGCCGCAGGCCCTGATGGATTACCAGCAGGTGTACTCCGAGCATGCACTGACCAACTGGCAAGTGTCTTCACTGACATTTTCAACCTGTCCCTGACCGAGTCTGTAATACCAACATGTTTCAAGCAGACCACCATAGTCCCTGTGCCCAAGAACACCAAGTTAACCTGCCTAAATGACTACCGACCCGTAGCACTCACATCTATAGCCATGAAATGCTTTGAAAGGCTGGTCATGGCTCACATCAACACCATTATCACAGAAACCCTAGACCCACTCCAATTTGTATACCACCCCAACAGATCCACATATGACGCAATCTCTATTGCACTCCACACTGCCCTTTCCACCTGGACAAAAGGAACACCTACTGTACGTGATAATGCTGTTCATTGACTACAGCTCAGCGTTCAACACCATAGTGCCCTCAAAGGTCATCACTAAGCTAAGGACCCTGGGACTAAACACCTTCCTCTAACAGAATCCTGGAGTTCCTGATGTTATTTATACAATGTTAACCCTGATGTCCTTACACAGCTCTCTGGTCTTGGCCATTGTGGAGAGGTTGGAGTCTGTTTGATTGAGTGGGTGGACAGGTGTCTTTTATACAGGTAACCAGTTCAAACAGGTGCAGTTAATACAGGTAATGTGTGGAGAACAGGAGGGCTTCTTAAAGAAAAACTAACAGGTCTGTGAGAGCTGGAATTCTTACTGGTTGGTAGGTGATCAAATACTTATGTCATGCAATAAAATGCAAATTAATTACTTAAAAATCATACAACGTGATTTTCTGGATTTTTGTTTTCGATTCCGTCTCTCACAGTTGAAGTGTACATATGATGAAAATTACAGACCTCTGCATGCTTTGTAAGTAGGAAAACCTGCAAAATCGGCAGTGTATCAAATACTTGTTCTCCCTACTGTATTACCTCAACTAACCTGTGCCCCCGCACATTGACTCTGTACCGGCAGCCCCTGCATATAGCCTCGCTACTGTTATTTTATTGTTGCTCTTTCATATATATATATATATATATATTTTACTTCAGTTTATTTTAGTAAATACTTTAACACGTATTTTTCTTAAATACTGCATTGTTGGTTAAGGGCTTGTAAGTAAGCATTTCACTGTAAGGCAACCTGTTGTATTCGGCACGTGACAAATAAAATTAGATTTTTGATATGGACGTCATATTGTACAATTTGTCTCCCCTTTTCAAGGGATCCAGCTTTTGTCAAATTATCGTAATATTTGACATGTCATGGCAGATTAGCAGAATTTACACAGCAGGTTAAGAGAATTAGGTTAAGGTTCAGAAAAAGTTAAGTTGTATTTTAGCTAAACCTTCTACATTAATTTCACAAAAGCTGTGTCCCTTTTAGCCAGGACCCCTTTTCGGCCTAGATTACATGGTTGCTTTCAAGACGAGGTCGTTTTTAATTGATCTGTTATCAGTGTCAGAGTATTATTTTAAAAAATTCTGCTAATAACTCCACTCCTATAAAGTGTAGTATAATTGCAGTAAATGTTTGTCAAAAGCCACATTTTTCAGTGCAAAGGAAATATAGCCGATGTCACTACGTGCTTATTAATAGCATAAATCATCACTATCGAATCTACTCATCACATTAGGAATAGTAGGCTTACATTAGTCGGCAAATGCAATACTAGAGGCATGTTTTAAAGGGGCATTTTTAATGGTAAAAAATAATTTTGCTTCCCCAAAACTTGACACTCAAGCGCCACATGCTAATGACTAGACTACAAGCTATCCAGCTTAGCTAATTTCAGCTAACACATGGTTAGCAAAACAGTGAAACTAAACTTGAAAATCGATCAGACTTGACTTACCAGTGATGAAATGATTAGAGCAAACCCTGTATTGACAGCTGTCTGGATTCAGGTCTTGATGGGCAAAAAGGTTTTTGCTTTTCTGACAGTTCTTCCAGCTTAAAAATATTAATTTAGAGCCTTGATTGTGTGGGACCTAAAGATTAAAATGTCACATAGCATCATCTGTAGGTGAAAAGGAAGACTTGAACAAATACAAATCACAGACCTCTAAAGATGGGTCCGTTTTATGTTTTTCATATGAATTAACACAAGTAAGCCTTTCGCTACACATATAACATCTGCTCAATGTGTTTGTGACAATAACATCTGATTTGTGCTTTTCTGGGTGAATCACAACAGAGAAGCATAATGGTGATTGGTTTAATTTTTTAACTGTCTATTGCACAAAGACATGAGAAATAATTTGAAAAAGTAAAAATAAAAATCTTCAATATATCTGAACACTTTCGAAATACAAAGTATGACAACCATTTCCTTACTCAGTATGGCAGTACTATTCCTGGTTAAGAAATAGCCTGAATGCTGGCATTGTGACAATGTCCTGTAATTTTGGGGAGTGAGAAAAAGATCCCAAATAGCTTATTATTATCATCAAGTCTTTCAGCCACAGGATATCATGGTGAACTGTTCTGATTTGCAGGTCATGCTGTGCAGTATAATGTACACAAGTAAGAGTAGGACAAATCCCACAACAACCACTAAGCAGAACCTGGTCCCAAATGCGCCCTTACAACTACCCTCCCCTTCCCTCATCCCATGTTCCTCCTCCATCCCTGTAGCCCTCTCATGGTGTTCTACTGGAAGGTAGGCGTTACACGGCAGCCGTATGAAGACAGGTGTGTATGGGACAGAGATGATGGCCATAGTGTCCGGGTCATCTAGGAGTTGGGAGACAGAGACCCCTGGGGGCAGAGTGGTGACACAGCGACACCAGGGGCAGCGCAGCTCACTCTGGCTCATCCTCATCTGGGTCAAGCACACTGAGCAGCAGGTGTGCTGGCAGTCCAGGAGCTTGGGCCTACGCCACGAACTGTAATAGTTGAAACAGATCTGACATTCTAACATGGAGTCTTGTTGTAAGATCTGACAATCTAGAATGGACTCTTGTTGTGAGAGAGATTCCATTATGATGAGTTTGGTCTGTTATGTCAAACCACAAACAGTCTGTGGTTCCCGCGGTATGAATATGCAGATTATGGAACCATAGATAGATTTACAGATGTTTCTGCTCTTGACGTCTCTCCTCCTCTCGTCTTTACAGATGTTGTGTCACAGTACTTAGTTTAATCCATGTCTGGCTCCATCAACCCTATTAGAGAGAAGACATTCGTCAAGTCAGTGTGTGATTCCGTAATCCTCATTAAATAACTCATACTGAAAAAGCAAAAATACTACTTTGTCATGTCCTGCCCACTGAGCTCTCTCTGTGTGTGTGTGTGTGTGTGTGTGTGTGTGTGTGTGTGTGTGTGTGTGTGTGTGTGTGTGTGTGTGTGTGTGTGTCCGCTTCACGACCCTGTGACTATAAGAATAAAGCACAATAAGCCTATTTAGTCATTAACCAAAACAGGAAAATAACCTTAGTAAATGAGCAAACCTGTTTCTGATCTGGACTGGCAAGAATGTTGACCACTAGATCTTTATCACTCAGCAGCCTTTATCACTCAGCAGCCTAAGGCAAAGTTCCTGCATGACATTGCTGCACATTTCTTAAAGCAGCATTTTGTAACTTTTTTCTACTCCAGTAAGTCACTAGTGGTCATCCAATGTGAAGCAAAAGTCATAATATTGAGCCTCTAGCCTGCCTGACAACCTCTAGCCTGCCTGACAACAATTCTCCCTGTCGAGTCAGATTATCCCAGCATATTCTGTGCTGTGGATAATGAGTGACGTGTTTCCGTAGTTTAGGGATATTCTAACTGTATGATAGCTAGCTAGCAGAGCCCATGTCCACACTTGGTGAGCAGAGATAGCTAGCTTACAGACATGGCAGATGCGAGGGGCCAACGACCTAACCCAGCAGCAGCTACTACTCCATTTACGCCAAAGACACCGAGAACTTTGGAAAGCAATAAAGCACAGGCCAAGACGAGAGTAAACCTTGGATCTGCATTCACACTTTCTCTCTACCGCACCTGCTGTCTCTAACTGAATGCTCGGCTATGAAAAGCAAACTGACATTTACTCCTGAGGTGCTGACCTTTTGCAACCTCTACAACCACTGTGATTATTATTATTAGACCCTCCTGGTCATCTATGAACGTCTGAACATCTTGGCCATGTACTGTTATATTCTCCACCCGGCACAGCCAGAAGAGAACTGGCCACCCCTCAGAGCGTGGTTCCTCTCTCGGTTTCTTTCTAGGTTCCTGCCTTTCTAGGGAGTTTTTCCGAGCCACCGTGCTTCTACATTGCTTGCTGTTTGGGGTTTTAGGCTGGGTTTCTGTATAGCACTTTGTGACATCGGCTGAGGTAAAAAGGGCTTTATAAATACATTTGATTGAAGGCATTCAAAAACGACCGAGTTTGCATATTTTCTGCTGAAAAGGTACGATATTGCTAACTAGATATAATATATTTCTAGATATAAAGACAGACACAACGCAACAGTTTGTTTAATCTGAGCAGTCTAGTTTTAGGACGTGTGATTTCTTTGGTTGGAGTTTCCAAGATTCAAATCTTTAGCCGAAGTCTTGCGACGAGACGGATCCATTTAGCCAATCAAAGAACAGTGCACTAACATTCTGTCTTCAGTCAAGCAGCTAGCCAAGCAGAGCGCTAGCTAGCTTTTTTGCTGCACATATCTAGTCTAGCTTGCTGATATTTACAATAGTATCCAGCTGCAGCCCGCAGCAGCCTGTGACTAAAACCAGTTTGACGCTAAAACCAATTCTATCACCATCTACTGGCAGTGGTTAATCCTTACCACATACATGTGAACTCTTATTTCCTAGATTACATTCCTTGCTCCCTTTCCTTCTTTCTTTTCCTCCTTCCACTTCATCTCCTCCTTTACTAGCTTAATTTCCTATTTATCCTTTCTTTGCCTCTTCTCCATCCCATAAATCCCTTTCCATCATCTCCTTTCCTAAATCCTTTCCACCTTCCCTAGCTACCTTTCCTCGCTCAATTTCATTTACTCCCTTTTCCTAGCGCCTTTCATCCTTTCCTAGATCCCTTTCATAGCTCCCTTTTCCAACTTATTTTCCTCCATTCCTAGGATTAACCACAGCCAGTAGAGGAAAGGAAGAAGGAAAGGATAAGTTCACATGTAACAGGTAAAATAAAACAATTAATGAAACACCAACAAAGTGTCTTAAAAGGGCGTTGGGCCAACACGAGCCACCATAACAGCTCCAATGCGCCTTGGCATAGAGTAGAATCTATTGGAGGGATCCAACACCAACATTCCACAAGAAATTCCATCATTTGGTGTTTTGTTGATGGTGGTGGCACTGCTCCAGCATCTCCCATAAGTAGTCAATTGGGTTGAAATCTGATGACTGAGACACATACCCTTTAAATCCCCTATGCTCCTTTGAGAACCCTCGTTTAATAGTCACATGTACAGGATTGCAAGGTACAGTAAAAATCGTAGTATTCGAGCTCCAACATTCAGAACTAACTGAAATAAAACAATGTCCATTGGGGAAGTAGCAGAAGGGGGAGCTGGTAGCTGACTAGTGGGGGTTATTCAGCAGCCTGATGGTCTGAGGATAAAAACTATTGGCCACTCTTTCAGTTTTTGCCATGATGCTCCTGTACTGCCTGCGTCTAAGTAATTGAAGCAGGGAGAACAGGGCATGGTTTGGGTGGCTGGGGTCCCTGATGATCTTCTTGACCGTTAGACCATTTCAGCTTCTCCGAGATGTGTACGCCAAGGAATTTGAAGTTATTGACCTTCTCCACAGTGGCCCCGTTGATGAGGATATGGGCGTGTACAGCCTGGTTCCTCTTGTAGTTTACAATCAGCGCCTGAGATCTCTTCTTCTAGTCTTGGTAACCAAAATAATGGTCAACGGGGCATTTTTATGCATGACCCTTAGCATGATGGGATGTTAATTGCTTAATTAACTCCAGAACCATACCTGTGTGGAAGCACCTGCTTTCAATATACTTTTTATCCCTTTATTTTGGCAGTTACCTGTATGTGGTAGTGATTAACCACAGCCAGTAGAGAGGAAAGGAAGTTAGGAAAGGAGGAAAGGGAGTGAGTAAAGGAATCTAGGAAAGAAAACAATTTCACATGTATGTGGTAGGGATTAACCAAAGCCAGTAGATGGCGATAGTATTGGTTTTAATGACAGGCTAGTTTTAGTCGCAGGCTGCTGTGGGGCTGCATCTCAATATTTATCTAATGCATGTATTTCATGACACTCCTTTGCTACAAACTGTCTCAACTGCAAGTCTTGTCTTCAGTTTTGCCAATTTAGCGACAAGAGAAGGGATTGTGCGGCGGGAGAGGGGGCTAAAATGCTACATTTGTGCCACAAAAATAGTTGGCAACACTGCTCGTCGTCTTGAGCTGTTGTAGCCTACAACACATAATTCTAAAACTAACTATGGTAGTTTGATCTCGTCTGGTCTCATGCCGGCTGTTGAATCTGAACTGGGCTTCATTACTTGATGTTCAAGCTCTAGAAAATATATTTTCAGATATAATTTCAGTCATAAAATAAATAAATCTACATCAATGCCTGGCATGCCTGTATTTTCAAGCCCCACCATTGTCGAGTATAGGAGCAGAATCAGATTGGTAAGCACAGACTTTAGCGATGTATTTTTTACCTTTTTACCTATTTTTTACGTCTGTTCCTTAATTTTGTTTCACCTAGCTGGCCAAGAATAGGAATAATTTACCGAATAACAAAGTAGACTTCTTATAATGATAGGCATCTATGTAGCTCAGCTGTTTAGGAAAATTAACTATCCAGGATTTACTTTGAGTATTGAGGACATACCATCCCAATTTTAGCCTAATGCACAGAGTATGTTATTCCCTATTTGAGCAAGCTCAAGGTATGCTACACATGTATTGAGTATAAAAGTAACATTCCATAATAACAATATTAGGTAGGTGCTTACATTTATCCTATTTTACACATGTACAAGTAGAAACAGTCATTAACATTTTAAAATGGTTAAAACAATTCTAATAAATGCAACAATTGTACAATGGATGAAAATACTCCAAACTTTTAGAATTCTTAAAATCCATCAGATATTGGCTGAATGATAGCACATAATGGTCGCCTCGCTTCACGTTCACGATGGTTGCCTTGCTTCACATTCTTAGGAAACTACGCAGTATTTTGTTTATTTATTTATTTTTCTTACATTAATACCCCAGGAAATCTTAAGTCTTATTACATACAGCCGGGAAGAACTATTGGATATAAGAGCAACGTCAACTCACCAACATTACGACCAGGAATACGACTTTTCCGAAGCAGTTCCTCGGTTTGGACCACCACCCAGGACAATGGATCGGCTCCCAGTAGGCGACCCAAAACAACGACGCCGCAGAAGGGGCAGACGGCGCGGTCTTCTGGTTAGGCTCCGTAGACGGGCTCGTCGCTCACGAGTATACTACTTGCCAATGTCCAGTCTCTTGACAACAAGGTAGACGAAATTCGAGCAAGGGTTACCTTCCAGAGAGACATCAGAGATTGTAACATTCTCTGCTTCATGGAAACATGGCTCACTCCGGATATGTTAGAGTCGGTAGAGCCACCCGGTTTCTTCATGCATCGCGCCGACAGAAACAAACATCTCTCTGGTAAGAAGAAGGGTGGGGGTGTATGCCTTATGATTAACGAGTTGTGGTGTGATCATAACAACTTACAGGAACGCAAGTCCTTTTGTTCACCTGACCTAGAATTCCTTACAATCAAATGCCGACCGCATTATCTACCAAGGGAATCCTCTTCGATTAAAAATAACTTAATTGGACTCTATGTAAACTGGAAACCATATATACTGAGGCTGCATTTATTGTAGCTGGGGATTTTAACAAAGCTAATCTGAAATCAAGGCTCCCTAAATTTTATCAGTATATCGAATGCACGACACGGGCTGGCAACATTCTGGATCATTGCTACTCTAACTTCCACGACGCATACAAAGCCCTGTAATAAAGTGTATCACTAGTCACTTTAAACAATGCCACTTTATATAATGTTTACATAGCCTACATTACTCATCTCATATGTATATACTGTACTCAATACCATCTACTGCATCTTGCCTATGCCATCGCTCATCCATATATTTATGTTCTTATTCATTCCTTTACACCTGTGTGTATAAGGTAGTTGTTTTGAAATTGTTAGATTACTTTTTAGATATTAATGCACGGTCGGAACTAGAAGCATTTCGCTACACTCGCATTAACATCTGCTAACCATGTGTATGTGACCAATACAATTTGATTTGATTTTAAAACATTTTACTGCACAGGCCAATAATATATGAAAGACTTGTGGGAATTCAAAATATTTTGTGTTAAAATAAAGGGTGTATTTGCATATATTAACAAATGGGCGGAGAAGGTTTGCAACCACCAAAAACGTGCTGTCTAGGCCTACCTGCACTCACCTGCCCGGTCTACACTGCCTCATTAATTACTGTTGTTGTCACATTCTGTATCAATAGCAGGATGGCCTTGGATTAAAAATCAACACGCTTGGCTTTAGATTACACACATCTATACATACTTTAAGTTTTTTGCGAAATCAGACAATGTCACTATAACTCATTTTTCGGAAGATGCTTTCATTTCAGCGCATATAATTTGTAAACATTTAAAAGGATTCCCTGATGAAAGACATTGACCCCATTTCAGCCATTACCGGGATGTGTTTGACAGAACATTAAACATTTACATGGTCGCAACGTTAAAGGGAAAAAACGACAGGCACAAGCACATGTATGAAAGAGTCGCAAGCGTAAAATTTAAGCAAGGAACTAGAGATGGCTGAAAAAGACAGATCTAAGGTGGGTGGGGCATGCACGTTGCTAGTACAAGTGTACATACAGTATATTATACGCATGTATGAATTGACAATTCATTTTTTGGGTCACGGCCAGGGATCAGCCATTGACGACGACCCTATAGCAATTAAGGTTTTAAGTGCCTTGCTCAAGGGCTCCTTAACAGCTTCTACCCCAAGCCATAAGACTGCTGAACAATTAATTGAATGGCCACCCAGACTATTTACATTGACCCCTCCCCCCATTTGTTTTTAAACTGAAGCTACTCGCTGTTTATTATCAATGTAGTCACTTTACCCCTACCTACATTTTTTATTTATTAAATATTTTCTTCACTATATTTTTTGAACTGCATTGTTGGTTAAGGGCTTGTAAGTAAGCCTTGTATTTGGCGCATGTGACAAATAAAATTAGATCAACAGTTTTTTCACCTAGCCCGAACCAGCAACCTCTCAGTTACTGCTCTTAACCACTAGACTACCTGTCGCTCATTATATTGAATGACTGTAAACATGAATTCTTTATTTCTGCCTAACAGCCTCCTTTTCCAATAAAAAATAAAATACTAACTCCTTTCATCCTAAACTGAATATTTACCCTGAAAATCTAAGACTGATGGTAATCAAACGAAATTCTGTCAAACGCTGCATATTACACAGGCATCGCAATTCTGATATTTATTCCACTAATTGGCTTTTTGACCAATCACATCAGTTCTTTTCAAGTCAGCTCTTTTTCAGAGCTGATCTGATTGGCTGACATTGAGAAAAGAAAATCTTAATTTTTACTTTACTTTTTTCCCCCTGCTCTGGCCTCCATTGATTTAGTCACCTTATTTCTGGCCATCCTACAACAGTAAACACCATAATAACTCAGCTAATTATGATAGAGACATGAGTTTTGGATCATTGGCTTTCATATAGGAGTATCTACACAATTAACATATTTTACCCATTGGTCAAAAGATGCGTGTTTGATTGGACACCCTATAAATTATGATGAACTTCACAGGGTGGTGAAAGTGCATGGTGATGAGCTTGATGCTCCTTTGCAATAAATATTGAGGGTTTTGGTGACATGTTGATCTTTACTTGTATCTGTGAGCTGTTGGCTAGAGCGCACATGCCAAGACCAGAGTAGGCACATTTGCTATTTAACCCATCAGTCTTTGTACCAAAACTATCGATAGAGTTGAAAATGCAATGGAAACGCATTGAACTTTAGATTTGTATTCAGGAAGATGACAACTTGTGTGCCCTATGTCATCATGCACTTTTTTATGGCAACAAGTCAGTTTGGTGGAAACACTGGTGGGAAAATGCACATATTTTCTTCATGCAGAATTTTGAATAATCGCATGACAATATGTCGCAAAATGGATGACAACCTAGCTGCTGATAGTAATGAAATCCTATGGACAAAATACAAATATTATTCGCCAACATCACCCACGACAGAGAACGGTTGATTGTCAAGGGCAATAAATTCCATTATCTTGGCTTTAATGGATTTTGCCTTTGAGTTGTCTTGCTGAAATGTTCTTACTCTTTCAAATGACTGCTCAACTTGTTGACTGCTCGATCAACACAACGGACATTGTGGGCTAGGTTAGGAATGCGGTGTTGCACGTATAGCGCAAAATTTTACGTAGCGTCATTACGTCAGGTACCTACGTTATATAGGTATGCACGTCAGCTTTGACATCGGTTTTGCACATCGGCCGATTCCGTTGGCATTTTCAGCTAATATCGGCCGATTCCGATATGTTCACGGATATATATTAAATGTGTGTGTGTGTGTGTGTGTGTGTGTGTGTGTGTGTGTGTGTGTGTGTGTGTGTGTGTGTGTGTGTGTGTGTGTGTGTGTGTGTGTGTGTGTGTGTGTGTGTGTGTGTGTGTGTTTATTAGGTAGATAAACAAGAATGCAAGGTAGTGTCTGTAACCTTATCGAAATAACAAAATCATACTGTAAGGGAAACATTATGAACAATTACTGAACTGGTAAAGCACTGAACTGATATCACCCAGACAAAGAAAAAATAAAACTACTTACAGAGATTTCACCAAATGGAATATTTTTCATAATTGAGATCCAAATGAAGAATAAAGTACAGTGTAGTCAGTGTAGTCATGGAAAGTATTTGGTACAGTGGTGAAATGGTAACAGTTGTGTGTTGTAAGGTGCAGGAGTCTTCATGCGCAATTCAGGCAGGCGCACCAGCGAGGTTGTCTGTGGTCTGGGATGTCTGGAGACCCTGGGATAGCTCTCTGGTTCTCCATGATGTAAAACATCACTTCAGACAGGAAGCAACCAGCTCTTCTCCCCTTTCTTTAAAAGGACAGCTCTTGCAATTTAGCCTGCAATGATAATTAGAACACCCTAGAGATAACCCCCTTGATAGACGCCCTTCTTCGAAAATCAAAACAGAAAACATTCCATACTGATATCTTTGAGGCATAAAACATACTTCTTCTGCTCCACGGACTCACGAAAAATAGGACCACTTCTGGTGACTCTGACCGTTGCCACATTATCCTCCAACGCTTCCCAGTTTTTCCTCAAGACGACAAAGGAGTCGGTCAGCAAACATGGGAACAGAAACCTCACTCCGACTAAAGGGGTTTCATATTTTCCACCACAACTTTACTTCTCGTTTCCTATCTTTTTCACCACTGTAGACCACTCATTCACACCTGATGCGCCATCAGTATCAAACAGAACATCCATTCCTTCCCACAGACAGCACTTTTGAGCACAGGAGACTACTCCGAAAGCTGGGGTTCTTCTATGGTATATTGGCATTCGCACAATATAGTGTGCATGCTGCCACCGATGTGGGGACGGGGTCGAGATATATTCATACAAACTACAAAAAATAAACTAAAATCAAACTACTTTTCTGTTAAAAGTAAAAACAGATCTGATCCCTACACAGACTCACAGGCAGCCTGGGAGGGCAGGCTATCTTCTGGCGCCAGTACCCGTTGCAAGGTTTCCAATGTAATCTACTGAAGTCCCAAAAACGTTTGACGCAGCCAAAGTAATATCCAGTTTCTTTGACACCGGCAATGAGCACCACAGAAATCCACCTTTTTAAACACACAGTGTACCTTTTGACTGGCAGCAAACATTTACTACAGGCTGTGGTGCATCCACTACCATAATTTCACAAGTGTCATTTGTTTTCTCAACTCTTTCTCCAACAGACTTTCTTCTTTTTCTCCATTCACCCAGCGAGTCGGACGCCAGGCACAAACCATACCAGGATTTCGCTTCAGGTATTCAACCTGAACATCAATCGTCACCCCTGAGATGACTCCTTCAATGAGCGCTCTGCGCCGAAGTTCAAATCACAATACTTCTGTTGTCCGGATTCTTTTGAGGATCACTGCAATCTTCCTCTGTTCTTCAGAAATACAATTAATCAGAATAAGACCACACTCCTGGTCACTCCACTTTTCCCAGCGCATATTTCACCATTCAACACCTCAAACCAGTCTCCCAAATATGCATTCTTACTCAACAAAACAGATCCCAACAAGAAACGATTAATTATCCAACATAAACATATACTCCACTCCAATTTTAGGCAATTTTCTTTTTGTTCCATTTTTGGACTATTGTCCATTCAGAACATTCATCTTCACCAACACCTGTACACACATTGTTACACATGCAACTTTTGATTCGAACTCGGCATCCACTTTCGCCATCTCTCCCTGCCAAACGAGCACTGTCGTTTCTGGAAAACGGTGTTCAAATAGACAAAAAAATTATAATCTGCATTATTGCCACAGGGGTCTCCAAAAACACCAGTACACACATTGTTACACATGCAGGGCAGCTTCAACAAGGCAATCTTATGGGCTTAGTTCAGGTTGAAGTTTAGCTGAAGAAGCAGTCGTGAGTTCCAGAATGCATGTCTACCCCCCCCCCCCCCCTCCCCTCCCCTCCTCCAAAAAAAAAAAAGCACCAGAAAATAGTTTGAACTGACATACCAACCAAACCAGTTCACCAGCTTCTCTAAATAAGACACATACGCATAACTGTGGTAACCGTGCTGTAACCTGGTTACCACAGTTACTACAGTGGCCTATCCCAAGTGCTAAGGTTTGTGCAAAGAACATTAACTTTAATTAGCCAACTTAGCCTTCTAGGACAAAGTCCTTGGACTTTCCATACGCAAGATAATGCTTTGCCACTAACTTCAAAATGGTAAATATGAAGTCTAAATTGAAATTCATCTTAAAATGGCTCTGTGAATACCTGGATGGAGCTGTAATTGACAGCAAAATATTACATGAAGCCACACATTAGGCTTTATAATAGTAAAGTTAAAAGGCATGTCTCTAATTTAAAGGTTATGTAAACACTGAATGCCATAACAAGTAGGCTTCTTTTTCCATTGATACAAGCAGTATCAATGTATTATCTGCAATTGCTGTATTGGATTTTGGCATTCGAGCATGTAGACATAATCGGCTTTAACTTGAACTGAGGCGAGCATACACAACAGGCAACTTTTCAAGGTAGACAGCCTACTGAACAAGGTTCGAAATTGCACATGCAAACTGAAACTACACCGCAAACCCACATATCAGTCAGCAACTAAAGAACCGACATGCAGACCATCTTACCGTACTTTGTGATGCCAGTCCTACGGAACTCCTTGTTCCTTGTTTTGTTGCAGTGATTCTTGTAGTAGCCTGTTTGTTTTGACCAAGTTAAACACACACCCTCGATCTCCTGTTCAGTCAAAACAATCAGAGGATTCTATTATCTGGCCCGGGTTACCCCGGTGGGAGGAGTTTGTTGTGGTGAAAAGTGATTGCATTAGTTTTGGAACCGGGCTGCCTTCCGGGGTGAGCCTCGGTGCTTTTGCCAGTTCACGTCAATGGGCAATAGACCGGTGCACCGCGGCTCAGGTTAATAGAACTCCCTCATTGTTCTGTCTGAAGTTAGCCGCGCCTACCTACTACATGGTGAGTAAACTACTTCACAACCTTATTTATCAGGATGAGTATTGGATACTTTTTAGATGACAATTTTTATGTAAATATTTAAATTCCTCACTTGGGACTGCTAGACAAGGAATCTGCAGTGCCTTTGGCAACCGATAGTGAATAAATCTTGCTTCTGTGAAGTGTTGTGTCTATAGAATTCAGCTGTCATCAGTAGGAGTTCAAAATACCTCACTGATCATAATCCCCATTTCCATCCACATTTCAAATGTTTCATTTCAAATGCCTCCACCACACCACATTCTGCCAAGTAGCGTCCTTCTCCAAAAATGGGGGGGGGAAAGACTAACTCCCTTCACCTTAAACTGAATGTACCCTGGAAATCTAAGACTACCCACTGGGCACACATTGGTTGAATCAACGTTGTTTCTGAACCAATATGGAAAATACATTACATTGACATCTGTGCCGACTGAGTAGCTAGGTTTGTTATCCTATTGGTGACAGATTTAAAGCGAATATTCTAAAATCCACATAAAAACAAATTGCACTTTTTCCCACCAGAGATGTGTTTCCGTGAAATTGACTTGTTGCAGATAAAAGTATTTGCATGATGCCGTAGTGCACATAAAAAAATACTTTTGCGGTTAAATTCCCCATGTACTGAATAAAACATACAAGTTACATGGGTTTCCATCGCATGTTCAACTCTACTGATGGTTTTGTCACAAACAAATATTGTGTTATGAGCCCGTCTCTGGTCTTGGCACATGCGCTCTAGCCAACATCTCGCAGATAAATTGAGATTATTATGGACAAAATAGCGAGATTATTTTTATTTGTCAAACCGCAGCCAAGCATCGATATTTGTCGCCAGAATAAGACCCTCAATATTTATTGGAAAGGAGCATCAAGCTCATCACGTGCACTTTCACCACCCTGTGAAATTCATCATAATTGATTTCATCTGTAGCCTAATAAACTGCATGCTTTCTTAAATTGTAGTGGGGGAACCACACAACATCCCACTGAGCACACACTGGTTAAATCAGCGTTGTTTCCACGTCATTTCAATGACGTTACACTGAACCAATGTGTAGTAAATGTTGAATTGACACCAAGTGGAATATCATCACGTGACTCCAAATTTACTTCTATATGATGGTTATTATATTAATATTTGTGCATAAAAGTGTTTCCACCTGCATTTCTCGCATAATGAATTAAACAGACACAAAAAGATCCCACCATGTCTAGGTATTTTCTTTTGTCGACATTTGGAAAGTTTACAGACACATTACCTGTTTCTCTTAGATCTGTCATTATATTTTTTTATCCGTCATGTACTTTACTAGCATAAAAAGGTTGGATCTTCAAAGGCAATTCTGTAATAGGCTGCATTTTACGCAGCCATAGTTGTCAAATGCTAAAAGCGTATTCCAGATTACGATTGGGATTTATAGAGTTTTCTAATTTGTTGTCTATCTAGGTCTACATCGGAGCTGGAGTCCTTCCTGATCTACATACATATGTATGCAGTTTGCTTTTCCTTCTTCAGTCTCTGGAGATTTGCTTTTCTTCCTCCACTCTCTGGAGAAAAATGTGTATGATGTAAAACCCCCAAATATCAATTAGTAGAACTCATTACAATATAATACATGTTATCGCTGTTATATTTTCAACAGATATCAACACTACAGTTCTATAACTGTATAGACAAAATACTCACCAAATATTCTCTTTCAGCTACATGAGACTGTGTCTACGCATTGAAAACTTCATAGGACTACACATCCATCCCAGAAGAGAGCACTGTTAAGAACAGCTCTCACTTGGGACTTCCAAGGAGATTGATCCTGAGATAAGATGAACCAAGACTCCCGAAGTGCCACCACCAACAATGGCTGAGCTGCTACAACTTTGAGGAGAAGTCGCCACGCAACACAAGATGCAGTTAGCACACCTGAGCATTCCCTATTGTCAGACTTCCCGGGAAGTGTGAAAACCTACAGAGTACTCAGAAATGTTGTTGAAAGTGGTGGGCCTACAACCAAACATATAAATCATATGTAAATAAGGGAAGTTTGTGTGGGCAACAAACTTGTGTGAGAAACAATATTTGTGCATTCTTTATCTAGCATATAGGCATCATTATTTTAATTTTGGAATGGTTTTCGAATTATTTACTAAGCTGTTATCTTTTTCTTGAAATCTATACTATTGACAGTTTTCACATCAAATTAGCAGACCTACAGGTGGGTATATATCCAGAAAAATGGATGAACTACTCTGGTGTAAATACAGTACAAAACAAGTCGGTCTGATTACACAGATAAGGTCAAATAAAGTTTTATTAGAGAGATAAACAAAAATACAAGGTCATTTCTGTAACCTCCAAATAAAAAAAGCACAGTAAGCCACGTGTCAAACTCATTCCATGGAGGGCTGAGTGTGTGGGATTTCACTCCTCCCTTGTACTTGATTGATTAATTAAGGTCACCAATTAGTAAAGAACTTCCCTCAACTGGTTGTCTTAAATTAAAGGAAAACCCCAATACCTGCAGACATTAAACCCTCCATGGATTGTGTTTGACACCCCTGGTGTAAGGTACTGAAATGATATCACCCAAACTGGGGGAAAATAATAATCACAAAAACAATACTATTTACAAAGATATCCCCAAATGAAATATTTTTCATAATTGAGATCCAAATGAAGAATAAAGTACAGTGCAGTGGTGGAAAGTTCAAGTGTTACGTAAACATACTTTGTAATAAATAAATGGAATAGTGCAGCGGTGAAATGGCCGCAGTTGTGTGTTGTAAGGTGTAGAAGTCTCCCTGCAATTCAGGCAGGTGCACCAGCGAGGTTGTCTGTGGTCTGGGATGTCTGGAGACCCTGGGATACCTCTCCGGTATTCAAAAATCAGGTAGACTGGAAGCGACCAGCTCAAGCACCTCTCCCCTTTCTTCCAAGGAGAGTCGTTGTAATTTAGCCTGTAATTATATTTTAAAAAAGCAACATAACATTACAGAATGCAACCAAATGCTGTGTGATGTGATTTGAATGTTGTGAAACGGGTAAACAGTACCACAGGTGAAAGATTTTTACTAACCTTCATCTCGGTCAGCCTCTCCTTGCAGTCGGTCTTCCTGTCCAATCATTTCTGCAATCCTGCCTGTGCCCCTGGACAGTCAGTGGCTCTTCTAAACTGTAATCCTACAGAAAAAAACATGTACACAACCCAAGGTGATAATCACCTGAAAAGAAAAGTGGACATTGGCTCTGTGAATACCTGGATGGAGCTTTAATTTGAGAGCAAAATATTACATGAAGCCAAACATTACTACAATATAGCTTAATTCATGAAGTTAAAACTTTTTTAGAACTGAAAGACGATGGCCAGAGTTTACCCATGATGTTGCACAATGATTTAAGTCAATAAGTCATCGTTTTAGTCAAAGTGTACAAAACATTAGGAACACCTGATCCTTCCATGACAGACTGACCAGGTGAATCCAGGTGAATGCTATGATCCCTTATTGATGTCACCTATTAAATCCACTTCAATCAGTGTAGATACAGGTTAAAGAAGGATTTTTAAGCCTCAAAATACTTGGGACATGGATTGTGTATGTGTGCCATTCAGAGGGTAAATGGGCAAGACAAAGTATTTAAGTGCCTTTGAACAGGGTATGGTAGCAGGTGCCAGACACACTGGTTTGAGTGCGTCAAGAACTGCAACGCTGCTGGGTTTTTATGCTCAACAGTTTCCAGTGTGTATCAAGAATGGTCCACCACCCAAAGGACATCCAGCAACTTGGCACAACTGTGGGAAGCGTTGGAGTCAACATGGGTCAGCACCCCTGTGGAACGCTTTCGACACCTTGTAGAGTTCATGCCCCAACGTATTGATGCTGTTCTGAGGGCAAAAGGAGGTGCAACTCAATATTAGGATAGTGTTCCTAATGTTTTGTAAACTCAGTGTGTTTGGCTTGAAGAGCCAAATCCGAATGGCCCACTCCATGCAAATCTGTGTGAATGTGTTGTCTTTTTCTATGATAAGACATACAATTCTTTTTAGTTTATGTTTAATTTCAGGGTTTTATTTCATTGTTACCACCCACCAGCATGGCTCTGTTTATTAATCAGAAACAGCTGCAAAGTTCTTCCTCTTCGCAACTGAGATGAGCTAAACAACCTTGTGTCCACTTGGCCGATTGAGTCCTGGAGTAGATTGACATAGGGGAGAAAATCTTAGGGTTTTGCACCTCCACTTTTTTTTACCAGAAAGTTATAATCCATTGGATAAAAAATATATGTATATATTATAAATATTTTTTTATATATCTGACCATTTTATAAATGGGATAATTGCTTGATATGATAGTATTTTGCAAACCCGCTCCCCTCGTCGCCCCAAAATGAATATTTTTGACCACTATAATTCTACTTCACTACACGCTCCACTGCTTTGAATGGTGTGACGTTAGCTAAACAGCACAAGTGTTTATCCAGATAATGAAGAGGCACCAGCAAAATAAAATAAAAGGAAATTATAGTTACATGTCATTTGTGGCGTGCATGATCATGACCTTACAACCCACAACTGCTGCCATTTCACTGCTACACTATTCAATTTATGTATGACCATGTACTGTATGTTTACATAAAAGTTTAACACATTCCACAACTACACTGTACTTTATTCTTCATTTGGATCCCAATTATGAAAAATATTCCATTTGGTAATACTGTATCTAAGAGTAGTTTATTTTTATTTTTTTCCTCAGTCTGGGTGATATCAGTTCAGTACTTTATCAGAATATTTCCCTTACACTGTGCTTTTGTTATTCGGAGGAGGTTACAGGAGGTTATGGTTTCTCCATAATAAGACTTGATCTGATCTGTGTAATCGGACCGAGTTGTTTTGTACTGATAAGTAAATAATTCTGAAACCATTCCAAAAGTAAAATAATGATGCCTATATGCTTGATAAAGAATGCACAAATATTGTTTCTCACACAAGTTTGTTGCCCACACAAACTTCCCTTATTTACACATGATTTATATGTTTGGTTGTAGGCCCACCTCTTTCAACAACATTTCTGAGTACTCTGTAGGTATTTAGACTTCCCGGGAAGTCTGACAACAGAGAAAGTGCAGGTCCTTCCCCATTCAAAGGTGTGCTAATTGCATCCTGTGTTGCGTGGCGACTTCTCATCAAAGTTGTAGCAGCTCAGCCAATGTTGGTGGTGGCACTTCAGGGAGTCTTGGGTCATCTGATCTTAAGATCATTCTCCTTGGTAGCCCCAGTTGAGAGCCCATTCTTCTCAACACTGCTCTTTAACGATCAAGGATGTATGCTATGTGACCAAAAGTATGTGGACACCTGCTCGTCGAACATGTCATTCCAAAATCATGGGCATTAATATGGAGTTGGCCCCCGCTTTGCTGCTATTACAGCCTCCACTCTTCTGGGAAGACTTTCCACTAGATGTTGGAACAGTGCTGCGGGGACTTGCTTCCATTCAGCCATAAGAGTATTAGTGAGGTCGGCCACTGATGTTGGGCAATTAGGCCTGGCTCACAGTCAGCATTCCAATTCATCCCAAAGGTGTTCGATGGGGTTGAGGTCACGGCTCTGTGCAGGCCAGTCAAGTTCTTCTACACCAATCTCGACAAACCATTTCTGCATGGACCTCACTTTGTGCACCAGGGCATTGTCATGCTGGAACAGGAAAGGGCCTTCCCCAAACTGTTGCCACAAAGTTGGAAGCACAGAATCGTCTAAATTGTCATTGTATGCTGTAGCGTTAAGATTTCCCTTCACTGGAACAATGGGGCCTAGCCCAAACAATAAAAAACAGCCCAAGACCATTATTCCTCCTCCACCAAACTTTACATTTAGGACTATGCATTCGGGCAGGTAGTGTTCTCCTGGTATCTGCCAAACCCATATTCGTCCATTGGACAGCCAGATGTTGAAGCGTGATTCATCACTCCACACAATGCGTTTCCACTGCTCAGGAGTCCAATGGCGGCGGGTTTTACACCACTCCAGCCGACTCTGACGTTGCTTCCAGAGGCAGTTTGGAACTCGGTGTATTGCAACCGAGGACAGATGATTTTTACGCTGTACATGCTTCAGCGGTCCTGTTCTGTGAGCTTGTGTGGCTTACTTCGTGGCTGAGCCGTTGCTGCTCATAGACGTTTCCACTTCGCAATAACAGCACTTACAGTTGACCGGGGCAGCTCTAGCAGGGCGGAAATTTGACAAACTGACTTGTTGGAAAGGTGGCAACCTATGACAGTGCCACATTGAAAGTCACTGAGCTCTTCAGTAAGGCCATTCTACTGCCAATGTTTGTCTATGGAGGTTGCATGGCTGTGTGCTCAATGTTATTCACCTGTCAGCAGTGGTAGTGGCTGAAATAGCCAAATCCACTCATTTGAAGGAGTCTCCACATTATTATTGTAATGAGTTTTTGGTTTTACATCATACAAACCTTTTTCTCCAGAGACTGGAGGAGGGAAAGCAAATCTTTAAAGACTGAAGAAGGGAAAGCAAACTGCATACATGAGTATGTAGTTCTGGAAGGACTCCAGCTGAGATGAAGACCTAGATCACCACAGGTGGACTTACCACAGGTGGACTCCAATCAAGTTGTAGAAACATCTGAAGGACAATCAATGGAAACAGGATGCACCTGATCTCAATTTCGAGTCTCATAGCAAAGGTTCTGAATACTTATGTAAATAAGCTATTTATGTTTTAAATTCTTTATACATTTGAAAAAATTTGCATTATCGGGTATTGTGTGTAGACTGATGAGGATTTTTTATTTATTTAATAAATTTTAGAATAAGGCTGTAACGTAGCAAAATATGGAAAAAGTCAAGGGTTCTGAATACTTTCCGAATGCACTGTAGATGCCTAGCATTATAGGATGTCTACTTTGTTATTAGGTAAAACATTGTTCTTGGCTAGCTAGGGGAAACAATGATGGAACAGACAACATGAGCCACACCCACTTAAGTCTGTGCTTACCGCTCTTAGTCCGGTTTCCCAAAAGCATCTTCAAAGCTATGTTCATCGTTAGAACCTTCACAAGAAAGAGCATCTTAACATTTCCGAGGCGTTTTCCCAAACCGTCTTTATTAGCGCCAAAATCATCATAATTGAATATTTAATTTTCTAAAAATGGGAGAGTGGGGTAAGCTGAGCCATTTTTTACATTCAGAATCACTACGTCAAGTGAAATCTAGTATTATTTCTAATAAAGATATCTTCATATATTTCAGAATGCTGTGTATCCCAGGAAATAATCAGAATTCATGTAAACGTAAAAATGCTGGTGTGCTGTTAGGTCAAAGTTGAATTCATGGAATGTGGCTGTGGTATATCTTAAATGTATGCCTACATTCAGCCTATATCTTGTGGCCAGTTGTCTGGAACGGTGATGTTGTTTCAATGTGCCAATTCGTAGGCAAGTTCTCTGCATTTGAGGCAACAAAGCCAATGCTATGTTTAGCATGTTTAGCTCCCAAGTGGCGCAGCGGTCTAAGGCACTGCATCTCAGTGCTAGAAGTATC
This sequence comes from Salvelinus fontinalis, assembly GCF_029448725.1. Classification (NCBI taxonomy): domain Eukaryota; kingdom Metazoa; phylum Chordata; class Actinopteri; order Salmoniformes; family Salmonidae; genus Salvelinus; species Salvelinus fontinalis. The sequence continues at coordinate 28,226,836 of NC_074690.1, read as the reverse complement.
ACTACAGACCCTGGTTCGATTCCAGGCTGTATTACAACCGGCCGTGATTGGGAGTCCCATAGGACAGTGCACTATTGGCACAGCATCGTCCGGGTTAGGGTTTGGCCGGGGTAGGCCACCATTGTAAATAAGAATAAATTATTAAGTGGCTTGCCTGGTTAAATAAAGGCAAAACAAAAAAAACAAGCTCTGACTGTCATCAGATAAGACCTTGTGTGTCTCTGCTACTCTAGCATAGCATCTCTTTTGCACAGGTACATATTCATTTTCTTATTGTTCATGTACAGTGTCATTCAGTCAAAAAATATATATTTTTCTTGCTGCTCCTCGAATGGACTTCTTCCTTTCTCTCATTTCCTCTCTCAAGAACATCAAGGGGGGCTAGACCCCTGCTTGTTTTACATCTGTATACACTGGGCATGGTGATGTCTGCTCTGTAACTATAATAAATGCTCTATCTTGAGTTCATATGCATGACACATTGCATAAAACGGACAAAATATAATCATAATTTGCATGCGGTATGGTGGCCATTGGCTCAACTACCCATGGCTATTGGCTGTCCACTACATAAAAAAGAACTAAACCAAGATAACCTAATTATATGATAGCTAGATTAGGCTACATATTGACATCACTTCAATATGTCACATCACAAGTTTGCATACACTTAGGTTGGAGTCATTAAAACTCATTTTTCAACCACTCCACAAATTTCTTGGTAACAAACTATAGTTTTGGCAAGTCGGTTAGTACATCAACTTTGTGCATGACACAAGTACTTTTCCAAACAATTGTTTACAGACAGATTATTTCACTTATAATTCACTGTATCACAATTCCAGTGGGTCAGAAGTTTACATACACTAAGTTGACTGTGCCTTTAAACGGCTTGGAAAATTCCAGAAAATTATGTAATGGCTTTAGAAGCTTCTGATAGGCTAATTGACATCATTTGAGTCATTTGGATGTGCACCTGTGGATGTATTTCAAGGCCTACCTTCAAACTCAGTGCCTCTTTGCTTGACATCATTGGACAATCAAAAGAAATCAGCCAAGACCTCAGAAAAAACATTGTAGACCTCCACAAGTCTGGTTCATCCTTGGGAGCAATTTCCAAACGCCTGAAGGTACCACGTTCATCTGTACAAACAATAGTACGCAAGTATAAACACCATGGGACCATGCAGCCGTCATACCGCTCAGGAAGGAGGCGCGTTCTGTCTCCTAGAGATGAATGTACTTTTGTGCGAAAACTGCAAATCAATCCCAGAACAGCAAAGGACCTTGTGAAGATGCTGGAGGAAACAGGTACAAAGTATCTATATCTACAGTAAAACGAGTCCTATATCGACATAACCTGAAAGGCCGCTCAGCAAGGAAGAAGCCACTGCTCCAAAACCGCCATAAAAAAAGCCAGACTACAGTTTGCAACTGCACATGGGGACAAAGATCGTACTTTTTGGAGAAATGTCCTCTGCTCTGATGAAACAAAAATAGAACTGTTTGGCCATAATGACCATCGTTATGTTTGGAGGAAAAAGGGGGAGGCTTGCAAGCAGAAGAATACCATCCCAACCATGAAGCACGGGGTGGCAGCATCATGTTGTGCGGGTGCTTTGCTGCAGGAGGGACTGGTGCACTTCACAAATAGATGGCATGAGGTATGAGGTAGGGAAATTATGTGGATATATTGAAGCAACATCAAGACATCAGTCAGGAATTTAAGCTTGGTCGCAAATGGGTCTTCCAAATGGACTATGACCCCAAGCATACTTCCAAAGTTGTGGCAAAATGGCTTAAGGACAACAAAGTCAAGGTATTGGGGTGGCCATCACAAAGCCCTGACCTCAATCCTATAGACAATGTGTGGGCAGAACTGAAAACGTGTGCGGAGACCTACAAACCTGACTCCGTTACACCAGCTCTGTCAGGAATGGGCCAAAAATCACCCAACTTATACTACCAATTACTAATTGAGTGTATGTAAACTTCTGACCCACCAGGAATGTGATGAAAGAAATAAAAGCTCAAGTAAATCATTCTCTCTACTATTGTTCTGACATTTCACATTCTTAAAATAAAGTGGTGATCCTAACTGACCTAAGACAGAGCATTTTTACTGGGAATAAATGTCAGGAATTGTGAAAAACTGAGTTTAAATGTATTTGGCTAAGGTGTTTGTAAACTTCCGACTTCAACTGTATGCACAATCGATAGACCTACTGTATTAAGCCATTAGGTTACACCTGAGCCGCTAAATATTTGTATCTCATGGATGAAAAAAAATACATTTAAGAGCTACAGCAAGCTCTTTAGCCTATATATTCTGGAATCAATCATACAGCTCCTGTAACGACATAGTTACACATCTTCGTGTGACTTCTTTTATTTTTAAGATTCATCATGAAAACACTCATATGCCTAAATTCCATTGCTATTGGGAAACCAGTTCCTGATTCTGCTCCAATACTTGACAATGGTGGGTCTGGAAACACAGACTTGCCAGGTGTTGATGTAGATTTTTTCCTTTCATGAATGAAAAATTATATTTCAAGTTCAGAAATATTTTCTAGAGCTTTGACATCAAGTAATGAAGCCCAGCTCAGATACAACAGCCGACATGAGATGAAACGACATCAAACTAGCTAGTTTTAGAATGTTGTGTTGTACAACCAGCCTGGTTTCATAGACTAGACGTAACATAGTAAAAGGAAATCTGGGACTATCGAAATTAGTATGATATGTTACGTTTGGTATGGTTATATAAGAAAGAGGGTTACTTCAGGCAAAAACTAAATTGGAGGGTTGGTTGAGGTGGAAAGGTGGGCATATAACGCGAACGTCTAGCAAACCAAAGGTTGCGTGTTTGAATCTCATCACGGGCAATTTTAGCTAATTAGTAACAACTACTTAGTATGTTAAGTAACCCTTCCCCTAACCTTAACCCCTTGCCTAGCTAACGTTAGTCATCTAGCCAAAATGAGCAACAACAGATTGTAATTCGTTACATATGTTTTGCAAATTCGTAACATATTGTGAAAAATGGAATTCAGAACATATTGTACGAATTGCAATTTGGAACATTTCATACGGAATAGATGATCGACATCCACAAATGATTACATACCATACGAAAACTAACATAGACTAATTGGAGTGTCCCAGATGTAGTTTACTATGTTACATCAACAACAGCTGACTAAAGACGGGGGAATTCAGATCAAGAAGACGAGACGATATTTGCAGTTTCCACTGTGTGACTCTTTACAATGAGGTGATCAAACGTTGAAACAAAGTTGACAGTTGTTGCAGCAAGGTGTTGTAGAAAACGAGTGTCATGACATATATGCACCAGAAACAAGGTACCATTTGTGACTTGTCAGATAAATATTGAGATGCATCCAGCTGCAGCCCCACAGCAGCCTGTCACTAAAACCAATACTATCGCCATCTACTGGCTGTGGTTAATCCCTACCACATACATGTGAACTCCTTTCATTTCCTAGATTATTTTCTTCCTTTCGTAATTTATTTTCCTTCTTGCTTTCCTTTCCTTTCTACTGGCTGTATTTAATCCCTACCACATACAGGTAACTGTGTGTGTGTGTGTGTGTGTGTGTCTCAGTCACCAGATCTCAACCTAATTGAACACTTGTGGGAGATTCTGGAGCAGTGCTCCACCACCATCAACAAAACACCAAATTATGGAATTTCTTGTGGAAGTATGGTGTCGCTTCCCTCCAACAGAGTTCCAGACAGTTGTAGAATCTATGCCAAGGTTCTGGCGGAAGCTGTTCTGGCGGCTCGTGTTGGCCCAGCACCATATTAAGACAAGTTATGTTGGTGTTTCCTTTATTTTGGCAGTTACCTGTACACGTGAAATCCTACTTTTTTTCTCCTTTTCCACTACTTTTTTCCTAGGTCTTTTTCTTTTCCTACATTCCTCTGCCCTCATTCCTTTCCTAACTTCATTTCCTCTCTACTGGTGGTTAATCCCTACCATATACATGTGATCTCCTCCTTTTCTTTCATATATTCCTTTCCTCACTAACTTTTTTTTGCCTGCTTTCATAGCTTCCTTTCCTTTCCTCCTTATCTTTCTTTTCCTAGCTCATTTACTCCTATTCTAGCTTCAAGTTATTTTCTTTACTCCTTTCTTTCCTCGTTCCCTTTTTTCTTCCTTGCTAGCTTCCTCTCCTTCCCTATCCCCCTTTCCTTATCCCAATTATTTTCCTAGCCCCTTTCCTGCCTGAGATAATCCTGGGAAAGGCAGACAAGAAAGGGAGCTAGGGAAGGAGGTAATTAATCTAGGAAAGAAAAGGAGGAAATTAAAGGAAGAAGGAAAGGGAGCTAGGTAAGAAAGGAAAGGAAGCTAGGAAATTAGAAAAGGAAGGTAGGGAAGGAGGAGAGGAAAAGGAAGCTAGGAAAAGAGGAAAGGAAGCTAAGAAAGGAAAGCAAGCTAGGAAAGGAAAAAGGAGCTAGGAAAGGAAAGGGAGATAAGGAGAGAGGCGAGGACAGGGAAGTAGGGAAGGATAGGAGGAAATCAAGCTAGGAAAGAAGGAAAGGAAAGGGAGCAAGGAAAGGAATCTAGGAAAGGGAACCTAGGAAAAAGAGGAAACGAACTATGAAAGGTAAGGAGATGATTAAGGAGGAGAGGAAATATAAGTAGGGAAGGAAAGGAAGCTAGGAAATGAGGAAAGGAAGCTAGGAAAGGAGGGAAAGAAATGGAGGTAGGGAAGGAAAATCAGTTAGGAAAGGAGGACATTAATTTAGTAAATTAGGAAAGGGAATGGAACAAGGAAAGAGCAAGGAAAGGAAGAATTGAATCTAGGGGGGAAAAGGAGGAGTTCACATGTATGTGGTAGTGATTAACCCCGGCTAGTATGTAGTAGTTTTATTGACAAGCTGGTCTTAGTCACAGGCTGCAGCTGGATACTATTGTTAATATCAGCAAGCTACGCTTGCTATGTGCAGCAAAATAGCTAGTTAGCTCTCTGCTTGGCTAGCTAGCTAGCTGCTTGGCTGAACAAAGAACGTTAGCGCACTGTTCAAGTTTTAGTTTTAAGTTTTAATGTGCGATAACGTTCCGTGTATCAAATTAAAGGACTCATTACATGTTCGTATAACTTGAAGCATAATGTAACATTTTTATCAAAATGTTTCTGTCATTAAAAAGGGTATAATGTGTATTTGCTGTAACATTGAATGTACAGTGTGTCTTTTACCCAAAGCATGTTTTTAACCTACAGGCCACGTATTTCATCTTAGGGACAGTTTAACTGTTTTCTGTACAATAGGAACATGTTGTAGAAATCTCAAGTTTGTGTCAATAGGGATGTGCTGAATTCTCAGAATCTACGGGGTGGTCGTGACACCCTGTCCGACCTATCAGAGCCCGCCCTCTGTGAATATCCCTATAAATTACAGGATTGCTAACAGACAGTGGATCAAGTTTCTTTGCGGCGAGGCCACTCGAAGTTGAACAGAATGATCCAATCTCATTGGAAGTCAAACTCAGACAGAAGCAATCATTCCAGAGTTGATCCTGCAGAACGTACTGTTTGCATTCGAGACTAACTGACGGAGTTTACAATCCATCCCGGCTGGAATCAGAGGGAGAATTTGCTGCACGGAAGAGCTCTCATAGACTTTATTTTCTTGAACTGAGTGAGTGAGACAGACACTTGGACAATGCTCTTTTTCCCAGCTCCATCCCAGCTTTATTCCATCCTAATGGAATCTAACTGGGCAGACAACACCGTATACAAGTAATATTACCCTGTTACATTCTTAATTTCCTCTGAAAGGGGTGTTGTGTGTGTAAAGTACTGGAAGTCCTTGAGTATTACAAATCATGAATTAATACTGTCTCGCTACTGTCCACATTGGATGCTAATTGGTAGCCTAGTTCATGTCTATTCCTGGTTGGTGAGTTCTATAATTTCACGGTTGTGAAAGCCTATGCATCCTTCTCACATTTTCTCTTTCAATGAATAAGAGCACAACATTCTCAAACGCCCTCAGAATGTGGTGGTGTATTTGCCTGAGTTGAGTACGGAAGTTCATTTATATTGACCCGTGGAGCCTCTCACCTGAATACCTGCATTATATCCCTTTGTACCCTGTTTTATATTGAACCATGTTTTATATTGTATCTTTTAACTACCTATTTTTTTAACTTATTTAGTCTAGTAAATTAAACCTTGAATTCATTATTTGTGGCACTGAAGTCATTTGCGAGTGACTCTTTGCTATGAGACTCAAAATTGAGCTCAGGTGCATCATGTTCCCATTTATCATCTTTGAGATGTTTCTTGATTGGAGTCCACCTGTGGTAAATTCAATTGATTAGACATGATTCTGAAAGGCCCACACCTGTCTATATAAGGTTCCACAGTTGACAGTGCATGTCAGAGCAAAAACCAAGCCATGAGGTGAAAGGAATTGTCTGTAGAGCTCCGAGACAGGCTTGTGTCGAGGCACAGATATGGGGAAGGGCAACCAACAAATCTGCAGAATTGGAGGTCCTCAAGACCACAGTACCCTCCATCATTAAATGGAAGAAGTTCGGAACCACCAAGACTCTTCCTAGAGCTGACCGCCTGGCCACACTGAGCAATCCGGGGAGAAACGCCTTGTTCAGGGAGGTGACCAAGAACCCGATGATCACTCTGACAGAGCTCCAGAGGTTCCTCTGTGGAAATGGGAGAATCTTCCAGAAGGACAACCATCTCTGCAGCACTCCACCAATCACACGTTTATGGTAGAGTGGCCAGACAGAAGCCATTCCTCAGTAAAAGGCACATGACAGATCGCTTGGAGTTAGCCAAAAGGCACATAAAGGACTCTCAGACCATCAGAAACAAGATTCTCTGGTCTGATGAAACCAAGATTGAACTCTTTGTCCTGAATGCCAAGATTGTGACACATGGTGGTGGTGGCAGCATCATTCTGTGGGATGTTTTTCAGCTGGCAGGGACTGGGAGACTAGTCAGGATCTAGGGAAATATTAATGGAGAGATCCTAAAAAACAGCATTCTTGTGTTCTCTTTTGGACTCTCTCTGCATTTGGCAATCATCTCTCTGCTGCCACCGGGCACTCGTCTGATTTAAAAACTCGGTCAACCTCTTCCGTGACAATGACATTGTTTCTTCCCTACCACTGTCATCAGAAGACTCTACAATGTCTGGTTCAATTAAAATGTTTTTACCTAAAATCAGGGATTTCCTCAGTCAGCATGCTACATCTTTGTCAATAGCACTATTAACTTCAGGGCAGCAATGTTGAGAGCAGTAGAAAACCTTTTTCAGTTCTTCAAGATCTCTTTCAAAAAAATATCCACAAATACTGAACAGCTCATTTTATAGACAGAAGCAGGCTACATGGCAAACCAATCCGTACTCATCTCTCAGACACCTAGAGGTGTAATTGATAGGCCAGAGAGCCAGCCCAAAGCTATGTGAAGCGCTGACTGAGTCAGAGGTGTGATTCATCTTAGGACAGGGGAGGCTGCACAACAATGTAATATATTCAACAGCTGGGGATGAATGATTAGGCTACAAGCACACTTACAGTAAAGCTGATTCCTTGAAACATTGTGGGAGTTAGAATACAGTTCCTAAATGTTATTGCTACATTTAAATCACCTCTGTGAATGCTTTTCAAAAGACCTTGATCAAGACTCACATTTCTGACAATGATAAAACCATCAATTGAATTGATTAAATTGGCACATGCTGCAAGGACAACCTGTATGTGCTGTGAGGTGAGGTGCAGCAGGGCAGGGCTAGTCATACCTCTCTCCGCATGTCAGACCAAGAACATCCTCCAGATATGAGCCAGAGTCAAACAGCTGCTTGTTCCTATGGATCGGACTACCTCCCAGCACCTCAGACTATATACTTCACTGCCCAGTGATTGCCTAGCTGGAGCGCTTTAAGGTGGCAGCTCCTCATTAGTCCCAGAAACACTCTGGACGGATGACGGGAATAATGAAGAAAGAAGTGTGCTGAAGAGTACTGACTGAAGAGACCCTACAAAAACAATGAATGCCACGCACCAGCATCACCATGGACAGTTTCACCTACGGAACCACAGCTCTGGAGGTCTGTTTCTCAGCCATCAGCAGCCCCATGCTGCTTTCCGCATCTGTTGTAGACCCACTTAGAAACTAAAAGAATACAAACATAAAGTAAATGCCAGTAGAATAGATCAAATATTTTATCAGTTGTGATGTGTGTGTAGCATGAATGTATATGTGTGTGCATGTGTGCTAAGGTGCGTAGAATCAGAGCAGGTGGTCAGTCCAGTTCAAGTGTTCAGCAGTCTGATGGCTTGAAGATAGAAACTGTCTCTGAGCCTGTTGGTATCAGACCTCATGCTCCAATACCGTCTGCCCAATGGTAAGGGAGAGAACAGCTGGGGTGTGTGGGGTCCTTGATGATGCTGCATGATTCCTAAGGCACCGTTTCGAGTAGTTGTGCTGGATGTGTGGGAGCACGGTCCTAGTGATGTACTGGGTCATCTTCACCACCCACTGGAGGGCCTGGTGGTCATGGACGGAGCAATTCCTGTACCAGGCAATGATACAACCAGTCAAGACACTCTCTATGGTGCTGCAGTAGTATTTAGACGCAGGGCTGCATGCTGAATGTTTTCAGCTGCCTTAGGTAGTAAAGATGCTGTTGGGCCCTCTTGACAATAATGGTGGTGGTGTTGGTCCATGACATCGTATTCTAGATTGGGATTGATGAGTTTATTGATTTGTTACCTAGGTCAGGGATGGGCATACACTGTACCCAGTTATATATATGGGATACAATGGTATATATCTTCCAGAGAAATGCTTACAATCATACCCTGGATCTAGTTTTGTCCCATGGAATAGATATTGTGGATCTAAATGTTTTTCCTCATAATCATGCACAATCAGACTACCATCTTATTACATTTGCAATCGCCACAAATAATTTTCTCAGACCCCAACCAAGGATTATCAAAAGCCGTGCTATAAATTTCCAGACAACCCAAAGATTCCAAGATATCCTTCGAGACTCCCTCCACAAACGCAAGGACGTCAGAGTACAAAATCAGTTAACCACCTGAGGATCTAAACTTAGCCTTGTGTAATACTGTAGACAGTCACACCGCTAAAACATTTGTCATAAGAAACTAGCTCCATGGTATACATAAAATGGCTGAGCCCTGAAGCAAACTTTCAGAAGAATGGAACTGAAATGGCTCTCCACAGCTTGGAAAGGCTGTACCGTGCAATATCGAAAAGGCCTCACTGCTGCTCGATCAGCCTACTTTTCCAACCTGATTGAGGAGAATAAAAACAATCCAAAATGTATTTTTGATACCGTCGCAGAGCTAATTAAAAAACAGCCTTCCCCAAGTGAGTATGGCCTTCACTTCAGCAGTGATGTATTTATGAATTTATTTGACAAAAAGACAATGATCCTTATAAAGCAAATTATGGAAGGGGGGGGTTGGAGTTCCTTACTAATTAGTGACCTTAATTCATCAATCAAGTACAAGGGTGCCGCTTTTGACACCATCGATCACCACATTATATTGCAGAGATTGGAAACACTAATTGGTCTACATGGACAAGTTCTCGCTTGGTTTAGATCTTATGTGTCAGAAAAATATCAATTAATCACTGTGGATGGTTTGTCCTCTGACAAATCAATGGTAAGTTTGTGTTCCTCAAGGTTCTCTTTTAGGACCATTATTGTTTTCACTATATATGCTACCCGTTGGAGATTCGGAAACACAATGTCAACTGTCACTGCTATGCAGACGACACAGCTGTACATTTTTTATTTATTTTATTTTATCCCCTTTTCTCCCCAATTTTCGTGGTATCCAATCGCTAGTAATTACTATCTTGTCTCATCGCTACAACTCCCGTACGGGCTCTGGAGAGACAAGGGTCGAAAGTCATGCGTCCTCCGAAGCACAACCCAACCAAGCCGCACTGCTTCTTTAACACAGCGCGCCTCCAACCCGGAAGCCAGCCGCACCAATGTGTCGGAGGAAACACCGTGCACCTGGCCCCCTTGGTTAGCGCGCACTGCGCCCAGCCCGCCACAGGAGTCGCTGGAGCGCGATGAGACAAGGAAATCCCTACCGGCCAAACCCTCCCTAACCCGGACGACGCTAGCCCAATTGTGCGTCACCCCACGGACCTCCCGGTCGCGGCCGGTTGCGACAGAGCCTGGGGGCGAACCCAGAGACTCTGGTGGCGCAGTTAGCACTGCTTTCGACCTTCGTCTCTCCCGAGCCCGTACGGGAGTTGTAGCGATGAGACAAGATAGTAATTACTAGCGATTGGATACCACGAAAATTGGGGGGAAAATGGGATAAAAAATTAAAAATTAAAAAAAATACAGTATATACATATGGGATGAGTAATGCAAGATATGTAAACATCATTAAAGTGGCATTAATAAAGCGACTAGTGATCCATTTGTTAGAGTGGCCAATGATTTCAAGTCTATGTAGGCAGCAGCCTCTCTGTGTTAGTGATGGCTATTTAACAGTCGGATGGCCTTGAGATTGAAACTGTTTTTCAATCTCTCGGTCCCAGCTTGATGCACCTGTACTGACCTTGCCTTCTGGATGGTAACGGTGTGAACAGGCAGTGGCTCGGGTGGTCGTTGTTCTTGATTGTCTTTTTGGCCTTCCTGTGACATCGGGTACTGTAGTTGTCCTGGAGGGCAGGTCGTTGCCCCATGAGTTGTGCAGACCTCACCACCCTCTGGCGAGCCCTGCGGTTGTGGGCGGTGCAGTTGCCATACCAGGCGGTGATACTGCCCGACAGGATGCTCTCAATTGTGCATCTGTAAAAGTTTGTCAGGGTTTCAGGTGACAAGTACAATTTCTTCAGCCTCCTGAGGTTGAAGAGGCGCTGTCTGTGTAGGTGGACCATTTCAGTTTGTCTGTGATGTGTACACCGAGGAACTTAAAACTTTCCACCTTCTCCACTGCTGTCCCTTCGATGTGGATAGGGTGGTGCTCCCTCTGCTGTTTCCTGAAGTCCACAAGCATCTCCTTTGTTTTGTTGACGTGAGAGGTTGTTTTCCTGACACCACACAACGAGTGCCCTCACCTCCTCCCTATAGGCTGTCTTGTCGTTGTTGGTGATCAAGCCTACTACTCGTGTCGTCTGCAAACTTGATGATCGAGTTGGAGGCGTGCATGGCCACGCAGTCATGGGTGAACAGGGAGTACAGAAGGGGGCTGAACACGCACCCTTGTGGGTCCCTAGTGTTGAGAATCAGCAAAGTGGAGATGTTGTTTCCTACCTTCACCACCTGAGGGCGACCCGTCAGGAAGTCCAGGACCCAATCGCAGCGGGGTTGAGACACAGGGCCTCAAGCTTAATGATGAGCTTTGAGGGTACTGTGGTTTTGAATGCTGAGCTGTAGTCAATGAACAGCATTCTTACATACAGTTGAAGTCGGAAGTTTACATATACCTTAGCCAAATACATTTAAACTCAGTTTCACAATTCCTGACATTTAATCCCAGTAAAAATTCCCTGTCTTAGGTCAGTTAGGATCACCACTTTATTTTACGAATGTGAAATGTCAGAATAATAGTAGAGAGAATGATTTATTTCAGCTTTTATTTCTTTCATCACTTTCCCAGTGGGTCAGAAGTTTACACACACTCAATTAGTATTTGGTAGCTTTGCCTTTAAATAGTTTAACTTGGGCCAAACATTTTGGGTAGCCTTCCACAAGCTTCCCACAATAGGTTGGGTGAAGTTTTCCCATTCCTCCTGACAGTGCTGGTGTAACTGAGTCAGGTTTGTAGGCTTCCTTGCTTGCACACGCCTTTTCAGTTCTGCCCACAAATGTTCTATAGGATTGAGGTCAGGGGTTTGTGGTGGCCACTCCAATACCTTCACTTTGTTGTCCTTAAGCCATTTTGCAACAACTTTGGAAGTATGCTTGGGGTCATTGTTCATTTGGAAGACCATTTTGCGACCAAGCTTTAACTTCCTGACTGATGTGTTGAAATGTTGCTTCAATATATCCACATAATTTTCCTACCTCATGATGCCATCTATTTTGTGAAGTGCACCAGTCCCTCCTGCAGCAAAGCACCCACACAACATGATGCTGCCACCCCCGTGCTTCACGGTTGGGATGGTGTTCTTCGGCTTCCAAGCCTCCCCCTTTTTCGTTCAAACATAACGATGGTCATTATGGCCAAGCAGATCTATTTTTGTTTCATCAGACCAGAGGACATTTCTCCAAAAAGTATGATCTTTGTCCCCATGTGCAGTTGCAAACTGTAGTCTGGCTTGTTTTAATGGCGGTTTTGGAGCAGTGGCTTCTTCCTTGCTGAATGGCCTTTCAGGTTATGTCGATATAGGACTTGTTTTACTGTGGATATAGGTACCTGTTTCCTCCAGCATCTTCACAAGGTCCTTTGCTGTTGTCCTGCGATTGATTTGCACTTTTCGCACCAAAGTACGTTCATCTCTAGGAGACAGAACGCGTCTACTTCCTGAGCGGTATGACAGCTGCGTGGTCCCATGGTGTTTATACTTGCGTACTATTGTTTGTACAGATGAACATGGTACCTTCAGGCGTTTGGAAATTTCTCCCAAGGATGAACCAAACGTGCGGAGGTCTACAATCTTTTTTCTGAGGTCTTGGCTGATTTCTTGATTTTCTCATGATATCAAGCAAAGAGGCACTGAGTTTGAAGGTAGGCCTTGAAATACATCCACAGGTACACTTCCAATTGACTCAAATCATGTCAATTAGTCTAGCAGAAGCTGCTAAAGCCAGGACATCATTTTCTGGAATTTTCCAAGCTGTTTAAATGCAGTGTCAACTTAGTGTATGTAAACTTCTGACCCACTGGAATTGTGATATAATTCACTGTAATTTAAATAATCTGTCTGTAAACAATTGTTGGAAAAATGATGTGTCATAAACAAAGTAGATGTCCTAACCGACTTGACAAAACTATAGTTTGTTAACAAGAAATTTGTGGAGTGGTTGAAAAACTAGTTTTAATGGCTCCAACCTAAGTGTATGTAAACTTCCGACTTCAACTGTTTGTATTCCTCTTGTCCAGATGGGATAGAGCAGTCTGCAGTGTAATGGCGATTGCATCGTCTGTGGACCCATTGGGGCAGTATGCAAACTTCAGTGGGTCTAGGGTGACAGGTAAGGTGGAGGTGATATGATCATTGACTAGTCTCTCAAAGCACTTCATGATGACATAAGTGAGTGCTACGGGGTGATAGTCATTCCGTTCAGCTACCTTTGACTTCTTGGGAACAGGAACAATAGTGGCCATCTTGAAGCATGTGGGGACAGCAGACTGGGATAGGGAGAGATTGAATATGTCCGTAAACACATCAGCCAGCTGCTCTGCGCATGCTCTGAGGACACGGCTAGGGATGCCGTCTGGGCGGGCAGCCTTGCGAGGGTTAATACGTTTAAATGTCTTACTCCTGTCAGCCATGGAGAAGGAGAGCCCACAGTACTTGGTTGCGGGCCGCGTCGGTTGCACTGTATTATCGTCAAAGCAGGCAAAGAAGGTGTTTAGTTTGTCTGAAAGCAAGACGTCGGTGTCCATGACGTGGCTAATTTTCTTTTTGTAGTCTGTGAGTGTCTGTAGAGCTTGCCACATACGTCTCGTATCTGAGCCGGTAAATTGTGACTACACTTTGTCCGTATACTGACATTTCACTTGTTTGATTGCCTTGCGGAGGGAATAGCTACATTGTTTCTATTCGGCCTTCCCGGTCATCTTTCCATGGTTAAATGCAATGGTTCGCGCTTTCAGTTTTGTGTGAATGCCGCCATCTATCCAAAGTTTCTGATTAGGGTAGGTTTTAATAGTCACAGTGGTTACAACATCTCCTATGCACTTCCTTAACTCACTCACCGAATCAGCGTATAAATCTATATTATTCTCTGCCACTTTCAGAAAGGCGATATAGATGCGGATTGAGACGTAGCCCATACAATAAAACATCTCAAAATGTTATGAACTTGAAGGTTTCAGTCTGGCCATGATTTCACTTCTGTGGCCATGCAGAGCAGAGGGGGGCTGGGATGGGTAGCCTAAAAGAAAATGGCATATAGGCAACTACAACATTAGCGCTCACATCGTGCCTGTTGAATAGAACTTTACTCTGCTCAACAGTGCAAAATTGAGGGATGAACAAATTTCACAAGCTATATACACCCAATCGCTCATCTTTGAAAGCAAGCTAGCTAATTAAAACTATTGTTTTTCCCTTACAACTTTCCTTGAACCGTTAGCACGTTTTTATATCACATTGGCCAGCAAGCACAAATTCCCTTTGACAGCTAGATTTATTACTGTAGAGACACGTTGTAGTTTGAGAAAGCTTTGTGTTTGTTAACAAAGGGGATGCAGTAGCGTTAGTTCTGGTAGAGCAGTGATTTACTCACTGAGTTATACATGAACTTAGCTACTTCTTATGGATTTACTCCACCGCAGTTACCTACAATAGATAGCTAGCCAAACGTGTTAGTGGCCCATAGGCCTACTCTTGCTGCTGATGTTACTGTAGCACTGCTGTGCATAACATGTCTCCATAAACAACTACGCATCCCAGTTGTGTTGACATTTCACCTATCCATGTCTTCATAGACTTTTGTCACTAGCTAGCTTACAGCTAATGTTAGCTAGGTAGCCATGATGCTAGCTCCTGATAATTCAGCTAACGTGTGCCTTGCCAGGCTGCTTACTATAGCCAAGTGAACTTCAGTAGCTCATCAAAATAATGGCAATTTTCTTACTCACTGTCAGCCCTTCCAACGGCTCCAGATCGAACTAAGTGCATCACAGACAGAAGCCGTATCACCAGGTTGTAAACCGGAGGTAATGAGCCCACACATGTACATGTTTTGTAGGTGGTTCCAAATTAACTAAAGCCAGCCCTCGCAAGACACGTATAGTCAGATCGAAATGTGCGTAATTTTATCTCTTGACTTGACTTAAATCATTGTGCAACTGTAACAGTATAACTTTAAACCGTCCCCTCGCCCCGACACGGGCGCGAACCAGGGACCCTCTGCACACATCGACAACAGTCGCCCACGAAGCATCGTTACCCATCGCTCCACAAAAGCCGCGGCCCTTGCAGAGCAAGGGGAAACCCTACTTAATGTCTCAGAGCAAGTGACGTAACTGATTGAAATGCTACTAGCACGCACCCGCTAACTAGCTAGCCATTTCACATCCGTTACACTCAACCTCCTCCTTTTCCGCAGCAACCAGTGATCCGGGTCACGGCACCAATGTAATAGTAGTAACTTTACGTCGTCCCCTCGCCCTGACACGGGCGCGAACCAGGGACCCTCTGCACACATCAACAACGGTCGCCCACGAAGCACAGTCGTTACCCATCGCTCCACAAAAGCCGCGGCTCTTGCAGAGCAAGGGGCAACCCTACTTAATGTCTCAGAGCAAGTGACGTAACTGATTGAAATGCTACTAGCACGCACCCGCTAACTAGCTAGCCATTTCACATCCGTTACACAACCTTATGGGTAAGCTCCGGGCATACCGTAGTCTTTCAGCTGAAAAAAAAAAAGAGTTAGGTTTAGGCATAAATTTAGCAGTATGATTGGGGTTAGGTTTAGTTGAGGCAGGCAGCAAGGCAGGCAGAAGAGGTGCATTATCAAAGAAAGAAACCAAGTGGAGAGTCAAATAACAGGTTCAACGAGGTGCTGGTGCAACCAAATTAAGTTGAGGTGTGGTTGATGACTCTGTAGGCTGTAGCTAGGAGACCACTGACTGTCGCAGCGAGCATGGGGGGGGGACAGGGTTGTATTCACTACACAGAGGCAAACAGGATGAAATTGTGGGAGATACTAGGTTAACTTGTCCAACAAGAAACGGCAGCTTCCTTTTCCGTTTCAAAACATTTGTTTGTATGACGTGACTAATTAAGATATCTGGTAAACAGATTGAAAAGTACTGGGATCGAATGCTGTCTCATTTTCCAGCAGCGCTGATTCTTGTGGTAGCCTGCTTGTTTTGCTCAAGTTAAACATAGACCCTCGATCTCCTGTGTGCAGTCAAAACATTGTCCCGTCTGAAGTTAGCCACGCTTACCAACCTCATTGTGGGTAGGCAACGTCACAGCCCTATCAGTAGGAGTGTTGGGTAGACTACCTTTTTGATAACCTTTATGGGAATATTTAAATTCATCCTTCACTTGGGACTCCTTGACAATGAATCTGCTGTGCCTCTTGCAATCGATAGTGAATAAATCTTGCTTTTGTGAAGTCTTTATAGAGTTCAGCAGTCATGACGAGTCCAGATCCCCTTACTGATCATAAGCCCCATTTCATGAACAGTTTCTACTTTTAATTTCAAATTCCTCCACCACTTCAAAATTCAATGAGTTAATTTGAAAAAAAAACACGTTTATTTTAGATAGGCCTATAAATAGGGTTATTAAAAATGTCTTCATTGTCATTTGTTGACAGTCTCTGGTCAGTCAGTATCTAGGGTTTCTTCCATTTGCTCCTGTAGAGAAAACACAGCGTTAATAAATAACAATTAAAAACAACTTCAGCATAGGGCTTCATCTTGGAATGTTAATTGAAGCTAAACCGGCCTCTGTAGGTTAAAAGCTGAGGGATGGGGCTGAAGAAATGTAACAACTTAAGTTCATACAGAGCTATTGACACAAGCACTGACAATCCATGATATCAATATTAGTTTTAACCATGTTTTGAGACTATACAGTGTTTGTTTCCATTTACTTTTACAAACATTGGAGTAAAACAAACATATTTTTGGTTCTGAACGAGGTACAATCAATAGATACATGTAATTAATTTGTATGTCCAAAAATGAATTTGGCAATTAACAATTTAAAAAATGGGCAATCTACAGTTGCTACATACATTTTTGGACTTAAAAA
This sequence comes from Salvelinus fontinalis, assembly GCF_029448725.1. Taxonomy (NCBI): domain Eukaryota; kingdom Metazoa; phylum Chordata; class Actinopteri; order Salmoniformes; family Salmonidae; genus Salvelinus; species Salvelinus fontinalis. The sequence goes on along the minus strand of NC_074690.1, from coordinate 28,209,887 downwards.
TGAATTATATGTACCTATTGATTCTGGAAAAATATAACTTATACATGCCTCATGTGGACTGTCGTATCCTATCAGAAGCAAAACTATAAGCTTGTTTTACTCCAATGTTTGTAAAAGTAAATGGAAACAATGTGTAATCTCAAAACATGTTTAAAACTAATGATATCAGATTGTCAGTCCTTGCATCCATAGTTCGGTCTATGAATTTGAGTAGTTACATTTCTCCAGCCTCATACCTCAGCTTTTTACCAAAACGGGGGCAGGGAAAACACTGTTATTGTTTCAACTGCTGATTGACAATTTAACCTTACTTTCTAGAACAGACAGAATGGCGTGACTGGCCATTCATAGAACGCATCCATATCAGTCTAAACCATAAATCAAGGTTGTTATCCTTGCCTCTTGTTTTACCAGATCTGACATAATACCCAGTCCAGGGGTCTTCGTCACCATTCCTCTGGGTGTTCTGCTGTCCAAAAGGCTTGTTTGATGGGTTAGTCTGTGCTCTGTCTGGTGAAGAAACCAGTAACATCATCAGGTATTCAGCATTGAAAACACTAACAATACCGTGGAAAATAGTCAGTAGAATGACTAACATACAGAACAAAAATATAAAAATGCAACATGCAACAATTGCAATGATTTTACTGAGTTACGGTTCATATAAGTAAATCCGTAAATTGAAATAAATTGATTAGACCCAAATCTTTGGATTTCACAAGACTGGGTAGGGGCACAGCTGGTGAGCCAGGCCCAGCCAATCAGAATGGGTTTCCCCCCCAAAAATGATATACAGAAATAATCCTCAGTTTCATCAGCTGTCCGGGTGGCTGGTCTCAGACAATCCTGCAGGTGAAGAAGCCGAATGTGGATGTCCTGGGTAGGTGTGGGTCTGCGGTTGTGAGGCCGGTCGGAAGTACTGCCAAATTCTCGAAAACAACATTGGAGACTGCTTATGGTAGAGAAATGAACATTCAATTCTCTGGCAACAGCTCTGGTGGACATTTCTGCAGTCAGCATGCAAATTGCATCTGTGCCATTGTGTTGTGTGATAAAACTGCACATTTTAAAGTGGCCTTTTGTCCTCAGTGCAAGGTGCACCTGTGTAATGGTCATGCTGTTTAATGAACTTCTTGATTTGCCACACCTGTCAGGCGGATGGATCATCTTGGCAAAAGAGAAATGCTCACTAAAAGGGACGTAAACAAATTTGTGCACAAATTGAGAGAAAATATTTTTTGTTGTATGGAACATTTCTGGGATCTTTTATTTCAGGACCTGAAACATGGGACCAACACTTTACATGTTACGTTTGTATTTTTGTTCAGTATACATACCCTGTGGTCTATTTTGCCATCGTCCCCATTTCTTTGAGTTGTTCAGCCCGTATCCATTATCACAAGTTACATGATCAGGCATGGCCTTGTTTGCTCTCCTGGAATCTGCAGGAGAAAGGTACTATAAAGTGTCATTTTACAGCATCGTTTCAGTGTGTATTTGTGTAAGAATATATCAAAGCAGACAGTAACTTAGACCAAGTTTAGGAATTATCAAAAAGTATGGTATGCCCTCTTTACCCATCTGTCTTCTCTGATTCTGTGGAATGAGACGCTGCTGCGCCTGAGGCTTGATGAGATCGGCGGCCATCTTGGCCACATTTCCCTTATTCAGTCTGCCTGTGGGGCGCTTCCTGAAACTCACTCCGTTTGGCTTCGGCGCCTCACAGTAGCAGTTCCTCTCCTGTAGCTTTGAACACATCAGACCACACGTCTTAAAGTGTCCGTTTGATGAGGGAGCCGTTGGCATCCTAACATCCGCAATCTGCTCGCAGTCCTGTCGACTGGGTACAATAGGCCCAGTCTGTTTGGCAGGTTCCATCACCTCCGCCTCCATTTCCTGGTTGCAGCGACCCGTACAACTGCAGCCAGGCGCTTTGTCTCCTGCTAGGCATTTGGAGGAATATGTTTCAGGGTCATCTGGAGAGCAGGGAGGACTCAGGACCCTGGGCTCTGTAACTTCCAGAGCCTTCTGATTTGGGCTACGTTGAGCCTTGGGTTTCACTGGCCCTTGAGTGCTATTCAATGATCCTTCAACACTTGGGATCATTGCACTTTGGCTTGTAGGAGAACCATACACATTGGCTTTTTCCACAAGCTCCATGTGTAGGTTGTGGCTAGGTTTGAGCTGCCTTTTAATACTGGGAAGAGCTTCAGCGTTCAGCCTCTTTGATGGGATGAATTTATCAATTGGTGTGCTGAAAACTTGCTTATGCTCTACAGTGCCTACTTGATGCTTTCTGTAGTACATTTTTCCCATGTCGGCCAGCAAACAAGAAAAGGGAACATAAGGGGGAAGTGTGTCTACCGATGACAGGGACAACCTTTGAGTTCTCTCGGTTATAGCCAACAGCTGACTAGCTGTGTGGCCTCGACTGACATTCGCATCTGATTCTTTCGCAGTTGACGCTTCGTGATCCAAAAGCCCATTCTGTATCAGCCACTCTGTGGAGGGGACATACGGCGCCAAAGACTGCACTGACCAAACAGACGCATTAGCCTTTTGCTGTATTTGGCTATCATGGAAGGACTCTTGGCATGAAGAAGTATTCACATCAGCCATTTTCTCAGCCTCTTTCACATTTTCTAAAGTCAGCGAAAACCTTAGACTTCTCCTCCTCTCTGTTATAACTATGACCTGACTGTCTGTGAGGTCTTGACTGATGTTGGGAGGATCTGCTTCTTTCTCAGTCACCACAATGCCGTTCTCCATAAGCAACTCTTTGGAGGGGACATACGGGGCCAAAGACTGCACTGACCATACGGACTCATTCAACTTTTTCGGTACCTGACTATAAAAGGACATCTGGCTTTGATTAGGATGATCATCTGACCCTTTTTCAGACAACTCTTGTGCCACATCTTCTGGCGCCATCAGTCCATTCTGTGTCATCCACTCTATAGAGATGCTACGTGAGTGGATGGTCTTTTTTCCTGCAGGTGGGTCTTTGCCAGTACCCTGGCTCCTCACCATCCCCTGGAATCCAGTTTTGGAGGCAATGGGGGAATTAGGTTCTTCTGTGCAGCTCTGTTTCTCTGCTTTGGAGCTTAGAGATGAGGGGGTGGTAGAGTTGGTGCCTCTTCCAAAGTCTGACCTAGCCAAGGGGGAACCATCCTTCACCACTTCAGGTGGTGGTTCAGTCTGCACTTCAGAGTTGACCATCTCTATGGGTGTGGCGTTGTGGTAAAATGTTCTGGACATCCTGCTGTTGTTCTGGTAGGCCATGGCAGCAGGAGGGAATTGGTATTGTCTGTATTCTGCAGGGTGCAGCTGGGAATGAGGAAGAACATAACCTGGAACCTCCATGTATGGGTGGGGAAGGAAAGGTGGCATAACCATTCCCGGCATACCGTAACCTAAATACAAAATTAGAAGGAATGAGTGTCATTGAATCTTTGAATTGTATTGAATAACATTAACTACATTTAAAAAAATGACAGCTGAAAAACATGGGGTTCCTCAAATTATGGAGGTATACATTTTGAGCTGTACAATACATGTAGATCAGAACAAAAATGTGGTTTACTGATCATGAATATTACTTTGTACCGCCAGACTGGACATTATACAGCTTTTATACTACTGCGTAAGAAAAACATATTTAAACTTAGCCATCCCTGGGAATCCTGAGCAGGGGTTGTAGGGCATGGGCCACTCGTAGTGGTAGAGGGGGAGAGGAGGAGGGGGCTGCACATAGAAGTATGGTCGATACTGGTGCACATGAGGATGGGGCTGATGATCAGTCAGATGGGGCCCTGATCCTTCGGGTCCATGCACTGGGTGCCATGTGCCAGGGTTGGGCTGAGGAACTGGCTGGTGTGGCCCAATGTGCCCTGCTGCCACATGTGGTCCATTTTCAAATTGTGTTGCTGCCATACCTAAACTAAGGAAAGAAACAGATGGAAAGTAAAAGGAAATGCATTTAAAAAAAAATCAATGAACAGTCCAACAATTAGTGATGTCACGGAGCGCTGAGGTGTGTCGAAATCGCTAAGCAGTTTACCTCAAAGCAGTGGGCCGATGCCTGTATCACTATCAGAAGCACATGATCAATGACATCTGAAGCTTTGTTTCATCAAACAACCCGATTGGTTCTGTATTGGTTTCGGTAGAAGACAAAAAGTCTACGCTTCGAATGCACTATGGGGTGTGGGACAACTATAAATGTGCCACTAGTGTACACTATGTTGATCAAAGCCTTGAGTAATGAACTTGCAGTATAATACAATTGGATGGAAAGCCTCAACACTTCAGCAAGCTTTGTTTGCCCATCAGTACCAACAAGGTGATTAAGTGAATTCAGGTCATTAAATAATTCCATTGAAAAATAAGTGCATCTTACAAATGGTGACACCACCAATTAACTATAGTTACCGTGAATAAGAAAATAACTGAAATACAGAGCACACAAATGTAAGAAATGACCTGCTCACCACCACAACACTAGATCAGCTTGACTTGCCTCACAACAAACTGATTAAAAGTGTGAGCCAGACACACCTGGCCTTAAGTTGATGATTACCAAAGGTGTGGTTTCAGTTTGAAAAACAGTTCCTGGGATGTCTCGGAAACAACAGTTTTACTTCCAAGCTGATTCGGTAATTTCAGTCATTCTGAAAAAATAAGCACACATCAAAAGTCAACCCTCACCCCATTTTATGAATCTCTTCCAGTGCTTGACTTGGACTAGAACAGGTGCCGGTACTGTTTATATTTAGGTGCAGGAGCTCCACAATACTTTTGAGCTAATAATCTACAAGAGGAACAGGGGCTCCAGTAGTAAAACATGTGAGGTGCCGGTACTCAGCTCCTTAACCAAGTCAAGCACTGGTCTCTCTTTAATCTAAATGCTACATATCTTTCCGACACTTAGAGTATTGCCTTTACAGTACACCCCTCCAAACTCAATTAGGTCATGCATTTGAACAGTTCTTCCTAATCCGCCAAATAATTTGATTAAAGCTATGAGTCATTCAATAACAAGCCTGATTTGTTATACTGTAGTTATTTTTCATTTGCTTTACAAAATAGTTTTGAGTTTACTGTCTCTATTCTCCAAAAATGAAGGTGAAACTTCAGGGGTGTGTACAAGTTACTGGAAGACATGCAACATTTCCCTCATAAAAGTCTTAATTTAATGTCAGAATAAAGAATGCATGTGATTATCTAGAAGTATTCGTACAACCTAGATTGCAAGGCTAATTATGCTGGGCCTAACACGTTTCAATTACTGATCCAATCTGTAGAACACTAACCACAGCTTTCATGAAACTACTGAAGCATCAATCTATTATCCATGTTGATGAATGCAGCCCTGTACTCTTAATGTAAAATGAAAAAACAGGTTTTAAAAGTGTAAGGTTTTATTGACAACACTGTGCAGGCAAGTTTACACAGCGATGTTCAAAATATCTGCATAATAACAAAACGAGACATGTAAACTTCGGCTGGCACTTGAAGCCAAACATCTTCTCTCACCAAGAAATTGCATTTCCACTGCTTTATATTTGTATTGCCTGGGCTTCACCCTCAGTGAACAATACACTGACACTGTAAGAGGAGTTGAAATGCTGTAGAGTAGACTGAGCCTATCCCTCCCAGGTCCAGTTTGGTCTGCTGGTCAACATGGGGTTAGTGTCACAGTATAGTTCGGTTAGGCTGCAGCCCAGGCTGTGATTAGGATCGATGCACAGCGTCCATCAAGGCTACAATCAAGCACTGGAAATGCAGGCATCAACTGTACAGCAAGTTGTTGAACTGCTGCCTTAGATATTATTTTTGTAACACTTATTCAAACATTACGAGTGTCTTAATTTATTATAATGTGCTTGGTGTGCAAGTGAATTTATATATTAGGTCAGGGTTTCCCCAAACTGCTCCTGCTCTTCATGACTTCATTGTGGTCCTCACAGCAGATTTTAAACAGGGTCCTTCAGCTCAGCAGAGTGGGATGGAATCAGAACCTTGTCACGGAGCCAGACAGTCAAGTGAGTGGTGGTCATGTGAAGCCCAGTTCAGTTCAAGGCCCCACAGTCATGTTTTACATCCTCTGGTGGACCCTCTGTTCTCTGGCCTATCCAAGGTTCTTCAGTATTCAGGTGGAGCTTCTCAGAGTGGTATTGCTTGGCCAGCTCCTCCAGGCGGCTCTGGTTGGACTCTGCATTATAGCCCACCACTGTACTAGTGGAGTCATTGAATACGCTGCTGGGCAGAGGAGAGTCCCTCGGCCTCATCCTACCCTGTTGGGGCTGTCTCTGTGGCAGAGGCAGGGGAAGACACTCCCGTCCCAGGGGAAGACACGGTCGTCCCAGGGGAAGACACGTTCGTCTGAGATTAGGGACTCCCTGTCTCCAGGTAGGTTCTCACTGGTTCTGAGCCTGTCCAGGCTGTCGATCAGCTTGTGAACTGTGTGGCTGGGATAAGTTTGAACCTCAGAACAAACATTCTCTCACAACACAGGCCTGCTGCTGGTAGTGGTGGCAGAACTGGACGTCATAGGTTGCAGAGGAGATGTGGGGGTTAAACATCCTACTGTACTCGACAGGCTGTGTCGGCGCCTGTGGAGCCACATACCCCAGATACGGCATATGAAGCCATATATGGACGCCCATAAGGCATAGCTGGAAATTGAAAGAGAGAAAATATTAGAATTCTATTAGAAAATTACATGACACAAATGAATTGACAAAGATTTTTGAAGAAAGTAGCCATTTTACCTGATGGGAGAAGACCATATGGATTGATGTTCCATTGATACATATTATAAAATGGTTGAGTTGGTGGTTGAACATAGAAAAATGGCCTTGTGTGATTAATTATACGGTGTGGTTGCCCAACTCCCATTTAGTGTGAAGGATTATTCATATTTGAGACAAGTGAGAAAATACAGTAGTTGATTGACTTGACACTTCATCCATCACAAAGAATCAATGAGTAATTTTTCAATTTATCAAACTGAGATGGCTAATAAATAAATAACCTTCCATTGCTTTGTCAGGGGCAGAAAGACAGCACAGGATATTATACACCACAATTCTACTGCAAAGAGGAAACTAAAAGTTAAAATGTCAGTTAGCCTACACACATCATTTTATTGTGGTCCCAAGTCAGTGTATAAACTGGTAGTGAGCTGCAGAGGCTAAGCCTTCCAATAAGGCAACAATCTGACTGCATCCATGAACAACAAGAAATATAGGTACAGTATATGCCATTACATTGGCGTTAAACACATGAAAATGAGGTGACTAAAAATTAATAAAGACATAACGTTACAAACCTAACCGTGAACGTAATGGTCAGGGAAAAGTGAGACCGTATATTAAACGAGAGCAAAACAAAACTCACCCATTACTCACCCTCCCCATCAGCTGTATCACCTACGGTGCGTGGGCCATTGCAACACGCGCATCCCACACCAATTAGGGTGTAACGAACTGTGAGCTGACAGTCAAATTAGGCAATTAGTCATTTTCACCACAAGGTGGCACCAAAACTACAAAAATGCGTGTACCGCATCAGCTTTACGACGTTTCTTCAAACCAAGCCATTTTGGCTCCCCTGATCTCTCTTTGAGAATAAGGTTATGGCCATAGAGATAGATAGATGAACTCCTCTTTGTATCTGTGCCAATATAGCATCTGTGACAGCATGGGCAGCGCCATTGAGGTTATTTCTGTCGATGTGCCCTTTGAGCAAGGCACTTAATCTTAATTGCTCCTGTAAGTCGCTCTGGATAAGAGCGTCTGCTAAATGACTAAAATGTTTAAAAAATGTCATCTCCATTTTGACTGATCCCTCCTGATGACTTGGTCAGACATGACTCCAACAGGGTCATCAGAAGGGATCAGCCAATGAAGTTGGAAGTCCCACGAACCCAGTTGACAAAGGCCCCCAGTGTCCGGTCTGGAGCATGAAGTCACAAGCTCTGCTGGGTGGCTACTGCGTAGCAACGTAGCGGTACCAAAAGCCCTTGTCTACCCTAGAAAGCCTATGTAAATTACAATAGTCAGAAAGGCCCCCCAAAAAACATTGACAGCCGTTTTGGGCTCTAAAATGTTTTTATTATGATCAAGTTCGACCCCACAGTGAATTATTTTAAATTGTGCTACAAATCGAGATATATGGAAACCTTCTGACTACTACATTTATCATCACACAGGACCATGTGCTGACACAGACCAATCACAGGCCAGCAGGCTACAAGGAGGCTCCTGTTGACTCTCAGGCAGGGTCGACAATTATCCTTTGCTAGTTACGACCACTTTTACCATGATCCTTAGCGATTTTTGGGTGCCATTCAGCAATATGGCATGTTTCCAATTCAAATACTTCTGGCGTCATGTGCTATCGGGAGTTTTCCTTGGGGATACGTGGATGACATCAGTATTGTCACTATTTACTGTTTTTTGTTGTTGCCTATGAGTTGACACCATCCAAATGGTGGAAGCCCCCCATGCGCTGCCCAGGCTGAGAATGGCCTTTCGGCCACTAGAGGTCTCTATCATTCTCTATGGTTATGACACACAATGGCGATGCATGGAGGTTCGTTTCTTTGCGCAAGGCAGAATACGGCATTTTTCTCATGCAGTTGTTTACATTTATAGCTAGACTGCAGTTATACTTTTCGACCCTGTTACTGCTGGTTTTGGAATTGAATTAAGACGTATTTTAGTTTTTTAGCGAACAGGTCTGTGTTGAGATGCGTGCGTAACATGGTGTTTTGAAAGCACCTGTTTTTTAATGAATTGATATCTCATCGTGATTCAATGGCTGTCAGTGTAGACAACTGAACGAAAGCACTGGGTAAGAGGATATGACAGTATTTATACATAGGTGCAGTTGTAGGCTTGAACCTTGCTATAATTGCTACAACAACGTTTAGTTTACTCATTGTGTTGTTGGAAATATTGAGTACTGCATAATAAGTAAATCAGTGTTTCTCTGGTGGCTATGTGTGTCCGTTGATATGACTGATCCTTGCGGTTTAACAGCAGGACACACTGTCAGGGCATACAGCTAACCTCTTATGAATGGATGTCAGTAAGGCAAGAATCTTGCCACTGCTCATCAATGCTGCATGTGGTGTGTCAGTGCCCACAATGATTTGCTATCTGATCTGTGTGATTATGATGATGATGATGATGATGATATCTCTTTTCCAGGATGGCCAGTATACTTTCAAACCAGCTAGAGGAGGTACGATGCCATGCGGAAGCCTGTCTACATTCCACTGGCTCAGTGCTGGAGATCCGGGCAGGAATATTAGCCATGGCCAACATACCCTTACCACCGTCAGCCAAATACCACTACATCACTGCTGAGACCATGATCATTGAGAACAGCATCGGTAACAACAGGAAAGAGGTTAGTTAGTTTACTGTTTCGAGCACACACTCAAACTATGTCCATATCAAATTTCACCTTCACTTAGCCTACATCTTGGAATACAGAGCTCATTTTCCCTCTCTCTCAATTCAATTCAATTCAATTCAAGGGGCTTTATTGGCATGGGAAACATGTGTTAACATTGCCAAAGCAAATGAGGTAGACAATACACAAACGTGAAACAAACAAAACTAATTAACAGTAAACATTACACATACAGAAGTTTCAAAACAATAAAGACATTACGAGTGTCATATTAAATATATACAGTGTTGTAACAATGTACAAATGGTTAAAGCACACAAGTTAAAATAAGTAAGCATAAATATGGGTTGTATTTACAATGGTGTTTGTTTTTCACTGGTTGCCCTTTTCTTGTGGCAACAGGTCACAAATCTTGCTGCTGTGATGGCACACTGTGGAATTTCACCCAGTAGATATGGGAGTTTATCAAATTTGGATTTGTTTTCGAATTCTTTGTGGATCTGTGTGATCTGAGGGAAATATGTGTCTCTAATATGGTCATACATTGGGCAGGAGGTTAGGAAGTGCAGCTCGGTTTCCACCTCATTTTGTGGGCAGTGTGCACATAGCCTGTCTTCTCTTGAGAGCCATGTCTGCCTACGGCGGCCTTTCTCAATAGCAAGGCTATGCTCACTGAGTCTGTACATAGTCAAAGCTTTCCTTAAGTTTTGGTCACAGTGGTCAGGTATTCTGCCACTGTGTATTCTCTGTTTAGGGCCAAATAGCATTCTAGTTTGCTCTGTTTTTTTGTTAATTCTTTCCAATGTGTCAAGTAATTATCTTTTTGTTTTCTCATGATTTGGTTGGGTCTAATTGTGCTGTTGTCCTGGGGCTTTGTGGGGTGTGTTTGTGTTTGTGAACAGAGCCCTAGGACCAGCTTGCTTAGGGGACTCTTCTCCAGGTTCATCTCTCTGTAGGTGATGGCTTTGTTATGGAAGGTTTGGGAATCGCTTCCTTTTAGGTGGTTGTAGAATTTAACGGCTCTTTTCTGGATTTTGATAATTAGTGGGTATCGGCCTAATTCTGCTCTGCATGCATTATTTGGTGTTCTGCGTTGTACACGGAGGATATTTTTGCAGAATTCTGCATGCAGAGTCTCAATTTGGTGTTTTCCCCATTTTGTGAAATCTTGGTTGGTGAGCGGACCCCAGACCTCACAACCATAAAGGGCAATGGGCTCTATGACTGATTCAAGTATTTTTAGCCAGATCCTGATTGGTATGTTGAAATTTATGTTCCTTTTGATGGCATAGAATGCCCTTCTTGCCTTGTCTCTCAGATCGTTCACAGCTTTGTGGAAGTTACCTGTGGTGCTGATGTTTAGGCCGAGGTATGTATAGTTTTTTGTGTGCTCTAGGGCAACGGTGTCTAGATGGAATTTGTGGTCCTGGCGACTGGACCTTTTTTGGAACACCATTATTTTGGTCTTACTGAGATTTACTGTCAGGGCCCAGGTCTGACAGAATCTGTGCAGAAGATCTAGGTGCTGCTGTAGGCCCTCCTTGGTTGGTGACAGAAGCACCAGATCATCAGCAATCAGTAGACATTTGACTTCGGATTCTAGTAGGGTGAGACCGGGTGCTGCAGACTGTTCTAGTGCCCGCGCCAATTCGTTGATATATATGTTGAAGAGGGTGGGGCTTAAGCTGCATCCCTGTCTCACCCCACGACCCTGTGTGAAGAAATGTGTGTGTTTTTTGCCAATTTTAACCGCACACTTGTTGTTTGTGTACATGGATTTTATAATGTCGTATGTTTTACCCCCAACACCACTTTCCATCAATTTGTATAGCAGACCCTCATGCCAAATTGAGTCGAAGGCTTTTTTGAAATCAACAAAGCATGAGAAGACTTTGCCTTTGTTTTGGTTTGTTTGGTTGTCAATTAGGGTGTGTAGGGTGAATACATGGTCTGTTGTACGGTAATTTGGTAAAAAGCCAATTTGACATTTGCTCAGTACATTGTGTTCATTGAGGAAATGTACGAGTCTGCTGTTAATGATAATGCAGAGTATTTTACCAAGGTTACTGTTGACGCATATTCCACGGTAGTTATTGGGGTCAAATTTGTCTCCACTTTTGTGGATTGGGGTGATCAGTCCTTGGTTCCAAATATTGGGGAAGATGCCAGAGCTAAGGACGATGTTAAAGAGTTTTAGTATAGCCAATTGGAATTTGTTGTCTGTATATTTGATCATTTCATTAAGGATACCATCAACACCACAGGCCTTTTTGGGTTGGAGGGTTTTTATTTTGTCCTGTAACTCATTCAAAGTAATTGGAGAATCCAGTGGGTTCTGGTAGTTTTTAATAGTTGATTCTAGTATTTGTATTTGATCATGTATATGTTTTTGCTCTTTATTCTTTGTTATAGAGCCAAAAAGATTGGAGAAGTGGTTTACCCATACATCTCCATTTTGGATAGATAATTCTTCGTGTTGTTGTTTGTTTAGTGTTTTCCAATTTTCCCAGAATTGGTTAGAGTCTATGGATTCTTCAATTACATTGAGCTGATTTCTGACATGCTGTTCCTTCTTTTTCCGTAGTGTATTTCTGTATTGTTTTAGTGATTCACCATAGTGAAGGCGTAGACTCAGGTTTTCCGGGTCTCTATGTTTTTGGTTAGACAGGTTTCTCAATTTATTTCTTAGATTTTTGCATTCTTCATCAAACCATTTGTCATTGTTGTTCATTTTCTTCGGTTTTCTATTTGAGATTTTTAGATTTGATAGGGAAGCTGAGAGGTCAAATATACTGTTAAGATTTTCTACTGCCAAGTTTACACCTTCACTATTGCAGTGGAACGTTTTACCCAGGAAGTTGTCTAAAAGGGATTGGATTTGCTGTTGCCTAATTGTTTTTTGGTAGGTTTCCAAACTGCATTCCTTCCATCTATAGCATTTCTTAATGTTACTCAGTTCCTTTGGCTTTGATGCCTCATGATTGAGTATTGCTCTGTTCAAGTAGACTGTAATTTTGCTGTGATCTGATAGGGGTGTCAGTGGGCTGACTGTGAACGCTCTGAGAGACTCTGGGTTGAGGTCAGTGATAAAGTAGTCTACAGTGCTACTGCCAAGAGATGAGCTATAGGTGTACCTACCATAGGAGTCCCCTCGAAGCCTACCATTGACTATGTACATACCCAGCGTGCGACAGAGCTGCAGGAGTTGTGACCCGTTTTTGTTGGTTATGTTGTCATAGTTATGCCTAGGGGGGCATATGGGGGAGGGAATGCTGTCACCTGCAGGCAGGTGTTTGTCCCCCTGTGTGCTGAGGGTGTCAGGTTCGTGTCCAGTTCTGGCATTTAGGTCGCCACAGACTAATACATGTCCCTGGGCCTGGAAATGATTGATTTCCCCCTCCAGGATGGAGAAGCTGTCTTCATTAAAATATGGGGGATATAGATAGCACACAGGAGGACATTTTTCTCTGTTAAGATAATTTCCTTTTGAATTTCTAGCCAAATGTAAAATGTTCCTGTTTTGATTAATTTAATGGAGTGAGTTAGGTCTGCTCTATACCAAATTAGCATTCCCCCTGAGTCCCTTCCCTGTTTCACACCTGGTAGTTTGGTGGATGGGACTACCAGCTCTCTGTAACCTAGAGGGCAACCAGTGAGTCCGTCTCCTCTATACCAGGTTTCTTGCAGGATGACAATGTCTGCATTACCGATTTCTTTGATTACCGATTTCTTTGATTTCTCTCTTTAATTGTGCTAAATATTTTTTTTCAGTGTCAATTCTTTTGTCAACCTCTTTCTGTATCAAACCTTCTTATCTTTGTTCTCTCTCCTGCCAGACCATAGGTTCCCTGCAGAGACTGTCCACAGCACTGAACATTCTGGAGAAGTATGGCTGTAATCTCACCAGCTCCAGTAGGCCCAAGTACTGGCGCACTGTCAAGCACAACAACCCCGTCTTCAGAGCAACAGTAGATGCCATTCAGGTGAGGATGTCTTCAATACAGGTAGGTTAGATTCTGGGTAATGATATGTTGTCTACTACCTTATCACTATAAACTTATTGGCAATATGTTGATATAGGCCTAGTTCAATACAGTGTTTCCCCGAGGATTTCTTTCAGCAGCAGTGGCAAAGTTAGTCTGTAGCGGCTGGGGGGGCGGGGGGCATAGGTCGCGGTCTCTGACCTAACATTTTAGTGGCAGTCCTCTTGACCGCAGAAACAAAATGTTGTTCTTTTTAAGCTAATTTCTGGCAATTCTACACATTTTACCATAGGGCAGAGAGAGATAAGTCTTATGGTATCTGAGTGACTCAAACATTGTAAATAAAATCAATGGAGGCCCCATGCCTTGACATTTTTGGAATTTTTGATTCTCACAGAACGTTTAGTTTTTCTTTTGGTGATTGTGAGTTCTCAAAGATGATCTTATTTAAAAAAATATATAGCTCCATTATCTTTTCTATGTACTTTATATTTGGTTTTAGTCATTTAAATTTACACTGAAAACATTTTACCATCCTATATATATTGGAGTAGCAGCAACGATTTGCTGCTAAATTAATATTGGGAAACACTGATTGAGTCTATAGCTTACTATCGTTTTGATCAAGTTAATTGTTCACACACCATTAACTCTACTAAATTTTATGTCAACATTTTTGTATGAAACCCTCTATCTCCTTTCCTCTCCTCGGTTCTACCCCAGGGAGGAAGGGCAGTGCTCTGTCTCTATGGTTACTCCAACCAGCAGCCAGACGGCCTGAGTTTCCCTGATGTGGTCGTGGAGCCTGACATTGAGAAGGTCGCAGCGGTCACCTTGGAGGTCATGAGTCTACGCATGGAACTGGACATGCTCATCAAGGTCTGAACCAATGGCATCGTCTCAAAGACGGTTATTCTGAAATATTTCAGAGGTTCATGAAATCAGTTGTACCGAGTCGTTGTTGTTTTCACAGGAAGCTCACCCCCACCCAGAGTTCTTTGAGAGAATAATCCCATCACTGAACCAAAAGGTATTTTTCCTTTTCCTTTCTCCCATAACCTGTCCTCTTCCTCTCTGCCTTCTACTTGTTTTTAGTTCGCCCTAATAGCCTCTCTCTGCTTCACACGGTTTTTATATATGTGTGGTTTTGTGTCTGTTGGTGTCCACTGCCATCAGATGACTGAAATCTCCTTTCTGATTCCAGGATGACTTTGGACCGATGTCTGATACAGTAGCTATTCCCTCCAGCCTGAGAGAGAGCCAGCCCCTATACATGTCTCTGTCCTCCCTGTCTCAGTCTCCCACTAGTGCCTTTCTTCCAGTACGGACCGCTAACGCCTCAACCTCAACCTCCATCTCTACCAGACACACAGGTTAGAACTGTGGAAAGGCATTTTTTTGTTGGGTACCAGAAGTCCTCACAAGGATAGTAAAACAAGGAACTTTTGGGGGGGACATTTTGCCGGGCCCTACAAGGAAAAATGCTATTTTAGGTTTAAGGGTTAGGGTTACAATTAGGGTTAGAATTTAAGTCAGGGTTAGGGGTTACGTTTAGGCTTATGGTTAAGGTTAGATTTAGGGTTAGGGAAATAGGATTTTGGATGGGAATCAATTATTTGGTCCCTACAAGGATAGCAATACAAAACTGTGTGTGTGTTGTGTATATTTCTAACACCTGAAACGTACATTTCACCTTTTCTCGTTTCTTTTCCCCTGCAGGCAACTGCACTATCTGTGCTATATTCCCAGTGGCTGCCCATTGTAACTCTTGTGTCCAATGGCTGTGTACGGAATGTGACAGACTGTACCACTCCTCTGCAGAACGAGCCAATCACCACAGGACTGTCGTGACATCCTCTAAAATGCGAAAGAACCACAGGTAAAACATGACAAATAAGACGAAAGCAAAACTGCACAGTAAAGGAAGAAAATCGATACATTTTCATAGGTGGTGATTACTGCTGAAAATGCATCTGTCTCTGTGCTCTGTGTGTTTGGCACAATATTCACTTCCTCTGTCTCTCCCAGCAGCTCCCTCCCGTCATGGCACTGTACCCACTGCACCAGGGTCAACTCCATCCAGGACATACTGTGTGAGATGTGTGAGAGGCCACGCCTGGCCTCCTCTGGCCCTGCTAAGGATGAGTTCGCACAGCCTTTCACCATCACTGGTCAGTATACACACACACACACACACCCAACCAACAGTGTATGTGTTTTAATAGTGGTGGTTTGCCTTTTCTCCACTTCA
Source organism: Salvelinus fontinalis (assembly GCF_029448725.1). Classification (NCBI taxonomy): domain Eukaryota; kingdom Metazoa; phylum Chordata; class Actinopteri; order Salmoniformes; family Salmonidae; genus Salvelinus; species Salvelinus fontinalis. The sequence continues at coordinate 28,194,227 of NC_074690.1, read as the reverse complement.
ATCAGTCTCACTCCTCTCTATTTCTGTGTTTACTTCATATGCTTGTTTTATTGTCTGAAAATGTAATGACACTCTTAAGATGTATATAAGTTGTTGATGAGTTCATATTCACTTCTTCCAGAGCCCTGTGTTGAGTGTGTTTTCACTATGTATGTCACCAGAGTGGCAGTGTAAAAGCTGTACGGTAGTGAACGCAGGCAGTAGTATCCTGTGTGAGGTGTGTGAGCGCCCTCGCCTGGCCACCAAGCCTCCTGCAACCCCCACACACCCCCTTCCTACGCCCAACCGGCCTGCTGCTCCAGTACTGGGCATGCCAGGAGACCCAGACAGCCAGGTAAACTACTGTTAGTGCAGGAGCAGCACATTTGAGTTGAAATTAACGTTTTGGATTCTGCCTTCATCAAACAGTTTGTTGTTCCTCTATTCCCGTGAGTCTCTAAGCTCATGTCAATTCTCTTCTTTTCCCATCTTCTCTCTATTTCTCTGTTGCAGTGGGTGTGCCAATTCTGTACTTATGTCAATTACACTCCAGCGTCAGTGTGTGAGATGTGTGACCTTCCTCGTCCCGAGCCCGCCAAAATGCCAGTCAAACTCCACCCTCCATCCCAGGTCAAAAGGGTTCCTGTGCTGTCCGTCAAACCCAAAGACCCGCCCATGGAGGACCCTGATTTGAGGAGACAGAAACTGATGAGGGAGGAGGGGCTAAAGCTGATTGAGCTTATTAGAGTAAGTGAAGGCTTTCTGTAGAACTATAATATGGTGTGTAATCACATTATCCCACTAGTAATATTACAAGATATTAGCAAATTTAAGATTTAGATTCAGAAAAGTCTTTATTGTACCATTGCTTGGCGATTTGGTTGCAGGAATATTAAAACTACAGATTTCAGAAAACAAATGTGTGAAAATAACCTCCTCTTACTTATTCATACAGTGTGATTGAGTAGCAGCAGCTGAGGCCTAGGCAATATGTATGACAGATTTGTCTTTATTTCTCTTTCTCTCTCTCTCAGGATGGAGAGAAAAAAGGAGTGAGTCCAGAGGAGGTGTACACAGGCATGCGCGTATCCGGGGACGGCAACATCCTACCCTGTGATTGGCTCAAAGCGGAGCTACCTCACCTGCTCGACCAGATCTGTGCCATGGCCGCGTCGTCTCGAGCAGCAGACCTGAAAACAGGACTGAACCAGAACGGGCTCTCCAACGAGACTGGTACTGCAGAGGATACTGGTGTGGAGGAGGAGCAGCCCAGAGGGGGAGGAGTAACCCTGTCCAGGGCTGAGGCCAAGATGGCCTGGTTGTCTGCAGGGGGAGAAACTGAGAGAGCAGCCAGACAGTCTCTTAGAGACAGACACGCTAAGGTGAGAGACAGGGCAGTAGGTATATTGCCCAGGTCTAAGAACAGGTCTAAGGTCAGTTGTACTGGCACTTTTCCCAGCTGAACTCTACTTACGTTTCCCAGACCTGTATTAAGCCTAGTCCTGGACTAGAACATACTTTCAATGGAGATTCTCCATTAGGAACTATTTTGAATCCTGAATTAGCCTTTTAACACTCAAAGAAGGGTTTGGTTTCTCATGTACCTGTCCTGTCATGTACAGGTGAAGGAGCTGTGTTCTCTGGGGTTCACCGACGAGGCGCGGTGTCAGGAGGTACTGAGGCAGAACGGGGGAGAGGTGCGGGGGGCTCTGTCTCTGCTGCAGCGACCCCTCATGGAGCCTTTCCACCAGCGCATGTGGAGCGACCAGCCCGAGCCCACCATCGACATCAACCACCCCGACAAACAGGTAGGACACTGGGGCACTCAACTGCACTATGTGCTTTATTCCAAGGTAGCTTAGCAGTTCAGACGTATTTTTCCGTGTTGTCGTGTCGTGTCCTGTATATATATATATTTACACCTTTTCTTCACATATCTTTTATTTATTTTATTATCCAAGAACTCAACTACAAAAGCTTTCCTGCAAAAGCTTTCCTGCAACCCGCTTCACCAATTACAATAAGTACTATTCACCTCAATCTGAAAATCCATCGTGGAAGATAGCCAGGGGCTAATTCAGAAGCTAGCCTGAAAGCTAATCCAGAAGCTACTCCGATAGCTAGCCAGAAGCTAATCTGTAGCTGCCCCGAAATTAGCCGGTTTGCTGGCTAGCGTTGGTGTTTCAGCTGCCCACGTTTTGCGGTCATCAGCTATTCCTCTAGCTCGATAATCTACCGGCACTTTAGTGCAACGCGACTCGGACCGGAGCATTCCGGGACTTTTTTTCTCTCAGTTTCCCCGGATTCCAACCGCAGCCTCAGCCTCTATTTTGCACCTTGATTTCGCAGCTAGCTAGCTGCATACCGTGTGACTATTGGCTTACGTCGACCCCGGAGCTAACTCAAATCATGCTGGAGCTAGCCAGCTGAGGAGTTCCATCACCATCCGGACCCGCTTCTTTGTTGCTGCTGCAGATACGGAACCCCACCGGGCCTTCACGACTGACTGCCGACGTTATCTGCCCGAGGGATTTATCCAACCGGCACCTCCGTCCCGGCGTTACCTGAACGCTCATCTGAGGCCCGCTAATCGTTAGCTGTCTTATCGGCTGCTATCTGAACAAAACCCCACTACACGGAACCTACCGACGGAAACGCACGAGGTATCTACAAACAGACCTCCATCCTATGCTGCTACCGATAGCCATATACCCGGCCAGCTGTCTGGATCGCCACGACCCCAACCAACCTCTACTCACTGGACCCTTATTTATCACTCGATTAAGCTTGCCTCTCCTTAATGTAAATATGCCTTGTCCATTGCTGTTCTGGTTAGTGTTTATTGGCTTATTTCACTGTAGAGATTCTAGCCCTGCTCTCTATACCATATCCAACCCTGCAGTTCCACCACCCACATATGCGATGACATCACCTGGTTTCAATGATGTTTCTAGAGACAAGATCTCTCTCATCATCACTCAATACCTAGGTTTACCTCCACTGTATTCACATCCTACCATACCTTTGTCTGTACATTATTCCTTTAAACTATTTTATCGCCCCCAGAAACTTCCTTTTACTCTCTGCTCTGGTAGCTCTAGGCGACCAATTCTCATAGCTTTTAGCCGTACTATTATCCTACTTCTCCTCTGTTCCTCTGGTGATGTAGAGGTGAATCCAGGCCCTGCAGTACCTGGCTCCACTCCTATTCCCCAGGCGCTCTCTTTTGATGACTTCTGTAACCGTAATAGCCTTGGCTTCATGCATGTTAACATTAGGAGCCTCCTCCCTAAGTTTGTTTTGTTCACTGCTTTAGCACACTCTACCAACCCGGATGTATTAGCCGTGTCTGAATCCTGGCTTAGAAAGACCACCAAAAATTCAGACATTTTTATCCCCAATTACAATATTTTCAGACAAGATAGAACGGCCAAAGGGGGCGGTGTTGCAATCTACTGCAAAGACTGCCTGCAGAGTTCTGTTATACTATCCAGGTCTGTTCCCAAACAATTTGAACTTCTACTTTTAAAAATCCACCTCTCTAAAAACAAGTCTCTCACCGTTGCCGCCTGCTATAGACCACCCTCTGCCCCCAGCTGTGCTCTGGACACTATATGTGAACTGATTGCCCCCCATCTATCTTCAGAGCTCGTGCTGCTAGGCGACCTAAATTTGAACATGCTCAACACCCCAGCCACCCTACAATCTAAGCTTGATGCCCTCAATCTCACACAAATTATTAATGAACCTACCAGGTACCACCCCAATTCCGTAAACACGGGTACCCTCATAGATATCATCCTAACAAACTTGCCCTCCAAATACACCTCTGCTGTTTTTAACCAAGATCTCAGCGATCACTGCCTCATTGCCTGCATCCGTAATGGGTCAGCGGTCAAACGACCTCCACTCATCACTGTCAAACGCTCCCTGAAACACTTCAGCGAGCAGGCCTTCCTAATTGACCTGGCCGGGGTATCCTGGAAGGATATTGATCTCATCCCGTCAGTAGAGGATGCCTGGTCATTTTTTAAAAATGCCTTCCTCACCATCTTGAATAAGCATGCCCCATTCAAGAAATTTAGAACCAGGAACAGATATAGCCCTTGGTTCTCTCCTGACCTGACTGCCCTTAACCAACAGAAAAACATCCTATGGCGTTCTGCATTAGCATCGAACAGCCCCCGTGATATGCAACTTTTCAGGGAAGCCAGAAACCAATATACACAGGCAGTTAGAACAGCCAAGGCTAGCTTTTTCAAGCAGAAATTTGCTTCCTGCAACACAAATTCAAAAAAGTTCTGGGACACCGTAAAGTCCATGGAGAATAAGAACACCTCCTCCCAGCTTCCAACCGCCCTGAAGATAGGAAACACTGTCACCACCGACAAATCCACTATAATTGAGAATTTCAATAAGCATTTTTCTACGGCTGGCCATGCTTTCCACCTGGCTACCCCTACCCGGGACAACAGCACTGCCCTCCCCTCTGCTACTCGCCCAAGCCTTCCCCATTTCTCTTTCTCCCAAATACAGTCAGCTGATGTTCTTAATGAGCTGCAAAATCTGGACCCTTACAAATCAGCCGGGCTAGATAATCTGGACCCTTTCTTTCTAAAACTATCTGCTGAAATTGTTGCCAGCCCTATTACTAGCCTCTTCAACCTCTCTTTCGTGTCGTCTGAGATCCCCAAAGATTGGAAAGCAGCTGCGGTTATCCCCCTCTTCAAAGGGGGGGGACACCCTTGACCCTAACTGCTACAGACCTATATCTATCCTACCCTGCCTTTCTAAGGTCTTCGAAAGCCAAGTCAACAAACAGATTACCGACCATTTCGAATCACACCACACCTTCTCCGCTATGCAATCTGGTTTCAGAGCTGGTCATGGGTGCACCTCAGCCACGCTCAAGGTCATAAACGATATCGTAACCGCCATCGATAGGAAACAATACTGTGCAGCCGTATTCATTGACCTGGCCAAGGCTTTTGACTCTGTCAATCACCACATCCTCATTGGCAGACTCGACAGCCTTGGTTTCTCTAATGATTGCCTCGCCTGGTTCACCAACTACTTCTCTGATAGAGTTCAGTGTGTCAAATCGGAGGGTCTGTTGTCCGGGCCTCTGGCAGTCTCTATGGGGGTGCCACAGGGTTCAATTCTTGGACCGACTCTCTTCTCTGTTTACATCAATGATGTCGCTCTTGCTGCTGGTGATTCTCTGATCCACCTCTACGCAGACGACACTATTCTGTATACTTCTGGCCCTTCTTTTGACACTGTGTTAACAACCCTCCAGGCGAGCTTCAATGCCATACAACTCTCCTTCCGTGGCCTCCAACTGCTCTTAAATACAAGTAAAACCAAATGCATGCTCTTCAACCGATCGCTGCCTGCTCCTGCCCGCCTGTCCAACATCACTACTTTGGACGGCTCTGACTTAGAATATGTGGACAACTACAAATACCTAGGTGTCTGGTTAGACTGTAAACTCTCCTTCCAGACCCACATCAAACATCTCCAATCCAAAGTCAAATCTAGAATTGGCTTCCTATTCCGCAACAAAGCATCCTTTACTCATGCTGCCAAACATACCCTTGTAAAACTGACCATCCTACCAATCCTCGACTTCGGTGATGTCATTTACAAAATAGCCTCCAAAACCCTACTCAATAAATTGGATGCAGTCTATCACAGTGCCATCCGTTTTGTCACCAAAGCCCCATATACTACCCACCACTGCGACCTGTACACTCTCGTTGGCTGGCCCTCGCTTCATACTCGTCGCCAAACCCATTGGTTCCAGGTCATCTACAAGACCCTGCTAGGTAAAGTCCCCCCTTATCTCAGCTCGCTGGTCACCATAGCAGCACCTACCCGTAGCACGCGCTCCAGCAGGTATATCTCTCTAGTCACCCCCAAAACCAATTCTTCCTTTGGACGCCTCTCCTTCCAGTTCTCTGCTGCCAATGACTGGAACGAACTACAAAAATCTCTGAAACTGGAAACACCTATCTCCCTCACTAGCTTTAAGCACCAGCTGTCAGAGCAGCTCATAGATTACTGCACCTGTACATAACCCATCTACAATTTAGCCCAAACAACTACCTCTTTACCTACTGTATTTATTTATTAATTTATTTTGCTCCTTTGCACCCCATTATTTCTGTCTCTACTTTGCACTTTCTTCCAATGCAAACCAACCATTCCAGTGTTTTTTTTTTTTAGTTTTTATTTTACTTGCTGTGTTGTACTCACTTCGCCTCCATGGCCTTTTTATATTTTTATTTATTTATACATATATCTGTTTGCCTTCACCTCCCTTATCTCACCTCACTTGCTCACATTGTATATAGACTTATTTTTTTATCTTTTTCACTGTATTATATGTTTGTTTTTACTCCATGTGTAACTATGTGTTGTTGTATGTGTCGAACTGCTTTGCTTTATCTTGGCCAGGTCGCAATTGTAAATGAGAACGTGTTCTCAATTTGCCTACCTGGTTAAATAAAGGTTAAATAAAATAAAATAAATAAAAAAATAAAATAAAATAAAAAAATTCGGCCCATACATTTAGCTGAACAGAGAATAGCTATATTGATGATAATGTGCTCACAACTATCACCATTAGAAAGGTCCACAGATACATACATACATGTTCTTCAACATATGTTCTTCAATCATCTGACAGTTGCTTGATCTCTCATGTAAATGTATATTTTACAGTGAAAAGCATTATTTTGTAGTAAAGCATATCTCTCCTTTCATCATGCCTCTGCATCAGTTGGCCCACTCCACTGGTCTGATCTCTCTGTCCTCTTCCTCCTCCCTCCCCCTGGGACCAGCGTGTGTGTCGGAGGCTGCTGGCGGTGTATGACCTGCCCAGCTGGGGCCGCTGTGAGCTGGCCCTGTCCTTGCTGCAGGAGCGCACCGCCCCCTACTCCCTGGACGATGTAGTACAGGCCGTACGCGAGTCACAAGACCGAGACTTCATCCGCCGGGTGCTGGCCAAAGAGTGCCCCATCTGCCTATCGGACTTTCCCCACAGCAAGGTACTCTCTCTCTCTCTCGTGTGTGTTTTGGGGGACTTGTGGGTGTTTGCGTGCATGTCAGCACTAGCTTGCCTTTGTTCAAAATGAAGTAGAAGCTTTTCTGTGTGTTTTTTGCAGTATCTAACCCCCCACAACTCTCATACACCTTTCTCTCTCTTCAACTTCCCTTCCTGTTTCAGATGCAGTCTTTGACCTCCTGTCAGTGCTCGGTGTGCTGTGGCTGCTTCCAGCAGCACTTTACCATAGCAGTGAGAGACAAGCACATCAGAGACATGGTGTGTCCCGTCTGCTGGGAACCTGACATCAACGACCCCGAACACCTCAACAGCTACTTCTCCACCCTGGACATCCAGGTAGTACATCACACAGAGAACAACCTCACACAAAATCTCCCTCAGATTCTGTCTTTGAAGAGAGAAGAAACCGAGAGTGAAGCCCAATTTTCTGGATTTCAGAGGCTTCTTTCCCTTCAAAATGCAGGTGTCAGTGTGTTTTCAGGGTGTGTGAGGTACTGTCTATAATGATGGCTACACCTGTAATAATAATTTCCTGTGTGTGTGTGTGTGTGCGCAGCTGCGGGAGTGTCTGGAGCCAGAGGTATATGATCTGTTTCATAAGAAGCTGACTGAACAAGCTCTCATCAAGGACCCCAAGTTCCTCTGGTGTAGTCATGTGAGTTTAAATCCCAGTATCCTATGTATACAAAGGCAAAGGAAAAATATATTTTTGCTAATCCCCATTGAGGCTGTAAAAAAACAATTATGACATGCTACACCCATCTTCACGAGCTAAAAATGACCAGTACTTGCTCTTAAACGGGGCGGCAGGTAGCTTAGTGGTTAGAGCGTTGGACTAGTAATCAAAAGGTTGCAAGATCGAATCCCTGAGCTGACAAGGTAAAATATCAGCCGTTCTGCCCCTGAACAAGGCAGTTAACCCACTGTTCCTAGGCCGTCATTGAAAATAAGAATTTGTTCTTAATTGACTTGCCTAGTTATATAAAGGTAAAACAAAATAAAAAACTGTTGAAGTATTCCTCTTCACTTCCCTGTCTTCTGTTCATAACTTCTCCCCCCAGTGCTCCTATGGGTTCATCTATGATGGAGACCAACTGAAGGTCACCTGTTTCCAGTGCAGGAATAGCTTCTGTGCACAATGCAAGAAACCTGTAAGTGTGAAACATGAACTCTGTGTGTGAGGGAATCTGAATCAGAAAGTGCAATTAATTGGGGCTATGAGGAGATGATATTTGGCTTTAGAGTAAAGATGCTGGAGCCCCATCTCACTCCATTATCCCCTCATCTCTCTCTCCGTGTGCCCTCTAGTGGGAGTCTCAGCACGGTGGTCTGTCATGTGAACAGTACCAGTCCTGGAAGAGAGAGAATGACCCAGAATACCAGAGGCAAGGCCTGGCCGGATACCTGCGCGACAACGGCATCAGTGAGACACACAGCACACACACCTTCTAAATGAAACAACACCTCCTCATTGTGAGCTACTGTAGTGTTTAACCAGGAAAGGCAGGTACTTGCAGAGGTGTGAACGGCCAGACACTTCACTAGGTGTTGGGCTGAGAGATCAAACTGGTCTTACTCACTTACTCATCTTCCAAACCAGCACATTTCATTAGCGTCATGAACAACACTCCCGTAGAGGAAGTGTAGGCCTTCTGCTTGAACTAAGCCAGTTGATTAAGACCTTGTTTTAGCAAAGAGTTAGAGCCATTTACAGAGCGTTTTAGGTCCCTCCACATCCTTCAATTAATGAATGAATGAATCAAACTATTTATCCTCTTCCTCCGATGCATTCTCATGTCTGTACTCTCCCTCCCTCGCTCTCCCCCTCAGCCTGTCCAAACTGCAGGTTCCAATATGCCCTGTCTAAAGGAGGCTGTATGCATTTCTGCTGCTCCCAGTGTAGGTACCAGTTCTGCAGCGGATGCAACAACCCCTTCCACACTGTAAGTTCCTTCTCAAATGACTTGGTGTCTTTGTGTTGTGTTCGTTGATCGTGCTAGTTCCTGGCAAGGGGTTTCAATGAGAGTTGACTTGAATGTCGCTTTAATTTGTTTTTCCTCCTCCAGTCTCTTTCACTCTGCACTCTCGGTCTCTCTCCCCACTCCCTCCCTCCTCCCACACTCTTTCCTTCCCTCTCTCTCTCCCTACCCTATTCTGTCCCTTCCTCCCTCCCTCTTCTGTAGACGTGTGCAGTGATCCAGTGCAGTGTGACAGGCCTGCATGCCCATCACCCTCGAGACTGTCTCTTCTACCTGAGGGACTGGGAGCCTGTCAGACTGCAAGCACTGCTGCAGGTAGGCACACACACCACACACACACCATCCACACAAACACGGATGCTCACACGCCATTACAATCACCGTAACAACGTTATAGCTATCTGGCTCACAATCGCAGTTATAACTAGAGCTGTCAAACGATTAAAATAATTAATTAAGTTAATGGCATTAGTTCATCGCGATTAATAAAAAAATATATATTTGCTCAAATTTAGCCCTAAAAGATGTGTCAATTTCAAAAAAGCAGTGCATTGAGAAACGGGCATAATATTATTTGATTGTAATGGACAGAAACACAAAATGATCAACATCAGAAGGTTTTCATAGCATTTTCACCATAAACAACACAAGTCACTGTAACATACAGCTGTAAATGCTCCCTACTCCCTCTTATCAGTGTTCTTGAAGTTCAACACTTGCGCACACACTCTATCTCACACACACACACACACACACACACACACACACACACACACACACACACACACACACACACACACACACAGCTTTAAGTACTGTTAAAGCTTCAGGCATTCTAAAGGACTTAACTATAGGAAAAAAGAACTGGCTCTATGGATACAAAGAGCTTTTAAACGTGTCGAACAATGTTATGAAAACACTGTTAACCATCTTTACTGTTCAACAACTTTACACACATAGACCCCCTCTCTCTCTCCGTCCCTCCCACCCCCTCTCTCTCTCTCTCTCCGTCCCTCCCACACCCTATCTCTCTCTCTCTCTCTGTCCCTCCCACACGCCCTCTCTCTCTCTCTCCGTCCCTCCCACCCCCTCTCTCTCTCTCTCCGTCCCTCCCACCCCCTCTCTCTCTCTCTCCGTCCCTCCCACCCCCTCTCTCTCTCTCTTCGTCCCTCCCACCCCCTCTCTCTCTCTCTCCGTCCCTCCCACCCCCTCTCTCTCTCTCTCCGTCCCTCCCACCCCCTCTCTCTCTCTCTCTCCGTCCCTCCCACCCCCTCTCTCTCTCTCTCTCCGTCCCTCCCACCCACTCTCTCTCTCTCTCTCCGTCCCTCCCACCCCCCCCCTCTCTCTCTCTCCGTCCCTCCCACCCCCTCTCTCTCTCTCTCCGTCCCTCCCACACCCTCTCTCTCTCTCTCTCTCTCTCCGGCCCTCCTACACCCTCTCTCTCTCCGGCCCTCCCACCCCCTCTCTCTCTCTCTCTCCGGCCCTCCCACCCCCTCTCTCTCTCTCTCTCTCTCTCCGGCCCTCCCACCCCCTCTCTCTCTCTCTCCGGCCCTCCCACACCCTCTCTCCGGCCCTCCCACACCCTCTCTCTCTCTCTCTCTCTCTCCGGCCCTCCCACACCCTCTCTCTCTCTCCGGCCCTCCCACACCCTCTCTCTCTCTCTCTCTCTCCGGCCCTCCCACCCCCTCTCTCTCTCTCTCTCTCTCCGGCCCTCCCGCACCCGCTCTCTCTCTCTCCGGCCCTCCCGCACCCTCTCTCTCTCTCTCTCCGGCCCTCCCGCACCCTCTCTCTCTCTCTCTCTCTCTCTCTCTCTCCGGCCCTCCCGCACCTCCTCTCTCTCTCTCTCTGTCCCTCCCACACCCTCTCTCTCCGCCCCTCCCACCCCCTCTCTCTCTCTCTCCGTCCCTCCCACACCCTCTCTCCGTCCCTCCCACACCCTCTCTCTCTCTCTCTCTCTCCGTCCCTCCCACATCCTCTCTCTCTCCGTCCCTCCCACACCCTCTCTCTCTCTCTCTCCGTCCCTCCCACACTCTCTCTCTTTCTCTCCGTCCCTCCCACACCCTCTCTCTCTCTCCGTCCCTCCCACACCCCCTCTCTCTCTCACTCTCTCTCTCTCCGTCCCTCCCACACCCCCCCTCCCTCTCTCCCCGTCCCTCCCACACCCTCTCTCCGTCCCTCCCACACCCTCTCTCCATCCCTCCCACACCCTCTCTCCGTCCCTCCCACACCCTCTCTCCGTCCCTCCCACACCCTCTCTCTCCCTCTCTCTCTCTCTCTCCGTCCCTCCCACACCCTCTCTCTCTCTCTCTCCGTCCCTCCCACACTCTCTCTCTCTCTCTCTCTCTCTCCGTCCCTCCCACACCCTCTCTCTCTCTCTCTCTCCGTCCCTCCCTCCCACACCCTCTCTCTCTCTCTCTCTCTCCGTCCCTCCCTCCCACACACACTCTCTCTCTCTCCGTCCCTCCTACACCCTCTCTCTCTCTGTCCCTCCCACACTCTCTCTCTCTCGCCGTCCCTCCCACACTCTCTCTCTCTAGCTAGCTGATTAGCTAGCTGATTAGCTAGCTAAACAATGTTGTTTCTTATCAAACCATAAAATAGCGGATTGCAAGTTGTTTAAAACAGCCCATGACGTGCGCATGAATCCAAAGAAAAAATGTAAAGCATAGCTCTGGTAATATTGGGCATAACTTTTACATGATTTTGGCTAGAGGCACACGGTCTTGAGCAATGTAAAGGTACAAGCATTAACTGTAGATGTGTTTGATATTGTGTTCTGCTTAAAAGGGTCCGTGCGGTGAAGAAATGGAGATGCTATTAACGGTTTCAAATAATTTAACTGTGATAAACATGTCATGCATTAACACATTCTTAATACGGTAACTCTGACAGCCCTAGTTATAATGGATTTTATTCTATGAATATCTGGAGATGGATTGTATTACCTGTTCATAATTTGATTGTTATTTGCAGAACAAGTGTGTTGAGTTCAACACTGACACCCCTCCAGGAACTCAAGCCGGTAAGATTCTATCTGTTCTTCAGTTTTTACCATAAAAAACTGGGTAAATTGAAATATGTACTACTTATTCTCTCTCGCTCCCCCCCCTCAGGGATGTGTGGCGTGATTGAGCAGAAGGATGAGGGTGGACAGCAGACGGACTCGGCCTGTGGGGCTCAAACTCAGCCTGGCCATGCAGGACTCTGCGAGTATGTCACTGCCAACCACAATATAGTGTTTTTCAAGGACCCAAAGGCGCTTTAGACAACAGAGTGTTCCCATGAAAAACATGAAAACGTGCCTCGATGTAACTAACTGCTTTTTGCCTAATCAATTCCAGGAAACACTACAGAGAGTACTTGGTGAGTCTCATCAACGGCCATTCCATCGACCCGGCTCCTCTTTTCAATGCCAACGAGCTGGTTTTGGCCTGTCGGAGATACCAAGTGGATGATGCCCGGAGGGAGATGGAGGACCACGTAACGTACTATCCTCGAATGCTGGAGGTTTGCTTTGATGATCCTTGTGGAGGGGTGTTGGGTTTTTTCCAAATATTTAGTCACTTGGTTTAATCAATTCTCATCTAATTTTATTTCAGAAACTTATTGAGGAAGTACCACTTGGAGACAAGGTTCCTCGGAAGAAATGAAAATGACTCGTTTGTTTGTTTGCTTTTAACAATCAAGTGTTTTTAGTATTGAGTGTTGGGATTTTGACTCAAATCACCATCAAATGTGTTTGCGTCATTGTGACTGTTACACCAAACAGCAGAAAGCTATGCGTATATCCCCATGATTGAGCTGCAGTTATTTATGAATCTATATTTGGAGTAAATGCTCAGAGGCACATTATTTTAAAACAGAGGTGTGTGTGCACGTGCGTGTAACATTTCAAGACATCTTTAAATAACCTGTGATAATTGAATGGCATCACTTCATTGCACGCAGTCTGTAGGTGCATGCTCTTAACTGTATCATTTGTGAAGAAAAATACTTGAAACAGTTCAGACACAGTCTGCAATCAAAAGTTCAATCAAACTCTTATGGTTCTCAGTCATGCTCTTTATCCCAAATGTTCCTTGTATGCTTGCTGTAAGGGAGGTAGTTGTGTCCTCAGAGTAACTGCAAGGTTGACAGTTAGTGGACATGTTTCGGGGGTTAGATCTGCACAGCCCCTGCTGGCCCTGAAGCTTATTGAGCCAGTGAACTCAAGCTTGATGAGGAGGAAGGATTCTGCTTCAAGACAGGACATTTCAAAACTGGAGATTTTTTCCCCCTCCAAGAATCATTGAGGACTACAGAATCATTACAGTAAATGAATCATACACCGTCATTAACAATAAACTTCAGATTTGACTCGATATTCATTGTTTTACCTTAATTGCTTTTGCCTTCAGTGTCAGGTTATTATGACTGAATACCTCTTTGTGTAAATTGACTGACTAATTTGGGACTGATTTATAAAGGATTTGACCCACTGTGTGTTGCAGCCCCAAGCTGTATGGTTACCAGCTACCGTTATTACCTGGTCAGACTGACAAACACACAGAGCAAGAGCCTTACTATTTCAAAACATCTGAGCATGAGTAAGCCTAGTTGTTGACTTCTCAAATATGAATAATCATACTTTTATTGCTGTTTTCTCTCCTATACTAAGTCAGATGTGTCAGCCACTGACATGGCTGCTAATGTCTTGTGACGGATAAACTCTCTTGTGTTTGTCTCTGTGTCTCTTAGATGTTTGGAAGCATCCCTTTTCTGAGATAGATATTGGTGCAGCAGCAGGGTCAGAGATTAGTGAGGAGGGGGCAGGGAGAGCACGCAGGGTTATGGGTACTGCTGTGATGTGTCCCTGCGCTACAGGGCAGGATTTGGAACAGAACAGGGCACACTACCAAGAGACAGACATCATATTTGTACCCCCTGCTGAGGCTAACCATAAAAGGAACAAAATAGGACAGTCAGTACACAGCAATATATTTTCTGACATAACTCGCACTCTCAGGCCATGATATTTACGTTAACCTAACCCAGAATTGTTGTCATAACACAATATTTTGAGCTCTAGTCAAGCTAGACACATTTTGTTGTATATGCTCAGGAATTGACCTCTGGTGTAGTGTGACTGAAGTTGGCATCTCGTTTGGAAATACTGGGGAAAGCAAGACTTTAACATGCACAACACCTGTTTGACCTTCATTATCTTGCACAACCAGATAGCAGCCCTGCAAAGCAAATGTATCTGTGGAATGATTATCAACCAGCTGTGTCAAAGTAAATTGGCTCCATCAGATAAATTCAAATGAGAACATTCAGTGTGTCAAGGAGCAAAAACTGAAAGATGACAAGTGAACTTCAGAGCTGCCAACTTTCCCGCATTGGCCGTGAGATACATTTGACCCTTCTCACGCGCCACACCTCTTATCTCACACATTGAAAAGTACTACTTTTATTTTTCTGATTAGTCCATTGTATAGTCAGTGCATTAACTTTTCAACTGGGCCTGCAATTTAACATCACAAGCGGAACCTCATTGTCCTGTCGCATTAGTCCCTTAATTTGGTGAATGGCATTTAGGCTGTGACAACAGAAAGGCAGCAGACAGACCTACAGTATCTTTTAGCTGGGATGTTTGGTAGGGTGACCTGATTTGGAATTTGATATTTTTGACTGACAGATTGTGACCCCAAATGTGTCCTTTTGATTCTATATGGGGGACAATAAATATAACAATTACTTGGTTAGGGTGTAAGTGTGGATTAATGTAATCTTGTCTTCAGATTTTATTATCTATTAAGTCTCATCCGTTGAACAATTGTCATTTAACAATGGACTAAAATATAAGGTAATTTGTGTGCTTGTCAGCAAAAACCCTACTGTTATTCCCCATACATTATGAACGTCTTCCTAACATTGAGTTACACCCCCTTTTTTCAGAACAGCCTCAATTGGTCGGGGCTTGGCATCTACTACCATACCTTGTTCAAAGCCACTAAATATTTTGTTTTGCCCATTCACCCTCTGAATGGCACACATGCATAATCCTTATCTCAAAGCTTAAAAATCCTTCTTCAACCTTCCCTTCCTCTACATCTGTCACGCTCGCTATCCTCAAACTCCCTGTCATAAATCGACCAAGGCGCAGCGTGCATGTAGTTCCACATCTTTTAATAAAAGTGAAACCGAAACAACCAAAAACAAACAGGTAAACAGCATAGACCGTGACACATCCGAGGTGCACACAAACACACACGGAAAATAATTACCCACAAAACACAGGTCGGAAAAGGCTACCTAAGTATGGTTCTCAATCAGAGACAACGATTGACAGCTGCCTCTGATTGAGAACCACACCCGGCCAAACACATAGAAAATGAAAACATAGAATGCCCACCCCAACTCACGCCCTGACCAACCAAAATAGAGACATAAAAAGGCTCTCTAATGTCAGGGTGTGACAACATCAGCTTTCACCTGGTCAGTCTGTGATGGGAAGAGCATATGTTTCTAATGTTTTACACAGTGTATTTTATTATTCCACTTCTTCCCAATTTTTCCAGTGTAATCACATATTTTAAATCTGCATACTTGATATGCATACTTGTGTCTTTGACAATGAATTATTCATTCCATTCATGGACAGTTTTGAATAACTGGTTTAAAAAAAATAAGGATTGGATATTAAATGCTCCAGGCATCAAATATAATTTGACATTTTACTATTGTGCATATGCTAGGCAGAGATGGTAGAGGGACTCATAAACACATATTTTGTCAATGTAAAGTAAGATGATGGCAAGGATTTTCAACTGGCATAAACCACTTGAATATGAACATTCATTCCATTTTTCTTGAAGGTTGGGTTATTTTGAGAAATGAATTGTTATATCAAGAAAATGTTCAAACACCCAGCACTTGGGAAACATACAGTACCAGTCAAAAGTTTGGACACACCTACTCATTCAAGAGTTTTTCTTAATTGTTTACTATTTTCTACATTGTAGAATAATAGTGAAGACATCAACTATGAAATAACACATATGGATTCGAATAGTAACCAAACAAAGTGTTAAACAAATCTAAATATATTTTATATTTCAGATTCTTCAAAGTAGCCATCCTTTGCCTGGATGACAGCTTTGCACACTCCTGGCATTCTCTCAACCAGCTTCATGAGGTAGTCACCTGGAATGCATTTCAATTAATAGGGGTGCCTTCTTAAAAGTTAATTTGTGGAATTTCTTTCCTTCTTAATGTGTTTGAGCCAATCAGTTGTGTTGTGACAAGTTAGGGTTGGTATACAGAATCCCTATTTGGTAAAAGACCAAGTCCATATTAAGCAAAGAACAGGCTCAAATAAGCAAACATAAATGACAGTCCATCATTACTTTAAGACATGAAGGTCAGTCAATATGGAAAATTAAGAATTTTGAACGTTTCTTCAAGTGCAGTCGCAAAAACCATCAAGCACTGTGATGAAACTGGCTCTCATGAGGACCGCCTCAGGAAATGAAGAACCAGAGATATCTCTGCTGCAGAGGATAAATTCATTAGATTTATCAGCCTCAGATTGCAGCTCAAATAGATGGTCCCAGAGTTCAAGTAACAGACACATCAACTGTTCAGAGGAGACTACGTGAATCAGGCCTTCACGGTCGAATTGCTGCAAAGAAACCACTACTAAAGGACACCAATAATAATAAGAGACTTGCTTGGGCCAAGAAACACGAGCAATGGACATTAGACCAGTGGAAATCTGTCCTTTGGTCTGATGAGTCCAAATTTGAGATTTTTGGCTCCAACCGATGTGTCTTTGTGAGACGCAGAGTAGGTGAACGGATGATCTCTGCATATGTGGTTCCCACTGTGAAGCATGGAGGAGGAGGTGTGATGGTGTGGGGGTGCTTTGCTGGTGAAACTGACTGATTTATTTCGTTTTCAAGGCACACTTAACCAGCATGGCTACCATAGCGATACGCCATCCCATCTGGTTTGCACTTAGTGGGACTATCATTTGTTTTTCAACAGGACAATGACCCAAAACACACCTCCAGGCTGTGTAAGGGCTATTTGACCAAAAAAGAGAGTGATGGAGTGCTGCATCAGAGGACCAGGCATCCAAAATCTCTCGACAGCAACCCAATTGTGATGGTTTTGGATGAGTTGGACTGCAGAATGAAGGAAAAGCAGCCAACAAGTGCTCAGCACATGTGGGAACTCCTTCAAGACTGTTGGAAAATCATTCCTCATAAATCTGGTTGAGAGAATGCCAAGAGTGTGCAAAGCTGTCATCAAGGCAAAGGGTGGCTACATTGAAGAATCTTAAATATAAAATATATTTAGATTTATTTAACACGTTTTTGGTTACTACATGATTCCATGTGTGTTATCTCATAGTTTTGATGTCTTCACTTATTTTACAATGTAGAAAATAGTAAAATAAAGAAAAACCCTTGAATGAGACATTACACATTACACTACTAGTAACATCCGGTTTGGAGCGAGCGGTCGCATTTGCATTCGCTCTGCAGGTAGTATAACTTTTCATTACATTTCATTATAGTACAACGGTTTAATTTGTCTAACCTTAGCAATTTCTTCTTAGCTAGCTACATAGCCGTCTGTGTATCAAAGATAATTGCGTAATTATCGTATTTCGTCGTCTATCGTAGTCCACACTGCTATCTGTCCAGCAGCTAGCAAACGTCCACCGTCTACCGAATAGTAGTATAACTTTTCATTACATTTCATTATAGTACAACGGTCTGATTTTCATTTTCATTACAGTACAACGGTTTGATTTGTTTGATCTTAGCTAGCTACATAGCCGTCTTTGTATCAAACATAATTGTGTAGTTATTGAGGTTCGCTAGCCAGCTATTTTCGTCCTAACGTAACGCAACGTAGCCAACACTGCTAGCTAGCCAGCTTGCCACCGAATAGCAGCATTGTAGAAACGAGTGCATTACAACGGAACGACTTGATTAGTGTAGTGTGAGCTGGCTACACAGTTGTCTTTGCTATCTTTGATTTGTTTGATCTTAGCTAGCTACTTAGCTGGCTACATAGCCGTCTTTGTATCAAAGATAATTGTGTAGTTATCGAGGTTCGCTGAGGTTCGCTAGCCAGGTATTCTCGTCCTAACGTAACGTAACGTAGTCAACCCTGCTAGCTAGCCAGCTAGCCACCGATTAGCAGCACTGTAGAAACGATTACATTACAACGGAACGACTTGATTTGTGTAGTGTTAGCTAGCTACATAGTTTTCTTTGCTATCTTTGTATCTAAGATAATTGTGTAGCTTTGAGTAATTATCGGTTAGCTAGCCAGCTATTTTCGCCTGCCGCGCTGCCGTCCTCCTACCTAGCCAACACTGCTAGCTAACACTGCTAGCTAGCCAACTTCTACCGAATAGTAGCACTGTAGAAACTTACATTACAACGGAACGACTTGATTAGCGTAGTGTTAGCTAGTTGTCTTTGCTGTCCTTGTATCCATGATAATTGTGTAGTTTAGAGAAATTTAGAGAAATTGTCGAGGTTACCTAGCCAGCTTCACTTTCAACAACGCAGCCACTGCTAGCCAGGCTACTTCACCAGCCAGCTGTACTATATCATTTTAGTCAATAAGATCTTTTATTTTATTTTATTTTTGCAACGTAAGCTTAACTTTCTGAACATTCGAGACGTGTAGCCCACTTGTCATTCTAATCTCCTTTGCATTAGCGTAGCCTCTTCTGTAGCCTGTCAACTATGTGTCTGTCTATCCCTGTTCTCTCCTCTCTGCACAGACCATACAAACGCTTCACACCGCGTGGCCGCGCCCACCCTAACCTGGTGGTCCCAGCCCGCACGACCCACGTGGAGTTCCAGGTCTCCGGTAGCCTCTGGAACTGCCGATCTGCGGCCAACAGGGCAGAGCTCATCTCAGCCTATGCGTCCCTCCAGTCCCTCGACTTCTTGGCACTGACGGAAACATGGCTCACCACAGATAACACTGCTACTCCTACTGCTCTCTCTTCGTCTGCCCACGTGTTCTCGCACACCCCGAGAGCTTCTGGTCAGCGGGGTGGTGGCACCGGGATCCTCATCTCTCCCAAGTGGTCATTCTCTCTTTCTCCCCTTACCCATCTGTCTATCGCCTCCTTTGAATTCCATGCTGTCACAGTTACCAGCCCTTTCAAGCTTAACATCCTTATCATTTATCGCCCTCCAGGTTCCCTTGGAGAGTTCATCAATGAGCTTGATGCCTTGATAAGCTCCTTTCCTGAGGACGGCTCACCTCTCACAGTTCTGGGTGACTTTAACCTTCCCATGTCTACCTTTGACTCATTCCTCTCTGCCTCCTTCTTTCCACTCCTCTCCTCTTTTGACCTCACCCTCTCACCTTCCCCCCTACTCACAAGGCAGGCAATACGATTGACCTCATCTTTACTAGATGCTGTTCTTCCACTAACCTCATTGCAACTCCCCTCCAAGTCTCCGACCACTACCTTGTATCCTTTTCCCTCTCGCTCTCATCCAACACTTCCCACACTGCCCCTACTCGGATGGTATCGCGCCGTCCCAACCTTCGCTCTCTCTCCCCCGCTACTCTCTCCTCTTCCATCCTATCATCTCTTCCCTCTGCCCAAACCTTCTCCAACCTATCTCCTGATTCTGCCTCCTCAACCCTCCTCTCCTCCCTTTCTGCATCCTTTGACTCTCTATGTCCCCTATCCTCCAGGCCGGCTCGGTCCTCCCCTCCCGCTCCGTGGCTCGACGACTCATTGCGAGCTCACAGAACAGGGCTCCGGGCAGCCGAGCGGAAATGGAGGAAAACTCGCCTCCCTGCGGACCTGGCATCCTTTCACTCCCTCCTCTCTACATTTTCCTCTTCTGTCTCTGCTGCTAAAGCCACTTTCTACCACTCTAAATTCCAAGCATCTGCCTCTAACCCTAGGAAGCTCTTTGCCACCTTCTCCTCCCTCCTGAATCCTCCTCCCCCTCCCCCCCCCCTCCTCCCTCTCTGCAGACGACTTCGTCAACCATTTTGAAAAGAAGGTCGACGACATCCGATCCTCATTTGCTAAGTCAAACGACACCGCTGGTTCTGCTCACAC
Organism: Salvelinus fontinalis; assembly: GCF_029448725.1. Lineage (NCBI taxonomy): Eukaryota > Metazoa > Chordata > Actinopteri > Salmoniformes > Salmonidae > Salvelinus > Salvelinus fontinalis. Next base: position 28,174,099 of record NC_074690.1, on the reverse strand, counting down.
TGCCCTACCCTGTGCTTTGACCTCTTTCTCCCCTCTCTCTCCAGATGAAATCTCGCGTCTTGTGACGGCCGGCCGCCCAACAACCTGCCCGCTTGACCCTATCCCCTCCTCTCTTCTCCAGACCATTTCCGGAGACCTTCTCCCTTACCTCTACCTCGCTCATCAACTCATCCTTGACCGCTGGCTACGTCCCTTCCGTCTTCAAGAGAGCGAGAGTTGCACCCCTTCTGAAAAAACCTACACTCGATCCCTCCGATGTCAACAACTACAGACCAGTATCCCTTCTTTCTTTTCTCTCCAAAACTCTTGAACGTGCCGTCCTTGGCCAGCTCTCCTGCTATCTCTCTCAGAATGACCTTCTTGATCCAAATCAGTCAGGTTTCAAGACTAGTCACTCAACTGAGACTGCTCTTCTCTGTATCACGGAGGAGCTCCGCACTGCTAAAGCTAACTCTCTCTCCTCTGCTCTCATCCTTCTAGACCTATCGGCTGCCTTCGATACTGTGAACCATCAGATCCTCCTCTCCACCCTCTCCGAGTTGGGCATCTCCGGCGCGGCCCACGCTTGGATTGCGTCCTACCTGACAGGTCGCTCCTACCAGGTGGCGTGGCGAGAATCTGTCTCCTCACCACGCGCTCTCACCACTGGTGTCCCCCAGGGCTCTGTTCTAGGCCCTCTCCTATTCTCGCTATACACCAAGTCACTTGGCTCTGTCATAACCTCACATGGTCTCTCCTATCATTGCTATGCAGACGACACACAATTAATCTTCTCCTTTCCCCCTTCTGATGACCAGGTGGCGAATCGCATCTCTGCATGTCTGGCAGACATATCAGTGTGGATGACGGATCACCACCTCAAGCTGAACCTCGGCAAGACGGAGCTGCTCTTCCTCCCGGGGAAGGACTGCCCGTTCCATGATCTCGCCATCACGGTTGACAACTCTATTGTGTCCTCCTCCCAGAGCGCTAAGAACCTTGGCGTGATCCTGGACAACACCCTGTCGTTCTCAACTAACATCAAGGCGGTGGCCCGTTCCTGTAGGTTCATGCTCTACAACATCCGCAGAGTACGACCCTGCCTCACACAGGAAGCGGCGCAGGTCCTAATCCAGGCACTTGTCATCTCCCGTCTGGATTACTGCAACTCGCTGTTGGCTGGGCTCCCTGCCTGTGCCATTAAACCCCTACAACTCATCCAGAACGCCGCAGCCCGTCTGGTGTTCAACCTTCCCAAGTTCTCTCACGTCACCCCGCTCCTCCGCTCTCTCCACTGGCTTCCAGTTGAAGCTCGCATCTGCTACAAGACCATGGTGCTTGCCTACGGAGCTGTGAGGGGAACAGCACCTCAGTACCTTCAGGCTCTGATCCGGCCCTACACCCAAACAAGGGCACTGCGTTCATCCACCTCTGGCCTGCTCGCCTCCCTACCACTGAGGAAGTACAGTTCCCGCTCAGCCCAGTCAAAACTGTTCGCTGCTCTGGCACCCCAATGGTGGAACAAACTCCCTCACGACGCCAGGACAGCGGAGTCAATCACCACCTTCCGGAGACACCTGAAACCCCACCTCTTCAAGGAATACCTAGGATAGGATAAAGCAATCCTTCTGCCCCCCCCCCCTTAAAAGATTTAGATGCACTATTGTAAAGTGGCTGTTCCACTGGATGTCATAAGGTGAATGCACCAATTTGTAAGTCGCTCTGGATAAGAGCGTCTGCTAAATGACTTAAATGTAAATGTAAATGTAAATGAGTAGGTGTCCAAACTTTTGACTGATACTGTATATCAGAGGTGGCCAACCCTCCTGGAGAGAAAGCAGGATTTTCTTCCAGCCCTATTTTAAAGAGAAAGTTCACCCAAATTACCAAATGTTTGTGTCCTTACCTTGAAAGCAGTCTAAGGACAAGGAGACTGGACAACAATCCCTGCTTCAAACCTTCCCACAATTTCTCCCATTAGCTTGTTTACCCATTTCATTTCATTACTGTCTGAAGGAAAAGTTTGAAACACCCCAAAAATATGTTCATCCCCAAACAATCTCAAACAGTTGTCGGATTTTCAGTGTTCATTTAACATTCAAAGCATCCTGAGTACACCCTACCTGTGGTTTTAATTTTGTTTTAAAAATGTCTACCTCGGTCATAGGCCATGTCAAAATACAGAATTGCAGGAAATTAGCTTGAAAAGTTAAAAAATAAAAATGTCTAGGGGTTGGGCCAGGGGGAAATGAAATTCACATAGAAGATTTCACAGCAAGTTTTCTTTAAAAGTTGGCAGCCCTGGAAGTTGAAAAACACAAATAGAGTATGATCCAGGAGAACATTGGAAACAGTAGAAGCATGAGACCATAAAATACTGTTCATATAGCGGTAGGTTACTTTCTTTACTGCAACATCACTAATCACAGTCACCACATGCCATCCATCCACCCACAGTTGTAATGCAAGTAAAGTCCTACCATATAAACACAAATCACGACAGATGTGATGGAAACAGGACGTTTCCGTACAATTTTAGAAATGTCTACAGGTCATTTGTAAAATTAATTATGTGAGAAATGGCGGTAGAAACGTCTTTATGCACAAATATTGACATAACTTGGAGTCATGCGATGATATGGTGTGTGGTCCTCCCACTACAACTCAGGAAACCATGCAGTTAGGCTACAGATGAAATAAATGATGAACTTTACAGGGTGGTGAAAATGCAAGGTGATGAGCTTGATGCTCCTTTCCAATACATATTGTGGGTTCTATTCTGGTGACATGATGATCGATGCTTGGCTGCCATTTGACAAATTAAAATAATCTCGCTCTTCTGTCCATAATAATCTCAGCACTAACCTGGTTTCCATCCAACCATCCCTTACAAAAAAACTTCTACAGGAATCCTGCATGAAAAATCCTGCACCAATCCTGCAGAATATCCAGTATATCCTACAGGTTTAGGAAGTCCTGCAGGATATCCCACAGGATTTTCAGGGCTACTTTCCTGTAGGACAAAATTCATGCAGGAATCCTGCAGGACACACTAGGAATCATGCAGGTAGTTCTGCAGGAGTTGTCCTATAGGAAAATGGCACCCAAATCCTGTGGGATATCCTGTAGGTAATATTCCTGCAGGTAATTCCACAAGATCTTCACTGTAGGACAACCTGCAGGATCCTTTCCTCATCCTTCAGAGAATTCCCTGTAGGACAATCCACATTCCTTCAAACGAATGGACAGAAAGCACAAGACATTAGATTGCATGGCAATTTTATTATTCAATGCAGCAACAGCAGATGGGTTTGATTGTCCATATTAAACACACTGCATGAAAGATAGTTCCTAGGAGACAGAAAATATGAGATTTTGAATAAATATGGTTAAAGCGTATTTTGTAACGAGTGAGCGTAATGGTGACATCACATGAACAGCTTATGTGTATTAGTGTGAATGGAAAAGGATGTCTGCAATGGTAAACTTAGTGATAGTTGGTTTTAAAATGGCTGGTACACCAACAACCTCTGTGAGTACTGCTATGCAAATGTTAGACTCCATTTTAAAGGGAGAAATGAGAGGCTGAAACTGTGTGTGTTACCTTGGCCTGCATGGCTGTCCAGTACTGCTTCCTGTGGTAATCAGTCTAACTGTTGTTTATAGGCTCTGTCTTAACTGGGGAGGAGAGGAGAGAGATGAGAATTCACAATATAACTGCTGATGTGTGTGTGTGTTAGATGAAAAACAGAAACAAAATAGTGCAAATTATATACTGTAGTAGTAAAGGAAACCTACTCACCTTTAACTAGTAGACTACTGGACTACTGGACAAATGAGACCACCAGAAACAGATTCATTAGTAAATGTATTGTGTTATCATGCACTTACCAACTCTAATGTGGTGTGGTGGCCTTCTGCTGAACTGTTAGAAATAGGATACAGTGAAATGCTAGGTGTGTGTGTGGTTTCTGTGATCCCTGTAGTCTAAGCTGTAAGGGAAAAGAAGAGAATTCACATGGTTGAGGTGGGGAAACTGTCCAAGCAAGCTAAAAGTAAAACCGAAAGTGATGTTAGATTTAAATATAAATTGATACATGTATTTAAACTATTTGTTAATTATGACCACTTTAATTCATTATAATGTATTTCAATGAAAATAATGTGATATTTTATAGAAAAACAATGTTGTAAACCCCTCTTTACAAATTAAATGCAATCACTTCCTTATTTACGTACATGAAAGGTCATCAAATCAAATGTATTTATATAGCCCTTCTTACATCAGCTGATATCTCAAAGTGCTGTACAGAAACCCAGCCTAAAACCCCAAACAGCAAGCAATGCAGGTGTAGAAGCACGGTGGCTAGGAAAAACTCCCTAGAAAGGCCAAAACCTAAGAAGAAACCTAGAGAGGAACCAGGCTATGATGGGTGGCCAGTCCTCTCCTGGCTGTGCCAGGTGGAGATTATAACAGAACATGATCAGCCATGTGACTTGGTTACCATTGTCAAGTGTTAGCCAAGAAGCCATTAGCCTAGTAATAAAAAATTTAAAAATCGCCATCAGTTTCAAAACACTTACATGTAATTGCCAGCATTTTGGAATTTACTTATTCAAATTCAAAAGGCACTCATATCTGAGCTATCTTTGATGCAGGTGCATGGTAACAGTTGAATAGCATGAGAAAAAAGAAACCTGCACACTGCTCCTGTTAGTATCACTGCTCTTTATTAAGCTTTACTATAGGACTCAAGGCCTTTGTAAGAGTTTTTACATATTGAATTCGACTATGTGTAACAAACCTGTTGTACAACCCTGATCTCTCTCTCTCGAGTCGAAAGGAGATGGTTCCTCAATAAAGACAAAAAGTACTCTCTCTCCTAGCTGACTCCGGCTGGGTGGGCATTTTGCCTTTGCCTTTCCATTGGCTGTTCGATCAGTCCCTCTTTTTGCTTGGCGTATCCAGAACGTGGGCGTTTATAGTATCTGGCAGATAAAATAGCACTTGTAGTGATGACGTATGGAGCTAGGGCGCAACAGAAATGCTGGGTTCAAAACTGGAAACTGAAATCTCCGACTTCCGAGCGCTCAAGACAGCTAAGAACTCGGGAAACAAACTGGGAAAAATCGTTATGGACGGTCATCGAACTCTGAATTCAAAGTCAGAAACTCTGGCATCTTTCTAAAGCTCCGGCTTCCGACCTGAATATCACTGATGTCATGATTTGTTCCCAGTTGCATTGAAAGCACCAAAAAAACGGGTTTATCACAACAAGCATGACGTTACACAATTACGCAAGGACCACAGCTTGTGAAAAGTTATCTTCACAATAATATAAGGGTTTCTTGCCAATCTCTGCCACTGAAGAGAGTCTAGAAAAGTTCAATGGAATTTTGGAGTCGAAAGGAGATGGTTCCTCAATAAAGAAAAAAGGTGAATGGATTATATCAAGTGTTGGAGGAGTTGCTACCTAATGGGGAGGACAACAGTCCATGTGGACTATCTGTATGCATATGAGTTGTTCTCCCCCTTTTCGAGTGATATGTTTATCGTAGGCATCCTGTCATGTCATATAAATCTGATTTGTAAAAAAATATTTCCTTGTGTAAATTCATTAGGTCGGCCTATTCACTGCAGTATTATTCCTAATAATTACTCTTTACCTCTTGGAGTCCTAGGAAAAGATAGATTGCTTGTTGTACACTTATTTCTAGCCTTTTATTTACTACTACAGCTTGCTCTTGCTTGCTGAACGTAAAATACAGAAACCAAAAGAACTGAGGTGGATTCATTACGCCTATTCTGCTGCAAAGCTTTTCTTAAATGGAAGCAAACAGGGAGTGACCTACCTGAATTTGTCCAATAGAAACTCTTGTTTGCTTTCATTTGGTTATGAACGGTAAAAGTGTTCCTTAATGAATACGCCCATGGCTGCTATGGGAGGAATGCCATTTCATCATCTAACTTTTTTCTTGCACTTTGACACGTAAAATATTTATAGCCTAATATTTCGCTTCTTCGGCTACACAAGTCCAGCCTCTCTCTTCCAGCTATTCCTGTGCGCAATAGGCTACAGGCAACGGACGCAAGATTCGTGAAATCCCAGGAAAAACATAGGCTACAAAATCTATAGGAGATGTATTTGTTATACTCGTCCTAATAGGCTTTTCATGGAGAGAAGTAGGCTTGCTCTCGCTAATTGCTGAATGTACAATAGGCCTAGACCAAATGAACTGTCTGTGAAAGTTGCGGAGAGAGGGTGACGATAACATTGTTGCACTGATGTATTAAATGGTTGCACAGAACAGACAGTTGTGAGTAGTGAAAAACAAATCCAAACCAATTGACATCCATTAGAAAAATGGAAATCACTTGCAAACCACGTGAGCAATGAGGCAAACAATGGCATGATGTGCAGGCTAAACAGCGTTTGTTGTTGAATATCTACATTTAATTTAAATACGATTTTCTATATTATATTTTTCATCAGGCTACATGTAGCATACATTGAAGTATTATTTACAGTTGTCACTATGACAATGAACACACCCTGAAGCGCTGAATGGTCTGTGTTACCACCTTATTAATATGCTAATACAATGTGCAGTAGGCTGCTTTGATCAGTTGATTGACTTACTAGTTAGCTAACCAAACCATCAGTCCTAGCTTGCTATTATGAAAATCAAATTCTAACAAAGCCAATGTTTTCAATTCGACTTTAGCTTTCAAAAGCAGCTCAAAAATAGAACATGTAAAAGTGAACTATAGACATTGCATTCTACTGTGTAAATATACTGTGTGCATTATAGGGAATTATAAACAGGGTGGTTTGAGCCCTGAATGCTGATTGACTGACAGCCGTTGTATATCAAACAATATACCACGGGTATGACCACTTTTATTTTTACTGCTCTAATTACGTTGGTAACCAGTTTATGTAAGGGATAGACGTCAATGTTCTGTACATTATCTTAGAAATAACGGACGACGCAGTGGGATGAGGTGGAGCCGTGTCCCTTTGCGGAGTTCATTTTTTCCAAGGTAATGTACAGAACGGAGGCGTTATTGTTGCTAGACGTCACCCAGTCGTTCGTTCGATTAACTAGACAAGACCCAGTTGTTCGTTCTTTATGTTCCCTTACCATTCTCGCTGGCAACATTCCTATCCCTTTTTATTTGATTTATTTCACCAGGTAGGCTGGAGGTAGGTCCTTGCTTGCTGGCTATGGCTAATAGTCAACCTCTGCAGCCAGAATGCAAATAGTCCGGGTTGCCATTTGATTTGAGTCTTATGGCTTGGGGGTAAAAAACTGTTGAGAAGCCTTTTTGTCCTAGACTTTGCACTCCGGTACCGCTTGCCATGCTGTAGTAGAGAGAACAGTCTCTAACTGGGGTGGCTGGGGTCTTTGACAATTGTTAGGGACAGGATGTGTACCGAAGTCTGTATATTGAGTATCCATCCCTATACCCCTCATATTGTTTTATCTTGGTCTTGAACACGCTGTAGGCCTCACATGATATGATTGGTGCTCCAGGCCAGAACTTGCTTCATGCCAGGTATGGCAGTTGCATCGCGTGTCTCAAAACAGTAGGATTTGTCATCTAATGACAAGATCATCATGGACAACAACCACCCAAGCCACTACCTGTTCACCCCGCTATCATCCAGAAGGCGAGGTCAGTACAGGTGCATCCAAGCAGGGACCGAGAGACTGAAAAACAGCTTCTATCTCAAGGCCATCAGACTGTTAAACAGCCACCACTAACATTTAGCGGCCGCTGCCAACAAACTGACTCAGCTCCAGCCACCTTAAAAATGGGAATTGATGGAAATTATGTAAAAATGTACCACCAGCCACTTTAAACAATGCCACCTAATATAATGTTTACATACCCTACATTACACATCTCTTATGTATATACTGTACTCTATATCATCTACTGCATCTTGCCATCTTTATGTAATACATGTACCACTAGCCACTTTAAACTATGCCACTTTATGTTTACATACCCTACAGTACTCATCTCATAGGTATATACCGTACTCTATACCATCTACTGCACCTTGCCTATGCCGTCTGTACCATCACTCATTCATATATCTTTATGTACATATTAGTAGTTGCGGAATTGTTAGGTTAGATTACTTGTTGTTATTACTGCATTGTCGGAACCAGAAGCACAAGCATTTCGCTACACTCGCATTAACATCTGCTAACCATGTGTATGTGACTAATAAATTTGATTTGATTTGATTTGAAATGAGAAGGTAGTCTCACCATTCAGTACATGATAGCACAACAAATATTACCGTTTGGAATCAAGGTTCTGTAACGTATGCACTGGGAGTCGAGAAGCATGTGATACGTTTAATATAACAATTAACATGGCTCAATACAACGTAGGAATAGCGTCTAGACATGAACAAACAGAAACAATACTGCCTGGGGAAGGAACCTAGGGGAGTGCGGTAATGGAGAACAGGTGTGCTTGATGATGAAAGCCAGGTGCGGTAATGATGATTCCCAGGACCGGTGGTTAGTAAAACAGCGACATCGAACGCCGGAGGGGAGGAACCTGAGTAGACATGACAAGTTCACAGTTAATTTATCCCACTAAGCTGAAGTGAGTTTGCCAAAACAAATAATTTCTCATGCAAAATGTGTGTGTTGGGAGGGGACAAGAAAAAAGTAAAGACTCCGCCTCCCTGAATGTAACGATTTTCACTCTGGGGAGGACCACACATGTGTGACTAAGTTTGCTTCGATGTGATGGTTATTATATCAAAAGTGTAAAACTAAGTGCTGTATGTCTAGATAGGTTAAAACCATGATGAACAGCTGAAGGGACATCCTTATATAATCAGTAGGTTTATGTACCCTTGATAGACAATCAGTCTAATATATACAGATTTTTGGTATTTTACTGTCAACACTGAATGACTTAAAATCTGAAATACTGAACTGTTGCTTTATTTAATGTATCAAGCAGTTAAGGCGTCATCAGCACTTACTTGCCAATCTTACTATTGTAAGAGCTAGCTAACGTGTTCAAGTGAGAGATTTAAATACATCTATCGTGTGATGTGGCTGATGCGTGATTGTCCGCATAAATCAGGGCATGGTCATCTACCCTATCTGCAGCAGCTAAGGGGGCCGCAAGGCCAGCTTGTCTCCTCCCATCTCCTCGCCTGAACTCTGGTATGGCCCCGCGGGTCTGGCCACTGCCACCCAGACGTGTCACTCCCTCTATCTCACTCTACAGATTATCCTGCTGGGAAAAGACTGGACAAAGGCAGGGGATGGGGTCAGCAGCAGCACCCTCCAAATAGACCTTTAGATTAGAACACTCATTGGCTCTGTGTAATGTCAACGTATGAGAGCTTTAGTTGTTGATTGTCATTGAAATGTTTTGTTTCATTTTCATATTATTGAAACAGCACTTGCATTTCTTTCTATATAACCAAGATATTGCCAACAACCCCTCTGTACTCTGAGGACAACATATTATGTTGTGGTTGGTTGTTATGAAATTGTCTCTGCTCCTATACAGCATTATGTAACACAAGTCAACGCATAAGCAGCTTCTTCTTCATAAATGTGAGCGATACATGCATCGTTCTGTGTTGTTTACCAATGAAAACATCTAATTTGCAATGCCACAGCAATTAAGTCTGGGCTAATGAATCCTGTTTCCCCTAGCCGATCCAGCCCCCCCCCCACCCCCCAGTAGACCATGGATCACAAACACCCTGGTGTCAGACCCGGGGGCCAGACAGACAGTATGCAGACAAGATATCTTAGGGTTGTACACAGTGGGGCTGGGACAGACAGCAGGCACAGTGTTCCCCTACCAGTGGGAGTTATACAGTGGAACGAGTGACAGATTGACAGATAGAGAAATTATTTGAATATGGAACTCACTAACCCATTGGCTGAGTTGGCAGGTGACAGCAGGTCTTTGATTTTGTTGTTGACTTGTGCTTCTCTCTTTCTCTCTCTCCCTCTCACTCAGAAAACACAATAAAAGGAGAAATCAAAGAATGAAGCTAATGATATTGAACCTTTATCTGTTGGTTAGTGGCTTGTTTCACTTCAAAGGATTTGGGGATTTCAAACCCATTTCCACAGCCAATTTTGTCACTATTATTTTGGAACTGCACCATAGCTTTTTAATGTTTTGACACTTGGCGTTTTCTATTCTAGTATACCCAAGACATTTAACCCAGTTTTTTAAAGTTTCAGCCGAAGCCTCTTCTCCTGACAGGGCTTGTTTGGTTCAGTAGACAAGCCTCCCTGTGTCACCATCTCCACTGTTACATGCCAGTCTGAAAAGAGAGAGTGGCTCTAGCTAGCAGAAGCCACTGTCCCACTTTCAGCTTGGTAGCTCTCTCACTACTCACACTGAACTGTCACAATGACATGTTGTCTCACCACAGATCTTCACTCAATTCATTTTAAACATTGGTGTTTGTTGCGGAGCAGCTACAGCTGCATTCAATTAATAACATATGAAAAGATTATTCGCTTGACAAACAGATCACATTCATTCATTTACAGAATGATGTGCATACTTTATACAAGATCTGCTCTAGACCTGCTGATAGATATAACTTTTTTCAATATTCATCACCTCTGAATTCTGCATCAGTGTGTCTTACATATCTAATCATTGCAGATAGCAAGAGTGAAATGAACTCCTTCTGACAGGAAGGTCAGACTGATCAGAAACTCCTTTGATGTATAATTGTTGTTACAGGTACTGTGTACAGAAGATGATGTGTACATTATGTAGTATATTATGTGAATTGATTGCAGTAAATGGACTGTATCCATTGAATTGATAATACCATGTGTATTAGGAAAGGAATCACCGCAGCCTGCCTAGTTCTGATGACTGTCACGGCCGTTAACAGAAGAGGACCAAGGTGCAGCGTGGTGAGCGTACATTTTCTCTTTATTTGGAAAAAAAGATGTCGAACAAAACAACAAACACAAACCGTGAAGCTAAAGGCTATGTGCCCTAAACAAAAGTCAACTTCCCACAAAGACAGGTGGAAAAAAGGGCTACCTAAGTATGGTTCACAATCAGAGACAACGATAGACAGCTGCCTCTGATTGAGAACCACACCCGGGCAAACACATAGAAATAAATGAATGAGTGATGGTACAGAACGGCATAGGCAAGATGCAGTAGATGGTATAGAGTACAGTATATACATATGAGATGAGTAATGTAGGGTATATAAATATAAAGTGGCATAGTTTAAAGTGGCTAGTGATACATGTATTACATAAAGATGGCAAGATGCAGTAGATAATATAGAGTACAGTATATACATATACACATGAGATGAGTAATGTAGGGTATGTAAACATTATATTAAGTGGCTTTGTTTAAAGTGGCTAGTGATGCATTTTTACATAAATTTCCATCAATTCCCATTATTAAAGTGGCTGGTGTTGAGTCAGTATGTTGGCAGCAGCCACTAAATGTTAGTGGTGGCTGTTTAACAGTCTGATGGCCTTGAGATAGAAGCTGTTTTTCAGTCTCTCGGTCCCTGCTTTGATGCACCTGTACTGACCTCGCCTTCTGGATGATAGCGGGGGTGAACAGGCAGTGGCTCGGGTGGTTGTTGTCCTTGATGATCTTTATGGCCTTCCTGTGACATCGGGTGGTGTAGGTGTCCTGGAGGGCAGGTAGTTTGCCCCCGGTGATGCGTTGTGCAGATCTCACTACCCTCTGGAGAGCCTTACGGTTGTGGGCGGAGTAGTTGCCGTACCAGGCGGTGATACAGCCCAACAGGATGCTCTCGATTGTGCATCTTTAGAAGTTTGTGAGTGCTTTTGGTGACAAGCCAAATTTCTTCAGCCTCCTGAGGTTGAAGAGGCGCTGCTGCGCCTTCTTCACAACGCTGTCTGTGTGTGTGGACCAATTCAGTTTGTCTGTGATGTGTAAGCCGAGGAACTTAACTTACTACCCTCTCCACTACTGTCCCGTCGATGTGGATAGGGGGGTGCTCCCTCTGCTGTTTCCTGAAGTCCACAATCATCTCCTTTGTTTTGTTGACGTTGAGTGTGAGGTTATTTCCCTGACACCACACTCCGAGGGCCCTCACCTCCTCCCTGTAGGCCGTCTCGTCGTTGTTGGTAATCAAGCCTACCACTGTAGTGTCGTCCGCAAACTTGATGATTGAGTTGGAGGCGTGCATGGCCAAGCAGTCGTGGGTGAACAGGGAGTACAGGAGAGGGCTCAGAACGCACCCTTGTGGGGCCCCAGTGTTGAGGATCAGCGGGGTGGAGATGTTGTTACCTACCCTCACCACCTGGGGGCGGCCCGTCAGGAAGTCCAGTACCCAGTTGCACAGGGCGGGGTCGAGACCCAGGGTCTCAAGCTTGATGACGAGTTTGGAGGGTACTATGGTGTTAAATGCTGAGCTGTAGTCGATGAACAGCATTCTCACATAGGTATTCCTCTTGTCCAGATGGGTTAGGGCAGTGTGCAGTGTGGTTGCGATTGCGTTGTCTGTGGACCTATTGGGTCGGTAAGCAAATTGGAGTGGGTCTAGGGTGTCAGGTAGGGTGGAGGTGATATGGTCCTTGACTAGTCTCTCAAAGCACTTCATGATGACGGAAGTGAGTGCTACGGGGCGGTAGTCCTTTAGCTCAGTTACCTTAGCTTTCTTGGGAACAGGAACAATGGTGGCCCTCTTGAAGCATGTGGGAACAGCAGACAGGGATAAGGATTGATTGAATATGTCCGTAAACACACCAGCCAGCTGGTCTGCGCATGCTCTGAGGACGCGGCTGGGAATGCCGTCTGGGCCTGCAGCCTTGCGAGGGTTAACACGTTTACATTTTTTACTCACCTCGGCTGCAGTGAAGGAGAGCCCGCAGGTTTTGGTAGCGGGCCGTGTCAGTGGCACTGTATTGTCCTCAAAGCGAGCAAAAAAGTTATTTAGTCTGTCTGGGAGCAAGACATCCTGGACCGCGACGGGGCTGGTTTTCTTTTTGTAATCCGTGATTGCCTGTAGTCTATGTCGGAAACATATTATCAATCAAAAAAATGAGTGAGTTTTGCATTGTGTGCAGCAGTTAACAATAAGAGACAATACATTCAGATGATATTTACTGGTTGCCACTGATTCAACTGACTCAAGAGGCCAGTGGAGTTGTATGATTGCTCCTGTCATAAAAAAAAATGAACCTTGGAAATCATTAGGAGGAATTCATGATGGGATTCAGAGCTGGGCATAACTATCCCTTTGACCGAGCGCCTGTTCAAATCAACGAGAGTAGACTACAGTAATTACATTGGGGTTGCATGGTGAGGGATGTCTCTGCATACCAGCTGTCTCTTTTGAATAACTAACATGCTTACCGCTGGAATATTTTAACAGGGATTTCTGGTGGAGTAACTGAAATTTTAGAATCCCACATGATAAACATGACTATGTGAGACTTCATGGCTGCAGACAGTTATGAAAAATTTACCTATATTGTTACTTTAAATCAAGAGGTGAGCGGGAAGGGTTGGAGCTGTGCCTGGTGCTGTGAGGTGGCCCTTTATTTCAACCAGGCATTACTTAAACAGCTCACAGCAGCCCTGTTCTTTAATGAGTGCCATCTAATGAGAATTCATCGATCCTCTAGGTTCTCCACTATAGTAGTGTTGGTACCAGGGACGGACTGGGACCAGAAATCGGCCCCGAGGGCCCCACAAAAGCCTTTTTTTTCTTGAGACCCTTGTTATCCTAATATTGATCATTTTGCACAATTCAGACCAGCCCACTGAGCTAAAGATGGGCCAACCCATCTGGCATTTCCTCAAACTGCCTTTAGGGCTGTCCATTTCTAGTTGGTTCTACGGAATGAGCCATTCCTCCACAGTGTGTTGTTTATGATGTGACAGAGGTGCCTCGGAGAGGCCACAGCACCAACTGACAGCACCATCACTCTGGCCTAGTTGCCCATAGGTGGTGGGGCTGTGGCAGTCAGAGAGCAAGAGAGAGAGATGGCCACAGGCTCAGCAGCATACACATCACTGGCCAATGGCGGAAGAAGAAGTGTGACACCCATCTTCCGTTGGTGGGGCTTGAAATGGGATCTGCCAAACGCTGGCAGTGCGAGTCAAGCCAAGGTATTTACATCCCCTGCACCGCGAATGATGACAGATGTTGTCATCTTTGAAGCTTTAACATGAGTCGCAGATCTGCCTGGGAGGGAGGCTAAGGTTGTCAGGCGGGGCCTCTAGGTGCCACAGTACCACTATGTAAGCAATGATGGATGTGTTGCAGAGTTTAGGAATAGAGAAGTATAGAGTTGTACTCTTTCTCCTCATCTCTGTATTCTCACAGCTCTGTAGTCTCACCTGCCTTTCAATCAGTCATGGGTCATGGATTCATTTTCCTCTATGATTGGGTCCATATTTATATCTGGACGCTCTAAGAAACTTTCTGTACACACACACACATTTCATTATTCACAAATTTCTTTCTGGTTGTTTTCAACAGCTTTTCCCACCAGTGGTGTGTTTCCACCAAATTAACTTGTGCGGATAAAAATCTGTGCATGATGACTTATGGCACACAAAATGTACTTTTTTGCTTAAGTTTTCATGTACCAAATCAAAATCAAATGTTCAATGTTTTTCCATCACATTTTCAACTCTAGCAATAGTTTTGTCACAAACTGTTGTGTTAAATAGCAAATGTGCCTGGTTATTAACCAGGTTTCCATCCAACCTTTTTGTGAGTAAAGTACATGTCAGATAAAAAAAATCAGGATAGGCCTGATGGAAACAGAACATTTGTCTGTAAACTTTACAAATGTTGAATAAAAATGAGGTGGTTGAATTGTTTCCATTACCCATTTAGGCAAATTGCTCATTAGTAAATTGTATCCTATGCCTCCCACCAAGTGGCGATGTTAGCATGTAAATCTTGGTGCGGCAAAATAAAAAATATGTGGGATGCATGCCAGCATAGCCACAACAAAACATTAAACAATACATTAATTGTTAATTGCACTATAATAGTGACAAACGGTGCCCGCCAACTGTAAGGGCCTACATAAAGGACTATCTCAACAGTCCCAACAGCAGTCCCAACACCTTACCACTGCTACAGCTGGCTATCAGCAGAGCCTTGTCTGGCAGAGAAACAGTTAATTCAGCCTCATTTACTGCCTTATAAAAATAAATTTGTCACGCCCTGACCTTAGAGATCCATTTTATGTCTCTATTTTGGTTTGGTCAGGATGTGAGTTGGGGTGGGTGATGATCCATGGCACGAAGCCTCCAGCGATGATCCATGGCAAGAAGCCTCCAGTGATGATCCATGGCAAGAAGCCTCCAGCGATGATCCATGGCAAGAAGCCTCCAGCGATGATCCATGGCAAGAAGCCTCCAGCGATGATCCATGGCAAGAAGCCTCCAGCGATGATCCATGGCAAGAAGCCTCCAGCGATGATCCATGGCAAGAAGCCTCCAGCGATGATCCATGGCAAGAAGCCTCCAGCGATGATCCATGGCAAGAAGCCTCCAGCGATGATCCATGGCAAGAAGCCTCCAGCGAGGAGTCATGGCACGAAGCCTCCAGCAACGATCCCCAGTCCGGAGCCCCCAGCGACGGTGCCCAGTCCGGGGCCCCCAGCGACGTGCCCATTTCGGGGCCCACATAGAGGGTCCCCAGTCCGGGGTCGGCGACGAGGGTCCCCGCACCAGAGGTGCCACCAAAGTGGGGTGAGACAGTGGTGGAGCGGGGTCTGCGTCCCGACCTGAGCCGCCACCGCGGATAGATGCCCACCCAGACCTTCCCCTATAGGTTTAGGTTTTGCGGCCGGAGTCCGCACCTTTGGGGGGGGGGGGGGGGTACTGTCACGCCCTGACCTTAGAGATCCGTTTCATGTCTCTATTTTGGTTTGGTTAGGGTGTGAGTTGGGGTGGGTGTTCTATGTTCTATTATTTGTATTTCTATGTTTTGGCCGGGTAGGGTTCTCAATCAGGGACAGCTGTCTATCGTTGTCTCTGATTGAGAACCATACTTAGGTATCCCTTTTTCCCACCTGTCTTTGTGGGAAGTTGA
The DNA here is from genome assembly GCF_029448725.1 of Salvelinus fontinalis. NCBI lineage: Eukaryota > Metazoa > Chordata > Actinopteri > Salmoniformes > Salmonidae > Salvelinus > Salvelinus fontinalis. The sequence continues at coordinate 28,158,029 of NC_074690.1, read as the reverse complement.
GTTTGTTTATGGCACATAGCCTTTAGCTTCACGGTTTGTTTTTTGTAGTGTTTATTGTTTTTGTCAGCATTTCCAATAATAAAGGAATATGTACGCACCTTGGTCCTCTTCCTTCAACAGCCGTGACAACATTGCTAATATGGCTTACTTGCTTAAACAAATGTGGTTTCTACTGACAATTGACATGTACAAACTATGGTATAAGGAGACGACAAGCGGTTAAGAGGCAATCCGTAACTTTGATTAAGACAATAATGAGTGAGCTAGGACGGATGTAGTCAATATAGTTATTTGTTCAGCACTTTTGAAATGTACAGTGACAGAATTCAGAACATGTGGCATTCTTACAGTGTTCTCCCTGTACACCAAGTCAGAATCGTAGGATAAATAAAGGGGGCAAATAAGCAGACAATGAAAGCTCTTACAATATTCGATGATTACATTTCTCTAAAACAGGTTATAGGCTACATGTGCACCACCAAGTCAGAACAGTAGGTGAAATTAAGAGATGAAAATAGACCAAATTATTAGGGTGAGGCATATGGGCTACTAACAACTTACTACACAACATATACTTACTATTACTTTCTTAGCTACAGTATACATATCTCCCTGGCATATTACATAATTTATGCAGCAGCATACACAACATTTTTGGAATCACCTTGTGCTGTGCTCACTTGAACGGGAAGGTGGTGCGGCGGTCCTTTTGAGGGCATATTTTGTCATCAAAGTCTGTTATTCTCTGGATTTATGGTGCTTTCAAGACAACTGGGAACTCTAAAAAAAACAAGGTTCAATCATGATGACGTCAGTGATCTTCAGGTTGTAGCTCTAGAAAGAGGCCAGAGTTCCCAATTTACAATTGCGAGTTCGATGACCGTTCAAAACATATTATCCCAGTCTGAGCTCGTTTTTTCCAGAGTTCCCAGTTGTCTTGAACTCACTGAAAGACTTCCCAGTTACGAGTTTACAGTTGTTTTGAGCACGGCACAAATCATTCTTCATTGAGAGCATAGTCAATGTTGAATGTTTATAATTTTAAGCTTGGAAAAGAGACCCTTAATCCCAGACTAGGAACCACATAGCCACTCCACTGAATAGCAGTCTAGTGATTGCTTGCAGTTAGCCACTGATTCCTTCCCAACCACTCATTGCTGAATTTGCGATTTCCAACTTGTTATGTAATGTTTATGTCCAATGGCCGATGAGCACTGATACGTTTTATCCATAATTTCTCTTCATAATTTCTCTTCATATGACAAGGATTGAAAAGGATTTGCCAGTAGATTGTCGACTTGATTCATGATGATGACTGCTAGCTTGCTAGCTAAGATCTTGAAAGTATGATGCTAACATGTCCAATCAAAGCTATGGTAGATATAATGTGATTTGACATAATTTTATCTGTGGCCAATGACCTTGAGCCTTCTTGAATGGGCACTTCTAATGTAACTCTATGGCAGCATCCAAGGGGCAAGAATTTTCGAGCTCTCCCTGTAGATTTTGTGGTGACGTAGTGTCCCCATGAGTGACAGAACAGTGAGCTAATCATGGCGCAACTAGAGAACATTACCAACCCCTACGCTCTGTATTTTCTGCTGGCTGCTCCACCACCAAAGAAAGCACTGAGCTAGGCTGAAACACCTGCATTTTGGAGCTGCCTTACTCAAGAACCTGCCTTATGATGGTCTCGGGTCCCTCTAGTGATAAACGAGGGGACTTGGTCACCCACTCTATATGAGCAGTACAGTATGGAGGAGGTTTGGCGCGGGAGCTGTCCATGGTGCTGAATTAACCGTTTTATGCACTTTAACCAGCATGGATAAATAGTCTACATCTATGAATAGTGGAATAATTTACGAATTAACCACAAATCAGCACGTGCTATTGGGTGCGTCACTGCTCCAGTTATTCATAGCTATTGTATTATCTCATTGTGGCAGCACGGAAGCCCTATTCCCTCTGGATTAGGCTGTTGTATTTTGAGCATCGTTGGTCAAGTGTTTAGTCGACCTGACATTTTGGCTATATGCCTACAATTCGTTTTATTGTAGGCCTTTGTAATACATTTTTATCCCCGCACATTTTCATAACAGGTCAGTAAAAAGGTAGCATATTTTATATATTTCTTTGCCTATTTTGATTAATCGGGCCTGTCAGAGTGAATTGCAATGAGCTGTAGCCCTATTGTGGCTATTGGTGAAAACAGTGAGGTGAGGAGCGATTGTGAAAGAGTTGCAAAGCAATGATGTCATAGTTTTAAGTATGTGCCATGGGAGAGCATATGGTTCGTACCCGCTGCCGAGCGGCAGTGTTGCTTTGTTATGAACAGGCGGCGCTGTAGCTGGCGGAAGAGTAAGTCGCCCAGCCCAGTATATCTTCGCCTGGAAAATAGAAACCGAGGGGGAGACGAGAAAACGGGAGGAGAAAATACGGTGTTGGCAGGAGGAAAAAGAGAAAGCTACGATAATGGCCGCTAAATCGGATGGGGTATTGAAAATGAAAAAGAGCGATGTAGCTTTCACGCCTTTGCAGAATTCGGACCACTCGGGCTCAGTACAAGGACTCGTTCCAGGATCGCAGCCGGATTCGGGAATTGGGGATGGGGACTTCGTGAATGGGGAATCTCGGTGCTGTGGTTCTAAATCGACATGTCTTCGCCTTGGCAGAGAGCAGCAAACTAAATACACGATATGGGACTGTCTATGGATCCTCGCCGCAGTGGCGGTGTATTTCGCCGATGTAGGCACCGATATTTGGCTTTCTGTCGACTATTACCTCCGTCGCGAGTACTGGTGGTTCGGACTCACACTATTTTTTGTGGTGCTAGGGTCGTTCTCCGTCCAAGTCTTCAGTTTCCGATGGTTCGTCCACGATTTCAGCACCGAGGAGAGCTCAAATGCCGGCGGTGCGGCAAACTGCTCGTCCCACATGGACGGGAAGCTGCTGACTGGTTCTGCTTCACATGGAGACGTGGGCGCCCAACCGTCCACACCTCAAAAACAGGCATCCACCGCCAACAAGAGCAACACCACAAGCAACAGTAACAGCAGCACGGCAACCCGGACTAATAAGCAAAGGTCGGCGTCCTGTTCTGTCTTTATCTGGTCCGCGCAATCCGTCATCCACATCTTGCAGCTTGGGCAAATTTGGAGGTGAGCGTTTTATATGCTATTTTGAATGAATGGAGTAGCTGCAGCCAATTAGCCTAGTAAGCCTACCTATGTTCTGCACGTAGGCCTACACGTTTGGTACACTTGGCTCACATCATGCCCAAGAGGGTCTATCATTCGTTATTAGGCACCACCTGCCATTGAACGTATAGCATTTCAGCTTTTACGCGCACTGTAAAGCCCTTTGAGTGCACTGAGTAGACTCTTGGTGCGGTAATTGGTGTTATGTCTTGAATAAATATTAACTGGGAGAGAAAATAGTCTGTCGTAAAACAAAATGGGATCATAGTTCATGATGTGATATCTTTGTGAATGTGCTTGATCAAATGGCGAACTCAAAGTTGTGTATGATGAATTGAATTCCTCACACCACAGGCTTAGATGTATGCAGCCCAGCTTAGTATACAAATGTGTTACTCATTACAGCTAGGCCTATTATACTAGGCCTATTATTTACAAACAAGTTTAGTGTGTGTAAGGAAACCAACAGTAATAAATCACAGTGATCTCCCTAAATTAATAATATATCAAATATATATTTTAGACATTTGGGTTCTGAACATTGAGTTTGAGGGTATGCTGTGTGCTGTATAATGTGTGTGTGTCAAGTAGACCTCAACACATGAGGATTAGACATCAATACTGTTCCCCAACTGGTGGCCGGTGGTTTCATTTGGTTTTCTGAGCAAAACATATATGTATTATATATATAAACTACCGTTCAACAGTTTGCAGTCGTTTAGAAATCTCCTTATTTTTTGAAAGAAAAGCACATTTTTTTGTCAATTAAAATAACATCAAATTGATCAGAAATACAGTGTAGACATTGTTAATGATGTAAATAACTACTGTATAACTACTGCTGGAAACAGCTGACTTTTTATGGAATATCTACAAGGCATACAGAGGCCCATTATCAGCAAACGTCACTCCTGTGTTCCAATGGCACGTTGTGTTAGCTAATCCAAGTTTATTATTTTAAAAGACTAATTGATCATTAGAAAACCCTTTTGCAATTATGTTAGCACAGCTGAAAACTGTTGTCTTGATTTAAAGAATCAATAAAACTGGCCTTCTTTAGACTATTTGAATATCTGGAGCATCAGCATTTGTGGGTTCGATCACAGGCTCAAAATGGCCAGAAACAAATAACTTTCTTCTGAAACTCATCAATCTGTTCGAAGGCTATTCCAAGCGAGAAATTGCCAAGAAACTGAAGATCTCATACAACGCTGTGTCCTACTCCCTTCACAGAACAGCGCAAACTGGCTCTAACCAGAATAGAAAGAGGAGTGGGAGGCCCTGGTGCACAATTGAGCAAGAGGACAAGTACATTAGAGTGTCTAGTTTGAGAAACAGAAGCCTCACAAGTCCTCAACTGGCAGCTTCATTAAATAGTACCTGCCAAACACCAGTCTCAACATCAACAGAGAAGAGGCGACTCCGGGACCCACTGAATTCACTAAATTTGGTGTCAGAAGTGGGATGGCTCAAGGGCAGCCATTGGAGAGGCATCTACACATGAGAGGGACTTGATATAGAGAAGCATTGGGACAGACACACTCTCCCGAAGGAAGGGATAATGTCGCGATCTTAACACAACACCTAGCGAATTTGTCAGGTGGTTTGGACCTGCCGGTGTAGCAGTTAAGGTGTTGGCTTGACAGTCGCTGGACCCGGGTTCGAGTCCCGGTTGAGGCTCCCCCTGAATTAGCTGCAAGACATACTCTTTGCAAAGAGCACATAATGTCAGAATAAATGTATTGTCATGAAAATGTACCCACATTCATTTCAAGTTCAATACCTAAATAGAAACTTATACTGATGTAGGGGTGATATTGAATAAAACTACATTGTAAATCCATTATTAATGAGATTGAGCTTTAACTTTGAAATGTCCTTCATTAAATAGAGGGGGCGTAACACGCTATTAGTGGATATTGCTTCCATTCTCAATGCAATTTCTCCCTGGTGGCATCCTATTTTGTGCATCCATTGTGTTCCAGTCACACACAGCTTACAGTAGGCCACATGTTATCTGCTATCTGGGCCAATATAATGTGTGTGTGTTTGTGCTTGCAATGCCAGGGTTTTGTGTACTTGCAACGCCAGAGTCAGTTACTTGATGTGGAATAGAGTTCCATGTAGTAGTGTGCGCCCCATAGTCTGTTCTGGATTTGGGGACTGTGAAGAGAGACCTCTGGTGACATGTCTTGTTTTTTATTTATTTTCACTTGTATTTAACCAGGTAGGCCAGTTGAGAACAAGTTCTCATTTACAACTGTGACCTGGCCTTGTGGGGTATGCATGGGTATCCGAGCTGTGTGCCAGTAGTTCAAACAGTAAGCCTGGTGCATTCAACATGTCAATACCTCTCACAAATACAAGTAATGAGATTGACATGCATATTATTAATGTTCGCTCTCTGTACATCCAAGGGCCAGATGTGCTGCCCTGTTCTGAGCCAATTGCAATTTTCCTAAGTCCCTCTTTGCGGCACCCGACCACATGACTGAACAGTAGTCCAGGTGTGACATAACTAGGGCCTAGAGGACCTGCCTTGTTGATAGTGCTGTTAAGAAGATAGAGCAACACTTTATTATGGAAAAATGTCTCCCCATCTTAGCTATTGGTGAATCAACATGCTTTGACCATGACAGTTTACAATCCAGGGTTACTCCAAGCAGTTTAGTCACCTGAACTTGCTCAATTTCCACATTAATTATTTTCAAGATTTAGTTGAGGTTTAATTAATTATTTGTCCCAAATACAATGATTTTAGTTTTTGAAATATTTAGGACTAACTTATTCCTTGCCACCCATTCTGAAACAAACTACACCTCTTTGTTAAGTGTTGCAGTCATTTCAGTCGCTGTAGTAGCTGATGTGTATAGTGTTGAGTCATCTGCATACATAGACACACTGGCTATACTCAAAGCCAGTGGTATGACGTTAGTAAAGATTGAAAAAAGTAAGGGGCCTAGACAGCTGCCCTGGGGAATTCCTGATTCTACCTGGATTATGTTGGAGAGGCTTCTATTAAATAACACCATCTGTGTTCTGTTAGACAGGTAACTCTTTCTCCACAATATAGCAGGTGGTGTAAAGCCATTACACAAAAAAGCATTGTATCTGGTCAAACACAATTTTTTCCAAAACTTTACTAAGGGTTGGTAACAGGCTGATTGGTTGGCTATTTGAGCCAGTAAATGAGGCTTTACTATTCTTAGGTAGCAGAATGACTTTTGCTTCCCTCCAGGCCTGAGGTCACACACTTTCTAGTAAGCTTAAATTGAAACTATGGCAAATAGGAGTTGTAATATCGTCTGCTATTATCCTCAGTAATATTTCAACTAAGTTGTCAGACCCCAGTAGCTTGTCATTGTTGATAGACAACAATAATTTATTCACCTTTCACCTCTGACACACTCACTTTATGGAATTCAAAATTACAACGCTTGTCTTTCATTATTTGGTCAGATATACTTAGATGTGTAGTGTCAGTGTTTGTTGCTGGTATGTCATGCCTAAATTTGCTAATTTTGCCAATGAAAAGATCCTTCAAGTAGTTGGCAGTATCAGTCGGTTTTGTGATAAATGAGCTATCTGATTCAATGAATGATGGAGCTGAGTTTGCCTTTTTTCCCAAAATGTCATTTAGGGCACTGCAAAGCTTTTTACTATCATTCTTTATGTCATTTATCTTAGTTTCGAATAGTCACACGATTTCTCGATTTGCAGTACGTTTGCCAATCGGTTATGCAGACAGACTTATTTGCCATTCCTTTTGCCTCATCCCTCTCAACCATACCATTTTTCAATTCCTCATCAATCCACAGGGATTGCACAGTTTTTACAGTAATTTACAGAATCACATTAAAATGTATTATATGACCTCTTATTCACTTATTAGGCCTAGCCTTTGGAACTTGGGTTTTCCTAGATATGGCTACTATATTGGGATCATTACATCCGATGGATCTGAATACTGCTTTCAAGCTAATTTCTGCAGCATTAGTAAAGATGTGATCAATACTTTCCTGTGCTGTTTGTAAATACCCTGGTAGGTTGACTGATAACCCGAATCAGGTTGCAGGCACTGGTTACAGTTTGAAGCTTTTTCTTGAGTGGGCATCTTGATGAAAGCTAGTCAATATTTAAATCACCCAGAAAATATACATCTCTGTTGATATCACATACATTATCAAGCATTTCACACTGACTGTTAGCACTTGGTGGTCTATAGCAGCTTCCAGCAAAAATGGGCTTTAGGTGAGGCAGATGAACCTGTAACCATATTACTTCAACAGTATTTAACACGAGATCCTTACATGAATGTGGTTCTGAATATAAACAGCAACAACTCCACCATTGGCATTTCTGTCTTTTCTGTAAACTTTGTATTTCTACCACTGTATCATCAAAAGTATTATCTTAGTGAGTTTCAGAAATAGTCAGAATATAAATGTCATCTGTTACTAGCAAGTTATTTATTTCATGAACCTTGTTACTTAAGCTACATATGTTAACATGGGCTATTTTGAGCACTTTTCTGGGATGCTTGGTTGTTTTCATTGCTTTACTGGGAAGCTTAATAGCAGTAGATATTCTCATGTTATTTATGTTAGTGCAGGGTGAGCTGCACACAGTGGACTTCCTACAATAGCTGTAGGATCAGCAGTGGCATTCAGGGCAGTTAGAGGGACACAAATTAGGTTACTTACATTGTCTACCAACGCCCCTGGTATAATGTACATTTACTAAGGCATTATGACATCTTAGCGACACAATGGTAGGGATTAATTGAGCTGGGCTTACAAACTCAGAATGCTCACGAGCGGCCGGCTATTACAGCCGATTGGCTGGTGGCGGCCGAGTTGAAGGGACAAGCAGTGCTACACACATCCATGCCACTATCCCGTATTCAGTCTCTAGGCTTCAAAAGATACCAGAAAAAGAGCTGTCTGACTCCATCTCAGTGCATTCCATTTCTGGACCTCGAGCTAGACTCACTCGCGTATCACGCATTTCTATCCCCACGGGGTGTGTCCGGGTTCCGGCTCTGCTTCCAAATTTCGGCTGGGAAACAGAGTGTGTTTTCAACAATGCCTACGCCAACTGGGGAGGATGGCTTCTATGATGGAAGCTGTTCCCTTGGGGCTATTTTTGATACGACCCTTCCAATGCTGAGTGCTAGCTGCACCCCTGGGTGCATCTCGCCGCCCAAGCCGGTCGCTTCGGGTGTCCCTGTCAGGCCCACGGGCCATGGCCCATTGGTGGGACCCTCTGCTATTTTAAGGGGGCTCCCAGGGGCTGAGTTGTATCCACAAGGTGATCACGACAGAGACGTCCTGTCGAGGGTGGGGCACACTGTACGATGGCAACTCAATTGGGGGGTATGGCCACTGGTGCGGAGTGCAATGCATATTAATTACACAGAGCTCTTAAAATTGTCAGAGACTCCAGTCACCCAAGTCATAGACTGTCTTCTCTGCTACTGCACAGAAAGTGATACCGGAGCGCCAAGTCTAGGACCAAAAGGCTCCTTAACAGCTTCTACCCCCAAGCCAAAAGACTGCTGAACAATTAATCAAATGGCCACCTGGACTATTTACATTGACCCCCTCTCCATTTGATTTTGTACACGGCTGCTACTCGCTGTTTATTATCTATGTATAGTCACTTCACCCCTACCTTCATATACAAATTGCCTCAACTAACCTGTACCCCCGCACATTGAATTGGTACTTGTACCCCCTGTATATAACCTCAGTTTTGTTATTTTAATGTGTTACTTTTAATTATTTTTTACTTTAGTTTATTTGTTAAATATTTTCTTAACTCTTCTTGAATGGCATTGTTGGTTAAGGGCTAGTAACTACGCATTTCACTGTAAGGTCTACACTTGTTGTATTCGGCGCATGTGACAAATAAAGTTTGATTTGATTTGTATCTGTCACTTGGTACTTCACCCTGCTTTTGTTGGGCCGACTTGTGCTGGTCAGAACCGAGAGTATGTCAGTAGTGGCGTGCATCAACATAACTTTGGCTCGCTCCCTATTGCTGGTGAGCAGTGAGCATTATGCTCTCGCTTCGGGTGACGCATGTCCCTGGTTGCCTCAACTCAGGTGCAGATATTTTATCTAGGTGGGGCCATCTCTCTCAGGAGTGGAGACTACACCCCTGGGTAGTCTCCCTTATATGGGAAATGTTCAGCAGGGCCAACGCAGATACTTACGCATTGCGAGAAAAAGCGCAGGGTTGTCTATTTTTTTCAATGAGAGGGCCAATCTGATGGCTAGAGGTTTACCTCAGAATATTATTGTTACCATTCAGTCCTCAAGGGCGCCCTCCACGAGAGGGCTGTATGTGTGTAAGTGGCACGCATTTGAGCTCTGTTGCCAAGATAAAGGGATGGTTCCTTTTCAGTGCTCTGTGAGGGACATTCTTATGTTCTTACAGGAGCTTTTCAATCATTCTCCATTTTAAAAGTACACATGGCCGCTATCTCAGAGTGTCTCTGACAGGGTCATGTCTGGGTGGTCTGCTATGAGCCATTTCATTTAGTTTCTTTTGGGGTCGGCGTGATTATATTTCTCCATATTATGTTGTACCAAAATTGACAGACTGAAAGGGAATGTAACGTTATGACTATAACTACTGTTCCATGAAGGAGGCAAGAGGTACAACACCTCTTTGGCCCCGCACCTCGATTGGCCTTGTCAGGTGTGATTGTATAGACTTCAACCGAAGTCGTGAGAGTGCGATTCCCCATATTGACCAGGCTCTTTTACCTCCTTCAGAGAACAATAGAGAACAATCTCTCTGCTACCGCATGGCAAACCGTACCGATCCACCAAGTCTGGAACCAACAGGACCATAAACAGCTTCTAACCCCAATCCATAAGACTGCTAAATAGTTAGTTAAATAAATGGTTAACCAAATAGCTACCCGGATCTGCATTGACCATTTTTGCACTAATCTTTTTGACTCATCACATACGCTGCTGCTACTGTTTAGTATCTATCCTGTTGCCCAGTAATTTTTCCTATTTATATCTACGTATCTACCTCAATTACCTCGTACCCCTTGGACATCGACTTGGTACTGGTACCCCATGTATAAATCCAAGTTTTCATTTCATATTGTGTATGCATTATTCATTTTATTATTAGGCATTATTACTTTTCTATAATTTCTCTATTTTCTCTCTCTCTCTGTGAGAAGAGAGACACCTGTTGTTAACGAAGGTTGTGATAAATATTATTATTTAAAACAAATCTGAAATGGTTGATGCCAGTATCAGATAGGCAGAAAGATATTTGTACTGAGCTAAATCTAACTAAACCAACTCGCCCCAACTTTAAACACCCGTAAAAATCTACGCTTTTAGATATTCTAACAAATGCCCCTCATAAGTACACTGCCAATGGAATCTTTGCTAATGAGCTTAGTGACTGTTGTCCCATTGACTGCATAAGAGATGCTAAGCTACCTAAATCCCACCAACACATTATGATAAAGATACATTTTAATTTTAATGAACAACATTTCATGTCTCGTCTGGGTTTGTGTAATTAGGAGATTGTGTCATGTATCTCTGACTCGGATCAGGCACTAAACTGTTTTAATTTTCTGTTTAACACTGTTGCAGAAAAGCAGGCTCCGTATAAAAAAACAAAGAGTAAAGGATAGATCAAACCCTTGGTTCACGCATGAATTGTCTGAAAAAGGAAAGAAATTTAGCTTGGGTTAACTTCTACAGGATCGGTGTCACCACCCACAGGACGGTTAAGCTAACATAGGCTAATGTGATTAGCATGAGGTTGTAAGTAACATGAACATTTCCCAGGACATAGACGTATCTGATATGGGCAGAAAGCTTAAATTATTGTTAATCTAACTGCACTTTCCAATTTACAGTAGCTATTACAGTGAAAGAATGCCATGCTATTGTTTGAGGAGAGTGCACAATTATGAACTTGAAAATGTATTAATAAACTAATTAGGCACATTTGGGCAGCCTTGATACAATATTTTGAACAGATATGCAATGGTTCATTGGATCAGTCTATAACTTTCCACATACACTGCTGCCATCTAGTGGCCAACATCTAAATTGCACCTGGGCTGGAAAAATACATTATGGCCTTTCTCTTGCATTTCAAAGACGATGGTAAAAAAAAATGTTTTTCTTTGTATTATCTTTTACCAGATCTAATGTGTTATATTCTACTACATTCATTTCACATTTCAACAAACTTCAAACTGTTTCCTTTCAAATTGTATCAAGAATATGCATATCCTTGCTTTATGTCCTGAGCTACAGGCAGTTAGATTTGGGTATGTCATTTTTGACGAAAATTGGAAAAAAGGGCAAATCCTTAAGAGGTTTTAAGGGTAGATTGACTGATACTATGTCTGACTGGCAGTCCTTCAGACATTTGAGAAATATATATCTCTGGTTAGAAAAGCATTCAACATACTTCTTGAAATGTGTATCTGAGAATTGTGGGAATCCAGCGAACTTCTGGAAAGTAGTCAAACCTCTTAAACAAAACTTCACAAAACTTTTTCTGGTGTCCCTAAGATCTGATAAGTGCATCATGTCCTCTTCCTACACGAAGGAGGAGATCCTTCTGACTTAGATAATTTGGAAATTGGACAGTAGTTATCTTGCCTTTAAAAATAAAAAAAATGGCTTGGATCAGGTTTCTTGCAAGTGGTTTGATAATGATCTCTCAGATAGTTTCAAGTCTACTTTCTTGGATAATACAAAAGGTGTACCACAGGGGTTGGTATTGGGACCTGTTTGCTCTACTATTTATATAAATAATATTGGTTGATCTGTTAAAACTTGTAATATTCATCTGTATGCAGATGACACTGTTATGTATGCCATTGCTCCAACTGTTAACCACACTATGTTGGAGCTGTAATCTTACTTTGTTGCTTTACTGAAAGCCCTGGTTGGTTTAAAACTTGTACAAACTTTGGGTTAAGACTAAATATATGTTGTTCTCTAATTCTCACATACTGTATTTATTCATTGGATGGTTCCCCCATTGATCGGGTCCCACTTATAAATATCTGGGCAATTGGATTGACAAAGTTTTCATGTTAAAAAAAAGTATGCATGAGCTTGTTAAAAATGTCAGATTTAAAGTGTTCTTCTTTAAAAAAAAAAAAAATTGGATCTCTCCCTAAATAGCAGGAAGTAGATTGTACAGTCAAATTTCCTACCAGTTCTTGACTATCGTGACAGCATTTACCAGATTGTAGCAGCCACTACTCTTAAACCTTTGGATGCCGTCCACCACAGCGACCTTTGCTTCATCAAAGATGACAATTTTATTACTCACCACTGCATCCTGTATCAAAAGGGTGGCTGGTCCTCATTAAAGTCCCGTATATCACTTAATTATTCCCTTTTTGTTTACAAAGCTCTACTACACAAGCTTCCGACTTACCTAACTTTGCTAAAAATATACACTACCTTTCAAAAGTTTGGGGGCACATTTTTTGTCCATTAAAATAACATTAAATTGATCCGAAATACAGTGTTGACATTGGTAATGATGTAAATGACTATTGTAGCTGGAAACGGACAATTTTTTATGTAATATCTACATAGGTGTATAGAGGCCCATTATCAGCAACCATCACTCCTGTGTTCCATTGGCACGTTGTGTTAGCTAATCCAAGTTTATCGTTTTAAAACACTAATTGATCATTAGAAAACCCTTTTGCAATTATGTTAGCACAGCTGAAAACTGTTGTCTTGATTTAAAGAATCAATAAAACTGGCCTTCTTTAGACTAGTTGAGTATCTGGAGCATCAGCATTTGTCGGTTCGATTACAGTCTCAAAATGGCCAGAAACAAAGAACTTTCTTCTGAAACTCGTCAGTCTATTTTTGTTCTGAGAAAGGAAGGCTTTTCCATGCGAGAAATTGCCAAGAAACTGAAGATCTCGTACAGTGCTGTGTCCTACTCCCTTCACAGAACAGTGCAAACAGGCTCTAACCAGAATAGAAAGTGGAGTGGGAGGCCCCGGTGCACAACTGAGCAAGAGGACAAGTACATTAGAGTGTCTAGTTTGAGAAACAGAAGCCTCACAAGTCCTCAACTGGCAGCTTTATTAAATACTACCTGCAAAAAACACCAGTCTCAACGTTAACAGTGAGGAGTCGACTCCGGGATGCTGGCCTTCTGGAACCAACTAAAAAACACATTACAATTGGATGTTCTGGTGTCCCTCAGGCAATTCAAATACTGATTGCGGACCTTCCTATTGAGGAACGTAATTGTTTTCCTTGAATATTTGTATTGTGCTGTATTTTATTTGTTTTGTTTTGTATTGTATTTGATTTAGTAATAGTAAGAGCGATTCCGAGGTTGCAGCTAGGCCGGTGACAAGTAACGCCTGAGCTGGACTTGAGGGGGAGCCAAAACGAAGGCTGGTGTGACACATTTTTGTTTACTAGATGAATCCATATATGTTATTTCATAGTTTTGATGTTTTCACTATTATTCTACAATGTAGAAAATAGTAAAAAAATAAAGAAACCCTTGAATGAGTAGGTGTTTCCAAACATTTGACTGGTACTGTATATATGCAATCTCTGTATACGTTTACACTTATTTCACACATGTAATATAATATTGCTTTTCAGTAAGGGTTGTCGTTTTCAATTGCACCTGTGTTGTTTATAATATGGCTGTCAAAACCTCCCCATACAGTAAGACAGATGTGTATACAGCACATCTTTGGATTGACACTTATCTCATTATAGGGTGTTCACACATGATTGCATTGCAAATGAGCAGCCTGGAATCGACCCCACATGTTTTACCTTGCATTCTAGACCAGATATTGCATACATCTCAAGGAAGAATGAAGTATTTGCACAACCATAACCGTGAATGCACAGCAGCTGGGCTCATAATTGTAATTCATACTCCTAACGAACACTGACTAAGAGTGTGCACTTAGTGAATTACCTCAGACACACCATCAATTATGGTTCTTCATGAATGCCATAGTGTATTAATTATATGAATGGTACTCACATATGACAAATACACTCACTGGACAGTTTATTAGGTACACCACCCCATTCACGAAAATGGATCGCTCCAACAGACAGTGAGTCACGTGGCCGTGGCTTGCTATATAAATCAGGCAGACAGGCATCAAAGCATTCATTTACTGTTCGATTGAACGTTAGAATGGGAAAAAGCTGTTACCTATGCTTCTTTGAGCGTGTTATGATGATGAGTGCCAGGCTCGCCAGATTCAGTATCTCAGAAACGGCCACCCTCCTGGGCTTTTCACGCACGACAGTGTCTTGCTGATGAGAAAGACTTTGAAGGAGAATGGCAAGAATCGTGCAAGCTAACAGGCAGGTCATAACCAGACAAATAACTGCTCAGTACAACAGTGTTGTGCAGAACGGCATCTCGGAACGAACAACAGGTCGATCCTTGTCACGGATCAGCTATTGCAACAGACGACCAATCTGGGTGCCACTGCTCTCAGCTAAAAACAAGAAGAAGAGGCTAGTTTGAGGTCCAGTTTGAGTGTTTGTTGCAGCTGCAGCGAACTGAAAAGAGGAGCAACCCAGGGATGTGTGTGCTTTGGGGACCTTTAACAGAATGTGACCGGTAGAACGGGTGTTGTATATGGAGGATGAGGGCTGCAGTAGATATCTCAGATAGGGGGGAGGGAGGCCTAAGAGGGTTTTATAAATAAGCATCAACCAGTGGGTCTTGCGACGGGTATAAAGAGATGACCAGTTTACAGAGGAGTATAGAGTGCAGTGATGTGTCCTATAAGGAGCATTGGTGGCAAATCTGATGGTCGAATAGTAAAGAACAGCTAGCCGCTCGAGAGCACCCTTACCTGCTGATCTATAAATTACGTCTCCATAATCTAGCATGGGTAGGATGGTCATCTGAATCAGGGTTAGTTTGGCAGCTGTGGTGAAAGAGGAGCGATTACCATAGAGGAAACCAAGTCTAGATTTAACTTTAGCCTGCAGCTTTGATATGTAAATTATTACTAGATAGCTACAATAGTTGCCATGGTAACCAAACAAAACAACTTGTTAGTATAGCTAACCAAACCATCAGTCCTAGCTTGCTATTATGAAAATCGAATTCAACAATACCAATAATATTTTCAATTCGATTTTTTCTTTCAAAAGCAGCTCAAACATAGAACATAAAAGAATGAACTATAGCCATTGAATTCTACCTTGCAAATATTCTGTGTGTTATTTAAGCAACAAGGCTCAAGGAGGTGTTGTATATGGCCAATATACAACGGTTAAGGGCTGTTCTTTGCACGACGCAAGACCGAGTTCCTGGACACAGCCCTTAGCCATGGTATATTGTCCATATACCACACACCCTTGAGGTGCCTTATTGCTATTATAAACTGGTCACCAATGTAATTAGAGCAGTTAAAATAAATTTTGTCATTGTCACGATCTTCGTTGGGAGAAAGAGAGGAGGACCAAGATGCAGCGCGCTGAGTATTCATTTTAATCGAATACTTGAACAAAACAAAAAACCAACAAACAAACGACAACGAAACAGTCCCGTAACGTGAACACAGAAACACAGTAACAGGAACAATCACCCACAACCCCACAATACAAAACAGGCTACCTAAATATGGTTCCCAATCAGAGACAACGACTAACACCTGCCTCTGATTGAGAACCATATCAGGCCAACACATAGAAATAGACAAACTAGACATACAACATAGAATGCCCACTCAGATCACACCCTGACCAAACAAAATATAGAAACATACAAAGCAAACTATGGTCAGGGCGTGACAGTCATACCCATGGCTGTCAGCCAATCAGCATTCAGGGCTCAACCCACCCAGTTTATAAAGGGAAATAATGCACATTCTAGAATGCCTGTCAAGCCGATCAGAAATGAGTATTCAACAATGCCATGGTATAATAGTGTATAATAGTTGTATAGATTAACTAGCCAATGACCAGGCTTCTGCTATACATATACCTGAGTCATTACTTTGTGACTTCAGAAAGTATTCACACCCCTTCACTTATTCTACATTTTGTTGTGTTACAGCCTGAATTCAAAATGTATTAAATATATTTTTTTCTCACCCATCTACACACAATACCCCATAATGACAAAGTGAAAACATGTTTTTTGAAATGTTGGCAAATATCTCACTCCCCTGAGTCATTACTTTGTAGAAGCATTTTTGGCCACGATTAGAACGGTTTTTGGGGTAAGTCTTTGCACACCTGGATTGTACAATATTTGCTCATTATTCTTTTTCAATTCTTCAAGCTCTGATAGATTTTCAAGCTGATTTAACCTCTAACGCCTCCCAAACCCGGATCCGGGAGCACCCCCATCAGTAGAAAAGCATAGCGTCACAAGTAAATACTAGCATCTAAATATCATTAAATCACAAGTCCAAGACACCAGATGAAAGATACACATCTTGTGAATCCAGACATCATTTCAGATTTTTTAAATGTTTTACAGAGAAGACACAATATGTAAATCTATTAGCTAACCACGTTAGCAAAAGACACCACTTTTTTTACTCCACCAGTTTTTTACTCCATCAGTAGCTATCACAAATTCGACCAAATAAAGATATAAATAGCCACTAACCAAGAAACAACTTCATCAGATGACAGTCTGATAACATATTTATTGTATAGCATATGTTTTGTTAGAAAAATTTGCATATTTCAGGTATAAATCATAGTTTACCATTGCAGCCACCATCACAACTCTCACCAAAGCGACTAGAATAACTACAGAGAGCAACGTGTATTACCTAATTACTCATCATAAAACATTTCTTAAAAATACACAGCGTACAGCAATTGAAAGACACAGATCTTGTGAATCCAGACAATATTTCAGATTTTGTAAGTGTTTTACAGCGAAAACACAATATAGCGTTATATTAGCTTACCACAATAGCAAACATCACACCAGCATTGATTCAATGCAAAAATAGCGATAACGTATAAACCACCAAAATATATAAATTTTTTCACTAACCTTCTCAGAATTCTTCAGATGACAGTCCTGTAACATCATATTACACAATGCATATAGAGTTTGTTCGAAAATGTGCATATTTAGCGGCACAAATCGTGCTTACACAATGAGAATAGTGTCCAAATCCTCAAGCAATCTGTCCGGCGCCATCTTGGAAAGGCACCTATTCTTATCGAAAACTATTCATAAACTTGACAAAAAAAATACAGGTTGGACAGCAATTGAAAGATAAATTAGTTCTTAATGCAATCGCTGAATTACATTTTTAAAATTAACGTTACTGCGCAATACAGCGTGCGATAAACCAAGGCTACACTGCAAGTAATGGCGTCTTATGCATTTGACTTTTTTCAACAGAACAATGAATTATCAGCATAAATAGTTCTTACTTTTTGATGACCTCTCATCAGAATCTTGGGATAGGTGTCCTTTGTCCAAAAGAATCGTTGCTGGGTTGGAGAAAGTCATCTTCCACGTTGCAATTAGCAGTAAACAATAGCATGCGAGAGAGAGATACCCAAATTCCTACCTCGCCAGAAAATGAAATACCCGAAAATCGCAATATACTGACATAAACTGATATAACTCGGTTTAAAATAACAAGATTATGATGTCTTTAAAGCCTATATCGAATAAAAACAGAGCCGGATTTATCTAGGAGCTAAAACAGGAGCTTCTAAAACGACATGCCAAGGTTCTCCCTGCGTCAGAGCGAAGAATCAAAAGAGGGGACACTTTGATTCCAATCAATTTATAGACTTTCGGATCTGCCTAGAGACTTCATTTCAAGGCCCTCTATTCGCTGACACCCAGGGGAAGGCGTATGCAGTGCATCTCAACCAATAGAAGACAGGCAGAGTTATACACAGGTCTGAGAACAGGTTGGAAAATTCTGCTTTCTCAACTCCACGTAGGGAAATTGCTCTAAGTCCAGTTCTGTTTCACGCACAGACATAATTCAAACGGTTTTAGAAACTAGAGAGTGTTTTCTATCCAATAGTAATAATAATATGCATATTGTACGAGCAAGAATTGAGTACGAGGCAGTTTAATTTGAGAACGAATTTATTACAAAGTGCAAATAGCACCCCCTATTGCCAAGAAGTTAAGTCAAACCTGTAACTAGGCCGCTGAGTGTCATCTTGGTAAGCAACTCCAGTATAGATTTGGCTTTGTGTTTTAGGTTACTGTCCTGCTGAAAGGTAAGTTTGTCTACCAGGTTTTGCTCTTGGATTTTGCTTGTGCTTATAGCTGTATTTATTTTTATCAGAAAAGCTCCTTAGTCCTCGCCGATGACAAGCATAACCATAATATGATGCAGCCACTACCATGCTTGAAAATATAAGTGGTATGCAGTGATGTGTTGGATTTGCCCCAAACCAGTGGAGGCTGCTCAGGGGAGGATGGCTCATAATAATAGCTGGAACAAAGTGAAGCCATGTGTTTGACGTTTTTGATACCATTCCACTGATTCCGCTCCAGCCATTATCACAAGCTCGTTCTCCCCAGTTAAGGTGCCATCAACCTCCTGTGCCCCAAACATAACACTTTGTATTCAAGACCAAAAAGTTCTACAGTTGCACCATCGAGAGCATCCTGACCGGTTGCATCACTGCCTGGTATAGCAACTGCTCGGCATCTGACCGTAAGGTGCTACAGAGGGTAGTGCGTAAGGCCCAGTACATCACTGGGGCCAAGCTTCCTGACATCCAGGGCAATGTGTCAGAGGAAGGCCCAAAAAATGGTCAAAGACTCCAGTCACCCAAGTTCTAGACTGTTCTCTCTGCTAACGAATGGCAAGTGGTACTGGAGCACCAAGTCTTGGACCAAAAGGCTCCTTAACAGCTTCTACCCCCAAACCATAAGACTCCTGAATAATTAATCAAATGGCCACCCGGACTATTTACATTGATCCACCACTTTGTTTTTACACTGCTGCTACTCGCTGTTTATTATTTATGCATAGTCACTTTACAAATTACCTCGACTAACCTGCACCCCGACTCGGTACCAGTACTCCCTGTAATATAGCGTTGTTATTGCTATGTAATTATTATAATTTTTATTTCACTTTAGTTTATTTACTAAATATTTTCTTAACTCTATTTCTGCATTGTAGGTTAAGGGCTTGTAAGTAAGCATTTCACTGTAAGGTGAAACCTGTTGTATCCGACGCATGTGTCACGGCCGTCAAATGAAGTAGACCAAGGTGCAGCGATGTAAGTGTACATTTTCTTTTATTTAAGTGAATACGCCGACAAAACAATAAACACTACCAAAACAAACCGTGAAGCTGAAGGCTATGTGCCATTAACAAAGTCAACTTCCCACAAAGACAGGTGGGAAAAAGGGTTACCTAAGTATGGTTCTCAATCAGAGACAACGATAGACAGCTGTCCCCGATTGAGAACCCTACCCGGCCAAAACATAGAAATACAAAAAATAGAACATAGAATACCCACCCCAACTCACACCCTGACCAAACCAAAATAGAGACATGAAAAGGATCTCTAAGGTCAGTGCGTGACAGCATGTGACAAATAACATTTGATTTGAAAAGGTACCGCTTTCTTTACAGTATTACTTAAGTACCTGGTTGCAAACAGGATGCATGTGTACAGAATAAAAATATTCCAAAAGTCTTCCTTCTTTTCACTGTCATTTAGGTTGGTATTTTGGAGTAACTACAATATTATTGATCCATACTCAGTTTTCTCATATCATAACCATAACCACAACTGTTTGGCCTCATGGTGAAATCCCTGAGCAGTTTCCTTCCTCTCCGTCAATTGAGTTAGGAAGGATGCCTGTATCTTTGTAGTGACTAGCTGTATTGATACACTGTCCATAGCCTAATAAATATCTTGCACCATGCTCAAAGCGATATTCAGTGTCTACCAATTGGCGCTCTTCTTTGCGAGGCATTGGAAAAACTTCCCTACTCTTTGTGTTTGAATCTGTGCTTGAAATGCACTACTCGATTGAGGGACCTTACAGATGGGGTACAGAGATGGGGTAGTCATAAAAAATCATGTCAAGCACTTATTGAACACGAGTCCATGGAACTTATTATGTGATTTATTAATCCTTAAGAGTCTATTGACGTACCCGTGCGTTAATCTAAGTAACATCATTTTAAGCTAGAGATATGTCAGTTTAAGCTAGAGATGTGTCAGTTTAAGCTAGAGATATGTCAGTTTAAGCTAGAGATATGTCAGTTTAAGCTAGAGATATGTTTATTTGCATGGGCTGCATCTCAATCCACCGCATCAGCCTATGTTGGCCTTCCACATCTGCGGTGGAAGGTGGCCGAGCTGTTTGTCAGACGTTGAGACATTGTTGGTCTTCTCACCAAAATGTCTGTCGCGTCTGAACGGTTTGGTCTATAAACTAATGTGACCCCACTATGGAAAGAGAGATTTTCCGTTTTGCTCTACGACCCCCACAAGTGTCACGGGACTCGTCTGAAGGTAAACGGTACCGGTTTTAAAAAATGAATGCAAGGATCGAGAAAGTTTTGTGCCAACAAAATAAAAGGGTTACATATGTGTCCAAAAAACACAAATATTTCAAATATAACACATACTGTATATCTCCTAGATATAGGAAAGACACTTCAAAACCTTATTTCTGTTTTGCCACTTATGAATGTGTTATTCAATTTCAATACATTTCTATGGGCTATAGTAGTGAAGGCCAAATTCAATATTTTATTAAATCATTTATGATACCTACAGGGGTGCTAAAATTCAAAATCAGATAGCTAAATAATCCATGGTAAGACCATCTTAAAACAATTCCATATGTCAGCTTAGTAGACCCCACCCCCTAAAAGGCGTTGACATTTTTACTCCTGAACTTGTTTAGGCTTTCCATAAATCATTTCTAAAATGTTCTACAAACAAAATTCCACTTTGACATTATGAGGTATTGTTTCTAGATCACTGACACAAAATCTAAATGTTATGAATGTTATATTCAGGCTGTAACAAAATGTTGAAAAATGAAGGTAATCTATTTTAAATGTAGGCTGTAACACAACAAAATGTGGAAAACGTAGAGGGGTGTGAATACTTTCTGAAGGCACTGTATTGTTATACAACTCTGTAACTCCCTGAGTCAGTCCATTATGTAGAAAACTATTATGTGCATTATAATGAATACAGCACAACACTCTTAATTGAATCCATTACATTCTCTACCTGCATCCTCATTCTGTCAACCACTGTGTGGATGACGAATGTGTACTGAATGCTATCATGGAGACGTTGCCTCTCCTTGGATACATCCCAAATAGCATCCTATTCCCTATGCAGTGCACTACTACCCCTATGGGCCTTGGTCAAAAGAAGTGCACTATATAGGGAATAGGGTGCCATTTGGGGTGCAGGCCTTGTCTTGTGTTTATGAGGTATGATTGCTAGGATGCCGTGTGTGCATTATGTGATTTATGGCAGCGTAGCAGTGTATCCTCAAGCTGTACTACTGGCTCAATGTTGTGTAGGATGATGGTAGTAGGATACATTGAGCCTGTCTGTTTTTCTTTGGAAGACTGTCATGTTTCTAATCTGTGCACAGTACTCATTGCGGGTTGTAGTTTCATGTTCAGAGAATGAGGCATATTTGCTGTTGATTTATTTTTCGAGTACAATTGTAACCACTTTCACAACTTTACATACTCCTCTATGGTGATAGTTTTCTGTTGTCCAACAATATACTGTAGGACTCATCAGGGGTTACCCCTATCAATAAAGATAAGGTTTCCCCTCTTTCATTTCCCCTTCATGTTTTATTTAGTCCTGTTTTGGACTTTTTATGGACTGTCGCAAGATACATTTCTGTGCTTTTGATTATGCATAATGTACTTCTAGTGCAGCTGTTGAATTTCATAATTGTTCAGTGTCTTTTTGCTGACTATTGGTTGATGCCCTCCCACATACTGAAGTATACCTGAAGATGCACAAACTGTCTTTCTGTTGTGTAAGATATAGTACAGTCTGTGTCAAACCTATATTACAGAATATAAATACATGCCCACTCAGTCCCAGCAGACCACGCATTAATGTATTTAATTACCTAGGTGTAGCAATAACATCAGAGCACCATTCTAGAGGGTAACTTACAATACAATGCTGTCGAGGCAGTGAAAACAAAGAGAGAGAGAGAGAGAGAGAGAGAGAGAGAGAGAGAGAGAGAGAGAGAGAGAGAGAGAGAGAGAGAGAGAGAGAGAGAGAGAGAGAGAGAGAGAGAGAGAGAGAGAGAGAGGGAGAGAGGACAGAGAGAGAGAGAGAGAGAGAGAGAGAGAGAGAGGAGAGAGAGAGAGAGGAGAGAGAGAGGAGAGAGAGAGAAGAGAGAGAGAGAGGAGAGAGAGAGAGAGATGATGAGAGAGGATGAGAGAGAGAGAGAGAGAGAGAGAGAGAGAGAGAGAGAGAGAGAGAAACGAACTCATATTAGCCACCCAGTGTCAGGAAACAAAAACCCAGACAACTGGTGTCGCTCTATCCTAATTGCCCCATAGTGAAACAGATTGTTTGCACTCCCTTCCAGTACTGCTGTTTGAGGGCCTTTCTTTTAATTAATGTTGCAAAATACAATTATAGATGGAGAACATGCCTCATTTAACAAACAACATAAAAGTGAATCAGAGCTGCTATGGTGCGCTGTGCGCATAATAATGTGTATTTATTCACTGCAGACCCCAGTCTTACCAGGAAAATGTCCTGTTCTGTCTGATTTGTATAGGTCAGCATTTTGACAAAATGATGATGACAAACCTATATAGCTACCACCTGTGTATTATATTCTGTAATATCCCTGCCTATGGCGGTCATCCTAGATCTACAGAGTGAGGTTGATACAGTACATTGAACGACAGACGGACCTAGTGGGGGCAACATAATAACACAGCAGGTTAACTAACCCTTAATGTGTGTTCCATATTGATCTTCATTTGAAGTCTCTACTTAAAGAGGAACTTGGTCCTGAATGTTTGTGATGCATTACAGCCCTCTTTAGTGGTCCTGATGGTTTATTGGCGTTTGAATATTTCATTTCTGGATAAGGTTATTGCGCCTGACGTGTACTGTACAAGGTGGACTATAAAGTATGATTGCTCTATTGACTTCCCTCGTGGGAGTCGTCAAACCCTAGATGGTGTAGCAATTGAGCAGGGAATGGTTATTCTGTCTATGATGCAGTTGTAAGTGAACTGTGGGCAATAATGAAAACAATATTATACCTCTCTGACATATTAAACCACTCTTTATTTAACCATATTTGTTTGTATATGGTGTATTGAATAATAACTTGTGTAATTACAAAGTAAATGGAAGTAGATTCAATTTAGAATCAGTACACAAAGGAAAATCCATAAGTGCTGTATACATCACATAGTAAAGCTGTTTTCTTAAACATGTTGAAAGAGCCACATTTTAAAAAGACTGTTTCTTATGCCAGTGAATGGCAAGTAAGCCTCCTAAATGCATTGCTGTGGTCATGAGTGGAGCAGCTTGCTTCCATTGAGATCCTCCATTATGGAAAAGGTATTCTGTAGGCTTTAGCAGCTTGGGGGACTGATAGCTGCTACATACTCCCCATTCAAGGAGTAGAAGGATCGTGTAGGATTGTAACCTACTGATCCAGTCAATAAAAAACGTGCACAGGCAGCACACTCCAAGTCCCATAATGTACCAGGCTCCCAAGGGGGAACCTGGCTGGAGTATACCATCAACACTACTTCTTCTCCAACACACCCCCCCCCCCCCCCCCCCCCCGCCACTTCACTTACTCCCATGTCAGTTTTTTATATATAATCTACCCACCAGCCAATGAAACACAGGGTTACGTAAAGATTACCAAAGTCTATGACCTGTCTGTTCCTTTTCCTTTTCAACAGAAGAAGAGCTTTAGAGCTCCTTCTTGTTCCCGGTGGAACCACAGAGAGAGGAGAGTCTCCATCCGGGAGGGATGCCCACCTTGGATGAATATTTAACCAGGTTGCGTGCTGCTGTGTCTGTGCTGCCACAGAATCCCTGCTTCCTATTTCAGGGATCTCTCTCTCTCTCTCTCTCTCTGTCTCTCTGTCTCTCTATCTCTCTGTCTCTGTCTCTGTCTCTGTGTGTTTGAGGGTCTTCGTAGGCTCTCATGTTCACTGCAAAAACTATCTGACAACATCAGGAACACTGGTCTGGATGGCGGATATCCTGCTCTGGCTTTACACTCCTTAAAATAGAAGGTTTCTGGGATAAACTTATTGGCATGGCCACTAAAGCAGCTAGCCCCACACTGCTAACCTCTCTCTCTTCTCTCTCTCTCTCTCTCTCTCTCTCAATTCAAGGCGCTTCATTGGCATGGGAAACATATGTTAACATTTCCACAGTGAACTGAAGTAGATAATATACAAAAGTGAAATTAGCAATAAGAATTAACAGTAAGCATTATACTCTCAGAAGTTCCAAAATAAAGACATTTCAAATGTCATATTATGTATATATACAGTGTTGTAACGATGTGCAAATAGTTAAAGTACAAAAGGGAAAATAAATCAACATAAATATGGGTTGTATTTACAATGGTGTTTTTTCTTCACTGGTTGCCCTTTTCTTGTGGCAACAAATCTTGGCACAAATCTTGCTGCTGTGATGGCACACTGTGGTATTTCACCCAGTAGATATGCGAGTTTGTCGAAATTGGGTTTGTTTTCAAATTCTTTATGGATCTGTGTAATCTGAAGGAAATATGTGTCTCTAATATGGTCACACATTTAGCAGGAGGTTAGAAAGTGCAGCTCAGTTTCCATCTAATTTTGTGGGCAGTGTGCACATAGCCTGTCTTCTCTGGAGAGCCAGATCTGCCTACGGCAGCCTTTCTCAATAGCAAGGCTATGCTCACTGAGGCTGTACATAGTCAAAGCTTTCCTTAAGTTGGGTCAGTCCCAGTGGTCAGGTATAATGCCACTCTGTGCTCTCTGTTTAGGGTCAGTCCCAGTGGTCAGGTATAATGCCACTGTGTACTTGTAAAGGCAGTCAATGTTGTTCTCCTCCTCAAACGAGGAGGAGCATGGATAGGACCAAGATGCGGATTGAGGGAAATAAGCCATCTTTTAATAAAAACAGCAAAACAAGACACTACAAAACTACAAAACAACAAAATGAGACTAACCTTCAACTGTCCTGTGAGGACACAGGAACAAACACCCACAAAACCCCAGTGAAACCCTGGCTGCCTTAGTATGACTCTCAATTAGAGACAAACGATACACACCTGTCTCTAATTGAGAATCATACCAGGCCGAACACAAAAACCAACCTAGAAATACAAAACATAGACTGCCCACCCAAAACACACGCCCTGACCATAAACACATACAAAAACAACATAAAACAGGTCAGGACCGTTACAGAACCCCCCCCCCTCAAGGTGCGAACGCCGGGCACACCAGCACAAAGTCCAGGGGAGGGTCTGGGTGGGCAGTTGACCACGGTGGTGGCTCAGGCTGAGGGCGAGGTCCCCACCCCACCATAATCAATCCCTGCTTCTTTATCCCCCTCCCAATGACCACCCTCCCACTAACACCACCTAAATGAAGGGGCAGCACCGGGATAAGGGGCAGCACCGGGATAAGGGGCAGCACCGGGATAAGGGGCAGCAGGTCCTGGCTGAGGGACTCCGGCAGGTCCTGGCTGAGGGACTCCGGCAGGTCCTGGCTGAGGGACTCCGGCAGGTCCTGGCTGAGGGACTCCGGCAGGTCCTGGCTGAGGGACTCCGGCAGGTCCTGGCTGAGGGACTCCGGCAGGTCCTGGCTGAGGGACTCCGGCAGGTCCTGGCTGAGGGGCTCCGGCAGGTCCGGGCTGAGGGGCTCCGGCAGGTCCGGGCTGAGGGGCTCCGGCAGGTCCGGGCTGAGGGGCTCCGGCAGGTCCGGGCTGAGGGGCTCCGGCAGGTCCGGGCTGAGGGGCTCCGGCAGGTCCGGGCTGAGGGGCTCCGGCAGGTCCGGGCTGAGGGGCTCCGGCAGGTCCGGGCTGAGGGGCTCCGGCAGGTCCGGGCTGGACGGCTCCGGCAGGTCCTGGCTGGACGGCTCCGGCAGGTCCTGGCTGGACGGCTCCGGCAGGTCCTGGCTGGACGGCTCCGGCAGGTCCTGGCAGGACGGCTCTGGCGCTAGGCAGACGGCAGACTCTGGCCGGCTGAGACGCACTATAGGCCTGGTGCGTGGTACCGGAACTGGAGGTACCGGGCTGAGAGCACGCACCTCAGGGCGAGTGCGGGGAACAGGAACTGGGCACACTGGACTCTCGTGGCGCACTCTAGGCCTGGTGCGTGGTACCGGAACTGGAGGTACCGGGCTGGAGACACGCACCATAGGGAGAGTGCGTGGAAGAGGAACAGGGCTCTGGAGATGCACTGGAAGCCTGGTGCGTGGTGTAGGCACTGGTGGTACTGAGTTGGGGTGGGAAGGTGGCGCCGGATATACCGGACCGTGAAGGAGGACACGTGCTCTTGAGCACCGAGCCTCCCCAACCTCACCAGGTTGAATGGTCCCCGTAGCCCTGCCAGTGCGGCGAGGTGGAATAGCCCGCACTGGGCTATGCAGGCGAACCGGGGACACCACCTGTAAGGCTGGTGCCATGTACGCCGGCCCGAGGAGACGTACTGGAGACCAGATACGTTGGGCCGGCTTCATGGCCCTCGGCTCGATGCCCAACCTAGCCCTCCCAGTGCGGCAAGGTGTAATAGCCCGCACTGGGCTAAGCACGGGTACTGGGGACACCGTGCGCTTTACCGCATAACACGGTGTCTGACCAGTACGACGCCCTCTTACTCCACGGCAAGCCCGGGGAGTTGGCTCAGGTATCCAACCCGGCTTCGCCACACTCCCCTTTAGCCCCCCCCCAAGAAATTTTTGGGTGAGCCTCTCGGGCTTCCAGCCGCTCTGCCTTGCTTTTGCCTCATAAAACCTACTCTCCGCTTTTGCTGCCTCCAGCTCCGCTTTGGGGCGGCGACACTCCTCTGGCTCTGCCCAGGGTCCTTCTCCGTCCAGAATCTCCTCCCAAGTCCATTCCTCTTTTCCCCATTGCTGTAGTTCCTTTTCTCTCTCCTCAATCCGCTTGGTCCTGTTGTGGTGGGTGTTTCTGTAAAGGCAGTCAATGTTGTTCTCCTCCTCAAACGAGGAGGAGCATGGATAGGACCAAGATGCGGATTGAGGGAAATAAGCCATCTTTTAATAAAAACAGCAAAACAAGACACTACAAAACTACAAAACAACAAAATGAGACTAACCTTCAACTGTCCTGTGAGGACACAGGAACAAACACCCACAAAACCCCAGTGAAACCCTGGCTGCCTTAATATGACTCTCAATTAGAGACAAACGATACACACCTGTCTCTAATTGAGAATCATACCAGGCCGAACACAAAAACCAACCTAGAAATACAAAACATAGACTGCCCACCCAAAACACACGCCCTGACCATAAACACATACAAAAACAACATAAAACAGGTCAGGACCGTTACAGTACTCTCTGTTTAGGGTCAGTCCCAGTGGTCAGGTATAATGCCACTGTGTGCTCTCTGTTTAGGGTCAGTCCCAGTGGTCAGGTATAATGCCACTGTTTAGGGTCAGTCCCAGTGGTCAGGTATAATGCCACTGTTTAGGGTCAGTCCCAGTGGTCAGGTATAATGCCACTGTGTGCTCTCTGTTTAGGGTCAGTCCCAGTGGTCAGGTATAATGCCACTGTGTGCTCTCTGTTTAGGGTCAGTCCCAGTGGTCAGGTATAATGCCACTGTGTGCTCTCTGTTTAGGGTCAGTCCCAGTGGTCAGGTATAATGCCACTGTGTACTCTCTGTTTAGGGTCAGTCCCAGTGGTCAGGTATAATGCCACTGTGTGCTCTCTGTTTAGGGTCAGTCCCAGTGGTCAGGTATAATGCCACTGTGTGCTCTCTGTTTAGGGTCAGTCCCAGTGGTCAGGTATAATGCCACTGTGTACTCTCTGTTTAGGGTCAGTCCCAGTGGTCAGGTATAATGCCACTGTGTGCTCTCTGTTTAGGGTCAGTCCCAGTGGTCAGGTATAATGCCACTGTGTGCTCTCTGTTTAGGGTCAGTCCCAGTGGTCAGGTATGTCACTGTGTACTCTCTGTTTAGGGTCAGTCCCAGTGGTCAGGTATAATGTCACTGTGTACTCTCTGTTTAGGGTCAGTCCCAGTGGTCAGGTATAATGCCACTGTGTACTCTCTGTTTAGGGTCAGTCCCAGTGGTCAGGTATAATGCCACTGTGTACTCTCTGTTTAGGGTCAGTCCCAGTGGTCAGGTATAATGCCACTGTGTGCTCTCTGTTTAGGGTCAGTGACAGTGGTCAGGTATAATGCCACTGTGTACTCTCTGTTTAGGGCCAAATAGCATTCTAGGTTGCTCAGTTGTTTTTGTAAATTCTTTCCAATGTGTCAAGTAATTATATTTTTGTTTTCTCATGATTTTGTTGGGTCTAATTGTGTTGATGTCCTGTGGGGTCTGTTTGTGTTTGTGAACAGAGCCCCAGGACCAGCTTGCTTTGGGGACTCTTCTCCAGGTTCATCTCTCCGTAGGTGATGGCTTTGTTATGGAAGGTTTTGGAATTGCTTCCCTTTAGGTGGTTGTGGATTTTAGTGTCTCTTTTCTGGATTTTGATAATTAGCGGATATCGGCCTAATTCTGCGATGCATGCATTATTTGATGTTTTACGTTGTACACAGAGGATATTTTGGATAATTCTGCATGCAGAGTCTCAATTTGGTGTTTGTCCCATTTTGTGAATTCTTGGTTGGTGAGCGGACCCCAGACCTCACAACCATAAAGGTAAGTTATAGAACCCTCACAACCATAATGGGTTCTATAACTGATTCAAGTATTTTTAGCAAGATCCTAATTGGTATGTCGAATTTTATGTTCCTTTTGATAGCATAGACGGCCCTTCTTGTCTTTTCTCTCAGATTGTTCACAGCTTTGTGGAAGTTACCTGTGGCGCTGATGTTTAGGCCAAGGTATGTATAGTTTTTTGTGTGCACTAAGGCAACGGTGTCTAGATGGAATTTGTATTTGTGGTCCTGGCGACTGGACCTTTTTTGGAACACCATTATTTTGGTATTACTGAGATTTACTGTCAATGCAGAATCTGTGCAGACCTGTAGGCCCTCCTTGGTTGGTGACAGAAGCACCAGATCATCAGCAAACAGTAGACATTTGACTTCAGATTCTAGTATGGTGAGGCCGGGTGCTGCAGACTGTTTCTAGTGCCCTCGCCAATTCGTTGATATATATTTTGAAGAGGGTGGGGCTTAAGCTGCATCCCTGTCTCACCCCAGTGCCCTGTGGGAAGAAATGTGTTTGTTTTTTGCCAATTTTAACCGCACACTTGTTGTTTGTGTACATGGATTTTATGTTGTATGTTTTTTCCCCAACACCACTTTCCATCAATTTTTATAACAGACCCTCATGCAAAATTGAGTCGAAGGCTTTTTTGAAATCCACAAAGCATGAGAAGACTTTGCCTTTGTTTTGGTTTGTTTGTTTGTAAATTAGGGTGTGCAGGGTGAATATGTGGTCTATTGTACGATGGTAAAAAGACAATTTGACATTTGCTCAGTACATTGTTTTCACTGAGAAAATGTACGAGTCTGCAATTTAATGATAATGCAGACGATTTTCCCAAGGTTGCTGTTGACGCATATCCCACGGCAGTTATTGGGGTCAAATTTGTCTCCGCTTTTGATACCATCAACACCACAGGCCTTTTTGGGTTGGAGGGTTTTTATTTTGTCCTGTAGTTCATTCATTGTAATTTGATAATCCAGTGGGTTCTGGTAGTCTTTAATAGTTGATTCTAAGATTTGTATTTGATCATGTATATGTTTTTGCTGTTTGTTCTTTGTTATAGAGCAAAAAAGATTGGAGATGTGGTTTGCCCATACATCTCCATTTTGGATAGATAATTCTTCGTGTTGTTGTTTGTTTAGTGTTTTCCAATTTTCCCTAAAGTGGTTAGAGTCTATGGATTCTTCAATTACATTGAGCTGATTTCTGACGTGCTGTTCCTTCTTTTTCCGTAGTGTATTTCTGTATTGTTTTAGTGATTCACCATAGTGAATGTGTAGACTCAGGTTTTCTAGGTCTCTATGTTTTTGGTTAGACAGGTTTCTCAATTTCTTTCTTAGGTTTTTGCATTCTTCATCATACCCTTTGTCATTGTTGTTCTTTTTCTTCTGTTTTCTGTTAGAATTCTTTTTATTTGATAGAGAAGTTGAGAGGTCAAATATACTGTTTAGATTTTCTACACGTTTTGTCCAGGAAGTTGTCGAAAAGGGATTGAATTTGTTTTTACGTAATTGTTTTTTGGTAGGTTTCCACACTACATTACTTTCATCTATAGCATTTCTTAATATTACTCAGTTCCTGGCTTTGATGCCTCATGATTGAGTATTACTCTGTTCAAGTAGACTGTGATTTTGCTGTGATCTGATAGTGGTGTCTGGGCTGACTGTGAACGCTCTGAGAGACTCTGGGTTGAGGTCAGTGATAAAGTAGTCTACAGTATGAGCTATACAGAGATGAGCTATACAGTTGAAGTTGGCAAGTTTACAAACACTTAGGTTGGAGTCATTAAAACTAGTTTTTCAACCACTCCACAAATTCCTTGTTAACAAACTATAGTTTTAGCAAGTCGGTTAGGACATGACACAAGTACTTTTTCCAACAATTGTTCACAGACAGATTATTTCACTTATAATTCACTGTTTCACAATTCCAGTGGGTCAGAAGTTTACATACACTAAATTGACTGTGCCTTTAAACAGCTTGGAGAATTCCAGAAAATTATGTCATGGCTTTAGAAGCTTCTGATAGGATATTTGACATAATTTGAGTCAGTTGGAGGTGTACCTGTGGATGTATTTCAAGGCCTACCATCAAACCCAGTGCCTTTTTGCTTGACATCATGGGAAAATCAAAAGAAATCAGCCAAGACCTCAGAAAAAAAACTTTAGACCTCCACAAGTCTGGTTCATCCTTGGGAGCAATTTCCAAACGCTTGAAGGTACCACGTTCATCTGTACATAAATAGTATGCAAGTATAAACACCATGGGACCACGCAGCCGTCATACCGCTCAGGAATGAGACATGTTCTGTCTCATAGAGATGAATGTACTCTGGTGCAAAAAGTGCAAATCAATCCCAGATCAACTGCAAAGGATCTTGTGACGATGCTGGAGGAAACAGGTTCAAAAGTGTCTATATCCACAGTAAAATTAGTCCTGTATCGACATAACCTGAAAGACCGCTCAGCAAGGAAGAAGCCACTGCTCCAAAACCATTAAAAAAGCCAGACTATGGTTTGCAATTGCACATGGGGACAAAGATCGTACTTTTTGGAGAAATGTCCTCTGGTCTGATAAAACAAAAATAGAACTGTTTTGCCATAATGACCATCATTATGTTTAGAGGAAAAAGGGGGAGGCTTTCATGCCGAAGAAAACCATCCCAACAGTGAAGCAAAGGGGTGGAATTCTCATGTTGGGGGGGTGCTTTGCTGCAAGAGGGACTGGTGCACTTCATAAAATAGATGGCATCATGAGGCAGGAATATTATATGGATATATTGAAGCAACATCTCAAGACATCAGTCAGGAAGTTAAAGCTCGGTCGCAAATGGGTCTTTCAAATGGACAATGACCCCAAGCATACTTCCAAACTTTTGGCAAAATGGCTTAAGAACAACAAAGTCAAGGTATTGGAGTGGCCATCACAATGCCCTGACCTCAATCCTGTAGAAAATGTGTAGGCAAAACTGAAAAAGTGTGTGCGAGCAAGGAGGCCTACTAACCTGACTCAGTTACACCAGCTCTGTCAGGAGGAATGGGCCAAAATTCACCCAGTTTATTGTGGGAAGCTTGTGGAAGGCTACCCAAAATGTTTGACCCAAGTTAAATAATTTAAAGGCAATACTAATTGATACTGCCAAATACTAATTGAGTGTATGTAAACTTCTGACCCGCTGGGAATGTGATGAAAGAAATAAAAGCTGAAATCAATCATTCTCTCAACTATTATTCTGACATTTCACATTCTTGAAATAAAGTGGTGATCCTAACTGACCTAAAACAGGGAATTTGTACTAGGATTAAATGTCAGGAATTGTGAAAAACTGAGATTACATGTATTTGGCTAAGGTGTATGTAAACGTCCGACTTCAACTGTAGGTGTACCTACCGTTGGAGTCCCCTCGAAGCCTACCATTGACTATGTACATACCCAGAGTGCAGAGCTGCAGGAGTTGTGACCCGTTTTTTTGGTTATGTTGTCATAGTTGTGCCTAGGGGGGGCATATTTATTTATTTATTTATTTTTTAAGAGGTGGATCAGCTTAATATTGCGGAAAGGTTGTTGCTTCCATCAATGTAATTGTCTGCATAATTTCCAATCCCCCATATCTTTTTTGGGTAAATATACATATCCATATACATACACGCATGCATACATATACACATTTATACATACACGTACCTATATAGATATACAGTACATACTTTTTAAAGAATATACCTTTATTATTCCCCGCAAACCCTACCACCCTTCTCCCAATTGGAGTAAACGAATAAACACTTAGGCTTCTACCTTCAGTTTATACGTCTTATACACATTTTAAAGACACAATCTATTTTACATTAGTTATATTTTGTTAGTTTTTAGTCCTTACTTTATTTCTGATGTCCATACAGATTGATTTCTATTTGTAACTGTGCTATTTCACCAAATTTCTGAATCTATATACATTTTACAGACCCCATACGTTTTACATTGGTTATCTTGTTATTAGTTATTAGTTATTAGTTACACCCTTCAGCTCCATTCAACCCCTCCCATCTATCTCTCAACATTATCCATTTTGGATTTCTATTTGCCATATATTTTTCAACTGTGCTGTGATGCTTCACAAAAGTCGGTTGGTCCCGTGTGGCTCAGTTGGTAGAGCATGGCGCTTGCAACGCCAGGGTTGTGGGTTCAATTCCCACGGGGGGACCAGGATGAATATGTATGAACTTTCCAATTTGTAAGTCGCTCTGGATAAGAGCGTCTGCTAAATGACTTAAATGTAATGTAAATGTAAGTACTGAACCTTTCTATTCTCATAGCTTCTACAGATTGTAAATAAAAAATAAAAAATGTTGCTAAAATAACTTTTTTATTATTGATTGATTGACTGTGGCTTTTCAAATCACCCAGTATTGCTATCTGCAGCGTTTGTTCTAGGCAAATGTTGCAATTCTTCAGCCATTCCTGGACCTGTGACCAAAAACGAGCGACATATGGACAATACCAAAATAAATGATCTAATGATTCTGCCTCCTCACAGCAAAATCTGCAGAGCTGGGAAGATTGTATCCCCCATATATATCACATTCTATTGGTTGCAAGAATTTTGTATAGTCATTTAAATTGAAAAATTCAAAGTTTTGAATCCGGCGTTGTTTTGCGTATCAATTCATAAACCATGTGACATGGAATGGGAACATCGAAAATCTCTTCCCAACTATTTTGCAATTTATATGGCACAGCTGTCAGTTTTTGGTCCTTAAATGGAATTGGTATATGTTTTATTCATCACACTTTTCTTTAACCATTTATGTTCTTTAATACAGGGCCGACACACTTACTTTTTTCCCCTTCTACTTGCCTCTTCCATTTTTGTGGTATTGCTGCAATTAATTGGTTGTAATTTTGGGTAGAGCAGATATTTCCATATGTCTGTGTTAGCTGCATGTGTGACATAACTCCACTAGTCCTATTTATGATATCATTCACTAAAATTATACCTTTTTTTTTTATTTATTCGAAAAATACGTTTTTTTTAAATCAATTAGTATATTTGAGTTTAACCACTATTTGTTGTATTATTTGTTCTGTCTTTTCAGGTGGATTAAACTGAAATTGCAACCAACTTTCTAAGGCTTGTTTAAAAAATAATGATATTTTGGAGATTATTTCCTTTTCAAACAACCGAAAGTGAGCTGAATAAAGGGGAAAAGGCCATTCTTGAACATAGGATGAGACATTCCTACCAATTTACTAGAGAACCAGTTTGGATTTAAGTATAACTTTTGTATGACTGATGCCTTTAGTGAGAGGTCTAATGCTTTAATATTTAATCATTTCTGCCCTCCAAATTCATATTCATTATATAAATAGGCCCTTTTAATTTTGTCTGGCTTGCCGTTCCAAATAATATTGAATATTTTTTGTTCATATAATTTAAAAAGCAGGTCACTAGGTTTAGACAAAACCATGAGCAAATAGGTCAACTGTGATATGACTAAATAGTTAATCAGAGTGATTGTTTCGCAAATAGACAGGTATTTTCCTTTCCATGGTAGCAAGATCTTATCTATTTTTGCTAAATTTCTATAAAATTTTATTGGAGTGAGATCATTTCTTTCTTTCGGGATTTGAATACCGAGTATGTCCACATCTCTGTCAGACCATTTAATTGGTAAACTACATGGTAACGTAAAATTTGAATTTTTTTGTGATCCAATGCGTAATATAGTACACTTCATAATTTGGTTTTAATAAAGAGAGGATAGCAAAAGTATCTAGATCCTCTACGAGGCCGTGGAGAAATTCTAATTGTGGTTTTAAAAGAAAACATTACTCATCAGCGTACAATGACACCTTTTTAAGCCACGGATTTCTATTCCCTTAATATTATTGTTTGATCTAATTTTAACAGCTAACAGTTCGATGGCAATAATAAATAGATACGCCGATAGTGGACAACCTTGTTTTACTCCTCTAGATAGTTTAGAACTTTCTGAGATGTAGCCATTATTTACTATTTTACACCTAGAGTTACTATACATCATTTTAACCCATTTTATAAGAGATTACCCAAAATTTAAATATTCTAGGCATTTATATATAAACTCTAGTGGTACTTTATCAAAAGCCTTTTCAAAATCAGCTATGAAAACCAGGCCTGGTGTCCCCAATATTTCATAGTATTCTATTGTTTCCAGTACTTGTCTTATATTATCTCCAATGTATCGTCCATGTAAAAGGGTCGGACCAAAACGCAGCGTTGTATGAAGACATAAATTAATTTATTAAACAAGACGAACACTGACACGAAATACACTTGAATAACTACAAAATAACAAAACGACAACAAAATTTATAACAAAAAAATATATATATTTGTGGCCTGCTGGAGGTCATTTTGCAGTGCTCTGGCAGTGCACCTCCTTGCACAAAGGCGGAGGTAGCGGTCCTGCTGCTGGGTAGTTGCCCTCCTACGGCCTCCTCCACGTCTCCTGATGTACTGGCCTGTCTCCTGGTAGCGCCTCCATGCTCTGGACACTACGCTGACAGACACAGCAAACCTTTTTGCCACAGGTCGCATTGATGTGCCATCCTGGATGAACTGCACTACCTGAGCCACTTGTGTGGGTTGTAGACTCCGTCTCATGCTACCACTAGAGTGAAAGCACCGCCAGCATTCAAAAGTGACCAAAACATCAGCCAGGAAGCATAGGAACTGAGAAGTGGTCTGTGGTCACCACCTGCAGAACCATTCCTTTTTTGGGGGTGTCTTACTAATTGCCTGTAATTTCCACCTTTTGTCTGTTCCATTTGCACAACAGCATGTGAAATTTATTGTCAATCAGTGTTGCTTCCTAAGTGGACAGTTTGATTTCACAGAAGTGTGAATGACTTGGAGTTACATTGTGTTGTTTAAGTGTTCCTTAATTTTTTTGAGCAGTGTATATAGCCATGAAAAAATATATATATATTTTAAGAATCCTGTTTCTTATTTTCCATAATTAGCTATTAATATTTGTAGTAATGTAGGCAATATATGAAAATGATTTTACCTCTCACCAGTCTTGCCATTACCAAAATGACATTATTACAAGCAATTATTATATTGGCAAACAATTGTTGTGAATCATCCTCTATTGTCCCTGACATCTTTTACTCCTTCGCAACAGTTGTGGGATACGCACATACACCCACACACTCATACACACTCAACCCTTTCCCCCCACACAACCATAGGTTCACATTCTCAACAGTTGCACCATCCCAGAACCGAACTCAAGAAAGGTCTTGATTTACAAATGCATATACAGTTGCAGCTGTATGAGGAGGCCTGCAAGACCATGCAAAAAGAATGGGCAGATGGAGAGATTTTATTAATTAACCATTGTCACTTCCTAGATGATGGAGGTCAAATGAACATCTTTTCCCTGAAACAGCAGGGAAAAGGTTCTGCGCTCTGATTACAATTAATCAGTGCTCTGATTACAATTAAGAGCAAAATGTGTCGCTATGTTCTGGGCCAGCTGCAGCTTAACTAGGTCTTTCCTTGCAGCACTGGACCACACGACTGGACAATAATCAAGATTAGACAAAACTAGAGCCTGCAGAACTTGCTTTTTGGAGTGTGGTGTCAAAAAAGCAGAGCATCTCTTTATTACGGCTAGGCCTCTCCCCATCTTTGCAACCATTGAATCTATATGTTTTGGTCATGATAGTTTGCTATCTAAGGTAACGCCAAGTAATTTAGTCTCCTCAACTTGTTCAACAGCCACACCATTCATTACCAGATTCAGCTGAGGTCTAGCACTTAAAGAATGATTTGTACTAAATACAATGCTCTTAGTTTTAGAGATGTTCAGGACCAGTATATTACTGGCCACCCATTCCCAAACAGACTGCAACTCTTTGTTAAGGGTTTCCGTGACTTCATTAGCTGTGGTTGCTGATGCGGATATGGTTGATTTATCAGCATACATGGACACACATGCTTTGTTTAATGCCAGTGGCAGATCATTGGTAAAAATAGAAAAGAGTAGAGGGCCTAAAGAGCTGCCTTGCGTTACACCACACTTTACATGTTTGACATTTAAAGACACTTCCATTAAATAAAACCATTGAGTTATATTAGATAGATAGCTCTGAATCCACAATATGGCAGAGATGGAAAAGCCATAGCACATACGTTTTTTCAACAACAGGTTATGGTCAATAATATCAAAGGCTGCACTGAAATCTAACATTTGTCTTTCTGCCCATAATTTCATTTAAAGTACTCTGTTTTTTTCCATTGTTCGTTATATCATTGATCTTTGCTTCATAATCAAGTTTCTTCTTCTTTTTGTTTAGTTTAGTCACATAATTTCTCAATTTGCAGTAAGTAAGCCAGTCAGATGTACAGTCAGACTTATTAGCCATCTCTTTCAACCATACCGTTTTTCAATTCCTCATCAATCCATGGAACCTTAACAGTTCTAACAGTCAGTTTCTTAACAGGTGCATGTTTATTAGTAATTGGAAGAAGCAAATTCATAAATTCACCAAGTGCAGCGTCTGGATGCTCCTCATTAATCACATCAGACGAACAAATATTTTTAACATCATCCACATAAGAGTCACAGCAAAATCTTTTGTATGATCTCTTATACACTATTTTAGACCCAGCAGTTGGAACTTTGGCTTTCCTGGATACAGCCACTATATTGTGATCACTGCATCCAATGGGTACGGATACAGCTTTAGAACAAAGTTCTACAGCATTAATAAAAATGTGATCGATACATGTAGATGATCTTGTTCCTGTAGTGTTTGTAAACACCCTGGTAGGTTGATTAATAACCTGAACCAGATTACAGGCACTGGTTACAGTAACAAGCTTCCTCTTGAGCGGACAGCTTGATGAAAACCAGTCAATATTCAGGTCCCCAAGAAAGTAGACCTTTCTGTTTCCATCACATACACTATCAAGCATTTTACACATATTATTTAGATACTGACTGTTAGCACTTGGTGGCCTATAGCAACAACCCAACATAAAAAGGCTTTAGATGTGCCAGGTGAACCTGCAACCTCAACACTTCAATAACACTTGACATAAGATCTTCTCTAAGCATTACAGGGGTATGGCTCTGAATATATACAGCAACTCCTCCCCCATAAGCATTTCTGTCTCTTCTATAAATGTTATATCCTTGCATCAAATGAATTATCTAAGTGAGGGGGAGGGAATGCTGTCACCTCCAGGCAGGTGTTTGTCCCCCTGTGTGCTGAGGGTGTCAGGTTCTTGTCCGGTTCTGGCATTTAGGTTGCCAAAGACCAGTACATGTCCCGGGGCCTGGAAATTATTGATTTCTCCCCCTAGTGGGGGGGATATAAACTCAGCAAAAAAAGAAACGTCCTCTCACTGTCAACTGCGTTTATTTTCAGCAAACTTAATATGTGTAAATATTTGTATGAACATAACAAGATTCAAAAACTGAGACATAAACTGAACAAGTTCCACAGACATGTGACTAACATAAATGGAATGATGTGTCCCTGAACAAAGGGGGGAGGGGGTCAAAATAAAAAGTAATAGTCAGTATCTGGTGTGGCCACCAGCTGCATTAAGTACTGCAGTGCATCTCCTCCTCATGGACTGCACCAGATTTACCAGTTCTTGCTGTGAGATGTTACCCCACTCTTCCGCCAAGGCACCTGCAAGTTCCCGGACATTTCTGGGGGGAATGGCCCTAGCCCTCACCCTTCAATCCAACAGGTCCCAGACGTGCTCAATAGGATTGAGATCTGGGCTCTTCGCTGGCCTTGGCAGAACACTGACATTCCTGTCTTGCAGGAAATCACGCACAGAACAAGCAGTATGGCTGGTGGCATTGTCATGCTGGAGGGTCATGTCAGGATGAGCCTGCAGGAAGGGTGCCACATGAGGGAGGAGGATGTCTTCCCTGTAACTCACAGATTGAGATTGCCTGCAATGACAACAAGCTCAGACCAATGATGCTGTGACACACTGCCCCAGACCATGACGGACCCTCCACCTCCAAATCGATCCCCCTCCAGAGTACAGGCCTCGATGTAATGCTTATTCCTTCCACGATAAACGCGAATCTGACCATCACCCCTGGTGAGACAAAACCACGACTTGTCAGTGAAGAGCACTTTTTGCCAGTCCTGTCTGGTCCAGCGATAGTGGGTTTGTGCCCATAGGCAATGTTGTTGCCGGTGATGTCTGGTGAGGACCTGCCTTACAACAGGCCTACAAGCCCTCAGTCCAGCCTCTCTCAGCCTACTGCGGACAGTCTGAGCACTGATGGAGGGATCGTGTGTTCCTGGTGTAACTCGGGCAGTTGTTGTTGCCATCCTGTACCTGTCCCGCAGGTGTGATGTTCGGATGTACCGATCCTGTGCAGGTGTTGTTATACGTAGTCTGCACCTGCAAGGACGATCAGCTGTCCATCCTGTCTCCCTGTAGTGCTGTCTTTGGCGTCTCACAGTACTGACATTGCAATTTATTGCCCTGGCCACATCTGCAGTCCTCATTTCCTCCCCAGTGGAGGTTCCTCGCGGCGAGGCCCATCCGTGCTGCTAGTTGAGTGCTAACGCTGGACATCTGGAGGTCTATGGAGCCCAGAGGGGCTTCTGCTGCTCCAGGCGGCTTCAACGTTGCCTAGCTTCCAGACCCGCCATTTACCATCCCCATTACAGTGCTTTCAGAAAGGATTCATACCCATTGACTTATTC
This sequence comes from Salvelinus fontinalis, assembly GCF_029448725.1. NCBI lineage: Eukaryota > Metazoa > Chordata > Actinopteri > Salmoniformes > Salmonidae > Salvelinus > Salvelinus fontinalis. The sequence goes on along the minus strand of NC_074690.1, from coordinate 28,118,199 downwards.
TACATTTTGTTGTATTACAGCCTGAATTCAAAATGGTTTCAATATTTTTTTCACCCATCTACACACAATACCTCATAATGATAAAGTGAAACCATGTTTTCAGAATTATTTTCAGATTTATTGAACATGAAATACAGACATATCTAATTTATATAAGTATTCACACCCCTGAGTCAATAATTTGTAGAGGGACCTTTGACAGTGATTACAGCTGTGAGTCTTTCTGGGTAAGTCTCAAAGAGCTTTCCACACTTGGATTGTGCAACATTTGCCCATTATTATTTTCAAAATTCTTCAAGCTCTGTCAAATTGGTTGCTGATCAGTGCTAGACAACCATTTTAAGGTCTTGCCAGATATTCTCAAGTAGATTTAAGTCAAAACTGTAACTTGGCCACTCAGGAACAATCACTGTCTTCTTGGTAAGCAACTCCAGTGTATATTTGGCCTTGTGTTTTAGGTTATTGTCCCGCTGAAAGGTGAATTTATCTCCCAGTGTATGGTGGAAAGCAGACTGAACCAGATTTTTCTCTAGGATTTTGCCTGTGGTTAGCTTCATTCCGTTTCTTTTTTTATCCTGAAAAACTCCCCAGTCCTTAACGATTACAAGCATACCCATAACATGATGCAGCCACCACTATTCTTAAAAATATGGTGAGTGGTACTCAGTAATGTGTTTTACTGTATTTTCCCCAAACATAACACTTTGTATTCATGACAAAAAGGGAATTGCTTTGCCACTTTTTTTTTCAGTATTACTTTAGTGCCTTGTTGCAAACAGGATGCATGTTTTGTAATATTTTTATTCTGTACAGGCTTCCTTCTTTTCCCTCTGTCAATTAGATTAGTATTGTGGAGTAGCTACAATATTGTTAATCTATCCTCAGTTTTCTCCTTTTAGAGCCATTAAACTCTGTAACTGCTTTAAGTCACCATTGGGCTCATGGTGAAATCCCTAAGCGGTTTCCGTCCTCTCCGACAACTGAGTTAGGAAAGACACCTGTGTCTTTGTAATGACTGGGTGTATTGATACACCATTCAAAGTGTAATTAATAACTTCACCATGCTCAAAAGGATATTCAGTGCCTGCTTTTTTTACCCATCTACCAATTTGTGGCCTTCTTTGTGAGGCATTGGAAAACCTCCCTAGTCTTTGTAGTTGAATCTGTGTTTGAAATTCACTGCTCGACTAAGGGACCTTACAGATAATTGTACGTGTGGGGTACAGAGAAGAGGTAGTCATTTAAAAATCATGTTAAACACTATTATTGCACACAGAGTCCTTGTAACTTATCATGTGACTTGTTAAGTAAATGTTTTACTCCTGAACTTATTTAGATTTGCCATAACATAGGGGTTGAATACTTACTGACTCAAGACCTTTCAGCTTTTCAGCTTTTCATTTTTAAATAAATTCTAAACATTTCTAAAATCATAATTCCACTTTGACATTATGGGGTATTTTATGGGGTATTGTGTGTAGGCCAGTGACAAAAAGGTTCAATTTAATCCATTTTAAATTCAGGCTGTAACACTACAAAATGTGGAATAAGTCAAGGGGTGTGAATACTTTCTGAAGGCACTGTATATACAGAAACTACTACAACTACTTCTCCAAAATGGCCTCCCAGAGAAGAGCCAATAATAGAGCAGTTATGGTGCCAACTGGCTCCTCAGGCTGGCCAGCAGGTTGCACCTCTCTCAAAGATTAGCACCCCCCTCCCAGGCTCACACACAAACACACTCACACACTCACATACATACTCTCTCTGTGTGTGTGTGTGTGCGTGTGTGTGTGTGTGTGTGTGTGTGTGTGTGTGTGTGTGTGTGTGTGTGTGTGTGTGTGTGCGTGTGCGCGTGTGCGTGTGCGTGTGTGTGCGTGTGCGTTCGTGCATTGGTCAGTGTGCCAGGCAGACCCGAGTCAATGTCTCTACAATCTGCCCACCATGTGGGGGGATGTTGGGATCTCTCTCCACCACCTGGATGTTGAATACACCCAGGCTTCGAGCTGACACAAGATAGTCAGGATGACGTGTTTCAGAAGCTTCATTATCTATTAATAAGTGCACACAGATTTTCTGATTATGGGCCTATACAGAATTGATCAGCTGCATGATCATTTTAACCTATCCAGTATTGTACACATTGTTATTCCTATATACTGTTGTAGCTTATAGGTATTGGTCAGTGGTTGCCTTAACGACTGTGCCTTGGCAAAAGGTCTTACTAGAACTTTCCTGATAAGTATGGCTTACAATGTCTTATGATTTTTGTCTTATTATAATTGCAGTGTACAGATCTAGTGAGGATACAGTGTGCTTTACAAAAAATTGTGAATACTTTTACTTAAATATGTCAAACACATGAGCGACACAAATTGGTCTTTATACCTATTTATACTATAGTTTTTTTTTCTTTATACTATAGTTTTGGCCATGTGAAACTACTCTTAATTTGGCCCCATGAAACTGGTTGGCTGACATTTTGAAAAACAAATGCCCTAAAGGTTAAATCTGCAATGGCACTATAGCTGTACATCTTTATTTAGACATCCTGGCGTTCTGTAAATGTTTAGTGGTCTCATCATAAAGGGATTTTGTTCAAATGGGCTACGTCTCTCCCTGCTGGACATTATGTATTCCTATGGGACTTTACATCAATTGATATGTACAGGGCAGGTTTCATGTGACAGCTTAAAATCATATTATATATAATTGTAATCAGTAGACTTCAAGGAACACTTACAGTGCCTTCAAAATGTATTCCTACCCCTTGACTTGTTCAAAAGAAATTGTGTTACATCTTAAATTCAAAAATGAAAAAATATATAATTCTCCCCATCTACACACAATAGTCCATAATGACAAAGTGAAAACACATTTTTAGAAATGTTTGCAAATGTTTTGAAAATGAAATAAAGTAATATCTAATTTACATAATTATTCACACCCCATTGCTATGACACTCCAAATTGAGCTCTGGTGCATCCATTTTACAATGATCATCTTTGAGATGTCATACAACTTGATAGGAATCCACCTGTTGCCAATTTAATTGTTTGGACATGATTTAGAAAGAAACACCCCTGTCTGTATAAGGTCCCACAGTTGACAGTGTATGTCAGAGCAGAAACTATACTATGAAGTCCAAGGAACTGTCCGTAGAGCTCCAAGATAGAATTGTGATGAGGCATATATCTGGAAAGGAGTGTTGAAAGTTTCCAAGAGCACAGTGGTCCATCATTGGGAAATTGAATAAATATGCAACTACCAAGTCTCTGCCTAGAGCTGGCCATCCAACCAAACTGAGCAACCAGGAAAGAAGGCCCTTGGTCAGGGTGGTGACCAAGAACCTAACAACCACTCTGACAGATCTACAACTGTACTACAGTTCCTTGGCTGAGAAAAGCACTTCACCAATCTGGGCTTTATGGGAGAGGGGCTAGACTGAAGCCACTCCTGAGAAAAAGGCACATAACAACATGCCAGGAGTTTGCAAAAAGCAATGTGAAAGACTTAGACTGGGGTGAAGATTTACATTCCAGCAGGACAATGACCCCAAGCAACACTGAACAAGAATGTGAATGTCCTTGAGTGGCCCAGCCAAAGTCCAGTCTTGAATCCCATTGAGAAACTGTGGAAAGAATTGCTGTATATTTTATTTAACCTTTATTTAACTAGGCAAGTCAGTTCAGAATAAATTCTTATTTACAATGACGGCCTACTCCGACCAAACCCAAATGACACTGGGCCAATTGTGCATCGCCCTATGGGACTCCCAATCACATCCGGATGTGATGCAGCCTGGATTTGAACCTGGCACTGCAGTGACATCTCTTGCACTGAGACGCAGTGTCTTAGACTACTACGCCATTCTGGAGCTTGAGAAAATAATAAGTCAATGGGTATGACTACTTTCAGTGTAAATTTTACATTTGTATTTAATACACCACATTAAAAGAGTTTTCTGATGGCTTTTCATAATTGTTGCGATCATAAAGGACAAAACAAAGGCCATATGATTTTGGTTGTTGATTAAATGTGTTCCCCAAACCCATTTTAAACTATTTTGTGGCCATGTAGACCCAACACAGGGGAAGCCATGACCCAAAACATAATTACAGGTACATTTATTTTCACAATTGACCTTTAGGGGATGCTACAAGCCGACCTGAGGCATTGCTGAAATGGCAGTATATCAGGTTTGTTCAGCGCGGTAAAAGTTATACATTTTGTGCCAATTTTCACACCTCTACTGGACTATATCACATTTATTATGATGAACTGCCTGCATATAGAAGACAGATTTCAGATATTTATATAAAATACAATTTTTTATTACAGAACTGAGGTGCACAGGGTTGTGTGGTTGGCATGCTTCTCTCCTGCACATCTCAGATTATGGTCTTTAACATAGGCTTCTGCTGACTTGATTGGTTTCCATGGCGATGGAGGAAGATACTTTGATGACATAATGCCTGTGCCTTTTCTTTGTCTTTCTTTCATTCTTCCATTTCTGAGAAATGAACCTGGCAGTGAACAGCTACCTGTCAGTCTGTCTGTCGTGTCTGTCTCTCTCTGAGGGTCAATGTGTAAGTATTGTATTTATTAATAGTATTTTGAAGCGATAGAATGACATTAGCAGTGATTGTCATCACACACTGTCTGCCGTTTGAGCGATGGTGATAGGATGAAATTTGAGAGAGAAAAAAAATCCCAGAAAAGTACAATCACAGATGTAGACAGTGGCTTGCGAAAGTTTTCACCCCACTTGGCATTTTTCCTATTTTGTTGCCTTACAACCTGGAATTAACATAGATTTTTGGGGGGTTTGTATCATTTGATTTACACAAAATGCCCACCAATTTGAAGATGCATAATATTTTTTATTGTGAAACAAACAAGAAATAAGAACCAAAAAACTGAAAACTTGAGCGTGCATAACTATTCACCACATTTTGAGCCACATTTTGCAGCAATTACAGCTGCAAGACTCTTGGGGTATGTCTCTATAAGCTTGGCACATCTAGCCACTGGGATTTTTTTCCCATTCTTCAAGGCAAAACTGCTCCAGCTCCTTCAAGTTGGATGTGTTCCGCTGGTGTACAGCAATCTTTAAGTCATACCACAGATTCTCAATTGGATTGAGGTCTAGGCTTTGACTAGGCCATTCCAAGACATTTAAATGTTTAGCGGTATGCTTAGGGTCAATGACCTGCTGGAAGGTGAACCTCCATCCCAGTCTCAAATCTCTCGATGACAGAAACAGGTTTCCCTCAAGAATTTCCCTGTATTTAGCACCATCCATCATTCTTTCAATTCTGACCTATTTCCCAGTCCCTGCCGATGAAAAACATCCCCACAGCATGATGCTGCCACCACCATGCTTCACTGTGAGGATGGTGTTCTCGGTGTGATGAGAGGTGTTGGTGTTTGCCCCGAACATAGCGTTTTCCTTGATGGCCAAAAATCTCAATTTTAGTCTCATCTGACCAGAGTAGGTTCTTCCATGTTTCGGGAGTCTCCCATATGCCTTTCGGCAAACACCAAACATGTTTGCTTATTTATTTTTTTAAGCAATGGATTTTTTTCTGGACACTTTTCCGTAAAGCCCAGCTTTATGGAGTGTACAGCTTAAAGTGGTCCTATGGATAAATACTCCAATCTCCACCGTGGAGCTTTGCAGCTCCTTCAGGGTTATCTTTGGTCTCTTTGTTGCCTCTGATTAATGCCCTCCTTGCCTGGTCTGTGAATTTTGGTGGGCGGCCCTCTCTTGGCAGGTTTTGCGGTGTCATATTCTTTCAATTTTTTAATAATGGATTTAATGGTGCTCCGTGGGATGTTCAAAGTTTCGGATATTTTTTTATAACCCAACCCTGATCTGTACTTCTCCACAACTTTGTCCCTGACCTGTTTGGAGAGCTCCTTGGTCTTCATGGTGCCGCTTTCTTGGTGGTGCCCCTTGCTTAGTGGTGTTGCAGACTCTGGGGCCTTTCAGAACAGGTGTATATATACTGAGATCATGTGACAGATCATGTAACACTTATATTGCACACAGGTGGACTTTATTTAACTAATTATGTGACTTCTGGAGGTATTTGGTTGCGTCTAGATCTTATTTAGGGGCTTCAAAGCAAAGGGGGTGAATACATATACACGCACCGCTTTTATTTATTTTTTATTTTCAAACAAGTAATTTTTTTCATTTCACTTAACCATTATGGACTATTTTCTGTATGTCCATTACATGAAATCCAAATGAAAATAATTTAAATTACAGGTTGTAATGCAACAAAATAGGAAAAATGCCAAGGGGGATGAGGCACTGTACGTACTGCTATTAAACAGCCACACACCTTTCAAGCTCACAATATCAGTAATGCTCTTCCTCTGATATACAGTACCAGTGAAAAGTTTGGACACACCTACTCATTCCAGGGTTTTTCTTTATTTTGACTATTTTCTACATTGTAGAATAATAGTGAAGACATCAAAACTATGAAATAGCACATGGAATCATGTAGTAACCCAAAAAGTGTTAAACAAATCAAAAGAAGCTAAAGCCATGACATCATTTTATGGAATTTTCCAAACTGTTTAAAGGCACAGTCAACTTAGTGTATGTAAACTTCTGACCCACTGGAATTGTGATACAGTGAATTATAAGTGAAATAATCTGTCTGTAAACAATTGTTGGAAAAATGACTTGTGTCATGCACAAAGTAGATGTCCTGACCAACTTGCCAAAACTATAGTTTGTTAACAAGACATTTGTGGAGTGGTTGAAAAACAAGTTTTAATGACTCCAACCTAAGTGTATGTAAACTTCCGACTTCAACTGTAGATACTATATTTTACATGGCCATTTCATACAGCATACAAACTCCACACTTTCTCTCATTCCATTCGTTACCTGTACTAATTTATGAGGTGTTCATGCATGTGTGTGTTTATGTGACAGATGCTCTCTAAAAGATGCCCTGTGCTATCATGTGTTTTGAAGACTGTCACTCACTGACTCCTCAATGATAGCGAGGCTGTTGTGTGTGAATGTGGCTGTGTGCAGGCCAGGGAACAGTCTAGTGTGTAATGGTGCTCCTAGCACTAACCTACCACCAGTGTGTGTGTGCATGTGCGTGTGTGTGTGTGTTCTTGGACGCACACTTTTCCAATATATTAAACTGTTAAATACAAAATAATTCACATTTCAAAAATGGAAATGGACCAGTGTAAAGAAAGAAACTAGCACAGCTGCACCACACTCCTTCCATTATCAACCAATATCAGGCGAGTGACAGGGGCTCTGTCACTGCTGCAGTAGTCTAGTTTGCTGCTGTCACTTCTCGTTCATTGTCCCCAGGCGGTGTAGAGGCATGCCGAATCTCACCATGACAGTTCTACAGAGGTAGCTCTGGGTTTGATTATTCAGGCCAGGCTTTGATGTTGATACATTCACTTCCTGCTAATCCTGCTGCTGCATTCCGACCTCCTCATGCCTGCCTTAAAACCACTTACCCCTACTTCTCACAGTAAACATGACTTACTAAGAAGAGTTCGGTCAATATGTGTATGTAGTGAATCGATAGGCCCTAGTGCTTATTTGATGGATAACGATGAGTTTTCATTGTGAATATAGTGCTAGGGGACGAAGCTCTTTATCTACAATAGCAAATGATTCGATGTGATTTTGTTGTTGAGATAAGGTTTATACCTAGCTGAGCCTGATACACAAAATGCATTCAACATACCTCAGCTGTCCCTCATATTTCTCGAAGCAATGTACAAGATACTGTCTGTCGTTTACACACGTCCAACAGCCCCCTTGACTCAAACCCATTATCAATTGCAACAACTTTTACATATCACCAAACGCAACATACTGTAAATACAGTATCTCTCTGATATTAAAAGGAAATCTGGTGTTTGGGATTCCTCCCAGACCTAGTTTAATCCCTGACTTGAGAAGCATTCATATCCCTCAAAGTTTGTCACCGCCACGTCACACACCGGTTAATAAACGCTGCATTCCCCCTAAGCCGTAAGGAGCCTGGAGAAAATAGTTGTGACAGAAGCTTTGCATTGTTTACTGACAGCCATATCCGTCTAAGGATGACACAAAACCACTATCTTTTAATTCATGTATTATTTATTTGTTTTATCCATAGGAAGGAGGGTAGTAAACTACTTTATTCTACCTCAAAAACATTGAATGAAACTATTTTTCTGGCAACCTCACCCTACTGTAAGTCTAGTTTAGTCAAGTCTTAGGGCTGTGACGGTCATGGAATTTGAGGGCTGTAATATGCCAGCCAAATGACCGTGGTCTCCGTAATAACCACTTTGTTTAAAAAGAAAAAAATGCAAATGTTTTCCTCTCTATTTAAAATAACGGTTATGAAGGTTATTTTATTTTCATCACAGTCTTGATCCATAACCTTCGGTTACACATTATACGTAATTTGGCAAGCACTACTAAGGATGCAATACATTTCTCGATTTCAGAGCCATGGACAGCGCCTCATATGTTCCATGATTCATTGAAAACAGACATCTATTGAAATGTTTAATCTCTCAATTATACAGTTCATGGAATTGTGTACTGCTTCCCTTGAATATACTTACCTACCCTATAGCTACAGTTAAAGTCGGAAGTTTACATACACTTAGGTTGGAGTCATTAAAACTAGTTTTTAAGTCGGTTAAGACATCTACTTTGTGCATGACACAAGTACTTATTCCAACAGTTGTTTACAGAGTGTTTCTGTAATTCACTGTATCACACTTCCAGTGAGTCAGAAGTTTACATACACTAAGTTGACTGTGCCTTTAAACAGCTTGGAAAATTCCAGAAAATGATGGCATGGCTTTAGAAGCTTCTGATAGGCTAATTGACATCATTCGAGTCAATTGGGGGTGTACCTGTGGATGTATTTCAAGGCCTATCTTCAAACTCAGTGCATCTTTGCTTGACATCATGGGAAAGTAAAAAGAAATCAGCCAAGACCTCAGAAAAAATGGGAATGCTCCACAAGTCTGGTTCATCCTTGGGAGCAATTTCCAAACACCTGAAGGTAACTTGTTCATCCGTACAAACAATAGTATGCAAGTATAAACACCATGGTACCACGCAGCTGTCATACCGCTCAGGAAGGAGACGCGTTCTGTCTCCTAGAGATGAACGTACTTTGGTGCGAAAAGTGCAAATCAATCCCAGAACAACAGTAAAGGACCTTGTGAAGATGCTGGAGGAAACGGGTACAAAATTATCTATATCCACAGTAAAATTAGTCCTATATCGACATAACCTGAAAGGCCGCTCAGCAAGGAAGAACCCACTGCTCCAAAACCGCCATAAAAAAGACTATGGTTTGCAACTGCACATGGGGACAAAGATCGTACTTTTTGTAGAAATGTCCTCTGGTCTGATGAAACAAAAATAGATCTGTTTGAACATATTGACCATTGTTATATTTGGAGACAAAAGGGGGAGGCTTTCAAGCCGAAGAAAACCATCCCAACAGCGAAGCACGGGGGTGGCAAGATCATGTTGTGGGGGTGCTTTGCTGCAGGAGGGACTGGTGCACTACACAAAATAGATGGCATCATGAGGTAGTAAAATTCTGTGCATGTATTGAAGCAACATGTCAAGACATCAGTCAGGAGGTTAAAGCTTGGTCGCAAATGGGTCTTCCAAATGGACAATGACTCCAAGCATACTTCCAAAGTTGTGGCAAAATGGCTTAAGGACAACAAAGTCAAGGTATTCGAGTGGCCATCACAAAGCCCTGACCTCAATCCTATAGAAATGTGAGGGCAGAGCTGAAAAAGCGTGTGCGAGCAAGGAGGCTTACAAACCTGACTCAGTTACACCAGCTCTGTCAGGAGGAATGAGCCAAAATTCACCCAACTTATTGTAGGAAGCTTGTGGAAGGCTACCCAAAACGTTTGACCCAAGTTAAACAATTTAAATGCAATGCTACCAAATACTAATTGAGTGTATGTAAACTTCTGACCCTCTGGAAATGTGATGAAAGAAATAGAAGCTGAAATAAATCACTCTCAACTATTATTCTTACATGTCATATTCTTAAAATAAAGTGGTGATCATAACTGACGTAAGACAGGGAATTTTTACTGGAATTCAATGACAGGAATTGTGAAAAACTGAGTTTAAATGTATTTGGCTAAGGTGTATGTAAACTTCCCACTTCAACTGTACAGCTACAGAATCCTCAGATAACCATCAGTAATATTCTGAATAGAACTGAATCCTGAATAGAAGTGGAGGTAGCTGTAACGGTCCTGACCTGTTTTATGTTGTTTTTTGTATGTGTTTAGGTCAGGGCATGTGTTTTGGGTGGGCAGTCTATGTTATCTGTTTCTATGTTGGTTTTGGTTGCCTGGTATGGCTCTTAATTAGAGGCAGGTGTTGCGTTCTCCTCTAATTAAGAGTCATATTTAGGTAGGGTGTTCTCACTGTTTGTTTGTGGGTGATTGTCTCCTGTATCGTCGAATGTATGTACCATACGGGACTGTTTGGCTGTTCGTTTATTTTGATGTCGTCTGTTTCCTGTCCGTGAGTTTACGTGTAGTTATGTAAGTTTATGTTCAGGTTTCGTCGACGTCGTTTTCTTGTTTTGTAAATTGAAAGTGTTTTGTTTTTCGTGTTGCCATCGTCGTATTGAAATAAAAGATGGCTTATTTCCCAAATGCTGCATTTTGGTCTGATGATCCTTCTCTCCTCTCCTCGTCCGAGGATGAGGAGAGAGACAGCCCTTACAGAATCACCCACCAAATTAGGACCAAGCGGCAAGGGAAAGCTCGACAGGGCAACAAGGACTCCTGGACTTGGGACGAAATATTGGACGGGAGAGGTCCATGGGCACAGCCGGGAGAATATCGCCGTCCCAAAGCTGAGCTGGAGGCACTGAGGAGAGTAGAGGCTACCGGAGAGAGGAACCGGAGTTATGAGGGAACGCGTCTGGCACGGAAGCCCAAAAAGCCCGTAAGTAACACCCAAAAATTTCTTGGGGGGGGGCTAAGAGGTAGTGGGCCAAGGGCAGGTAGGAGACCTGCGCCCACTTCCCAGGCTTACCGTGGAGAGCGGGAGTACGGGCAGGCGCCGTGTTACGCAGTAGAGCGCACGGTGTCTCCTGTACGAGTGCATAGCCCAGTGCGGGTTATTCCACCTCCCCGCACTGGCAGGGCTAGATGGGGTATTGAGCCAGGTGTCATGAGGCCGGCTCAACGCGTCTGGTCTCCAGTGCGTCTCCTCGGGCCGGCATACATGGCACCTGCCTTACGCATGGTTTCCCCGGTTCGCCTACATAGGCCGGTGCGGGTTATTCCACCTCCCCGCACTGGTCGGGTGACCGGGAGCATTCAACCAGGTAAGGTTGGGCAGGCTCAATGCTCAAGAGTGCCAGTACGCCTCCACGGTCCGGTATTTCCGGCGCCACCTCCCCGCCCCAGCCTAGTACCTACAGTGCCTACACTACGCACTAGGCTACCAGTGCGTCTCCTGAGCCCAGTTCCTCCTCCACGCACTCTCTCTGTAGTGCGTGTATCCAGTTCGGTGCCTCCAGTTCCGGCACCACGCACTAAGCCTCCTGTGCGTCTCCAGAGCCCTGTACACACTGTATCTTCTCCCCCTACTAATCCTGATGTGCTTGTCCTCAGCCCGGTGTCATCAGTGCCGGTACCTCGCATCAGGTATAGAGTGGGCTTTGAGAGTACAGTGTGCCCTGTCCCTGCTCCCCGCACTAGTAGGAAGGTGCTTATCCTTAGCCCGGTGCCTCCAGTTCCGGCACCACGCACCAGGTCTACAGTGCGCCGTATCCGGCCAGAGCCATCCGTCTCCCCAGCGCCATCTGAGCCATCCGTCTCCCCAGCGCCATCTGAGCCATCCGTCTCCCCAGCGCCATCTGAGCCATCCGTCTCCCCAGCGCCGTCTGAGCCATCCGTCTGCCATGAGCCTGCAAAGCCGCCCGTCTGCCATGAGCCTGCAAAGCCGCCCGTCTGCCATGAGCCTACAGAGCCGTCCGCCAGACAGGAGCCGCTAGAGCCGCCCGCCAGACAGGAGCCGCTAGAGCCGCCCGCCAGACAGGATCTGCCAGAGCCGCCAACCAGACAGGATCTGCCAGAGCCGCCAACCAGACAGGATCTGCCAGAGCCGCCAACCAGACAGGATCTGCCAGAGCCGCCAGCGAGCCATGAGCAGCCAGAGCCGTCAGAGAGCCATGAGCGTCGAGAGCCGTCAGCCCGCCATGAGCGTCGAGAGCCGTCAGCCCGCCATGAGCGTCGAGAGCCGTCAGCCTGCCATGAGCGTCGAGAGCCGTCAGCCTGCCATGAGCGTCGAGAGCCGTCAGCCAGCCATGAGCGTCGAGAGCCGTTCAGTCAGGATCTGCCTGAGTATATCAGCCGGGACCTGCCCCTTGTCCCGGTGTTGCCCCTTGTCCCGGTGCTGCCCCTTATCCCGGTGCTGCCCCTTGTACCGGTGCTGCCCCTTGTACCGGTGCTGCCCCTTGTCCCGGTGCTGCCCCTTGTCCCGGTGCTGCCCCTTGTTCCGGTGCTGCCCCTTATCCCGGTGCTGCCCCTTATCCCGGTGCTGCCCCTTATCCCGGTGCTGCCCCTTATCCTGGTGCTGCCCCTTGTCCCGGTGCTGCCCCTTGTCCCGGTGCTGCCCCTTGTCCCGGTGCTGCCCCTTGTCCCGGTGCTGCCCCTTGTCCCGGTGCTGCCCCTTGTCCCGGTGCTGCCCCTTCTCCCGGTGCTGGCCATTCATTTAGGGGATGTTAGTTTTAGGGTGGTCATTGGGAGGGGAATACAGAAGCGGGGAGTGACTATGGTGGTGTGGGGACAGCGTCCAGAGCCGGAGCCACCACCGTGGTCAACTGCCCACCCAGACCCTCCCCTGGACTTTGTGCTGGTGTGCCCGGCGTTCGCACCTTGAGGGGGGGGTTCTGTAACGGTCCTGACCTGTTTTATGTTGTTTTTTGTATGTGTTTAGGTCAGGGCATGTGTTTTGGGTGGGCAGTCTATGTTATCTGTTTCTATGTTGGTTTTGGTTGCCTGGTATGGCTCTTAATTAGAGGCAGGTGTTTTGCGTTCTCCTCTAATTAAGAGTCATATTTAGGTAGGGTGTTCTCACTGTTTGTTTGTGGGTGATTGTCTCCTGTATCGTCGAATGTATGTACCATACGGGACTGTTTGGCTGTTCGTTTATTTTGATGTCGTCTGTTTCCTGTCCGTGAGTTTACGTGTAGTTATGTAAGTTTATGTTCAGGTTTCGTCGACGTCGTTTTGTAAATTGAAAGTGTTTTGTTTTTCGTGTTGCCATCGTCGTATTGAAATAAAAGATGGCTTATTTCCCAAATGCTGCATTTTGGTCTGATGATCCTTCTCTCCTCTCCTCGTCCGAGGATGAGGAGAGAGACAGCCCTTACAGTAGCAAGCTTGCTTGTTGTTGTTGTGGAGTATTCTCCAAATACAACTTTCAGAACTTTCTCAAAAATAAATCCAAATGAGCTCAATCAATGTTTCACATTTTCTTCTTCACTCTTTTCTGTGTTGGTAGCACCTTTGATCATCTCCGGTCTGGGTGTGTAGTAAGTGTGGGTTAGAGAGGTGATGAATGTTCCTAAACAATCTTTGGCAATAAACAGATATTGAGTGATACCCTCACAGTGTTACAGCCAAGTCAATGGGGAATCTGTTCTTCGACATTGATCTATAGCTGGAGCAAGCTGTATTTAAAGGTGCACTATGCAGAAATCGCTCTATTTCCTGGTTTCTAAAACTCTAATAGTTGTCCTAATTTCAGTTTATGTGACAAAATAAACTAGTATTGTGTGTAGATAATCATTGTACCATCTAAACTGGTGTGAAATATATTTTCCATAACCCCAAATATTGTTGTTTTAGCTGTTTGAAGCTGGTGTACAAAACCGAAAGTAAAAGGAAGCATATAAATAAAGCACATAGAACATATATACTGCTTCTTAGACTTGCTTTCAAGTTGAATGATAGCTCTATAACTCACATTTCTATGTGAATTTGGTCAGGTCGCCCAAAAAGTTACATATTGCCACTTTAATTGAAACTGGAGGGCATCATTATATTTCATCCTGTCAGGATGGGGCTCAACTGACTATGGGCCTGTATCTCGGTCTGTAGTACTCCTAATCACTGTTTCCCTAACCACAATGGTCCTCCACTGATCTCAGATCATCTGACCCACGTCTATTCATTTTGATCCAGGAACTTTCACCACTCGCCACAAATGTCCAACTGACGTTCTGTTGTGTATCTTTGTTCCAAAGCAAACACCAAACACATTGCCTCTCTCTGTCGTACGACCATAACCCACACTCATATATCATGCACATAATACAGTATATGTAAGCTGTCTGGCGAAACTGGCAGCCAACTGCAAGTGTTTGTAGTGTTGTCACAATGCCAAGCCTGCCCGCGGAAATGATCCCATGGTGATAGCACATTTTATCAATGCGCTGCTGAAGGGCACTTAGTGTTACGCCAGGCAAAATCCACCCAGGGAAAGTGCTTACAACAAGGAAATACTGTATGCCAAGTGCCTTATGACCATCTAAGGCCATCTCCTCAATGCCTTCTCACAGATTTAATTTTCAAATACTTTATCGACAAGGGAACTTAATTTCATGTCCCATTAGGTTTATATTTAATGAGAATGAAGTGGAGTATTGATGATATTTCGGAGAGTAACCTTATATGGCCTTTGAAGCTTAAATGGCTCTGCTGCAAGGAATATATGGGAGAAAGAGTGGGAAATTGAAGCAGAATCTTTAAAGCAGTATGTTCCTTTTGCCAAATGTTTCATTGCCTTTGTCTTTGTCTCTACAAAATGTCAGTAGCCTTTGTTTATCATTTGTAATTAGACTATCAGTCATGTAGACAGAAATTCAGCATTTGAACAGGTATAATGAACAGAAAGGGACCAATTTGTCTTAAGACACTCAGTATCAGGAGTTTTCCCCCTGGTAAAACAAACTGAGATATTCCTATAAGAGAGACCTATTTGGCGTGCTATATGCTTATGATTGTTGTTTAAACGATGTATCAATCAAAATATAGTTCCATTGATCAAACAGGACTAAGTTGCCTACAATGTCACTTTGTGATGGATGGACCTTGTGGAGGAGCACTGGGCACAGGGACCAGGCAGTGATGGGTCTCCTGTGCCAGACTGGGACATCATCGTCTGGGATCGATGGTCGCAGACAGATGCTGTAATGTCCCCCAGGGAGGGGAGACCAAGGAGGGAGGGGAGAAGAGGAGGGAAGGGGGGTTGGGGAGGGACAGTGAAATGGACAAATGGAGCGGACGGACTAATATCCTCCAGGGGACCAATCCCTCCCATCCTCTTTAGCTGCTGTAATTTTCCCCAGAGGACGGCCTTAGGCCAGCCTGTGTGCCGGAAAGGGAGGGGAGACAGAGGAGGGAAGGGAAGGGGGATGTTGGACGGGCAGTGAAATGGCCAATGGGGCGGACTGACCAACATCCTCCAGGGGACCAATCCCTCTCATCCACTTGAGTCAGCCACTCCAGCACACACACACACGTGCACACGCACACACACACACACACACACACACACACACACACACACACACACACACACACACACACACACACACACACACACACACACACACACACACACACACACACACACACACACACAACATATGACCACTGTAATGACAATGACGTTAGGATGAGATCAGCCCTCGTGGGTGGCCCTACCCGATCACATCTTCTGTCACTGCCGATGGACAGACACCACACCCTGATATATGAAAATACACTCTGTTTGAAGACGTGCACGTCAATGTCATTGTCACCGTATCACTGGTTAAAATCCTGCAGAAGGTATTGAATTTGTGTCGACCATTGTTGTGCCAGGACAGGAGGGGAAATAATCCATTTTACTTTGGAACGTATTATCTTTCAACAATGAATGGAATTTCTTTGTCTCTGGATAGATTATCTATTAGATAAGCTGCACAGCAAGTATGTACTTTAGCTTGTTCTTTGACTATGATTGCATTTCATCAGCCTTTTTAAGATAAATTATAATTATACAATACATGTACTATATAGACACTGCATGACGTCTGTTATTAAAGACCAACGTTCCTTCCCAAGGTAGTATATCGATACTTAATGTTTGGAGGGCAGCACTACATGTTATGATGGAACTGATTCAATGAAAGATTGATTGCATTATTTTATTACAATACGTCTACCTGTCCTCAGCCACCCATAGCAGTGCAGGCACCAAAAGGTGTTCTCATCCCTTTAATCTCTATCATTACATCCAGAGGAAATGAATGGCTCTGATATCTCATATCTGTGGTTATAGTGATACTTGAAGAGGAATCAAGTCATTCTGTCTGGGTTTAATAAGCATTTTTTATTCA